>NC_072019.1:4098437-4734375 GCF_027791375.1 Indicator indicator
ATCAGTGTGCATGAAAAAGGCAGTTTGTGTTGTAAATTAATATTTTACCTTGGACACGATTTTCATCTTAATATCTTGATGATGCATTGAAAGTGTGTGGTACTGTAATCAGCCTTGATACATTAAAATGCCCTTGTAAATTGTATTAAAACAGTTTTGTTAAGCATTCCTAGTATAGTGCAGTACTGGCAATGTCTAGTGATAGGTGATAGCCTGAATCATAAATGCTTCTCTAAACATGTTAGGATTGTTTTTTAGCTTTGGATGTTCTGGTCTGATAAGACAATTCTGCACTAAGGCAATCGACGGAAATTAGCAATCAGCATGAAAATTGCTGGGCAAGAAATTGTGTTGGGTTTCCACACGCACACCCTCCTTTCATTATGCCCTTGCAAACTCTACAAAAACAAATTAAAGTGAAAATTCACAACTAGAACAGACTGACCAGCAGGAGAAATGTTTTCTAGAATTAACCAGAAGTATTTTAAATTCTGAGAAAGATTTGATACTTAAGAATAATGACATAAAGAGAACTCATCTTTTCTGTTTTTTTTCATTTCAAAACATGTTCAGCTGATATTCCATGCAAGTCCAAGAATCCAATAGAGAGCCATGAGGATGATTAGGGGACTTGAGCATCTCCCCTATGAAGAGAGACTGAGATCCCTGGGGCTATTTAGTCCGGAGAAGAGAAGACTGAGAGGGGATCTTGTAAATGTGTTAAATATCTGAAGGGTGGGTGTCAAGTGGAGGGGACCAGGCTCTTTTTGGTGGTTCACGATGATAAGACAACAATGGGTTCAAGCTTGAACATAGAAGGTTTCACCTCAACATGACAGAGCACTGGAACAGGCTGCCCACAGAGGTTGTGGAGTCTCCTTCTCTGGAGACTTTCAAAATCTACCTGGATGCATTCCTGGGCAGACTACCCTGAGTGATCCTGCTCTGTCAGGGGGGGGTTGGATCTCTTGAGGTCCCTTACAACCTCTGATATACTGTGATACTGTGAAGTCAGACTTGAACTGATTGAACATATCCTTTGCAATTAACACAATCTCTGCCAGCCTCAGTTGTGGTGTTGAACTTGTTCTGCTATTCTTTTTTCTTGTAAGACACATACGAAAGAGAGTTCATATAGGATAACATGAAATGAATGATGGCTGAGTAAGAAAGAAGTTTGGGAGTTTATTTTTTAACCCAAACCAGCCTGGGATTATTACTTTCAGTGTAACCACATGTCCCAAATAAGTTCTGAGACATGGGGTTCACCAAGGGCACATCCTGCCTGACAAACCCAGTGGCCTTCTATGTCAAGGTCACAACATTAAGAGATGAAGGCTGAGCAACTGATGTCATTTACCTTCACCTGAGCAAAGCCTTCAACACTGTCCTGCACCACATCCTGGTCTCCAAGCTGGTGAAACATGGGTTTGATGGATGGACATCCAGTAGATAAAGAACTGGCTTGATGGCCACACCCAAAGAGTGGCTGTCAATGGGTCCATGTCCAGGCAGAGACCAGTGACAAGTGGAGACCCTGAGGGATCAGTGCTGGGACCAGTCTTGTCAACATTTTTGTGGTGACATGGAGAGTGGCATTGAGTGCACCCTCAGCAAGTTTGCTGATGACACCAAGCTGTGTGGTGCAGCAGACAGGCTGGAGGAAAGGGATGCCATCGAGAGAGACCTTGACAGGCTGGAGAGGTGAGCCCATGACAACCTCATGAGGTTCAACAAGACCAAGTGCAAGGTCCTGCATCTGGGTCAGGCACTGATATAGGCTGGGCAGTGACTGGCTTGAGAACAGCCCTGAAGAACAGGACTTGGGGGTGCTGGTGGATGAGAAGCTCAGCAGGAGCCAGCCCTGAGCACTTGCAGCCTGGAAAGCCAACCAGAGCCTAGGCTGCATCAAGCATAGTCAGCAGGTCAAGGGAGGTGATTCTCCCCTTCTACACCCCTCTGGTGAGACCCTACCTGGAGTACTGCATCCAGTTCTGGAGCCTCTATTACAAGAAGGATCTGGAGGTAATGAAACGTGTCCAGAGAAGGGCCATGAGGATGAACAGAGGGCTGGCTCAACTGAGAGAGATGGGGTTGTTCAGTCTGGAGAGAAGGCTCCAAGGAGACCTTATTTTGGCCTTGCAGTATCTTAAAGGGGCCTACAAGAAAGTTGGGAAGGGACTTTGTAGGAAGTCAAATAGTGATAGGACTAGGGGGAATGGAGCAAAACTAGAAATGGGTAGATTCAGATTGGATGTTAGGAAGTTTTACACCGTGAGGGTGGTGAAACACTGGAACAGGTTGCTCAGGGAGGTGGTGGAAGTCCCATCCCTGAAGGTTTTTAAGGCCAGGCTGGGTGTGGCTCTGAGCAACCTGATCTAATGTGAGCTGTCCCTGCCCATGGCAGAGGGGTTGGAACTGGATGATCCTTGAGGTCCCTTCCAACACTAATAATTCTATGATTCTACGACACTCTGAATGTGCCACATTCAGTATTAGAAAGTAATGCTACCACCACCTTGAAAAGCTTTATGCTGCTGATTACTTATTGTTTTCACCTTCCTGGGGACTTTGCTTTGATACTTACTTTTGTACTAGTGCAGAAAGTACACAGGCTGCTGAAGTCATCCGTACTAAGAGATAGTTTTGAATTAAACTATGCCCAATCTAAAATGTTTTTGTTTTTTAAGTGCCAAATTAAACCAGTTCTCTCTCATTTTCTTTTTGAGAGTAGATATGCAGTGCACTTGCTCTGTATGCTGACAGGTCTTTGGCTGCTTGTAAATCCTGAAACTATTGATCAGTTAAAAATATTCGGATGCTTGCATCCCTCAATTCTGCTTACCACAGCCTTTCTTCCTGGTCAGCTAGGAGAGCACCAGCAATTTTGTTATAATGATAAATGACCCTCATAGACAGGTCACTCTTTTTTACCTAAAGCCACAATTTGCTCTTTCCTTTAGGTCACAACCTGATTTTTCTGGGTGACAGATTTATTACTTTCTTTGTGTGCTAAAAAACAAATCACCAACAATTGCTCAAAATACAGCCCTGTCACAATAACTTTGAGCACTTCCCAGCCAGAATGATGCAACACAAGAGAGGTTTGGGGTTTTTTTCCTGTTTTCAAGGCAGCAAAATCACTTGTACATTTACCACAGCTCTTGTGAAGAGCCATTTGGCTCATTTGTTTATACATATGTCCAGGCTACTCCACAAAGAATAAAATATTTAGAAGATTATTAAAAGCACCATTAAGTCTTTCATAACAAGAGATGTCACTTTAATTGAGGATCATAAAAGAGTAGCTTCAAATTTTTCTGTGTCTTGAAGAGGAGACTTTTGGATGGAAGTAGTAAAAACAGCATAAAACCAAGTGAGTTTTATGGGCACTTTATCATATATCAAATACCTGGACTACTGGGGAAACTCAGGATTATTGTCCAGTAAAAGCTGTATTTTTAGTTTCCTCATGTCTTCAGGAAGACTTCTTTTTATTTGGTGGATAACACAATGGTCTCAGGATTCTGGCCCTCTACAATGTCACAGAAACTTTGGATTTGAGTAAAATCCAAATTTTCATTCAGAAAGCAAACTATTGCATTTAGAAGCTAGTGCATCCTTTGGAGTAACTGCCAAATAAGATCACTGGAGCAAGTAGCACAGCTGAAACTTATGTAAAAAGAGACTCTGCAGGAGCAAGTCATAAAAGAAGGAAAGAAGCAAGCACTGAGAAGCCCAGAGATAAAGCAACAACGTGAGGATAATAAAATGAAATAAATAAATAAAGGCAAGTTTCTTGGCCTAAGAGACTTGCTTCTGTATGTCAATTTGAATGCTATTAAAAGTCCAAATATACTGAGTCCAAGTTTTCAGTGAATAATTGACATTATGCCTCAGCCTTTTGGCCACAAATGCAGAAGACACTTTGGTCCTGTACAATTTTTTTTTTTTAAATCTATCTCTTCTTGACCTGCATATAGGCCTGCTTGATCTGGATATAGTACCCACTTTGTCCTAGTAATGCTTTAAAATGTAGCAGTATGCAAACATGGTCCTTTTCTTTTCTTGTAATTTCACAACAGATTTCCTTGCTGCTGAGCTTTACCTTGCACATAGTTTCCAATAAATGCAAGTACCATTTAGTTGCTTTTAAAGAATTTAGATTACCCTCTCAGCTGCAGTCTTGTACCTACATATAGCTGCCTCCAGCTGGCAGTCCTGTTTCAGAACAGCCACATAAAGAACAGAAATTATTTCTATTTCTCCCTGACGCTTCCAATGAGTTTGCCTTCTCCAAGATGTCTTCAATAAAAACAACACAATTACTCAATCCTAAGACAATCAAGACTTCTATTACCTTCTATAGATCTGCATAAGAGAGAGAAATACTCAGAAAAAGATCAAACTTTACATGAAAATACAGGTGGTAAGTAGCCTAAAAAACAGCTACTTATCTTTACTGATGTGTAATGAAGACTATTTTCTCCCAGATGCTTTTTGTATTCTTGAACCTATCCCCTGAAACAAAAGGGCATAAAGCTGGCGATCATTAGCCAGCTTTATTCTATTTGCTGAGATAACCTTTATAGCTCTGATACGAGACAAAAATTCTCTCAAGACAGCTCACACCAGCCTTTTAGCACAGAAGTACCAAGATACTAAAAGATGGTGTCCTATCATGACAGCTGCTAGAGAGAGAGAGACTAACTTAATGCAGGATAGAGAGACTGACTAAACAAGCAAAGAGTAACTGAATTGTGCTGTTGTATCAGGTTATTGTCACTGGGTCACAAAATACTCCACTTGGCAGACAGCTGTTTTGTAAGTTGTAACAAGATGTGAAGTTAAATCTGCTGCTTTGCTTTAACCTCTCTTGCCCATATTTGCACAGGTCGCACTCTGTCTGCCTTTCGTTTCTCACACACCTGAACACTGTCTAAAAGGAGACAGTTCATTAAACTTCAGATTTTTTCCTTTCCTTCTTGTCAGGTTAATATGTGAACACCCAAACAAGGTGCTTTAAACTAGTAAGTAAACAAGCTTTCCTACATGGAGTTGCCAGAAGAAGAAAAAAATCTGACTTGCAAGCCAGTTTGAACACAAAACTCTAGGGAGTTGTGGAGGAGCATCTCAAAAGCTCATCTGCCAGGCCCTCTCATGATTACAAGCCAGAATGTGCCCATTAGGCTCAGAGCAAAATAAAAATCATACTGTTGTACCAATACAGTGGGAAATGCTAAATTTCCTTGCATGGGTGCCAGCCAACACAGCTGCTAGAACAAAAGTTAACGTTCAGAACAAAATCACGGTGCTGTGACCTCATTCTGAGCATTGCTGTTTCCGAGTTGAAGAGACAGATAGACAAGAAATGAGGAGGAGAGTAGCCACGGGGGCCTACCCTGCTCCTACCTTTACTTCAAGTGAAGCAAAACTGTGCCTGCTAATCCAGATTAAAGCAATTAATGCTGATACACATATAGACCAACTTTCAAACCGATTTCCCTCAGCTACACTTATCTCTGTAGCATTTCAGGAGTAGCAAAATACAGTGAGCAGAAATAACCCTAAGGAATCACCTATACCAGTTTAACTTGACTAAATGGAAGCCTTGGAAAACGTTGAGGCCTTTACCCAGAGAAAAGAAAAATTCTGTTGACACAATTGCATTTTTGTTTACTCCCAGTGAGCCTCCCCCAGTTTTGCTGTTTTTCTCCTGTTGACTCTAATTGAGATCACTCCCTTTTAAGGGTGGCTTTATGCCTCTTTTCCTTTAGGAACCTAAGACAAGGAAATCACTGGTTAGGGAAATCTGGCAGACAGAATCGTGAGCTTCCCTCCCTGACTTAGCTTATATATCATTAAGCTGATGATAGTCTTGCTCACTGCTTTCCTTGCTATTACAAAGCTTTTTGCAGTTTAATTGCTTATTTACCAAGCTGTTCACAATCTTCAAAGCAAGGCCCAAAGAATATTACTCAGTTAGCAACTCTTGAGACCAGCCATGACAAGGATTACTCTCAGTTTATCCATTTCAACCAAAAATCTCTATTGGTGATAAGAAAAATTAAGTTCTACTCACCTGGATTTAAGCACATCAGAATAAGAACCAGCATATTAACACCACGTTTCGAAAGCACGTTTTTAAGTGCAAGTTTTGTTGCATTTAAAAGAGTCGGTTCTGTGTTTCTTCAACTGTCCTCACAGCAGACTCACACGTGAGGGACTTTTGCTCACATTCTCGGCTTTGTTTGTGTGCTCAGGGCTACTTAATGCTTGATTCACAACAGCTGTGACAATGCCCGAGAGCAGCTCAGCTGCAGAGAATGAACTAAAGACATTTGCACCTATGAGTATCAGCTGCTACTTTTAGCTAAAGCACACGTTTTTGGCACTGTCAATCACCAAGACCAGGCAGGACACAGATACACACTATCTGATTGCACAAGACACCTGCATATGCCCTGTGGAGCCAGAATAGTGAAATCCCAGCAGAGAGATAACCTACCAAATGGAAACAGTAGCAGATTTAAATGCCTGCATGCATAAGATGAGGCAGCTTTATCAGGGAAGAGGAAGGTTTGAGCAGGACATTTCAGAGCACATTGCTTCCCCTCCTTCAATTTAATTTTTGGATGCCCGCTCTAAGAACCACAGTGGGGGGAAAAAAAAAAAACAAAACACCAAAACTCAAAACCAAACACACACACAAAAAAAAAAAAAAAAAACACCACAAACCAAAAAACTAGTGTCAATAAACTTCGATGCAGAGAATCACTTTTCCACAAAGGATCAGACATCAGCAGATATTGAATCATCACATATTTGCTGTTGGCTTCTTCCACATGTGGGACAGTTACCATGGATCAGTAGCCACAGTTGCTTACTCCTGAGGAGTTGTGGTAATAAGGAGGTGGTAGAAGCCTCATCCCTGAAGGTTTTTAAGGCCAGGCTGGGTGTGGCTCTGAGCAACCTGATCTAGTGTGAGGTGTCCCTGCCCATGGCAGGGGGGTTGGAACTGTATGATCCTTGAGGTCCCTTCCAACCTTAACAATTCTATGATTTTATGTATTAGAAATGCAAATCTTGGCTTTTATTAAATGGTCTAAATTTCAAGTACTCTGCATATAACTTTATTTCCTGAGATGCAGCCCAACTAATTCAGCCTGCTCTTTCTATACCTAAAGCACTGGTCTGGCACTGGCTCCTTTCACCTGAACAGCATAACCCTCTCAGCCTGCTCTTGCTACAGGGTATGTGTTGATATAGATAACACAGCAAGCAAGCTTCACCGGAAGAGCCAAACAGATAAAATGAACAAATTATTTAACTGAACAAAACATCCAGGACAACACTTTTCCATAGCTTGAGTAGCACTAGTTCAGACCACAATAATATGTCAGGTTTTATTCTTGAGTCCTTCCAAGCCTCCACATCAGCACTGATAAGCTTCACTTTGGTAGCTCTCTTTTTAATTTTTACCTCCTTAAATCTTCAGTTCTCATCCCTTGGCAAAAATCCATTTAAACAGGGCTCACAAGTTAATGGTTAAACTTGTTGTTTGTAGTACCATTAATATAGGTCAAGCAGCACAATAGTTACAACTGCTGAGAGGGAAGGTACATAAAGACACAGTAAGCAGTTCAGGACCTTATTACAACACGTCTATCAAATGCAGGGGTACAAACAATGTGCCTGATTCATCAAAAAGATAACTTCTGCTGACAGTACACAGTGTTCCCTGGAGGCTCTTACGCATGGCTCAAAAATTAAAATTGGAGATGTAGACTACACAGACACATTCTTGCAACTGTGAGTATGTTTCAGCATTTCTATGCAAAATACCAGATCTAGGCAGAGGGATGAATTCAGCCCTCATTTGCATGGCTAAGCAACAGCTAGGACTTCACTCTGTATTTTCTCTCATGTAACCAAGAGAAGCGTTCATCCCATCAGGCCCAAGGACACACATTTTTCACTGTGAGACGTACATGCAGAACACCTATGCAGAAGAAAGATTACCTTATACTTTATTCAAGAATATTCAAAAGGACAGACTTCTACGCCTCAGAAAGTCAAGATTTCAGAAACACTGACACTAAGTACTGTTTCAAAACTAATTGCACCTCAAAGCTTCACATCATGGGTTACTTATGCTCAGCGCCAGCCATTCACTGTCTGCCAGTGCAAATAGACATCATTCCCAATTTGGCTCCCAAGCTCCCTGGCCAAGGTTCCCAAGCTAAAGTAAATTCCCAGATACTCTGCTGCAGCAAAAGCAGAAAGACTAGCCAGGTCTCAAGACTGACAGAACCTAGCACTGAAACACCTTCCTCTTGTATCATGAGAGCATGTAGAAGCATCAATCAAGTTTGTGATATGAAGTGCATCCCCTGCCTCCCCCTCTCCCAGTAGAACCAACCATGACTAAACTGGCTTTTCTCACCAATCATGTTGAAAGGAAAAACAGCATTTCAGACAGTTTCTTCTTCTTAAACTGAAATTCTTCCAAAATCTTTGGCTTCAGACTATTTACAGAAAACTCTCATCACATCCAAGGATCTACCAACTGTAATTCCAAGCAGAGCAGTTCTGACCAGTGTTAATCTGGGACGAAGGGATGATGATGTTGAGTCAGTCAGGATCTTTTACTGTATATAACAAAATACAGAATCAATAGCAGAAAAACAGAAGTCATTGCAAATTAAAGTTATGATGTGTCCAAGACTTTATTTCAGACTTCTGTAGTTTCTTGTTGGTAAAAGTCAAAGACAGTTTTCTTTCACTGATGTAATAGTTTGCAGTTCTGTGGTACCTGTTAGCTCTTATTTCAATATGCTTTGTGAACACTGGACTAGATCTTCAGCAAGTGTGAACTATCATAGCTCAATACTGACTTCAACAAAACTCTTTTGAATTCATACTACCTGAAAAGTGACCAACTGAGTCCAGTAGACAGAGAAGGGACACGTAACAATAACATAACATCAAAATACAGTAGATCTCAGGAGTAACACTACTACTCTTTTCTCATAAAAACATCCTGTGGAATCACAGGTTTAAACACTGCTTACAGATCACCAAAAGCATTCTGACCGCCTTTGCATTTTATACACCGCTATGCATGTCTCATCTGAGGTGTTTTGCAGTAAAAGAAATCATGTCACAGTTAAAATGCACTTTTGGCACTTCTCAGATTAACTCTAGTGCACTTTCTGTGTACTACATTATAATGACAGATCAATAGAATACTCTGCCTTCTCATTGTCCTCATCTTGGTAGGGCAGACCCTTGTGACTGTTCGGATTGTAAAATAGCTCCTTCAACACAAATACCAGCAAAATAAAGGCATTTTTATGCATTCATCTATCATTTTCTCTTCCATATTACAGATTGCGTCCAATTGCTTCATATGTGGCACTTCCCTCACTAGGATGAGATGTGCTCCACTTTAGCACAGATGTACAGGAAACCCTGCTACAGAACAGCTCCTCCCTGCTAACAGGGCTGAATCTGTTTTGACCATAAACTGCTTGTATCAATTGTATCAACATTGCCTTACATTATTGGTTTTTGTGAACATCCATAGATGAAATTCATTTGATAATCACAAAGAAGAAAGAGAAATAATGTGAGAGTTAAAAAAAAAAACTCTCCCCAGAAAATTATTAATAAGAAAAGAGTCCAAGAACATGATGTAATTACCTGTAAAAACATGTGACCGTGGGAGTAAGGCTGCTTCCTTAGGTACTTGAGGGAGCTCTCTTCCCAGTCATCCAGGAAGCATGAGGTAGGGTTGTGCCCTGCTGACGATCAGGTTTCTAGGGAAAGGAGGAGACAACTTTGTCTTCTCCCATCCACCACCACCACCATTTCATCCTAAGATCTCTGCTGACTTTAGGGTAATAACACTTAGAACCATAGAATTGTTTTGGCTGGAGAAGATCATCCTCTTTAAAATGGAAAAACAAAGACACTTTTGAATCCAGCAGAAACTGCAAGTCAGTAAAAACACTTCTATTAGCCTCTCTAAAATGTTCTGATCCCAAAGAGAGGTGTTATATTTCAGTGAGTTTCCCCATCCGTTATTATGACTGTTCAAACACAGCTTTAGGATGGTTACAGCTAAACTGTGAGTGTTGCTGACACACTTGGTAAATGATAAATCATTACAGTTCTACATTCAGATATACAGTTCTGCATTCAGATAGACTTCCACTGGGCTAGCCAGGATGACAACAATTCACATGTTTTCTACTGAGGTGTCAATAGAAAGACATCTGTCAATAACCTAGCTCTAATTTAACATCACACCTTTGGAAAACTGCTTCAGATTTCTGTGAAAACCATTAGGCCATAATAAATCCATTAGTATACCAAATTGTACTCACTCATGAAGCAGGTGGAAGGTCCTGAAAATAGGACACTTGCTGTGAAGAAATGTAGAAGAAATGTGATGCCTTAGCTAAAGGCAAGACCACGTGGTGTAGGAAAGGTACCCAGAAGGCTTCATCTCTAAGCTGTGTACTTTATTAAGGATTCTCCTCTTGCATGTTGTGCTTGAAACATAACAAACAGCTCAGAAAACTACAAGTAGCAAAATCTCCTTTACAACACTTTGGAAACCTGGTAGGACAATAGGGTCTTTGTGCTTTGGAGTGACTCTAGGACTGAATCATATCATCACAGTAATTCAAAATTCTCTAAATAGCTTCTCAGAACAATGGTATATAAGCAGTTGAGGCTTAGGGAGAAGTACAAAGTCCCATATAGTGCAGACAGCTTTCAACATTGTGGGTAATGAAATCAAATGAGATAAAGTGAGGATCACCTAATTTGGTACCCAGCCACTTTGGTCTGTCTGCTTTAAAGATGGTTCTTTTTATCTTCTATAAGCAGAAAGATACAGGCTTGCAGGTCCAACCTGTGAAACTCCACCAGGTTTCCCTGTGCACACAGGTCTTGCAAGGGAGGCTCAGGTTTCTTGAAGGTTTGATTTTCTCATGTTTTACTTGTGTTCTTTATTCAGCTCATCTCAAAGATGGTTTAGCAGAATCAAAAACATAGCTGTGGAAATTCTGGGATGCTTAGATTTGGGGCAGGTTGGCTCAACTGTAGGGATCATAGTTGTTTTTATAGCAATCAAGGCATAGAAGCTGCTTCACAGATAAGATGTGATATCTTCTCATAAAGATTGCCTAGACCTCAGCCCAACAAACCACTTCTAGATGTGATGAATGTGTATTCACTTTTGAAGTTATCAACACAATTACCTTCAATACATAAGGCAATTAGACATATTGACATGGCTGTCTGATCTGAAGCCTTTCTCAACAAACAGCCTTTTGCAATAGGATCAGAATTGGCTTCAAGTCCCATAACAATCCACTATAAAGCCAGAGAACTAAAGTTTGGTTGGTTTGTTTTTTTTTTTTTTTTTTTGGCATTTTCTGTGGTGTTTCAGAGCTTTGTTTTGTTTTGTTTTAACAGAATAGGGTCTTTTTATGTGGCAGAACCACTGAGGTTGTAGCTTCACAAACTTTTCTGCCTAAGGAAAAGTCCCTGCAAGACAGGTTTTCACTCTGCTGCTGCTTTCAGCATAGACCAAATCAGGAACGGGGTCCCAAGAGCTCCCAGCATCTACTGTAGCCAGAGTGACTTGGGAATGGAACCAACATTGTCTATAGCAATTTTCCAGCTAAACAAAACCACAAGGATCCAAATGACATGCTGCAATTGAGGACAACACTATCAAAGGAGGTAAAAAAATACAGGACAAGCTCAAAGGTTAAAAGCAGTCCTTATTTTTCCAAATACTGCAGTGCAAGAGTACAGCCTCAGGCTACTACTGCAGTCTGCTATTTTAGTGTTCCAGACATAGAATGGTTACTGTAGCCCTTTTTTTACATATAAAGGAATAATTTCTAGTAACAGTAGCAGTACTATTACTCAGAGTAGCCTAAAAACCTAACTTGGGAACATTCTGAACATCTGCATTTCAGAAGGTTCTTAGTGCAGGTGCCAAGATAAGAGTTCGGACATACATGGAAAGCAGCAGCAGGCAGAGGAATGCTGTCCACAACAGAAGCCAGTGAAAGACCTGGCAGAGAGAAACATGAGATCTAAAGAATTCTATTTTGTTATTTCTTTATAAAAAGAAAGTGCAAAAGCTGGTTGGAATCTCCACAAACTGAAATCAGTATCCCTCAACATTTGCCTGAACACTGATCTTGAGTCAAAAATAACTTCCACCCCATTCCATCCCTCTTCTGTCATTCAGTGTTCGTCATTTGTCTCCATGTGCTTCAGGTAAATAATTTATCCACTACATTTATTTCAAGCTTAGCACAAAACTGTATATATTTTACACTTTGTGAAACTGATGCCTCAATGAGAGAATTCTATCAGCTTCTTGAGACACGAGGTAAGAATCCAGGAAAGGCAGGGGGGGGTTACAGCTAAACAAGAATGTCTACAGTGGCATCCTACCCTCATTACCAGATTCGGAAGCTGCCGTGCTGTTAATGTGAAATGAAAAGTCAATAGCTATTGTTCAGGCATTACCTCCCATCAACAGACACAGGAGTGTCAAGCATGGTAGCAAGTTAATGGTAACACAAGGCGCAGGGATCATTGTTCAAAAAAAAGGAGGCTTGAACCAGACATTACACATATCCTGGAACAAAATTCTCACCTGGACAAGCATTCTGTCCCCTCTCAAGGCACTAGTGGGCAGATTAGAAGGGCTGTGTGACCACACAGCTACAATTGGTTTGCATCCAATGCAAGGTTTTCACAAGCACGGTATCGTGAAAGTCCAATCCAGACGCAGCAACAACATAGACTGGATAGGGAATTCACTGATAGAGTACAGTCCCACACCACAGGAGCTAGTCAAGAGTAATGGTAAGTCCTACCGCTGCTCCAGTAATCATTAGGTAAAAGCAGTAAAATCAGCTGGCTCTGAGGTCAAGACACAAAATCCAAAGCCCTAGTTTGAGACAGCCTGATCTAGGCACTATACAAACAGAATGTGAGACAGCCTGATCTAGGCACTATACAAACAGAATGGCTGAAGAGGAGCTAAAGATTTGCATGCAACTGCAGATGCATTAACAGCCTCATTAAAAGGTGCCCCCTGAAAATACAGACACTCTAATTCCAGGGTCATCTGCATTTTTTACCGTGGTCTAAGCATATAAAATAAAATAAGTAAGCTGTCTAACAAACTGTGGGCACATTGTATGAAAAGTTATAAAAATATTAATTAACATGTTATACTAATCTATTATTCATGTAACTGCACTAGGGAGACTGTGTTCTTGAAGGAATGGAGTATTTCTCAGATCTCAAGTCTGCTTGTTCTGATTCTTAAGAACTGTAATATTTGCCAAGAGTGGTGCCTACACCACAGAAAACTGAAAAAAAAAAGTGTTTCTTCAGTACTGTATATGCTTATGAAATATATCCATTGAACTTCATATGGGGTTTTACTATGAAGCTTACATCCAAAATAGTCACTGTTGGTCAGATGTCAGCATATACCTGCAGAAGACAGCCAGCTTATGTTTTAAACTACCAGGAGAACGACTAGTCTTCTGTTTAATTATTAGAGCCATAAACCAGAGCAATATTTACCTGCCTATAACACAGCTTAGGAAAATCTACTTATCTCTCCTGCCAGGTGCTACATTTCTCACAGTTACTCATAAAATTATCAGAAATCCTTAGTTCTGAAAGGCTTTTACCCCACTTTTCCCTCCTGTCTAGTGTAGTTCCCAATGAAAGTCGTCTTTGAAATGGAGACAAAACCTACATTTGCTCATTAGGAAGACAGAAGGAAGTGGAAGCACTCATCTGTACCAGATCTGACCCACCACTTGAGCACTAAGCCCTTCCTCCCTCTGGTTGGAAGATGGCCCATTGAATATACTTTCCATGCAGTTCTGCAGTTAATCAGACATAAATGAGCTTACACATGAAACATCACTCTGAGCTGCTTTCTCTCACCGACTTCTCACCTTCCATTAGCGCATTTGATTTGCGCTTACTCCATGATCTCCAGTAAAGCTGGTCCAAGTGCAGTGTAGCACGCATGCAGCTTCCTTCAGGAGGAGAAATTAGTCAGAAACTCATCAGAGCACTCACGATCTTTCAGGATTTCGTTTCCTGAGGTAAGACTTGGTATTTCCATCATGCCCCAAGCTAAGGTGAAGGCAGGGGTGATGTTGAAGGGGCAGGGATAGCAACAATATCATCCTTGCACATATGTACATATCTTGAAAAGACAGAGAAGCTAGCTGTCAAGTTCAAAAGGTTTTAATACCAAGTTCAAAAGGTTTTAAGTTCCACTTGACATCAACTTTAAGTCTCTTTCTCCTCTCCTTCTTCCAAAGTAATATATTCCTGATATTTT
Organism: Indicator indicator; assembly: GCF_027791375.1. Classification (NCBI taxonomy): domain Eukaryota; kingdom Metazoa; phylum Chordata; class Aves; order Piciformes; family Indicatoridae; genus Indicator; species Indicator indicator. The sequence goes on from NC_072019.1 coordinate 4,112,854, forward strand.
ATTAATAGTGCTCTAAGAAGAAACTGCTTTCTGCTCCTGGCTGCTATGTGAGATGATGGATGAGTTCACAACACCTGTTACTGCTACATACATGCATGTAATTACCCCCTGCCTGTTTCAGGGAAAGCTGTTATTTTCTCACAAAGTCAAACACTCTACTGTTATTTCTAGTAAATATCTCCTAGATAAGCTTTGAAAAGGTTATGTGAGTAACTAATTAATATCTTTTCTCTTTGCATGCCAATAAATTAGATTCTTGAAGAAAAAGGAGGTGAGCCAGAAATTAATATTGAAGCTACTTCTGTAGACAGACAGGCAGAAAGAATTTACCTGGGTAGCTCATCTCACACCAAGAAAATGTTTTATTTCTCTACTGCAGAGAGCTAGCACTAAATCTGTGTCCCACCATAGTTCATGCTATGGCCAAAAAAGAGGACTTCTGTGATCCACAGCTGTATGCTTCCTTCTGCAAAGAACTGAGTTTTCGTCCTATGGAGTCCTAAAGGTTTCCTGATTGCTCATTTAACCTAAGAAAGTGCTTACCAATGTCTGCATTTACTTTCGTCTCTAGATACTAATCTATTCACAGAAATATTCACAGAAATAAATTTTTAAGCAATTATTCAGTAAAAAAAAAGTCATAGGAAGGAATTTTATAATTCCAACAAGTCGTTATTATTTCCAGGTATGGCTTCTATTGAACTGTGTTCATCCAGAGAACATAAACATATGAGAGAGTAAAATATTAATCCTATTAATGTAATCAGGGAAAACAGTTTGCATTTTGATCACCCACAAAGAACTTGCCATGCTTCTGCTCATCAGAGTTGCATTTTAATATGCTGAAAATCACAAGTAAGGAGGAGCATATGCTGAAATGTATTTTACTGCCAGTATATTCTGTTACTGAGGTGGTAAACATAATATGTAAAAAATATATGTGTGTAAGAAAAAGACTAAGTGGACATTTAATAATGCAGTCATACTGTGAGACCAAACAGGAACTGAGATCAGCTGGTGGAAACAACTTTAAAAGTTAGAACTTCACATTTCAGTACTGCAATTACGTCACTGAAAAAAAAAAAAAAAAGAGAAGATCACCAAATGCATCAAATTCCCTTAATTTCTTTTACAGAACTGCTGGGGAAAAGACATTAAACTGTATTTTTAAATGCCTCGTGTTTGCACGTGTAAAATAATATAAAATTCATGAAGGTGGAGAAAATACACTGAAGCATCCAAAAGAATTTTAAATGTCTGTGATAGATCAGGAGGAATACTAGAAGGACTGAAATGAATAAGAGTTTTTAAATAGTGATTTCCAGATCAAAGATCAGAGTTTGCAAATCTCTTTCCACCTAAGCAAACCTCCAGCTGAAACCAACTGGAGTACTCTCAGGAGCAGACAACTCATGCCTGGTAGGCACCATGCCATGGTCAATGCCACGTTCACCCTGGACTTTCAGTACAGGTTCATGTCCCTCATTTGATGTGTGCAGTGCTGAATACTTGCCTTTTCTGAGATGTACTGATAATAAAAGTGACAATACCTCAAGATAGAAAGACACTAAGGAATGTACTGGATTCAGAGGAGCAACATCCAAAATGTTACCGGAAAATTACAAAATCCTGACTGACCTAGATACATTTGCACCAATGTACACAAGTCAGGGATTAAAACTCCTTGAAAAGGTCACTGTTCATTCATCAGACTCTTTCTAGAGATTGCTTCTTAACATCCTTACATGCCCAAATGAAATGTCACTTGTGAAAATGCCTATGAGAGGAGAAACTCCTTCTGACTCCATTTTTGTGGCAAGTAGTTGCAAAACAATTTAATGTGCAAGAGTCAAAGGAGGGATTGTTGCCAAGCTTTTGAAATCAGGTACATTTGTCTGAGGGACAAACAAGGGACAATTTCATCATACAGGAACTGGCAAGAGCAAAAAAAAAAAAGAAAAAGAAGAAAAAAATAAAAGAAGACACTAAATGGTTTTCAATTAATTTTATCCCTGAAAGACCTGGGATAAGAAAGCATGTTTGAAATGATAAAACTACCTTTCAAAAGCCTTGCCTTACCCTCCCAGGATGAAAAGAGAAGAAGAAAAGAAGGGGAGAAAAAAAAAAGATAGGGGAACTGAAAAACACCAGGATACAAACTGAGTTTATGATGTTTCAACCACAATTACTAAAAACTGTTCCAATAAGGTCAGTGGCTGCTTTATCACAGAGTTCCGTGTGAAAAGATACAGTGCAAAATTCCTGATCAAGAGAAGTATTCAGCCACAAACTCAGGTACTTGGCCTCCGTGGGATAACTCACATGCCTCATTAGGCACACCCTTACGTACTTTCTTCAGCTAGAGCCCAAACACAACACTGCTAAACATATTGAGCTGTTGGATCACAGGGTGATATAGATTGTCCTGGAGTTTCCCTGTGAATTGCTTTTCCCTCACTGCACTAGGTATAAAGAAAGGCAAAGAAAAGTCTGTCTGGTTATGCACCTGGCATGCATTCCTCTATCCACGGAGACAAAGTATCAGAAAGGAAAAAAAAAAAAAAAAGAACATTTTTCAGTGACCCTGACATTTGATACTGATGCAAAAAAGGAAAGGAATGACAGCCTTTGAAGCCAAAAGCATGAAGTTTCTGTATATTTCCTATGATTTAGTATCTCTCTCCTCCACGTACAGCAGATTCCTTTACAGAGACCCTTGTAGATGGGCCAACAGCACTTCAGCAATGTCTCTGATGACACAGGAGAAACTTTCTAACCACAGGATCATTTGCAGCATTTCTCATTTATTTTAACCCCAGCCCCCATAGACATTTTTTCTGACTAAATAAATTATTATTTTCATTTTTTTAATGAGTAGAACTGAAAATAGATTTGATGAATTAGAATAGACAGAGGATCAAATTCTTTAGGTTTGTATGAAATCTGTTGTAGAAACTGGCTTCCAGCTTTCACTCAGCCTAAACAGATAAAATATATCAGTGACCCTGAAAAAACACTCGTAGTATGTTTGATCAGGCTTGTAGATTGGTGGCTTGGTACAATTTGCTCACTTTACAAGTATAATTACAACTATAAAAAAAAAAAAAAGGGAGAAACCTGACTGCTGGAAGATTTGGGTGTACAAATATATGTGATTTAACTGGCTTCATGTACCATAGACCAAATGACTATCTTTGATTGTGGCTGTTAATTGGGTGAACAAATGTATGATCAATATACTCCAGCACAGTAAATAAAGAGTATAAAATGCACATGCGGTTCACAGGCTCACAGGATGTTAAGGGTTGGAAGGGACCTTCAAAGATCACCAAGTCCAACCTCCCTGACAGAGCAGGACCATAGAATCCAATGCACGTCACACAGGAACACATCCAGATGGGTCTGGAAAGTCTCCAGAGAAGGAGACTCCACAACCCTTCTGGGGAGCCTGCTTCAGTGCTCTGTGTCCCTCACAGTGAAGAAGTTCCTCCTCATGTTGAGGTGGAACCTCCTGTGCTGGAGTTTCCATCCATTGCCCTTGGCCTATCACAGGGCACAACTGAGCAGAGGTTGTCCCCTCCCTCTCGACCCCCAGCCCTCAGATATTTATCTTGAAGGTCCCTTCCAATCCATTCTGTGATTTCAAGCACTACCACTTAGAACTGTCTGTAGGTTAATAACAGGGACACAATCCAGACCATCTGGCAAGCCAGAGTAAGCTCTGCTCCAGCTCCAAAGCCTTTCTGTTAGGAGGTTGTTTAATAAGTATCTGGAAATAGGCCTTCCCTCTACAGTCTGCCATCCTTGCTACGAGGAGCTCTAGATGGGGACAGTGCTGCAGAGACCAAGAGATAATTCAGGGTTCCTGCCTGTAATGCCCAATCACTGCATGGTTTGCCACATCAACCCCATTTTTAGACTAGCTCTCTAACTCTCTTCCTGGCCAACACAAGCCTGAAAAGCAGTTCAGTTTGAGCATGAGCTAACCTGTCCACCAATTCATCTTCAAAGTCTATTCATCATGACAAACTATATAAAAGAGCATATGCTACTTTACAGCCCACTACAAATTTAAAGAGAAAAAAACCTCCTGCTGACTTCAAGAGGCTTCAGATGTAGCTCACAGTGGAATAACTTCAGTCTATTTTTCAAGAGACTTGAAATATCAAATATCATCTGATTATTCAGGCTTGAGTCTGATCTCACAAAGTGTATGCAGACTTAAGCTATAGCTGCAAAGGCTGCCGGTGGCACTGCAGTGCAAGGAGAAGCCACACAGCACTAAGAGGGCTGTAAATGCAGCATGGCCTCACCCAGGGAGCCAGCCTGCCCCTGCTTTTCCTCTGGTGGGTATGAAAGCAGAATCTGACCCACTCACAGCTGAAAATCTCCAGGGCATCTACACAAGTGCCCAGCTTTGTGATGTTTCCACCAAAACACTGGAGAGCCATCTGACATGCTGAGAATGGGTATTGTGCCTGGCAGCCTCCAAGGTGAGCACAATGCTGCCTGTGTATCACAATCCTGGGATATCAATGTTTAACCACGCTGTAAAAGCCCTCCGCTGAGAAAGTAGAGTGTGTGCTTTCAACTGGATTGCTACAACCCCAAGCTAGGCTCCAGCCTGAGGACTGAGGCAATAAAATGGCTTTGTCTGACAAAGCACCACCAGAGATTTGCTGGTGCTGTTACTCAGAGTGCAAAATCCCAAGAGCCTTCAGAAGCCTCCTTTAAGGAATTAGCGCTTGCTTGTTTTGCCATCCAAAGAGTGTTGACAGAAGCCAAAGCAGCCATGCTTGCTGTCCACTGTGCAAAGAGGTGATGACATCAAGAAGACAGGTCACAAGTCTGAGTTTATAGTCATTACACTTACGTTGGTATGTCTTTTCATCCACTCAGTATGCTCTTATGACCCCACAGCTTTACAACCTCCCACTCTCCAGGCTTCGTAGCACCTCTCCACTCCAGGTTAATCATTTATCTGCCATTATCTGCCAAGAGTTCTTATCTCTTTTGCTGTCACTTTATAACAGGCTCCTCTTATCAAGCTGTACAAAATCACGTGACAGTGCCAAACCTATCGCAAGTTCCAATCCTTCTGATTAGGGAGTATCATGAAATGGGATACATGGTTTACAGCAGGTCACTAAATGCTGGAAAAAGTACAGAGTCCACTCAAAGACATGCTTGTTACTTTCTGAATTCTTGGATATTTTTGTTGTTGTTGTTGTTCATCACGGTAACTTTCACTGAAGGTTATTATAGCCTGGGTCTCAAGGCCAGAAAAGTTTACAGGCTGCACCTCTTTTGTACTCAATGCTGTACACCTTGCACCTGAGAGTACTATATACTTACACCTAATAATGTCTTCTGGTTCCCACACAGCCATCATACAGGAGTCTATAAAACATGGAGTTACATCAGCTGGTAAGTAACAGTTCTCTGTTTTGAAGGTTGCATAAATATAATAGACTTGTGGCTGTCCAAACTGGAAAAAATTGCTACAGTTGGGCAAGGCAACAAAACTGATTAATTTGCACCTATAATTAGGTGAAAAAAAAGAACTCTATGATACAACATAAAAATATAAGAAAACAGCTGGTGATTCAGTGAATGACAATTTTGCCAGAGGTATTGTGATTATGAAATATGCAATCAGATAACTAATGGTACTTATTAGATTTGCTAATAAGTGTGAAATTGTGTATATATGTTTAAAAACATTTGCAAAAAAAAATAGATTTAAATTGCTTCTGCCTGACTGTTCTTGTTGAAGAAAACCTCAGGAATGTTTTCAGATCTTTCATGTAATACACATGCAAATGTAGATTCTTTTTCTATAGCTAAAAATGCAGACAGATCATCATCATGCAGTAGTGGGCTGGATAATACAGGTTGGTTGAGGCTTTAGAGCAGCAAAGTGGGTACTTTCAGTAACATATGGGAACAGCACCCACTCTCCATCAGAAATCCAGGAGGTGCAGGTTGCTCTGGCTGGCAGGTGTGAGGGGCACTGCACAGCCAGCTGCCCCAGACTGCCAGGGCTGCAGTGGCTGTAATGGAGCCCCAGGAAGTGCTTCTCCCCACCACCTCCCTACCCTTCTCCTCGCACTTCCTATCTCAAATCGTTCTGCCTCTCACCAGACACTGGGAGCAAAGTACCTTTTTTTTTGGTGGGACAATAGCATCCCCTGCCCCAACAGTCTGTGCCCAGGTCAGGGTCCAGGACAAGAGGGACTGGAGAAGGCTTGCCAAGGGAAACCTCTCCTTCACGGAGCAGAAGGCTCTTCTCAAGCCAGCCCAGCAGCACTGCAGGTTACATTGCCCAGTATTTTGCAAGGCTGTACCTCAGGCACGAGTTTATGGCAAGGATGAAAGCAGGGAGCTTTGGCCCATGTGTGGGAACCAGGGCTCACTCTCCCCTCCTTGCCCACGAAGTGCGTCATCACACGGCAGGCGAGGCACTCACCCCAGCGCTGGGTGTGATACAGGCACCTTGCCATCAAAGGATGGTGGGGATGGAGGGTGCAGCAACAGCTGCAGGAAATAGCCTCAAACATAGCTGAAACCTTGTCTTCACCTCCTGGGTGGAGCTGCTGCTTCTCCTGTGGAAGGGGAGGGTACCCACAGGAAGGTCTCCCACCTTGGACCTGGCTGTGTTCCAAGCACCTGGCACTCAGGAGCTCCCTACTCACACTCCTCACTTGCTCTACACCTCCTGCACAAGAACTGTATCCAACTGTAGCAAGGTTTGCTGGGCTGCAAATAGGTGGCTGAGGATTAATGCCCCATGGATAACACCACCAGGTCCATGACTGCCTGACTCCTGGCCAGCTGTGCCTGGTGCCAGCCCTGCTTCAGAGTCAGCTCCTGATGCCTCTCCTCAGAGGGAGCCACGTGGTCCCTCCAGCAGTGTTATCAGGGTATCCCACCCACAACAGCCAGAGGGCAGAGGGTGCTCCCAGGCTGTTGGACATGGCTGTGACCAGCATCAGGCCATACCTGGGGCAGGCAGGCTGATACTAGCAAAGACTTCTGGTGCATCTCTACGAGTGTGAGATGCTCCTCCACGGCCCTAGAAACACATGAAAAAGGAGAGCAAGATCGGCTTCCCAGATGGGCTTCCCTCTCTGGGGCCTTGCTCTGACTTTTCCTCTTTCTGTCTGCTTAGGGGGAGAGAAAACTGCTGGAGGAGCCTCTGCTCCTCTCTTCTCAGTATTCAGCATGGGATAGTAAAATACATCTCATGTATCTGAAGAGTAGTCACTCAGATAAGGTTTCTGAGGGTGAAAGAATACAACCCAAGGAGAAGGAAAAATAAGACACTCTTAGCTGTTATATTCAGACCATCTAAGTGCCATTTTCATGCCTTCCAAAGGACTGGCAGGTCTGGATTCCCTAAATCGTGTGGAGAAGAAAAAGAGATTGGTGGGAGACATAAGTTAGCAGAGCACTCTTCTCACCATACGTCCAAAATGCAACTACGTGTGTGCTGTGTCATGGATATATCAGAACAGACTCACAAAGCGTGGCCCAGAAAAAGGAGGTTTAAATCCTGTGTGCTCTGGATCAGGGGAAGTTTCTGCCCCTGCATCAACATTGCACAGTCAGAGCCCATGGTGGCATTCGTTAAACACAAATCTAACTCGGCATTGTAAACAGATCACCACATACCTGTGAGGGTTAAATGTAATCAGAATCATCCTGTGAGTCTCTGCTTGGAGGTGGGGGAACCAAATAGAAAGGAGCTAGATTCTGTTCTTACTTCCACTTAATCCTTTGGAAGAAAAAGCTGTCCTCTCGGCATAAAAACAATTAGCAGCAGGGCCAAGTGTTATTAAGAGCAAATCCCGTTTCTGGGCTTCCACTCTTGTCCAGTCCTTCCCAGTGCTTCCTATCACTTTTTTCTCTAAGTCAGAGCAGGTGGGCTTGCAAGGACCTGCCACAGCCTCCACAAGCCACCAGCCCCTCAGGCTAGGGGCACTTGCTGCTTCCCACCACAGGACAAGAGGTACCCTGATCAGGAAGGACCTGCTTTGCAAAGATGGACCCAGTGCATTCATCCACCTGAGGATAAGTTAGATTTCAGTATAAACCAGTGACTTGTCACAGCAAGAGTGGCCTAACTTTCTCCCAGCAAGGAGGACCTCCTCTAGCTCCCATTAATGCAAACCAGACTCCACCAATATAAACAGCAGTGGGTCTGTCCCAGCCTGAAGGTATAATGTGAGTGGGCACTACGGGTTGTTGACACCTGCTTTTAGGTTTACAGTCATATAATCAAAGAAACAGATGGAATTTACAAAATCTTAATAGTACATCCTGTCTTCCATAAAAGAACATCACATGGACTCAAAAATTTTTATGGAAGTGAAATCTTTTTCTTCTTCCAGATTCTGGAACAATACAAAGCTATTTGATGAGCTTTATTTTTTCCTCTAATCAGCCTCTTGTCTTAGTGTCCTCAGGGGCAATATGCAATTTTTATAAGAATTAGCTATGATTATTTAGCAGAAATAACTGCTTCAATAACTTAAAAATGGTTATGTAAGAAGGAAAAGAATCTACTTCTAATTTCTTACTGCAAAATTTTTCAGCTTGTGTAATTCTTACTGCCATCTTAATTTTAATGCATGTCCTCAGGCAGGTTAAGGTATTATAATTAGCGCTCTTGAGTTTGGTAAAGTTTGATTGGTTGGTGTATTGTTGTTGTTGTTGTTGTTATTACTGTTGTTGCTGTTATTACTGTACTATTATATACTAATACAGAAAACACTGTGTTTAAAATTTTAGATTAGAATTTTGGATAGCAATAATTCAGGCAATGCTTCCACAGGAGTATCAGTTTCAGTAGTCTGAGGACTGTTACTGCAAGACATGAACTTATTTTTTACTTCTATCCATTTTATTCCCATATTATTAAATACTTTCCCTGTAGTTACACTGCAAATGAGCTCCATACAAAAGGGGATGTATTTGCATTTACACCTGCTTTTCCAATTAGTCTAATTTAAAATACCCAAACATGTGAGACAAAGTAACAATGATCATGCCTGTGGTCTCCAGAGACCAACCTTCAATGCTGACAAAACGCCTCCAGCCACTGGTCCATGTGGGTAATTTAAAGGTCAGCTCTCAAACTTCTCTTTCTATAGGGTGAAAGAGAAGAATTATTTGCAGCAGGAGTTATGTTTGGCTGCTTTTTGGGGAAACCCGTTACAACTTTTTAAGACAGATTATCAATGTCTAGAGTTTACTCACATATTACAGGAGTACATTATATATATTACACAGACAAGCATCCTTATATATTAATATGTTCTTATATACAATGAACAGGCATGCAGATGTACACAATCCTTATCAAGATTTCTCAGTATGAGCTATGCCTGGGAATCCTATCTTCTCATGGTTTCTTTTATGATCTTATGTTTGTGTATTAAGAAATCTTACACTATATATATATATATATGTACACAGGTATATATATATATGTGATCTTAAACTTTCTTCATTATAAAGGTCAGCTATTACATTATTTTTACTTTTTTTTTTTTTTACTAAAGTTTTCCAAGCTTTAAAACATGATTATTGGGGGGGTGGGGGGGGAGGGGCGGGAGAGAAGAAGACGAAGCAGACCTGAAACATTTGGGGATTTTTTTCCACCAGCAGACCAAGGCCAATTGCTTCAGCAAAAGAAATTTCATTTTTAAGCCTGTCTGTGCAGGATAGAAATCAATTCTCTCTTATGGTACAGAGACGGGCGCTCAGCCCTGACAGGAACCTCGTTTCATACACAAATATATTTGAAGTTCTATTCGCAGATCAAGCTCTAGCTTTTTTAGCTATATGTTCTACACAAAAAGGCAGCACAGGCAGAAACAAGTGCCGCATCAGAAAAGTAAATAACTCTCAGTGTTGGGAAGGGACGGTGAGTTCACTGCGGCGGAGGCGAGCATTGGGACCGTCCTTTCGCGGGGCCCCGCGGTGGTTCCGTCGGCAGCGCTGCCGCCCGCGCCCCGCGGCACCGAGCCGAGGAGAGGGGGCCCTGTGCTTGTCGCCTCCAAATAGGGAGAAAAAACGGCCATCCCCACGGTGGGCAGAGGCGATCAGAGTGGGCAAGTTTTCCTGTCGCACTATTAGCGGCAACAGGTCCAAGCAGTGCGGGACTAGACGGCGTTTTCCCAGAGGAACTCATCTAATATAGCGGGAGGAAAAAAATCTTGCAGAGTTCCTGATGCAAAACTCGATCTTTAAGCGGCTGCTGCGCGGCCAAGGCTGCGGTTCGCTGCTGCTCCTGCTGCTGCTACTAATCCAGGGAACCCCTCCCGCGGGCTGTGGGCAGGGCTCGCCGCCTTCCGAAGGACGCCAGGGGTGTCTCAGCTTTCGCACCTCCCTGGGGCCTCAGCCCTTCCACACTTTACGGTGTGTTCCGCAAAATCTCCGCCGGCAAGCTGCCCTGCGGCACAAAATCACTCGCCGTTCCTGCCCGCACGTGTGCCGGCTCCCGGTCGGGCGGGAGCGGCGATGGGCACTGGGGAACGCCGGGATCCCGCGCCCCGGGCCGTGCGGGCCGCAGCCGACAGCGGCAAGAGGAGATGCAGAGGGTTACGACACCTCACCGATGACTCACTTAGCAATAAAGAAAGACAATCGCAGCGATGCTCTACCACCCATTGGCCCTGCTCGCTCCTCACTCTGAAGTCTTCCCCAGCTTCGCATCCCGCTGCTGCCAGGTGCTCCGAAGCAGCAGCGCATTCCAGGGAGCTTGGCCGGGCTTGAAAATTAGCTTCCCGGTCAATAATTGACTGTTTGGAAATGGTTCTCCTTTTCGGACCAGAGAGGATCGACATCTCAGTAAGGCAACAGAGAATGATTCGCAGCAGAAAACAGAAAAGGCAATAGGATTTGGAAAGCGATCCTCTGTGGTGTGCTGGTTACTGGAGAAAGTATTTCAGCCTGAAGTACCCACTCTGTTTTGCTGACAAAAAAAAAAAAAAAAGATACCAAACCAAAAATTATATCTTTGTGTTTGGGCTCTTTGGGAGCCGAGTTTTTGTTCTCAGTTCTCTAGAAGGGGCTTTCTAAAGCCCGAATTGAAGGCACTAACAGACTGCACTCAATTGAATTCCTAGGAATGTAAAATAGTATTTCCTCGGCAAAGTGATGAGGACCCACTTGCCTACGGGACTTCGAAGGTTTCGAGGCACTGACTTCTTCGTTCTGTGGTGTTGATCTGCTTATTGAGGGGAAGAGGAGAGGGAGAGGAAAAAGGAGAGGGAGAGGGAGAGGGAGAGGGAGAGGGAGAGGGAGAGGGAGAGGGAGAGGGAGAGGGAGAGGGAGAGGGAGAGGGAGAGGGAGAGGGAGAGGGAGAGGGAGAGGGAGAGGGAGAGGGGAGAAAGAAAAAAAGAAAAAAAGTACAGTAGGGCTGGTATGGACAAACTTTTCCTGTTGCAAACAGTGTCGTAAAGTTGGGCGTGAGAAGTGTGTGAGGTGAAGCAGCAAACTGGGGTTATAAACTTTACCAGCTGCAGAGGAGTCCTGTGCCTGCCGCAAGCTGCCTTCTCCAGGCCGTTTCCCGGAGACATGCCAGCCTATGCCCAATGCTGTGTCTCTGCTCCGAGGACAGGCTTCCTGGCGGGGACTCCCGCCCCGTGCCTGGCTGAAACCACTGGTTTTCATGAACGGCTGCTCAGAGCGGACTGGGCTGACGACAAGCGGGAGTGCTCGGCAGGAGAGAAAGAAGGGACAGGATGCAGATTTTGCTCCTGAAATACTTCCGTCTAAGACTTGATCGCGTTTGGATTTAGACTTCCCAGTTCTAGTCCTCCATTTACTTATTTATTTCATTTACTTCTGCGAAGTTTGTCTTGAACATTCCACCAAAAAGGTTCTCTTTCTCTAGTTTGCTGGAAAGTGTCCTTCTCCAGGACACCTTCCAACACAGAACTAGAAGGGAGCACGCTGTTTGTTGTTCAGCCAGCAGGCTCTCAAAGTTAGAAATGCCCAGTTTATGGAAAAAATGTTTTTAAATAATGCTCAGGTTCTGTAGCCTCTTTGAACCTGTAAGAAATGGAAGCTTTCCACAAAATATCATCACACAGGAACCTTGAAAACAAAGAGGCGGAAGAAGCTTCATATTATTTAAAACTCGACGTGGGATTTTTTTAATGTAAATGTACATACATTTAAATAGGGAAGTATAAAGTATTCCAGGTCTTGCTCCTCGTACTAATCAAGGCTGCTGGAGGCTCCCCGAGCCATCATCTTTTATAATTATAATTACACGCGTCAATCAAGACCTTCAGGCAAAGTCAGAACAAGGCAGGCAAACTCAGGAGAGAAATCACATTAAAAAAAAAAAAAAAAGTTTGGAGAACTTGGTAAGGAATGGAGAAAGAGATTAGAAGAAAGGGTAATTAAGGTTGCTCAAGGCAATCGTGAGAGCTAGTACTCCATGTTAAATTAAATGTAGCCACAAGGGATCAGGTATCATTTATAACATGTACTGCCCTAAACTGTTATTTCGGAGAGGATGTGGATGTGTAATAACCATTCCAAAGTATTTTCATCCATGCTGATAGCTCATGGAGTGTCTTAGCGATGTACAGTTTGAACTCGCTCCAAATCCCCCCCAAATGCAATGACATCAAGCCCACAAGTAGGAGGGAAGAGCTCTAGGATCGGTGCTAGGGCCGTAGCCGTGCGTTGGTGGAGGTAAGCCGATCCGGCGAGGTTCGTAACCCGCCTGGCCCTGGCTGCACTCGGGCCAGTTTCGCCTTCCCCGTCTGGGGAAGGTTTCCTTCCCTGTTTTTCGCATAGAACCCGGGTGCCCTTCCCCGAGCAGCAATAACGAGAGCGGCGGCACAGAGAGCCCCTGCGGGGCGTCGCCAAGCGGCGTGACCCACGCGGTGGTGAGCGGGAAGGAAGGGACCTGTCTCTGTCCCCGATGGAGCCCAATGGGCTCCAGAACTCAGGTCTGGCAGTGTCCTGCTGATGTGTACTGAACTTCCCACGGTCTGTCGTGAAGGCAACCAAAGATGCCCCGCTTCTTCTGTGGGGAAGGGCTGCGAGGAGGCAAAGCTTCCGAGAGCCTCCCCCAGGATCCTCTGGCCACTCGTCGGGCCAGCAGCAGGTTGAAGTGGCCCGGCTTCAGGCCGTCAAGGCCGGAGGGCCGTGGCCCTGCCATGCCGCGCAGACCCCCCGTCGCGAGGCCCGGAGCCTTTCTGTGCCCAGGGCAGCGGAGAGGAGTCGCCGCTGCGCCACGGCCGTCGCCGATGCTGAGCTCCCCGGGCGCGGAGCAGCGCGATGCCACACGGCGACGCCTGCGAGAGGGGATGTTCGTAATGAATGTACCTGGGAATAACTTCGCAAGGGCACGTACGAGGAGGTCTCAGCCCAGGATACTTCTGCCTAGAGACGAAGGCATTCCCTGGGGATGCTTATGAGCCACCCCGTCGTAGCCGCTCCCGCAGCTCGCAATGTTGCTGTCCTAAAACTTAAGTCGTCAGCGAACCGCTAAACTGTGAAATTATAACTCGAGAAATAACGTGTTGATACAGATCAAGATTCCGTCTGCTCGCCCTCCCGCCCAGAGGGGAATGGTGAAAAGTGGAGACTTGAAAGGAACCCGAGAGGTCCGAGCATTGAGTTCATCCCCAAAATGTTAAAACTGCCCACAGAGGAGGAAAGGAAAGAGGCATTTCCTACTCCAGTGGTGCTGGTGTTGGGTTGGCTCGGAACCTGTACTGAATTGAACAAAGGTCTCTTCTTGTAGTCACCAAATGCGAAAAATTGGAACTGTCTAGGAAAGACTACAGCCGAGTCCTCTCTTTGCACCTGGAGGGGTTGTCCCACCGCTCGTCATTTTGCGACCATCACAAGTGTTTAGTGAGTTACAACAAGGGTCAGTTTTTACAAACTCCCTCCTAGCCGATGGGAAATGCTATACCCTGCACCGGGGAGAGTTCCGCGCCTCACTTTCAATCGGAAGCAGTTTTCATCGTCAAGTATTTTCAGCTTTTACTATACACAAACGGAGATTAAAGTGTTAGGGGAGAAGGGGCAGCCGAGCGCTTAGGCTGGGGGCTTGTATGCTTTCGAAGGTGCGAATATCATTCATCCCACACCGTCAACCCTACGCGCCGCTGCGGGAGCGGCGCGGATTCTTTCGGACGCTCCCAGCGTGGGAGGGTCGGAAAGGGCAGGGGGGGGGGGTGGGCAGACCTTCGGCCCAGCTCGCTGAGGCGGCTCCGCTCCCCGCCGTCCCCGGGCCTCCTGCCGCTCCGCGGGGCAGCCGGGCTCTCGCCACGGAAGCACCCGCTTGCGAAAAACGAGATCTTTGGGACAGCTTGGAAATGAGACCTGCTCGCTGCACCGTGATCCGAGGACGGGAGGTTCTTGTCCTAGCGATGGTTCTTCCAGGGCATTGGCTTTGTGCAAACGATGCAACTAGCACGGACAGATTTCGCAAGAAGTTTAGGGGAGGGAGACCGAAAGCGCTTGAATAGGTACAGCGAGCTCTCGCCCGCTTTTCTCAGGTTCTAGGGCTGCGTGGCGGCAATGTCGCCGCATGAGCTGGGACTGTCCAAGCGCAGGGGGTTCTGCTGCCTACCCTGCCAGCCCGGAGGGAAAGAGAGGGCTGAGGGTCCTGCAAACGCAGCTGGCGAAGTGGAGGGATTGCGTTGCCCGCCGTTGGAACGGGGCTGCCCGCCGGCAAGAAGGCACACTATGGGAGGGGGGCCCATCGGGCTCAGCTGGGGCGGGGAGGGGTGGCCGCAGCCCAAACCTCGCAGCAGGGCTTAACAACTGGGCAGGGGTTGAGCGCACTGGCCAAGTGTGTGCTCCCGTGCGCCTCTGTGCATGCTGCGTGTGTGTATACGGGGGGGGTGTTGCTCATCCCGCCTCTGCCTTATTGGCTGCAAGGGCAGTGTCGGGCTCCCCCTTCGCTGGAGCCCCCCGCGCCCTGCAGTCCCCGGGCTCCAGGAGCGCCTCCCCGCGGGCCCGGGGCTAGAGGTCCCGACACGGCACCTCTGCACTTGTGGCGGGGGGTAGAGGGGGGAGGAGGAGGAGGAGGAGGAGGAGTGAGGAAGGGAGGAGGGGGCGGGGGTGGGAACCCTGTCCAGCAGCACCAGCGGCGGCAGAGCGCTCCTGTGCACTGTGCCGCTCCGCATGGATCGGGGCGCTAGGCTGCCGCCGCGCTGAGCCCCGAGCGGAGCTGCTGTGGGCTCGCGGGCTTCCATCTTCCTCCCCGGCACCCTCCGGTCTTCCTCCTCCTCCTCCCCTCCTCTCCGCCCCCGTCGCCTGCAACCCGACTATCGCTCCGCGGCTCCCGCAAGCCGCGGGCACCCGGCGGCGCTTCCCGGCGGCCGGGTCCGCTCGGTGCTCCTGCTACAGCAGGGCAAGGGCTGGCGTGGAGGAGAGGGAAGGAAGAAGAGGAGGAGGAGGAAGAGGCAGCTGTCGCCGAGCGCCCCTTGCTCCAGCTAAATCTGTGCTGCCGTGTCCAGGTGCTGGTGTCGCGGACGGACACGGAGCCCCCTGCCCGGCCCGCAGCCGCCTTGTCATGCTGCCCAAAGTGGAGACGGAGGCCCTGGGACTCGCCCGGTCGAATGGGGAACAGGGGCAGATGCCGGAAAACATGCAAGGTAAGGGGGGAAAGGCACGGCGTTCCCCCTCCGCGCACACTCGGCCCCCTCTCGGCAGACTGCCCCTTCCTCCTGCCAAAAAAAGTTTACGGTTGCTGCCTGCGAGCTCACCGCGCCGCCGCCCGCTCCGCGCCCCTGCTTTCGCGGGCCAGCTTCCAGCGTGGGTCAGGCGGGCACCGTGGACCGGGGAACCAGCGCCGAGGCGACGGCAAGGCCTCGGCCAGGAGGTGCAACTACGGTTGGGCAACCATCAAGCATCTGACCGGCGGGAGCTTTCCCCGGCGCGCAAACGCCCCGCCGATTGCTGCTCGGGGACACTGGCTCCGCTGCAGATCCGAGGGAGCTCTGTCTCTTCCCCGTTCCGCAAAAAAAACCAAAACCCCCAAAATCCCTCAAGTTTACGGCAGGGCGAGTAACACAGGGCAGTCCTTCCAAACACCCTGTGTGCTACACACCGTTTCGAAACGGGCCCCCTAAGGCTCTGCCCCGCGGGTGGGGCGCCTGCAGGCACAGCGCCTGCGGCAGTGCTGTGTAACTTCGCAGAGAGCCCCGACGCCCCGGCGAATTTGCGCACTTGTGAGGTACCCACGAAGGCAGCGGGATGCCCAAGTGGGGTGGCGCTGAAAATGCCTATATGGGGCGGGATGGGGCCGTTCCGATGCCCCACTCGGGGCAGCGCGGCGCGAGGTAGCGAAGACTGTCCGAGTGCCACCGCGGGAGGGTCGGCTCCTACTTCGAAGCCGGCAGCCCCACCCTGAGTGCCTCTCCCGGAGCAGAAACTCCCGTCCCGGCTGCTCTTTTGAAATTATCGCCGCTCCTCATGGGAGTCTGCTGAGAAGCAGGGGCAGGGTGGGCCGTGGGCCTCGGAGGTGCTGAAGGTTGCCCGCATGCCCTATTCCTCGCCCGCGGATGAGGCTCCGTGCCAGGGCACGGCGCTCGGAAAAACCCCTGCTTTCCCACTTAGAGTTTCCTGGGAGGAAGGGGAACTTCGTCCCAGCGCCGAGCGCTGGAGCCTCGGGAGCAGAGGGGAGGGCTGGGCCCTCCTCCTCCTCCGCCTGTGGCCGCCCCGTGTCCGCCCCACGCCTCTGGCAGGCGGTGTTCTCCAGCCGTGCTGGGGTCACTCAGGAGACTTTTATCCGAGTGTTTTTCGGTGGGTCGGTGCCCGCTACACTCCCGGGCAGCTCTCGCGAGCGCCGGGGCACAACCGCCTTGGCCTGGCGAAGGGGCGCACATCTCCCGGGCCGTGATGCCCGCGAACTGTAGCAGCCGCGGGATTACCGGCAAAGAGGCGGAATCTTAAGAGGCGCCGCTACCGTGCTCGGCGCTTCTAGCCTGGCTCGGGAGCCCTCCGCTGCTGAGCTTGCCGAGCAGATCGGAGGTTTAGCAGCAGGGAAGGCGAAAGAAACCGACCCCGCCGAGAGCGACGAGGTTTCTTTTGGGAAATAACTAGAGCGGCTGATTGGGCTGTATCCCGGCTTAAGTGATCGTGCTCTGTGCCTTCATTCAGCTTGTTTTACAACCCCATCCCACACTCTCCAGCCCTATCGTCGTCCCCTCCTGTCGGCGGACTCCTCCCCGCTTTCTCCCTGAAAGGCAGAAACTTCACTAGGTCCCGCAGCACAGGTTTCTAGCCCAACTCCCGGTACCGGTGGGTGCCGGCTGGGCAGGTCGGGACCGCCTACCCCGAGGACGGCGGTGCCGGCTGCCCACCCGCGGGCAGCCGCGCCGGCAGACGCTAAAAGCGTCTATCCCGTAGCCGCGGGACCGCCGGCTGCGAAACGCACTACGGGCAGGGCAGCGCTCACCACATCGACTGGGACAGGGCAGGAGAGCGAGCGAGCTCGGAGAGGTGGCGGTCACCTCTTAGACAACGAGCGCGGCGGACCTCGTTTTAGGTTGGTTTTGGAAGCAGAGCGACGCAAAAGTGCTGGTTCTATGAGATACAAGTTTAGGTTAAGTAAATATTTGCAGGCTGATGTTGAAAGAAGACGTTAAAGGAAACTAACTGAGTTACTTGAAATACACAATCGACACTCCGCTTTTTTAAAGGTTGTCCCTGATAATTTTCGGGTTTGAAATTAATTTAGTTTGCAATTCTATAAACTAAGAACTAGGTTAAGGACACTCTGAAAGTGGAAATATTTAGAAGGCAAAACTGAGGAGCTGTTGGGGTTTTGTTCCACTCATAGATTTGTTGATGATGAAAAGTTGCAAGTCTCAATGCAAGCCGTGTTTTTAAAACTATAACTTCCCCCCACGCCCCAATTTGCAGTGGCATGTTCCTAAGTGAGCTTTCTGTCTCGACTAAGAACAACTGCAGGAAATTTGAGTTATTAATGTAAATTCTAATTGACCATGCTATTTCTCCTTTCCCCAGTGTCTCAGTTTAAAATGGTGAATTACTCTTACGATGAAGACCTTGAGGAACTGTGTCCAGTCTGTGGAGATAAAGTATCTGGGTACCATTATGGACTTCTCACTTGTGAAAGCTGCAAGGTTCTGTACTAATTACTTCATATACAAGTACAGTAAAAATATGATAATTAAACATACATGTAATAATTTGGCTTATTTCTAGTATGTTTCATATTACATTCATGTAAAAAAATTACATGAAAAGCTTTAGAAGTGTCTTGGAGAGACCTCATCTGCACAAATGGAAGCAGCTTGGACTGTCTTGGAGTTAGTTACTGCTTTTAAGTGTTTAGCTGTTTAGAAGTGATACAGTTCTAGAACAACTTCCATTCCTAACTGTCCTAAATATTGATTTTAATTGATTTATGTACATTCAAAGTATTTTTGTTCCTGGATGATAAAGTGGGGAAAGTGTCCTCAATACAGATCAGCTTTACAAAATCTGAGGCAGCTTTCTTAAGATTTTTTTCATCCTTCAACATTGGAGTGTAAATTTCTGTGATTATCATGACCATGCACTTCTTTTTTAATGCAAGCCATAGCTGTCAGAGCTCACCTGACACACAGTCAAGTAACTAACACATGCTTTGATTACAATAATTTGCTAATTTCCAGAATAAAAATATTTGTAAGTGCAACTTACTGTCTTGCAGGATAAAATTTATCTGCACAGTACTACAGGACTGAAATGGCAAATTTGTCATGTACATTTTAAAGTTCTTATGGTTATTCAAGTAATGCCTTTGTAAAGACAATGCCATTTAAAACATTCAGTTGCAGGGGGAAATTAACTTAGATTGTATTTTCATTTAAAAAATCATCTATGAGGAAGAAAAAAGCACTCACTGTTCTTCTAGCATGCACAAGAGGGATGTACAGTAGTCAGAGGTACTCTGTATTTCTGTTGTCTTTGCAACAGTGTCCCTATTTACTTCTTGTAAAAACTAGTTTTAAAGGGAGGCTTAAATAATTTTTGTGATGATTAAAGAACACAGAAGCAACTGGTCAGTCTCACTGTTTCTGCTACCACTGTTAGGGGTACAGGAGACTGCTGTCTTACGGAGCTTTGATGTAAGTCTATAAAACAGCACTAATGCTGAAAAACCTTCTCTGGAGTCTGATGATTTTCTCCTGGTTACATCTCAGTGTAATTTAAAATAAACTATATAACTTTAAGTGCTTGAGTGTTGTCTGGGGAAAAAAAATGTTGCAATGATTTCCATAAAGTACAGTGCTGAAACTTGCTCTTCAAACAAAACAGGCTAACTTTTGTATCTGTCATACAGGGATTCTTTAAGAGAACGGTCCAGAATAACAAAAGGTACACGTGTATAGAAAATCAGAATTGCCAGATCGACAAAACACAGAGAAAACGGTGCCCTTACTGTCGATTTCAAAAATGCCTAAGTGTTGGAATGAAATTGGAAGGTAAGAGCTATAGTCTTGCTGATATTGTCAACTACGCTATTGACCATGAGGACTCCATATTACTACTGGCTATTTCACTTTAAAAATGCTACATATATTTGTGTGTGTGTGTGTGGCTTTGAAATGATAGTAAAAGGTGACTTTGTATGCTCAATGAAATTGGTGCTTTATAAAAAAATGAATAAATGGTAAATTACTATCAACTAGTCAAAACCATAATCCATGCTTTCATATATGTGTGTAATTTGATATTTCACTATTTTAAAGCTTGTGTATGAATCTAGATAGAAGTTTTGCAGCTTTTTAAAAGGCTTGATTTAAGTTAATCACAAAATGTTTAAGAGGTGTCCAGATTAGAAAAAAAAAGTGATTCTTATGGAGAGTGATTTGACTTTCTTTATATTTTATCTAGGATTTATATATATATATGATTTATAAATATATAATTTTTCTGATAATAAAGCAGAAAACAGAGAAACAGAGAAGAGTTTTCTTCACATTGACTTGCCTTTAAGATTAAGGAACCAAATAATCTCTAAAGTTGTGTCCTATATTTTTGTGATGTTACACCTGAGATGCTATTACAAATGAAAGAGAATAAGGCATTTTGAAGTACTCTTTCTGGCTTCATTTCACTTTCTCAAGTACAGAGAACAATGAAAAGTGTACCATACCCTTTGAGATAGCTGAATGCAAATTATCACTGACTCCAAATTGAGAGTTGTACACAGTTCATTCTGACTTGGATACATAAAACATGAAAATTCATATTTCACAGCAAATGACATTTCTGCTTGACCAAGGACAAGCTCCTAAATTCCTCATTCTTGCAATTGTACTGAAGTGACATTTACCCTAGACACTTAACTAGGAAAAATCAGGCCAAGGATAGAAACCATAAACCATTAAGGGAACCATAAAGGATAAGACCCAATCACCTGAGTTTGGTAAAGGAAAGCTGATGATACAGTTGAAGATAAACAGAAGAATCATCCTCCTGCACTTTGATGAATTCAGTACTGTTCTGTTTGCTAGCACCGTCACACTGCACTAAACATCCTGAATCAATGCATGTTCCTCCAAATTCAAATAGTACAATAGCAGGACATTTGGAATCCTTTTCTCATTGTCCATGTTAAGAGTAAGGACAAAATACATTTTCAGTCCTCTCAATTGCTGACAATGATACCAAACCAAATTTTGTCTTCTGCAGCTGCATGCAGTTCACCCTGATTTCTGTAGGAGTTAGACAAAAGCCTTTGCTAATCCAATTTGGCTCACAGTTCCTAATCGTAGAATACCTGAAAGGGTACTATGTATACAGATTTAAAGTTACATTTACCAGCCTGGTGATTTCACTCTTTTAAATTTCATGCATTTTGTTTAAAATTGATGTCCAACAGCAATATTAGCAGCAGTATTTTTACTGCAAATTTAAGCAAAGTGCCTGTACTTTGAAAGATACTCTAGAAAATGTACTTCAGCATACTTATCCACACATGCATACAACTTCTTTTCCTTTGTTTAGGAATTTGAAAGAACAGGTGCTTCCATGATTGTAAATACTTGTGACATTTGTATGTGTATTTCCCTGATAGTAATACATATATAGCCTTAAAGTCTGGTTCATAAATTACCATGGACCAAAAAAAAAAAAATCATTAAACGTTGAAGTCCTTATGATAATGTACAGTATTATGCGTATCTAGCATTCATAATAAATTTTTAATGTTCTACTAATCCCTAAGATAAAAAGCTCAAGAACTTAACCTCCAGCAATCTCAGCAGTCTCAACATGTCACCAGGCTGTCAAAGGTTCCTTTTTCAATCTAATTGCCGTTGGGCAAGGTGGGCTTGGTGAAAGCTCCTCACTAGTCCCTTACATATATACCATGGTGACAGACACTGCTGTGACAGAGACCACCAGAATGACTCCCAAGACAGCTGCTGAGGTGGATTCGTTTTAATTATTTCTAATTCCAGAGATACTACAAGCCAGAACAGTGTCAATAGTTTCTGTTTCACTTCTACCTTCTGCATGGAAGGCAGCAAGCTGACAGCTTTCTCTCTGCACATTCCAACTGCCACTAAGCATTTCTATAGAGCTGTTCAGCTAACTAGAAATCTCTCCATTTTTTTACAATGACCTGAACAGAATCATCAAAGGAAATATTTCCTTTTGGCAAAGAAAAACATATTCCCTTTTGTAACAACTGAACATTTCATAATGTACATATCAGATGTTTTGCTGGGGTGGAAGGCAGTAATGGAATGATTATAATGAGACAGTGTGGTCCACTGGATACATCTCAGAAAAATTCTGGACATCAGTTCTTGTTTCTTAATGATACAGTAGCTTGACATAAACCCAAATATACATTGAGATCTCCACATGATCCCATAGCAGGTGTGAAAGTCCTGTAACCAACCACTGTGTTTGTCCCTGTGTCCTAATCAATATAAAACCAAGTCCTTCAATATTAGTAATGTATGCATGTGATATTTGCTTAGCCAAATCATCTTTGTCTTTAGGAATAATACTTCGAACTTGGGAAAAAAACAACCAAATAAAAAAACCTTGTATTTTCACTTTTCTGCTGCCCTAATGTATGTTTTGTTACAGAATGCTGATTCCAAGTTTTAGTTATGATTTCCTTTCTCCTTTCTTCCAACAGCTGTGCGAGCTGACCGAATGCGTGGCGGTCGAAACAAGTTTGGACCAATGTACAAGAGAGACAGGGCACTGAAGCAGCAGAAGAAAGCTCTTATCCGAGCAAATGGACTCAAACTGGAGGCAATGACTCAGGTGATCCAAGCAATGCCGACTGACCTGACAATATCCTCTGCAATCCAGAACATCCATTCTGCCTCCAAGGGCCTACCTCTGAACCATACTGCCTTGCCTCCTACAGACTATGACAGAAGCCCCTTTGTAACCTCTCCAATTAGCATGACAATGCCACCCCATGGCAGCTTGCAAGGTTACCAGACCTACAGCCATTTTCCAAACCGTGCTATCAAGTCTGAGTACCCTGACCCTTACACTAGTTCACCAGAGTCAATAATGGGCTACTCCTACATGGATAGTTATCAAACAAGCTCACCAGCAAGTATTCCACACCTGATACTGGAACTCCTGAAATGTGAGCCAGATGAGCCACAAGTCCAAGCTAAGATCATGGCGTATCTGCAGCAGGAGCAAGCCAACAGAAGCAAACACGAGAAGCTCAACACGTTTGGACTTATGTGCAAAATGGCTGACCAAACCCTCTTCTCCATTGTTGAGTGGGCTAGGAGTAGCATCTTTTTTAGAGAACTTAAGGTAGGTAACAATCTTACATTATTTTGTAATTCAATCAGGAAAAACACCCCAGAAAGTATGGTTTGTTGGTTTTCATTGTTTTGTTGTGGTGTGATTTTCTCCCAAGCATCTCATTCTTAATTTATCTGTCTTGAAGTAGGCAGACTATTATGAGGTGAAACTTGTAGCTGCCTTCCACCTAATTGGTATTTACCTGTGGTAAAGGGACTAAAGTTTCAGTTCAGCTCTTCTGTACTTTACTGTTTATCACAACTGTTATTAACCTCCACAGGGACTTGCATAAATTATACTCCTTCCCTGTCACTATTGCTCACTGTTGGGCTTGCATTCAGAGTTGTAAGCACATCTGTTACACCATTGTCCATTCATTTATGTAATTACTTTATTACCTCATTTAACATATGGGGGAGTGCCATTTCTGCCCATCTCTGGATGCTCCTTATAGAAGTCTATACTTGGAATGTTCACTTTTCTACAGGGATACTCTTTTGTGCATTCTCATGTATTTAGTCAACCATGAAGGCTGAATCTTAAGCAGGATATACATAGAACAGAAAGCAAGGAGGAAGAAGATACCTTAAGTACTTTTGTACTTAAGTACTCCTTTTGGGTCTCATTGTCACTGATACATGGAGAATTCTTTTAATCTAGGCTGGTTACAGTGACCTTTAGGCTTTTACTTTTGTCGGAGCACTCAATAAATCTTCATGCACAGCTCTCTAGTGGCCAGAAATTCCCCCATGTATATTTCTCAGACTTTTTGTTAAGGCAGTTTTGTGGTCTGTAGTGGTCAGGTCTGAAATGTTAACCCCAAAATTTGGAATCAGACAACAGAGATAACCTGCCATCTTTTAACCACTCTTGTGATACAGGTATTAACTCTGGCATGAATAAAACAGCTCTAGTCTCAAAAAAAAAAATCTCAAGATGATGAACTCGAATCATGTCTGAATCTCCCTATTACGTTGCTAGCTACTGAGGCTCTGCCTGCTACACAGATGTTTTGGCCACAACTACTTGATGCTGAAATCCATAAACAATTTCTTGCTAACTATTGAGTTAAGGGAACATAATAAATTAATAAAATCCAAATACAACAGTTACTGTAGAAGTTCACTTAGAATTGAATCTACATGAATCAAGAGCACAGAAGGGAGGTCCCATTAAAAACCTGCAATTAGGATAATTGCCACAACAGTATTTGTTTTAACTATGATAATGTGGACACATGAAAGAAAGCCTGATGACAAGAAAAGCAACCTGTATGTTGCATACATAACTCCAGCTTCTCCAGTTTTTCATGAGAATGGTTGCAGGAGCATTAAGAACTTGGTCTACGTAAAGGGAAAGAAGGGACAAAATTCGCTCAAAGGAGAAGAGGAAAATGGATAAAGAGAGGAAAAGACTGTCACATCTTTCTTTGCTCTCTAGTTGTTTACACTTTATAGTAAGCCATAAGCCATGCTACCCTTTGTAAATAATTTTAAAAGTCAAACTGCAAATATATTAAATTTCCAAGAGAAACCAGAGTTTTCTACCCACACACGGATGATTACTTTAGTCTGGAGTAAGTATGTTTAAAAAAAAAAAAAGTAAAATTTGAAAAACAATAAATCACTGAGACTTGGAGAATCAGATACTTTTCAGTGTAAGAATTTTGGCATTATGACCTGCCTTAAAATTCTAATTACGATTTGAGTGCAGATATGAAAACAGCATTAACTTTTTATGGCTCTGTGGCTTCATCAACAGGCAGATATATGAAACAGTATTCAGCATGCTATACTGGAAACAATTTTAGAGATGGTCTTCACATCCAACCGCAGTCTGGATGATACTCTTCAACCAATATATCTTTACCAGTATGGACACAAAAGATGCAGAAGCTTGTCTCATGAAAAGGCAGAACCAACTTCACCTGGCTCTGGATTTAGATATATACTACCATGTATATAGAGACTTCTAGAAATACAGACATTCCAGAAATTCACTACTACATACAGCTTTTGGCTAGTGAACTGACTTTCACATATCTTTACAAGGCACCACTTTCTTCTCTAGTATTTGTGCTCTTTACATCTTAGAATCTGAGGAGTTTAGACAATTTCATTCCTTCTGGTGGATCCAGATCATTTGTTCTTTCAATACGGCAAGCTCAGCTAAACTGTACAACATTCCATAATCTTAATCAAACACTTGAAAAGCCTTCCACAGCCAATATTTAGGGACCAGACTACACACAATGCTAAAAATTTTAAGCCTCAACTTCAAAAACCAGAGGTACTCAGACTCTACACTGTTAACAACACCAGGTAACACCATCTCTTTGCAGCTGAGAGAAGAGGATAAGAATTAAACAAAATGTTAAGCCTCTCAACTTCAAAAACCAGAGGTACTAAAAATGCTTAGATCAGACTCTACACCATTAACAACACCAGGTAACATCATCTCTTTGCAGCTGAGAGAAGAGGATCAGAATTAAACAAAGGGTTTCCAAACCTTTTCTTGTCACAGCTCCTTATTCCTCCATGGTTTCAGATCCTTCTAATCAATGTAGCAGAAGCATCTTTGTAAGGTTGCTCTTGAATATCTGTGGGGAAGGGATAAAAATAACACCTGAGGATATGACAGAGATTTCTAAATTAATCAAGTAGCTAAAGACTATAAAATTATAAATGTGGTTTGCATGAAATTCATCGTGATTTTGTCGTAAGTGATGTTTTGTGCAACTAGTTGTGAGTTACTTAACAGCGTGTTTCCCGTTCTTTATCCTTTTACTTTTTTCTAAATTTAGTCTTACATGTTTGTCTCTTCAGTTCATATAAGAGGGTGTTAAACCTAGAGCTACATAGCTAGTAGAGTTCAGAAGGGACTGAAAGGGAGCAGGACATGATTAAAAAAAATGCTGTTCCAGTCCATGGGTGCTTTAGGCCATATTTACCCTAAAGACAACAAAAAACCCACAAGTGAACTACAGTTTTAAAGTTTTTTGTTTGCTTGTTTGTTTGTTTTTCTTTCCATGTGTCTGCAAATGTGTTAACAAACATATTTCATTAAGTATTTATCAGCTTACACTTACCACAATCATCTCACTTGGTGCTTTACAAATTGTTGCTCCCTGCTCCCCACCTTTTGGAGTGTGATATTCGTGTGAGCATGTGAAGAGTGAAAGGTGAAAGTGTTGACCGGGTAGAACTGCTCTCAGCATGCACTACATTTTACAGGATGTGATCTGTGTATGAATTTGGGTATGCAATTGGGAGCTGATGCCTATACTTTCTAACAAGCAAATTCGCCCATCTTCCTGTTAAGTATCAGAAATTCATGGAAATATTAATGAAGCAAACTAGTCAGATTGAGTAGTAATGTCAGAGGAAGATTCAAAGCAGCCAGCTGCAATCTAGTAACTTTAAATTAAACACCTGCTAAAATCTTAAACGTACCTATCTGCCTTGTGAAGTCAGAATACTTTGTAATTAGTAATTACATTATAGATTCTGGGATTTGACACTGCTTTTTACTTGCTTATTCATAACGAGAAATGTTTCAGTATAGTTGTTCTTATGCAGGTGAAATAAGAATACTGAGAGAACCTCCCAGTAAGCTCAGGATGGTACTAAGAGCAGTAGTAAAGAAGGCCTTTGTTTGCTATTCTGGAGTTGTTGAAAGCTCAGTAAATATAAAACTAAGATATATCCATCTTATCCTCAGCTAAGAAAACTTAGGAATGCCCTGGGATGCTAGATTTGTAGCCAGTCGTCTTAGTCAGGTGAAAGGTCTTTGTACAAAGCTAAAAAGAAAATATTGCAAGAGTTTCTAGAGTCCAAAGGTTACCTGGCCCTAACAAAGGATGCAGACAGTTCCACTGGACTCGTCTTTCCTCATCAGCCTGCATCAGGGAAAATTCAACAACTACTTCCAAAGCTAGGTGTTCCTGAACCTATAAAAGAAAGCAGCCTCTGTTTGGGGCAGGAAGAAAGCAGAGCCTGTGCTGTAGAATAATCCTGAGGATACTTTATCCTGGCTGAGGATCCAACAATTAACTAAACGTTGATAGTTAGCAAAAGGGCACTAAAGGACTTGTGACTTAGGGAAAAATATTCCCTTGACTTATTTGGCTATTTTAGTGAGGATGTCAGAGGTCAAAGTACTATGTGAGCAGAAGCCCATTTAGTGAATCATTGCAGGAAGAGTCGATGTACTTCACGTTAAAGAAGCTCATCTTAGAACAATTCACTGAGTTTGCAAATTTTGGCCATCCATTGATGTCAGACTGTACGGGTGCTGGGGCAGATTTCTTGCTGTAATTGTAAAGCTGTCCATGCTTATACTAGATGCAAACGTGGCCCTCAGAGATGCAAGGATTTAAACACATATCTCAAAAGGACACTATCATATAGAAATTCGACTGTAGGTGGCAAAACAGATGTTTTGGCAGCTAATAAGCTAGTGGAGGCCTAGTTTTATCTTACATATTTCCCAAAAGCACAACTGCATTAGCAGAGTTTCACATTATTTCTTATAGCAGTGCAAACTTTCTGTGGATGAGATTAACAGAACTCCTGGACTTTCTTGATTTTTTCCATTAAACTTATTTAGCCAAATGTAGCAATATAATACTCAACACATCAGCTTTAATGTCAAAGTTCAGTCTCTAAATAAGTATTAAAAATGCATAGAGAATAAGTAGCTATAGTACCAAAATCCGATTATTAAACTCAATTAGCAAAGAACAGGAAAACAGGAGGTGTTTGCCTTTTTTTTAATTAAAAAAAAAAATTGTTCATTTGTTTTCTGAGGGAAAAAAAACCAGCAGTGGCATACCTTAAACGTTCTTTTTCAGGGTGATGAAAGGTTGATATGTTATTTAGACCTTAAGTAATCAAAGTCAATTTGATAACTTGAAGTGCTTTTGGACTTTGTAGTATGTGTTTATCAGGACAGGAAATGTAACTAACATAGCTGATGAAATAAAACTTCTGCAATGTTCTCTCAGTCACGGAAGCTGCCAGAAACTGAGGTCCAGGATTTCCCTTGATATCAGTAATCAGATTAGTTAACATTTTCATGTGTAGCTCTTGGTTTTTACTCTGTCTCAACTGTATCTGGATCTGAAAAAAAAATTTCTTAAAAAAGAAAGCATGGGGGAAAGGGAAAAGTATTTGTTTTACCCAAATAAGTAATTTTCTGCTTTAGAATCATTATGTAATTTCACAAAGAGTGAAATCATGGCTATAGAAAGAAATCTCAGCAGAGAAACCAGGGTTAAATGAAGCAGGGGATTATACGTGCCACACAGCTGAATCTTATTGGGGAATACTGTTAGAAGTTAACTTCATGATCTTCTGGTTCACCTGTGAACAAAGGATGTGACTAAATGCTCTGTTTCAGCATGTGAGCGTGACGTTTTGCAGCCTTTATAAACATTTTGTTCAGTGCTAAGCCTCTGGCACTTTCTCTAGGGGTAAGAAGAAAGATGACATTCTCCTATGCGCTTTGCACGTTGAAGCTGGATATTTCACTTTTACTCTGCCATGAAGTATTGTCGTCTCTGATAGCAGAAGACTGAGTTCAGTCACTCTAGATTTGGTCATTTTTTCATTTAACCCCCCAGTACTCAGCATCATCATAAGACTAAGAACCATGCTCCATGTAGGTATTTTTTTGAAACGTTGGCACTTTACACATGAGTGGATCTGTAGTCACCAGTTCGCTGTAGCAAAACTCACCCAGCTTGCCATTAATAGCCACCACACTGGTACAATATTTTGTTACTTAGAGAAAATTTGAGCAAGTAACAGTTCTAAGCTATCTAGCCTATCCTAATGCTAGTGACAAGCAGAGAGATACTAGGCTGCAGTATGGACATGAGAAATTGGATAGCCATGGCCACTCCTGCCACATGGCCTGAAGCAGACACTGCAGCCTTGATGGGAAGCAAGAACTGCACTTGCATGTTCATTTGTGAGTTGTGAAGGCATATGTTACACAAACCAGAAGTTTAACATTACAGTTTTTTGTCTTTTTTTTTTTTTCCCCCCCAAAGTGTAAGTTTCCAATTTAAGTTTGAAAATCATCAACAGTGACAGTAGAAAGGTGACTTGGGTAGATTATGAAAAGTGTATCGAGTTGCTGTAGAACAAGATAGGGGAGAAAAATAAAAACAGTGCTCTTTAGGTCTTGCATGCTGTGGCTAGTCCAAAGATATAAAGTGAATTTTAATAATGACTGCTGCACTGGCTAAGAAAGTGAACAGTGAATGCTCAGCCATGTTAGCATAATCTGGTTTATTTCCAGATCATTGTTTTTACCTGTCATTATCTGCTGTGAGGATTTTTTTTTTTTATCAAATGATGGAAAGAGCTTTGTGCCTTAAGAATGAAACAACCTCATTCTCTTGGAAAATCATAGCTGTATTTCCTAGTTTTGCTTAAGAATGTCACTGTTTTGTTGGTAGAATGACAGATCTTCACTTGCAAAGAACTCCATTTTTTTGCAAGTTTCTGCCTCAAAATTGCACCATTTTCCCTCCTGCAAATTATGACATTTCTTACAGCCAGGCAATAAATCTTTCTACAGGAAGATAACTTGTTTCATAAAGATCTAGAATATTTGTATGATACCTGTATGATATTTCTGTTGCATATAATGGTTCCTAGTTGCACTAAAAGTTTGCCTCTATAAATCTATCACGGTTTTTAAGATTTAGGGATGTCTTTTTGTTAACCTCTAGTCTTCAGGGTCACCTACAGTAAGGATGAATCCTAATCACACTGAAGTTACCTACAGACTTCCTATTGGTCCTGCTGAAGCTCTAGACTATAAACATGTTATCCTATAATCTCATAGAGATTAACATCCTTGTATATACAACATTGTGGAGCTCACATAATCCACTCAGTTCTAGGGCTGTAAAATGCTGACAAATTACAAGAAAGGCAGAGGAAAGTGTGATTTATGAATAAAGATTGAGAGCTGAATATTCATAGCTTAATGAAACAACCAGTTTAGCCAAGTGGCAGCCATGTAGAAGCACATCATCTGAGCAAGACAAAAACCTTGGAGAGTGAATAACTGCGTACTGCTTGTAGAGTAGCACCAATGAGATGCTTTGCACAAGATTCAGTCATCAGCTTCATCACTGGAGAAAAGGCAGAACCTGAGAGCTTTCAAATTGTTCTGGTAATTGCAAGACCACTCAGAAACAGGTTGGGTGCACTACACAGCTTTTTAAACACAGGAACGTACTCGAGGGCTTGGGTCTTTTCCATTTCATTTTGAAAATTATTATACAAAGGAGATTAAAACAGAGTAAAAGAGGCAGAATGCATTTAAATGTCTATCTTGTGTCTACTTCAAAGTTTGGCCAGTATGCATTAACAAGTAGATTTTTCAGACTCCTAAAACATAACAACCTATTTATTGACAAAGAGTTTTGGGATACGAGCAAATAATGTTTCAAGAATCAGTTTAAACTTGATTGCGATTCAGGAAGCATCCAAATGAGTGATAAACATTTGGTCTGAACTCTGTTACAGCCAACGTGAAAGCAGAGGCAAGGTCCAAAATGTGGTACTCTGTTTACAGATCTTTTTGTAAAGTGATATGTAAAGTAACTATTTAATCTCTCTCACTTCTCTCACATCTGACTGGAAAGAGCAGTTAAAAGCAAACTGAAATCTAACAACTTTGAACTGTTTTCTGATTATTTTTTTCCTAGTAAGAAACCTCTAATGGATGAAGTTTCATGCCACCTCTGAATAAAAGGCACAGTTTATTCAGTTAACGTTGGCTGAATCAGAAGGCATTGTCTTACCACATTGTGAAATTGATCTGAAACATTTGCTCTCTACATGCCACAGAAACAGACAGGTGCTGCAGCCCCTGTCACCTCAGCCCAGCTCCTCAAAGCAGGGCAGACCCTAAGGGGTGCCAGCAGGATTGGCCCACCTCACCACCACCTCCTCACATGAGCCCAGGGACCAGGTGTGGTTTGAAAGAGGAACATGGCAAGGACGCACATTGGCAACAAAGAGAGTTTACCTGTGAAGCAGACTAGGGTAGGCTGAGGCTGGGGATTAAGTGGTGTTATGGGTGGGGGCCAGGTTGGGCTATTAGCGTATTAGTGCCTGCAGGTGCCCTCAGGGCTCTGTATCAGGATAAAGAGCTGGGTCCTGTATGCTCTGGGAGTAAACCCTAAAAGAGCAGCTAACTCCAGGGCTGTGGCTCTGCCTCTCACACCTTCCTTCTCCCTGACCTGAGATTGACCCTGCTGTGTAAAAGGGATGTGGGTGGGCAGTCTGAGGTGATACACAAGGCAAGATACTGTCCCCTGGGCAGCTACTCTGCTGCCCCTGTTTCTGTACCCACATGGCACTCAAATCCTGCTGGAGGGGAGGCTGATGTGTCCCCAACCCTCGGGTCCAGACGTGTACAGACTGGGTGGCAACAGGGCTGAGGGAGTCACCCTTGGGAGTGGGCTGAAGTGGGTCTCTTAACTGGTCCTGCTAGGCAGCAGTGTTTGTGTGTAAAATGGAGATATGTACACAGGCGTGGGGACACCAGCATGTTGAATGGGCCATCGCTGCCTGGGTTTGTCCCACACAGAGGTTCAGTGCCCTCACTTCTGCCTGTGTGTCTCTGAATGGATGGCAGCTGGCAGGGAAACAGGGTCTTTGCTGAAACAGGAGCCACCAGTTAGTCTCATGCCTTCCTTGAATGTTCCCCCAAATCCATCTACTTTCAGTAGAGTTGAAAGACATGCACCAATTTTTTCCTTATCATGTTCATTATTTGCTGTTTTGAGACAGCAGCTTGAAAGTTGTTGCCATTGGCATCACTACAGATTCATTTGGAGAGCAACTGCAGAAGAAATAAAACGGTAGATTTATGAGCAATTAAGGAAAACTAAGTAGACAAAATATTATGCCACTGGGAAAGCAAAGCTGTAATTTTTAGGTGGACATCCTTAATGTCTTTTTTCTACTTTTGTAACTGGTAGAAGTTCAGTTATAGGTGGTTAGATAAATGTCAGGGCAGTCTTGGAAAATATTTAACACTGTGTCTTGGAAACACCCCAGTTGTTAGAGCAATCATTACAGACAAAAAAAAAATGAGTAAAGTAAGAAACCAAATAATCACATTGTGGTGACAAAAAAGAAATTTCCTTTTGTCTAATTCTGGAATCGCTTGTCATACTCATCACTTGGAGAGGGAAAGAACCCAAAATTTGTTTTCAGACACTCAGAAATAGAAAAATGACTTTTTTTTTTTTTTTACATCTAAATACAGCTCTTGCATTTGTTGAAAGAAGATTTACTTTGATATTTGTTGCTAAATAAAATCTTGGATCAGGTGAATTTAATTTAAAAAATGAGTAAAGGCAACAATAAACACAGGAAATATACATGAATAAAGTGTTCTAAAAGTTAGGCAAGTCTTTTAAGGCTATAAATATCACCTTAGCAAGGCCACTATAATTAGCAAAGGGTGAACAAAAGAAGACATCCAGAAATAGATGGGGAGGGGGGAGGTTGGGAGGGTGAAATGTCTTGGTTAACCTTATTCAAATGTTCTTTCCATAGCATAGGAAACGGTTCCAGCTAGCTCATGAGTCCTGTTGGTATGAACTGATTTTTAAAAGGACATTTCCAGGTTGTCTGTATGCCAAGGAAATTCTTTTACTGGCATGTTTGCTGAATACAGGAAACATCACTGGATGTGACGAAGAATTGTATCTTTATTCTGGTGTTACAGTCAGCACTGGCTGTTTGTTTCATCTGGATACCTTTTGGTATTTATTGGGGAATACTTACTGCAGGCTTGCAATTTGTCTTGAATAATGAGCAGATACAGTGACGGGTGGTGCTGAGTCATAATCCCCCATGACTTGAGAAGCAGCTTGCTGCAGCCCTTGTGTACCAGCTTCTTATTTAGTCTGAGGGCTAATCTGGCACTTCAGGGGAGGTAGAGACAGAGCTGTCTAGTCATCCCCTAATCTACTTCATCCCCCTTTAAGGTATGAGGAGAAAACAGTAACAGAGTAGTGGGAACCATCCTTATCTCCATGCTATGACCAAAATTCCCTGTAAAAGGAAATAAATGTGTGCCTACAACTATGGACTGTCCTTAAATAGAGAGCTGAACAAGACAGGCTTCCATATAGTAAGTTTCAACATAAGTCAGATTATTCTCATGGGCCAGTCTTGCACTGCTGATCAGAAAAAAACTGTACTGAAGCCAATGAAAATTTTGTCTGAAATAGAAGTGCAAGTTCAGATCTTGAATACTGTATTTCTGGTTTTACTCACAACATCTGTCAGTTTGCTGTTTGCTTCTGTAAAGCTCTGTGTGTCAAGTTCTTTCATTTGCTACAAGCTTTTTCTAAATGCCCTTGTTGCTACTTATTTCCTCTCTTTTCCTTTCTCTTAGGAATAGTGTTAGTTCCACAGCCACTATATAGCAGGCAGTAACTACAGATGTTTCTGTCTCTGAGCTCCACTGAGCTACCCCACAGAGATCTTCAAATCCAGTGCGTTTCAGTGCCAACCCCTTAAACTCCTTTTGAACTCTTTTGGGAAAATTTGTAAATCTTTGAGAAAAAGGTTCAGAGTGGTGAGTTGGACAGGCCAGCAGTCTCATTTCCATCTAGCTACTCCTGAAAAGTCACAGTAAACCCACAAAGATAGTTAAACCAAACTATTAACTTTCCTTCAGGTAAGAGCAAAAACATGCAGGGAGAAAAACAGGTGATAACTGCCCAAAGTTTCTAATTCTACTCCCATTTGTCTGTTTTAGAGCATTACAACACTGACATCAAAAATAATTGGTGGGAGATGATAGGGATGTAGTAGACAGGCTGCTGGGAGGCGCAGGACTAATTTAGGTGGTTCAAGCCATCTAGCATGCTAGTGGAAGCCAAGAACTATTGTGTAGCTCATACACAGGTCATCAGAACATAGCTTCTTTTGTAACCACTCCAAAATCACTGATGTTCCATCTGTTAACATACGGAGAGAAGAGAGGGAAACAGAAAGCACACTACTCACAGACAAATACTATTGGACTATTGTTTAGGTTAGTCCATATATAAGTACATATTGCACTCACGACAAGAAAGATCAGGTGATTTTCTACATTTGAAGCTGAGACTTAGAATCTCCCAGCAGTGTTTTGAATATTGGCTAAGTTGCAAAGACTCTACTCAGACTTTCTAAGGCTTTGAGAAATCGAGAATCACTTAAAACTACCTTTCTGATTCAGGACTTGGAAAACACAGGACCTTGTTTGTAATGCAGTGAATAAACAAGACTATTAACAATAGCAACGACAATACTGATGGTTTCAAGCAGAAATAAACACATGGCAATTACTTTGTTTTGGACCTGTTGTTCACAAGATAGTTTCTCATTCTGCAAGTGTGGTCAAAGACAACACCTTCTCACGAGTAAGAATGAACTTTCAGGGTGAGTATTCCCAGTAGGAAGGGTTATACCTTGGTGTCAGTGTTTACATGGCTAGCTCATTTGGTGAGGCCGAACAGCTTATATTTTTAATTTGCATGCTTCTCCTTTAAGGCATATCCTTCTCCTTTTGACTTCAGTGGGGGCTCTACATGTTTTGCCTTTGATTCCTCTGCATGCTGGCAACTCTAATTAGTGTTAATTGGAGTTTCAGTAGAGTTTCTCTCTCTCTCTTTCTCTGTAAAAGAGCAGCATTTTCAGGAGTTCATTCCAGCACTGGCTGGTGTGTTTACAGATCAGGAGTTGGAGCTTTATCAAAGAGGCATGTAGAGCCTGTCGAGAACGCATCTTCATTTCTTCCCTGTGCCAGCCAAAGTGGAACTTTCACCTTTTTCTCCAGGCTGAATAACAAAGGGTGGCATAACTCTGGGGGTGGGGATGGTGGGGGAATGGCATAGATCATTCTCACAAACTCCCCTGAGTTTTTAAAAGGCTGCTCAGTCTTGCCTTCAGGTTTTCTATCAGTAAGAGTTTTAGCTAGTTACCTTGGCCTTTCTCTGTAAGCTGGTATCATAGTGACTTGGTGCAATAAAGACGAGTTAGAGAAGATCAGATCTTTCTTTGAGACTGACATTTTCTAGGGCTAGGTCCTGCAACCTGTACTAAACCTGAGCCTTTCCTGCCCTATAGAAACTGCTTTGAATTTCAGAGATATTTTGTACAGGGACATGGTACTACATCTTGAGCAAGATCAGGAGAATCTGGTCCTTTTTTCATAGTGCCACTGATTTTATTGAAAATGCCATCCCCACCCAAACCCTCACCATCAAACCTTGCATTTTGAAAACAGAAACACTGTTCCATTTCAAGACTTTCATCTCAGACTTGCATACCTGCATATACTGAAAGATACAATGACCAGGAGCCACTTTTCTCCTTCTTCCTAAGAACCACTGCGAGAGGGTTTCTGCGCTAGCATAACCCTCCTTCCAATATTTCAAAACACACAGAACTTCCCAGCATGATGATAAAGTTTTCCTGTGTTCCAATAATAAAAGTTGAACATACCAGTAATTTCCAGTTCCTCTGTAGTCGGGCAGCCTGTGAAGACTGAATCAAAAGTATCCAACCTGTAATATCAGTGTGGGAGTCGGAAACAGATGTTCACCGGACAATACAATTTGTTGTCACTGTCGATACTGTGTGGCACTTTTCCCAACAGAAATTGTCTGTAGCTGGAAAAGAATGTAAGGAATGATTCATGTTCCAAAATTATTATTTTTAAAATGTTAAATACTCCTTGTTTTCTTCTGTTTCACGTGACCGAATCAGGGAGGCATAAGCATTCAAAAATACAATTAACCAGACTTGTAGTGTCTGTGTGATATGTCAACCAATTAATTTAAGGCTTTTTCCTCAAGACAAGACATTGTGCTGTAACCTTTCATCTTATAAAAGATTTGATGCTCAGTAGGTGCTTACATAGAAGGCACATGGTGGCACACAAAGGAGAAAAATAATTCCATGTGTATTTGGGTGTATATTTGTAAAGCTTATATTTATTTGAGTGTATTCTATGTATTTGAGGATGTATTTGTAAAGTTGCTATTTATTTAGGATTATTCTATGTATTTGAGCATATATTTATAATGTTTATAAACACAACGGTATTTTTATACATTCAATACGATTTTAAAGTAGTTTCTTTATGCCTTGAAAATTCTAATAGGCCATTTGGGCATTCAGAACTGATCAAACACTCAAATGTGCAAAATTTTCTATTAGAATAGCATGTGGTAACTAGACTTGATTTCCAGATTTCACTAATATTACAAAAACAGATGCACTAGATCATATTTACTGTAACAGGCAATGGATTGGACTAGGTGCTCTTTACATTAAATATTAATTTCTTCAGGGATATGTCAAATATATATATTTTTTTAAAAAGGGAAATGCAGAAAGCTTAAATGAAATCAGGCATAAATAGAAATTAATATATTCAGTAGGAGTGTCAAAGAGAGCTACAGATCTGACTGCCAAAACTCTTGGATTTTACATGAAAAAGCAACACTCTAGGTATTTTGAAAAATGAAGACAACTGGGATCTGAATTGGAGTTCACCGAAACCAGTGACAAAACTTACATGTAGTGGCTCGCTGCTGGTAGACCTTTGGCAGGCTTTCTTTAGAGATACTAAGAAAAAACATGTGAGCCGAAGAAGAGCAAAATATTTTAGCACTGTAAAACCAAACAGCTCTCTTCTTTTGACAAATGCACAGTAATCTTTTTGTAACACTAATTTTGCATTTATTGTGTTTACCATTGCAATCCTCTGCAACAGAGTCGTTTACTGTTATGCATCAGGCTTCAGTCAATGGGAAACATGAAATTATTTTCAGATGTGCATTTCCTTATAACTACTGCATGATTTAGCTTCAAGTCCTATCCATAGTTCAACTTTCTATAGTTTTAGATGTAGTGAATTTAGATATATTGCCATAGTGAAACAGTACCTCTTCAGATGATTTTGGGTGAAAGGTTGAACTCTGCAAAATTTTCCAGAATAAAGGAGCTGATGAGATAATGTTTAGGACACTTGTAAGCAGTATGATGAATTCTTATGTGTGTGCTTGTATATGTGTATTTTTGTATACATTCATGGGTTAAACTGAGTTTTTCATCAACTAGATGTTGGCAAGTGCCAAAGTGATTTAGGATTAGAATGGGATTTAGGCTGATCTAGCTACAGTAGTATTTCTCATTTCATCATCATGCCAGGAATACTGTGACACTAGTGCTTGTTGTTTTTTAATTTATGAAATAGACAAAATTAAATGTCCATACCAAACATACCATTAGGTTATGAGGAGTGAAAGAAAAACACTGTATTAGGCCTTATTCTTTTATCTGCACCTAGAAAAGAAGTCTTGCATGTACAAAACAGCTGGAAAACTTCTTATGCAGCACAAAGCTTTAGAAATGATTTCAAGATTTTTTGAAGAAATCAATCTGATTAGGCTTTGTTTCAAATTATTCTGGTTCTGTAGTACATCTCTTTGTAAAATATGGATGAATACGGATGTGTGTTATCTGGGTGCGTTAAGTCGTTTTTAATACTAACTTTACTCTTATTTTAACCATCATGGCAAATATTTTAGACTTGGGAGACTTCTCATTGCAATAGTGGAGATAGCAGGTGCTCATACAAAATTATTAGTATTACTTAGACTGAAACAGAGACTCATTTCAAAAAATGGCTGGGCCACCTTTTTCCACAATACTGCTTTTTGTGTGTTAATTTTTGTATGCTGAATGGCATTTTGCTGTCTCTCCTTGTCAATTTAATTATTTTTCTTGAAAAAGAGGGGCTTCAGAAGTAGGGAAATTTTGATGTTCAGGTTACCGGAAAGATTTCCATAGAGATGAGAGAAGAAGAGGTTACTGAAATTAGCAGGACTGTGGCCTGCCTGCTAGTGAGCAGAACGAGCAGCGTTCCTAAGAGAGGAAACTCTTGGCCACTGCGTAGCAAGGCTGTGTACACCAGAGTTAGTTAGAGTGCTCTGAATCTCATCTTTTGATCTCGGGCGATATTTTTCTCTGTTATGTCACAGAGGTCACCTGGCTCATGTGTGACAAACTGCCTGCATAAGTCACAGTGCCAGTGGCAGAGATTTGTAACCATGTCCCTGGTCCATTGCCTTTGAATTATTTCGCAGGCCCTCTGCTTTACATTTACACTCTGTCGGAAGATGAACAGGGGAAGGGAGTAAAATCAAGGGCAGGGTCTCATCCTGAAGGACAAGGGGAAACAGGTGGAAGGTTAATGGCCCTGGAGCGTATCCACAAGCCTCTCAGGCTTGATATATGGGCCTCAGGCCTAAAACGGGCATTGGCTTTCAAAGATATATTATTTCATTTGAGGAGAGACATTCTGGAGTTCCTGCATTTGTCTGCTGATAGATGATCCTCTGTCCACAATTGGTTATGGCGTGTGAGTTTTCCTTGGGCCTGCTCCCGTACATAAAATTTTTGCTGAGCTCTCCAACCTTTCAGATGCCTGTGAGAATGGGACGTGTGCAGGCCCTTTGGCAGGCGGCTGGATTTTTGTGGCTGCTATTTTGGGTAGTTCCTTTTGAAGCGCCGGGCAAGTGGGGGATGAAAGGCGGCTTCTGTTCATTCACAGGCGGTTGGGCAGGGGCGGCCCGGCGGGGATGAAAATGGGGGAGAAGAAGATGTCAGGGACCCATCATGCATCCGTGCCTCTGCAGCCCGGGCAGAAGCCACTCCACCTAACCCTTCTGTGCCTCTGCAGCCCGGGCAGAAGCCACTCCACCTAACCCTTCTGTGCCTCTGCAGCCCGGGCAGAAGCCACTCCATCTAACCCTTCTGTGCCTCTGCAGCCCGGACAGAAGCCACTCCATCTAACCCTTCTGTGCCTCTGCAGCCCGGGCAGAAGCCACTCCACCTAACCCTTCTGTGCCTCTGCAGCCCGGACAGAAGCCACTCCATCTAACCCTTCTGTGCCTCTGCAGCCCGGACAGAAGCCACTCCACCTAACCCTTCTGTGCCTCTGCAGCCCAGGCAGAAGCCACTCCACCTAACCCTTCTGTGCCTCTGCAGCCCAGGCAGAAGCCACTCCACCTAACCCTTCTGTGCCTCTGCAGCCCAGGCAGAAGCCACTCCACCTAACCCTTCTGTGCCTCTACAGCCCAGGCAGAAGCCACTCCACCTAACCCTGTGGTTTTAAGTGGCACATGCCTGTGGAAACACAAAAACAGGGGAAATAGTTTGCATAGTTCTTACAATCTCTCTTTTTTTATTGTGTTTTGGTTCCGTTAGGGTTTTGGCATGGACTCCAACTTGAGGGAAAAATATAAAATAGTGACTCAGATTATGTTTATTGGGGCCATATCCAGAAAAACTACCTCAGGGTAGCTTGTCAAAATGAGACGCTACTGCCTACATGTTAGCAAAGTGTCAGAGGACCCAGAGCCAAACCATGCTTTCACATGCATTAAAAAACCCTATTTGGCTTAAATCAGTAGTTAGATACAGAGGTCTTGCTCTGCTAAGGACAATAGGACTGAAGACAAGGCAGAGCACTGGCAGGATCTGGCCCCTGCTCCATTCACTGTGCCTGGCTGAAGGAGGCACCTAGCTGTGCACGGAGGACCCTGGTGGCAAAAGCCTCTAAAACAATTAAACCCCCTTAACATATCTGATGGTTTAATGTAGTCTATGTAACACTGTAAGTCACCTTGATTTTAAAAATATACCTATAGTAACTTACAGGGTTGTGTTTCTAAGACCTGTTACTCTATGACAGCATGATTTACAGAACATGCAATGTATATTTTTATTATATAGAGAGTATTAATTTAGATTCAGTAACAAAAAGCTGTTCAGTTTCAGTGGGTAGACTTTGCTTGAAAGAATTCTCATTAATTATATATCTCCAAGTTCTACATTTTAAAATTCTTCCTACGCTACTAAAAATGCAAAGTGGAGTACATATAGCAGAAGTTTCAATGTAATTTGCTTTGCTTTTGTTACAGTAAAACTTTGTACTTTACATAAGCAGATTGGTAGGTTAGTAGATTAAATTTAAGCCTAACTCATGTCTCAGTCTGAAATTGTAATTGAAGTGTTAGATTGGTATCAAGTTGAACAGTTAGGATCTGATTTTGCCATCACTGAACTAAATGGCTAAACTGCCAGCACTCTAATGTGAGCAGGACCAGGCTCGTTCTGCCTTTTAGTCAGCTCCTGTACAAGATGTCCTGTTGTAACGCAATTATTCTCTCATCCTTTAGTGTCCTGCAGAGTTTAAGTTAGACAAGTGAGCTAAAGACTTGAGAGACATATTTAGTGTCTCCTGCAGCAGTAGGAAGGAAATCTGAGGACTTGTTAAAAGGAAAGATTTAGAAGCAGAAATTCTACAGAGAGAACCGAGCGGAGTGTTAGCAGGCAGGAGGATCTGCTTTTCCACTTGTTGCTTTGATAATGGATAAAAGGCTGTCATGAACTGCAGGCTACCAGCTGGGAGCAGATAGAGTAATCCCGGCAGAGGGCTGGCCCCAAACTGCACAGGCATTCTTTTAAGTCTTCAAGACCATAGGAAATTTGTTTTTTCCCCTATCATTGTGATCATTATTCATGATGATGTTTTTCACCTCAGTTTAACATGTTGGTCCAGTAAATCTACTTTACGATACTTTTCTGTTTGAAACACAAGCAGATATGCAGACACAGGTATTTCAGCCATTTCATAATTCAACTGCCTAAAGATTCCCAAAATAAATTCCAGAGAACTGGATCAGGGATAAAATAGCACTGCCATAAGAAATCCCTGTTGTCTGATTGCAAAGGTATATGGTGCCCTATGATTATGCTGACAATCACAGGAACTGTTTCTAATGTATGTCTCCCTTGTAATCAACACACTTGACAAATGAAATCTAGAGGGTGTGTTACTTGTAAGAGAATAGCAACAGAATGGCATTTGTTAGAAAACGAGCTGAAGTGACCCCTGCATGGTACAGAACATATGCAAACATGACAGACAGCCCAGAAAACCCACGCATACCTAGCCTTACTGGTGTGCATTGTGCCAGCAAGATCATGTTGCCAACATGCTTAAAGCCATGCAGGATTGGGACAATAGCATTTGTTAGCAGATGTGTGCAGGTGCTTGACGAGTTGTGTTATTTCAACCTGCATTATTGCAGAGAAAGGAAGTACTTAAAACTAAGATTGTCATTCGATACCGCTCATTTTAATGACTTATTTAGGGGCCTAACTTACTTTGTATTCTTATGTGTAATTACCCATATAAAAAAACACCACTCATTAGTGTTCTCTTCCACTGACTTAATTATACCCCTTAATTAAATCTTGACTTACTGGGGGTCACTGCAGTGTCAGTGGGATTTGTCACTGTTTGTCAGCAGGTGTCTGGTCACATCTATTTCTAGTTTCCCTGTTGCTGTATTCTGTTTAAGAGCATGGTCTTTTCTAAATGCAAGGGGTGATTATCCATTACCTTACTGTGCTTTGCACCTCACAAATTAAAATAAACACTAGCAATTCTGTTCTGTAATACTCTCCCAATCTTTACATACAGGGGGTGGGGAATGAAGCAAATACAAACCTCGCTCTTGCTCCTTTCCAAAGGCTTATTCTTCCTGCACTCAAAAGCCATGTTCTTATTAATTTATCAGATAATCTTGTGTTCAACAGGCATAAAAATGTCTTGCAAATATCAATCCAGGGATACTTTCTCCTCTCTCCTGCCTCCTAAACATGAAATGAATTTGAAACGTGACCAGCAAGAACGAGTTAAATCAATATTACATGCATAACAAATACAACATAGCATGTACTGCCTCTCCTGTGTTACTCAGTCAGAGCATCCGGGCTCCTGATTCTGTGTTCCCTGATAAATTCAGTGGGAGTTCTGAATATGCAATAAGAGTGTAATAGTGCCATTCCTTTCTGTTTCAAATTCGCCAAGTTTTGGGCTTGTTATCTTAGACAGTAACTTAGGGGAAAGAGATTTCCTATGTTTATGCATACAATAGGCACTTTATGTAATAACTGATGAATCAAGTCAGGCTTTCACAATTAGCTACTGGAATTCCATATAAGGCCACAAAACACTTGTCAATCAACAGACACTTTAAATTTATTAATACATATGTTATCAAAAGAGCTGCAGCAGTTACCTAGAAAGCATTTATTATTTATTCTGTTGAGGCTGAGGTAGCATTTCAATTCTAGACCTGTGTTTTCACTCTATTGTTACTTTCCCAGAAGATTATCATTTTGTCCTGGAAGTGTTCATGAACGTTTTCTGCCTGTAAGTGCTTGCTTGCAGGCAGAGAAATTCACAGAATCACAGAGTCACAGGATGTTAGGGGTTGAAAGGGACCTCAAAAAATGATCTGGTCAAACCCAAATTGAGAAGAGAGTTTTTAACAAAAAGGATCCATTCACACATTCTCTTGTTACACAGAAGCTAGCGATAGGTTTCGTTGATTATAAAACGTGAATCATTTGTTTGTACTCAGATGTATAACACCCATGTAAATAGATGCACTAACAGATACCCCTATTGCAGCTGTAGTTTCTGTGACCAGACAGATGTGGCTGTTGGGAGATTATGTCTAGTAGTGATACTCGCAGTCCTGAGTTGTGGAGCTATGTAGCAAGTTGGAGAATTATAAGATAAATTGTATTTATCATGAACTTCATGATCTTGTTTGAACTTTACCACTAATCCATTTTCTCTTCCCCATATTCCTGACTAGTTTTCAAGTAGCTGTTAAGGGGAAAAACTTCCTTCTTACACCAGAAACTGCATTTTGCAGTTCACAAAACAAACCATCTGATTGTGAAATCCATAATGAAGATTGTTCCGTTCTTACTATAGAAGCGACCAAACATCTGACGAAACAACAGGACTAGAAATTCTTTTATTGGGAAACAAACTTCACATTTCCATTGGGAGGCAGCATTTACTTCTAGCACTTGTTGAGTGTGAGGCACTGAATTTTAAAAAGTTTTATGGAAATGGTATTTTAGTTCAGTATATGCTCTAAGTTTACTTTCCCTTGCACCTGTTCAAAAGAATCATCTTAATTTTAGTGAAAATATATAAGCATCTGCTTCCTGTCAGTGAGAATGCTTCAGTAAACGTGTAAGGTGTTTTTCTGAATCACAGCTGATATGAAGTCTGTCCTACTGGATGGGTACTAAATTCCTAGCTTTATGAGACAGATATAATAGCAGAATTCCAAAACCTTTTTAAATATAAACAACTTAGATTATAGGATAGCTGTTTAGTTTATTTGGAAAGGACATGGTGCTAAAACCACAACTTAGTAGTAGAAAAAAAAATGTATGTACATTTTGGTGGCATGATTTACTTAATTGTGGTTCACCACTATGAATTATGTGGTCTCTCAAAATTCACACTAGTCCTTGAGCAATACTACATCATCCTGTGTACCATACTCCTGTGTACCATCCTGTGTACATACGCATAAACTCCCTCTCAATTTCTGCTTAAAGACAGAGGAACCTTTCTTTTTAAAAGTAGTTTGATAATATACTTCCCACTGAAAAGCTCAAATACATT
Organism: Indicator indicator; assembly: GCF_027791375.1. Classification (NCBI taxonomy): domain Eukaryota; kingdom Metazoa; phylum Chordata; class Aves; order Piciformes; family Indicatoridae; genus Indicator; species Indicator indicator. The sequence goes on from NC_072019.1 coordinate 4,156,267, forward strand.
TTTAAGAGTGTCATTACAAAGTCTCTTCTCTACACTATGTGTAGCTTGTACTAATACAAAAGTTCATTACCTATTTTTGTATCCATTACAAAACACTAGAAAGTTAAATGCTACATTGCAAAGAATCCATAATCTTCTGTAGGATTCAGAGCCAGGTTTGCAACTGCTGTTTTCACTTTTTGTATGACATTTTGTGCTGTGTTAAAATTTTGATCACTGTTATACTAATATAAGAATTTTCTGTTGGGGTGCTTTTAAGCATAGCAGTTTCTACCTGGAAAGTATTTACAATTTAGGCTGCTGGGCTAATTAAGGATTTGCACTGTGCAAGCATTGTAACATTCACATTCTCACTATTGATGTACAAAGTTCTCAGCAGTTCTCCTGTCTATTAACCTAAGAGTTCACAAATGTTTCCCAGAGGTTTTGTATGGCTAGCTTGGTTCTTCCATCTAGACTTTGAAAAAGCATTGTTTTCAAGAAGCCTGTTACAACTGGAAATAGATGCATCTGCTAAACAGATTCCTATTTTCATGATTAGACAGGTGATCTGATCACAGAGTGGAAGAGAGATAATATATATAAACAATGAATTAAAACACTGAGTGGGATGACTAAATCTGTTTTTCTAGTCCGCAACTAATTGAGAGCCATTATGTGGGCTTTCAGATAAACTCACAAAGCTTTTATCTGTTTAAACCTGATAGATCTGCCATTATTCTCAGTGATATAACAGAAGTTATATGATTCAGTTTCATTAAAAATGCATCAATCCATTTTTAGCAACCTTCTTCTAATTCATTGATTCAATTATACAATGAACAATAAAAATGTCTGGTATCATAAAAACACCGTATTAAAATGTGTTACATACATAAATATTTCATTGCAATGAGATTATTTGAGGTTTTAAAAATATTAATAATATTAATATCATGCTTTGAACCAGCAAAGTGTACATTTTTTCAGTATCTCTGAAACTATCAAAATGATGAGTCTTTAAAATAAGAGGTCTTACGTGGTTACTCTTAAGTATTAGTTGTGGTCACTTCATGTGCAGACTTCCTGTGAAGCTGGTGACACTTACCAGCATAGGTTGATTAAGGGACAGGAAACTCTTCCAGGATTGTATGCACGTACTGTTCCTAAATATTGCAAAGCCAGGCTCCCCTGATCAGGCTGATTCCTCTTGAAGTCACTGGCCTTTGGCCGAGGTCTGAAAACAGACTGAGTCCCAGAACTGGACCTTGTGTTGGAACTGTTTTGCTTGATAGGCAGCATGCTCAGCACGTGGCAGTGTTGTGCTCAGTTCTCACAACAGTGGCAGATACTGTGATCCCACTTAGACCAGCTAAATAATTCAGACCACCAGGACTCCAGTACAGCTCTCGATCTGTATATCTGCGTATCTGTGTATCTGTTGACATAAACCAGCTGGAGTAATTCACCTAAGACTGCAATCGATTTTGACACAGCTAGTGCTTTTGATTGTTTTGTATTCAGTGTCCTTCAATACTTTTTGTGGCAGGAGAGCCAGATACCATTGGTTGTGTTACAGCTGCTATCTCCAATGCTGGTAGCCAGGCGTGAGCAGGTTTCTGTGTGAGACAGTCACACAGTGATGCTGGTTGCTGTGAAGAGCAGGCGTGATTTCTGCAAACGTTCCAAGACCAGAGGAGAAGAGGGCACTTCGTATTTTCATTAGTCATCCCTTTACAGATTTACTTCTAATTCTTTCAGCCAAGCAGATTATTAAAAGCAATGACCTGAGGTCTTCATTCAGATATTAGACTTGCAATCCTGTATAATGTGCGCCGCAGGGCAGAGGTCACACTGACGAGTCTGTTAATGTAGTCACTCTGGGATAAGATCAATCTCCATACTTCACCATATTGATCTAATAGCTCATTGGCACTTCCCTCTTTGAATTGATTAGCTCATGTGTGAAAAGAGATTGATGGGTTTCTGACCCTGAGGAGTCTGTCAGGGGCACACCCATGGCAGGAGAAGTGGATGTTTTCACTGCTTCATTTGGGTGGCTCATTAATGTGGATGTCTCACAGGGAACAAGGGTCATAACATTGTTTTATGAATTATTTACAACAAAATAGCAGGATTTTGCTTGATTTTGTGCTCTAGCTGTACTGAACTCGTTCTGAACAGAGCATGAAGAAATGCACATGAATGGCCAAATGTACCAAACATTTGTGTAAAGGGAACCACCACATATAAGTGACCTTAAAAAGCAATCTTACTAATACAAGGTAATCATAATAGATATGAGAGTAGAAATAGACTTCATGGGTCATCTAGTCCATTCCCCTTACGCAATGACAGAATATTGATGATATCTAGAAATGAATTACATTTTAATTGCATATTCTGGGTAAGTTCACAGTGAATCTAGTTCAGACATCTCAGGGAACTACATATGCACATGACACTGTAGAAGGAGGCAATTTGCACGCAACGTGTGAGATAAAAAATAAACCATGCACATTTCTCAGTTGTTAAAAGTAACCTAAAAAAAAAAAAAACAGATTCAACTCCATTTATCAGGTAGTCATATATTTGCAAAATGCATATATTTGACACAGTAGGTTGGATTTTGGTGCTATGTGTGCTCATGCAAGAGGAAATACAAAAGGAGCTGTCGCCAGGAGCTGAATTTAGAAGCTGGCTTATGTTAGGTTGTACTTAAAAGATGTGTGCATTATCAGAGCCTTCACAGATACAAAGCAATAAAACTAAAGATCAGCTCCTTGGAGTCTTCTGCTGAAACCCAGGCATTTTTGTATTTCTGTCTGCATATGAATTGTAAAATCATTCTCAAAGACATTTATAATGAAATAATATCTTGTATACCATCCAAGTTCAGCATACTTTTTAATACCATACCTATGCTGGTGTTACAGAGATTGTCAGGTTATATTGTAATGGCACAGTACAAAACTATACTGAGCAAAATATTCTGATAGCAGTGTTAAGATGATGTTTATATTAATGTAACAAGACAGTGTGCCTCACTAATCATATCTTGTATTACTTAACTGGACATTCTGGGTTTATTGGGGGGGGCTGGCAGTTGAAATTGAAAGATAGCTACGATGCATATGGAAAAGTGTGCATGCATGCTGCACGCAGGCAGGCTGCCCTTTTCTACTGTTAGCTAACATAAACAGGTACTGTGTAAAAACAGCAATAAGCAGCCCCTTCCCTGAAGACCTTATATGCTGAAAGAAACAGGCCCTCAGGCAAATCAGTTGGAAAAAAAAAAAAGAAGAGAGCCAAAGAGAGAATTCAGTCCATTACCTGTCAGTGAAATGATGGTGAATATTTGTATAATCTTGCATTCATTTATACTTCTAAATTATTCAGGCTATTTTATGTATCAGGAGAATTGCCCTGGTATAGACTTATGGAGCCACATTAAAAAAGGTCCTAATACACCTCAGAAATGCTTATTAGAGGCAGAGTCGTGCTGCACTTTTCTTTGATAAGTCTGCAATAAATTTGGGATTAATCAATAGATCTTCTTACATTCGGGTATCAAAGTAGTATTTCAGTCATGGTACATCTTCAAAAGCAAAACTCATATTAAGCTTAATTACAAACCAAAGTAACTGTTACTCATCTCTAGATTAGAAGTAGATCGTGGGACACTTGAATACAAACTACGCAAAAAATTAGGTTTTTGAAGAAAAAGTTGCCATTTTCTTGCAAGTTCCATTGACTGAGTTTCTGCCAGTCTGGTTAAAACTTAGCAGCCACAGCTGCAGTGCATGGCACACTGGCAAGTGAACAGGAAGTAATCAGAGCAACCTGATTTTATTGTTTATTGCCCCTGCAGTCATCTAGAAACGAGCTAAGAAAAAACTAATAAATTAGACGTACAGGCTCCTGCCTCCCTTTTTCCTGATTTCACTGCTAATCTTCTGTTGCAGGCATGTAGGAACCCAGTTTAATGACTCAGCATTTTGATAGTTGCATCCTGCTATGACCGTAGAGACAGTCACAGGCTGGCTGAGTTGTGTCACAGTCCACACACTGAGGGTGGACTTCGCTGTAAGGGTCCTGCTCATTCTGTATTTTATACTGCAAAAGTTTCTCTCACCGACATAACAAGTAGACTGAATAAAAATTGTTTCTTCAGGGATGTTTTTAAACATTAATATTAATCCTAAATGCAGTGGTAATGCCTGTATAGGACCTGAGTACCGTTGTGACAACCTTATTTTAATGATACTTCAGAGAGTTCCAAATTAGAATACAGGAAACAGGAAGAGGGAATAAATGAAACAAAGCCAAAAGAAAGGATAAATGGAAAAACATTTTAATACAAACTTGCCTATTCCTAAAGCATTCATTCAATCAACACTTCCTGTGATTTTTAATAGCATGGCTCTGTCTGCTTTTTTACACTTGACTTTGTCAGGAAAGGAGCTAATTTTTTTGAAGATGATGCTCCTAGCTGAAAGGATTTAGCTAGGTAGTAGTAGCTGCATACCAAGAACCTCCTGCAATGCTCTTAAGCTAAGAGAAGTAGTAAGTCTTTTGGATCATTCCCATGTGCTGTAGCTTTTTGGGTCATGCATCTCTGGTTCTCACTACTTCTCCACAACCTTCTTGTATGACTTCACCATCATTTAGTGGTGTCTTTAAGCAATTTTTTTCTATCAAGTCAGATGGATACTGGTTTCATACATAACAACTTCCATTCATAATACTGAATTCTCTTTCTCCCTTATCACTGGTTCTTTTTCCTTGCTTAATTTCTGCTCCAATGACTTACTGTTACTACCCCAGCCCTTGGGATGTAAGATGACCTTTATTTCTTCCTTCATCAGGATATCATCTCCTTTCACATCTTCACTGAAGATACTGTTTCTCATGATTTCTTGCTGCTTTTGCTGTAGCTTTTTTTCTTGGCTGTTCTGCCACAAAACAGAGGAAAACACAGTGGAATGCATTTGTATGTTAAGTGCAGTGTTCCACAATAACACCAGCCTCTATTGACAAAGGTGTGTTACAGGTGACTTTCTGCCCTGTTTAGGACACCATAGCTCCCAGTCTTTAGACTTCAGATCCATCTGTTTCAGTGATTCAAGTATGGGCAGAAGGAAATATCTGCCCTTAGTTGGATATTTGTGAAAAGCGTTAAGAGGACTATGAAAAGAAAAATATAAACCAACATATATTAATTCTTGAAAAGAACATGTGAAACACAAACCTCTGATTTGATGATAGCTAGAAATGGCATAGACCGTCCAATATGTTAGATTTTTGTGTGATTTATCAGTGTCCAATCCCTGGGTATCACCTATCCTTACCTGGAAAATTATTCTTCTCTGATTTACGCTGCTGTAATGCTCAAGTAACTCCTTTTCAGTCATGATATCAGAGGATGATTTGCATATCCCCGTTGGTAAGACTGTGAATTCAGTCCCACGCTGTGCACAAAGCAACCTTTGTAGGTGTGACCTTTTAAAATCAGAAGGTTATACTTCTCTTATGGCTTGCCCCTTTCCTCACTCTCTTGAATAGCTGTGCTGGAAATAAACACAAACCCTATTAAACAGAAGAGTAACCATGTAGTGTAACTTAAACAAGAGCAAATTTAAGTAACTCTTGTATTAATGTATGCAAACCCCAGTGTTCTGGGGTATACAGCACTTGAAAGAACAGGACCCTAAGTGTGTTGAGATTACTCTGACTGATTTACCATATTAAAAAGTCTTTCTGAAATTAGCATATCTCTTGTGTCACAAGTTAAAAATATTTTCCATGTTATACTTAGCTGATTGAGTTTTAATAGAATATTTATTTTGTGGAAAATACATTTAGTTCTTACTAGGACTTTGTCTTTAATATTAACCTTCCAGCCCTGTGTGTTGTGTTGATCTCTGTCAAAAATTGATGTTGCTGAATTTCAAAAGAAGTTTTACAAATAAGAGTTTATATAGGAGGTAAAGTTTACCTGCAGGCTTCCAACAAGCATCAGCTGGAAAAATGAAGTAGCTGTAAGAAAAATGAAATAATAATTTATCCAATAAATCACCCAACAGGAAAGGAGTATTACATATTAGAAATCCTTTCAGATAACGCTGAAATATATGTGACTTGGAGAAGACCACAGAGACTTTAATTGTACAATAAACTGATGATTAAATATATTAAGAATAAATGCACCAGCAATACCATAAAATTTACTAGATTCAGTCTTGTCTTCTTATTCCCCAGAGGACATCATGTGCATCCTGAAAAGGCAAATCAGACCCACAAGGCTCACAATGAATCCAGTGGGCCTAATTTCTAATTTTGTTTACGTGGAAGCCAAAGGACTAATGCTCATGCAAGAGTTAAGAGTATAGCCCAGCACATTTTTGCAGTTAGTTTGCTGACATCAGAAAAAAAAAAAAGCTGTAATTCAAGGGAACAAAATAGCTTTAGTACCAAAACTGCTGCACAAACTACATAGCCTTACCTGATCTTTTTCTAAAATTCTAGACCCAGCTATACATAAACTTATGCTGTACTACCATCAGTAGAGATACTACTCACAGGAGTAGGATTTTGAAGGTCGTTTCTATGCGTCCAGTCCTGAAGAAGACACCACCTTCTTCACCCTGTGAAACAGATGCTAAGAAAATTTAATTTTACTCTTTCCTTATCTTTGCATTCACTTTGACAGGGAAGAAACACTGCATTGTAAGCAAAATTTTCAGTTGGGACTAAAAAGAAATCCTTTTCTTATTGTCAGTTAAAAAAAAAAAAAAGAACACACCCCAAAAAGAACCTAAGAAAAACACATTTATTATTCATCAGAAATAATGCTGACTGTGAAATAGTAACTTATTTTCATGCAGTTTGCACAAAGACAAATGTGAGGAAAAGGAGAAAAAAATAGGAGTCTTATATGTTGCATTTGGTACATATATATATATATACACACACACACAAAGTATATGCACATATATATATGCAAACACGTTTTCTTTATAACAGCCCTTGCAACTAATGTTTGAAGAACTGAGATTTGTTGTCTACCTTCTCCTTAATGGGGGGGGGGGGGAGGGGGAGAGATGAATGAAGACCAAAGATCCATAAAAGAAGAGAGGTCTTACTCTTTAGTAGGATCACCATCTGCTGCTTGCTTATACTCCCTTCAGTAATTTGAAGCCCTTAGACTCAGCACTTTGTGTTATAGCCCTGCCAGAAAACATGAGTGTGAGTTCTCTTCCCCCTCTGCTCTGCCCTGGTGAGACCTCACCTGGAATATTGCATCCAGTTTTGGGCTCCCCAGTTTAAGAGGGGCAGGGATCTACTGGAGGGAGTCCAATGGAGGGCTATGAAGATGATGAAGGGACTGGAGCACTGCCTGATAAGGAGAGGCTGAGAGACTTGGGGCTTTTCAGTCTGGACAAGACTGAGAGGGGATCTAATGAATGTATACAAATACATGAGGGCTGGGTGTGAAAAGGAAGGGGACAGGTTCTACTCAGTTGCGCCCTGCGATAGGACAAGGCGCAATGGATATAAACTACAGCACGGGAGGTTCCGCCTCAACATGAGGAGAAACTTCTTTACTGTGAGGTCCACAGAGAGGCTGTGGAGTCTGCTTCCATGGAGACTTTCAAGACCCATCTAGATGTATTCATGTCTGACCTGCAGTACATCCTGTGGTCCTGCTCTGGCAGTGGGGTTGGATCTCTGGAGGTCCCTTCCAACCCTAACATCCTGTGAACTGATGCACAAGGCTGCTTTTGGTTAAAGTATTTTGCCTCAGTGGAAGATTAGCAATGAAACTGGGAAATGGCTGGTCACCGCTGCTTCGATCCCCTCTTCCACAGTGATCTTACCTATAGCTGTCAGAGCAGAGAAGCTGTTGCAAAGCCATCTCTCTCCCCATGTGCATTTACTAAGCAGGGAACCCTATATGTCGTTCAGAGTACCACATATTCACTGCTTCACATTTTGGAAGGGTAAGAGCATGGGGATTTTCAAAGATATAATGTTGCTTTGTGCTCTTAAATTCCTTATCTATGGCCTTAAAAAAAAAAAAAAGTGGGTAGGTACTCCAAATACTAATGGTTCCATGAGCAGGGAGTTAATGAAGCATTTTAATGCTTCTCTCTTCCTCTCTCAGTTCTCCACTGTTGAATAAAGGGTGAGCATGTTAGCATTTATTTCAGCATGGTACCAAACAGTTCCTTTCCTTTATCTGGGTACTGATTCATGCAAGAAATATGGAAAATTAATATCCTGGACAGATGAACTCTGTTGAAATAATCTGACTGATAGATTCAGAAGTTATGGAAGGAAGAGGTATACACACAGAGTGAGAGAGGCACACACCAAATATAACTGCACCTTGATAACTGCCTCCTTACATGCTGTAAAGAAGCAGGAAAAGGCAGATATTAAGAATTTCTGTATTTCCTTTCATTTTTACAGTCACACAAAAGGTAAAATGCTACCAAGTTTGGACAGATTTTACACTTCACACTAGCGCTAGATCAGCAATAGGACATTTCATCTAACCCAGCACAAGCTTGTAAAGATGGTTCCCTGCCTTTACCTAGAAACTTTATAATGCACCAGGTTTCTAGTGAAAAGCTGGAACAATCATAGTTAATATTAAATCATATTTTCCTGACCTTTGTAGCATTTTATTACTGAGTTTATACACAGTGATCGTGTTTTATTAGGGCATTCACTGATTCTCAAAGTTATGATGTACGTTTACTTTTAAAACTGTGTTGCCTCTTAACTGCTGGTTTTTGACAGCAGCCTTGCACAGGATGTTTCCCACTGTTAGCAGCAACCCATCTGAAGTGTCCAAATCCTTCTTTTACCTGTGTAACGATTTGGAAACCATGCGTGCATTCAGGAGTAAAAATTAGTCTCTAGAGTGCGCTTGTCTTATAAAACTTTGATTTGGAGCGATTTGCTTCACCATAGCATAAGAAAATGGAGGAACAGCTCGAGCTATATGTCTATAATGACTTGTCTGTGATCTCCTAACTACATTTGAAAGGAAGTTCGACCATCCCTTGAACCTGTATGCTTCAGGCTGAACAAATCAGACAGATGTTTAATCACTTCATATTCACTAGGAAATGGCTATTCAATGGCCATAGAATTTAAAAGTGGCACTGTGTGATGCACGCTTCATGTTATTTCTATATTGGCATTCCCTCCTAGAAGCAGAAGTAAAAACAATTCAGCTGAATCCAACATGGTTTTGTCACATAAATTTCAATCATTTCTTTTTTCTTTTTTCTTTTTTTTTAATCATTAGATACACTTTTAAATTTTTAGTAGCAGAAAAGCCCAAAGCTATAGTGCAAGTTGATGCAGATGAAAAGAGATGAAAAAGGATTCTCCAACTTCTCAGAAAGGGAGGTGTAGACTGGGTAAAAGGTGAGTGCATTGTTTAACAGAATCTGCAGCAGTAATTATAGAGAAAATATTTAACTTAGAGCATCACACAGAAAAAAAAAAAAAAAACATGACCCCCAAACTTTTAACAGGTAATTCATCAAGTGTCAGGCTGCAAATACCTCTTCGGAAGAAAAATCTGTAATAAATCTGTAGTTGTTGGTTATAGTATGCTAAATATTGTGAAACCCTTTCCTAAAAGAAAGACACCGTGTGGTTTTGATAAGATTAAGGTGCATTTCAGCAGAGCATACACATTATTCTTCATTTTACTATTTGGCAGCTTCAGTGTTCTTCAGAGAAAACAAAAGTTCGTAATGATTAACGTTTTGTGCTGTGGGAAGCATACACTCCACAACAATACTACTCTTGTGTCATACAAGCCTTCCTCATCTATAACATCAGCACAAATAGTTTTTCAGATGAGTAACCAGCATTTCTGAGATAAGTCCTTCCTTTAACTACAATTGATAATGCCTGATTGTGTATTGTAGTATCAACAGAGGCCTCAGGGAGCCTGATAAAGTCCCACTGAGTCCCATATGAAAAGCGCTGGTCACACGTGACTGTGAGTTTGGGGGTTAGCAGACAAATGTGACACCACCATCCCTAACCCCAGACCATCTTTTTGTCCTGCTGAGAGATAGTGTGTCACCACAGTGCTCAGGATCAGACCTGTACAATTCAAACCAAATGTGTTTCCTCCACTCCTAGAAATGTCCTACATGGCTTGCATCTCCTGCATGCCTGTTTTCTAATCCTTGTTAGCAGAGAACTCAGGAAAGTGATCTAAAGTCACCTTATAATTCCTGATGGTAATGGAGAAACTTGAGCGTGCTGACAGGGAATTCTGTGTGCAAACCTATATTCACCTGTTTAACAGCATGAAGTTCACTGTGCAGATTAGCAATACCATATACATCTTTCCTTTCACAGTGGACACCAAGAAGTGCCACGGTTCCACCAGCCTCCATGGTTCTGTTAAACCTCCAGAGGAAAATAAAAGGTCAATGGGCTTGGCAGAGGAGACATATCTCTAAGTTTTTCTCTTCTGACAAATCTGATTTTTAAAAGGTTTTAAATAGGGAGCACTATTTTGTATTGAGATTGAATAATAAGCTAAAGTAGGGAGCACAGTGATCCTCCCATACTTGGAGCATAGACCCTCCTGCTGCACTCTGACCCACCTTCACCAACCCTCCTCCTGACCCAGAAGTGCAGAGGTTCTGCTCTGGTACTTTGTGGAGAAGAGCTGGAATGGCCGATGTCTGAGACAACAAGGGGAGAGTGCAGGCTGCAGCTAGCTCTTCCTGAGTGCTGGGGCAAGGAGGCCACAGAAATAAAGATTCCTCCTGGGGAGGGGGAGAAAAAGGGAGAGTGCATTAAAGGTTTCTTTCACAGAGGTCATGATATTGAAATATTGTCAATTAATACTGCTACTGTGCACATTTCAACTGAAGATGCATTTTCAAGTCGGCGCAGGAAGGGCAAATCTTAAAGCCTTATCAGAATACAGTGCATTGCGTTCTGCCATGTACCTGTACACAAAATACCTGTCAGTGAATACTGCACAGACAAACTGACTGTGCAGTATCTTGTTCCCCATCTCTACCTGTTTACCTATCAGGATTCCAGATGCTGGAGGACCCTTTTGGCAAATTGAGTTACACTTGAGTTACACCTTAGTTTATTCTCAATGTGCTACAAGTAGTCCAAAGAGCATGAGATAAAAGGTTACAGATAACTCCAAATTCTGACATGCTTCCTTGTCCTCCCTGTAAGCAAAAGTAGGATTATGGTATAGGAAATGGGATTTACCTATTGCCATGTAATAATCTGTCCCTTGTTGCTCCTTTGCATCCCTGCTGTTTGAGCAAGAAGACAATATACATACCCAGTTTTCACCTCTGGGGACTTCTCCTGCCTGTGCTGGCAACAACCACCTTTGCTTTTCTGCCACAAAGTAATTGCTCCTTCTCTGGCCCAGCAGCATCAGACGCTGTCACACAAACTCCTTAAGTCTGCATCTTGCCCAGTCTCATTATCCTCACCTTCAAGGATTTACCTGACAACCAACTTCCCTTGACTTCTCTCTCCTCACCGTTCTGGCTGAAGTTACACATCATGAAGTTCATTCTAACATGAGAAGTGATGTGTTACTGGTTTTGTTCAATGTGATCAATGTTGTTTTTCTATTTTCCATTTCATACACATTAGCAGAGATAAAGTATTCGGTTTTTTTCATATACATGACTGGAATTGATCACTTGCCCTACATTTTAGCAATTCATGACCCTCCTTAAAGTCATCTCTCTTCCTAGTGCAAATTTGGAAGTATTCTACTACCTTACCAGCTTTTTTAGAATGGGAAAAGTAGCTGGATCTACAATCTTCAGAAGGCAGTACTGTGTTTCATAGAATCACAGAAACATTCAGGTTGGAAAAGACCCTCAGGATCACCAAGTCCAACCGATAACTCTACAAGGTTCACCCCTAAACCATATCCCCAAGCAGCACATCCAAACCACTTTTAAACACATCCAGGGTTGGTGACTCAACCACCTCCCTGGGCAGCCCATTCCAATACCTGACCACTCTTGTGTCTTGTGCTTTTTGTGCTATCCATTTTATAGGCTTTTGCTTGTTAAATAACAATGAATATGGAGTAGATTTTGTGAACCACTAGCAGATGTTTGCTGTTGCTAGTTTTGTGAGTCTTGTAGAACAGCAGGGAGAGACTATTTGCAAAACATTTTTGTCTGTGTGATTTTGCCATCTCACACTGTTCTCACAGCACAGGCTTGGTAATGATATGATGAAACTTGGGAGGTAAGCTTTGATTGCAAACTAGCTGCTGTTGGGGTCTCTAGAAAGCCAAACCTGTACAGAGAAGTTTGTTTTCAAAACCCTGTGGCTGAGACAGATGGGTTAGCTGGAAATTTGCAATTTATAATAAAATCAAATGCTTGACCTCTTATTCAGGTATTAGTTGTTATAACATGGATGCTGAATATTTAAACTGTCTCACAGTTTGTTTTGTTCAGATGTAAGCTGTGATAACTCTGAGTGAAATGCTAATTTTTGATTAAATTACCATGTTAGCATGATTTGTTTAATTTCTGTAACACCTTGTTGTGCAGAGGAGATCACATTAAAAAAGCAAGAGTACTAGAAGCTGTACATTTCAAACATTTTCTTCAAACAATGCCTAATTTTAAACCTGGCCCAAGTTTTGACAGGGAGTGTGTGTGTCCGTGTCAGCCTTTACTGTCCTCTCGAGCTAACAAGTCACTTGGTTGAAATGGTTTTGTAGCCAAGTACACATTGTAGGCAGAGGAAAAGATCTTTAATACAGAATCAGCCTTTCTCTGTGATCATACAGAAGTGAATTGCCATGGGCACAGGCAGCATAGGGACAGAGTAAGGCTGAGATGGTGAAAGCTTTACTTCGACTTAGTAATACATCCATCTACAAAGTCCACACCTCTTTCTTTCCTCCATCTCTACTGCCAATGGATGTGTAGCTTATAGGAGTTACCTGTTAACTGGGACTGGAGGTAGAACAGCCACTGTGCTGAAAGATTATTCTTAATACTGGAAAGCCAAAGTATGCAAAACATTCAAAATATCATAACTGAGAGTGGTTTTGCACAACATTAATTCAGCCCTTTTGTGTCTGCATTAAACTCTAACAGAAACACAGATTGAAGATAAAATACAAATAGGGCAGACAATCTTAATATCAGCATTAACTAATTCTGCTTGATTTTGCAGCCTTATGATACGATCATGGCACAGACATTTGGTTATAGTTTTCCTTATGTATTCTGTTCTTGTTGTTTGTTTTTAATTTTTTTTCTTATAATAGGTACATCCCAAATAACACTGCAGAAAAACTCAATGTAGGTTGTGTGTGCTGAGTGCCAAGTATGTCCTTTCGATTGCCAAATAAGGGCTCAGTGCTCACTACCACCTTGTGCACAGCCCTTTCTTGCCCTCCCAGTGCCACCCTTAAATTGTTAAGCTTCTACTTATGAAGTGTTATTTTTTCATAGGACCACAACTGTTCTTAGAGGGACTATTTACCTTACTCTTCACATTTCCCTTTGCCTTGGGCTTGTTGCTCTTGAATCTGCAGATTTCTTAGTATTTACAGAAGCTGAGGTTCTAGGATGGGGAGTATGGGAAAGTTCACATCAGCAGTATTTTTGCTATTCTTGTTTTGGGGAAAAAATAATATTCCATTTCCACAAGCATTTCATAAATATACTCTCATTATTACTTTGCATAAGAATGCCATTGTTCTGCTTTCTTAGGATAAAATCAGTTGTAAGTAGTCTACACATTTTGTGGATAAGGATTTCAGCAGTGTCCTATTTATTAGCTAAGAATATAAATTTTGTGGATGAATAATTTTTGGTACTATTCTCTTCTCATAACAGTAACCAGAGGCTTAAGGAAGGACTGAGTCCATAGTGTGATAAAAGACTTAACTCCTAGAGTGATGCCACCACCGTTTGTGTTTGCTTTACAGGTTGATGACCAAATGAAGTTGCTTCAGAACTGCTGGAGCGAACTCTTAATTCTAGATCACATTTACCGGCAAGTGGTACACGGGAAAGAAGGCTCCATCCTTCTAGTTACTGGGCAACAAGTGAGTATGTGGGCTCAGAGAAGTATTGATGGCTTTTTAATAATTGTTGTCAAATAGCAGGAGTTTAACTAGTTCAGAAGCACTCTATGTTCTCAGAGATTCTCCACAACTACTGTAGATAAAATGACTTGTGCCCTCTATTCCTAGTCTGCTGATTACAGTAAAACTTACAGAAGCAGACTTAATCACAAGCACTTTGTTTTCCAAATATACTTGTAGACTTCAGTGATTGAAAACTAGCACATGAGAAGTGTTTATCAAAAAGTTGTATTTCCTTGGGGCTAAAATGCTTTCTGACAGCAACAACACTCCCAGAACAAATATTTTAGGTCTAGGCAATTATAGCTTATTTTCCCTTCAGAATTGTGATTTACTCAAAAGAATCACTGGCTGGATCAGAAGCCTAGAGAACTTGCAGCTACTACCACAGAAATATCTTGCTTTTAGAGAAGCATGGGAATGTGTGAGAAACTGGGCAGCCAAGGAAATATTCAGTCTGTAGGATATAAATTCATAGAATGGTTTAGATTGGAAGGGACATTGAAGATCGTCTAGTTCCAACCTCCCTGCCATGGGCAGGGACACCTTCCACTACAGGGGGTCACTCAAGGCCTCATCTAGCCTGGCCTTGAACACCTCCAGGGAGCAGGCATACATGAGCTCCTTGGACAACCTGTACCAGTGTCTCACTACCCTCACTGTAAAGAATTTATTCCTAATATCCAGTCTAAATCTACCCTCAAGCTTCAATCCATTTTCTCTTGTCCTATCACCACAAGCCCTTGTTAAAAGTCCCTTCCCAGCTTTCTTGTAGGCCCCCTTCAGGTACTGGAAGGCTGCTCTAAATTCTCCTCAGAGATGCCTTTTCTCCAGGCTGAACAGCCCCAACTCTTGCAGCATGTCCACATAGGGAAGGTTCTCCAGCCCTCTAATCATCTTTGTGGCCCTCCTCTGGACCCACTGCAGCAGTTCCATGTCCCTTTTGTGCTGGGTGCACCAGAACTGGACACAGTGGGGTCTCATGAGGGGGAGAATCACCTCCCTCATCCTGCTGGTCACACTTCTTTTGATGCAGCCCAGGATATAGTTGGCCTTCTGGGCTGCAGGCACACATTGCTGGCAATTGCTGGCATTGCTGAGGTATTGTCTCAAGAGCTGTCCCAGGCTATGCACCCTGCAGTTTCTGCACAGCTTTCCAAAGGTTGATCTTCTTCAGGTATTAGATACATAGGTCTCCCAAAATACAAAAGCAATAATGTGGCAAATACGAGCAAAACTCTGAGAAAACCCAAGGGAAACAGAAAGTTTTGTCTCCTTTATCCTTTCCAAAGCACAAAGAACTTCACAATAAAATAAGAAACTTATTCCTGAGTTTCTTATTCTGGTTTTAGCAGAAAACAAAACAAAAAAAAAATCACAGTATCAAAGAGAAGCTGAAGAGTGCCTGTATATTATTTTCCTGATGCAAAGTGAAGGCAAACAACAGCCCGTTGGTATTTAAGTAGCTACAAACTGAGCTGCCTCAATTTATACATGTGTGAGAAAGTGCTCCTTTTTCTGAGACACTACATTTGTGTCTGCATGTTGTGTAACGAGCTTACAGCTTTAGTTACAATTTTTAAACCATAGCTATTTCTTAACATTAAGAACAAGCACTTATGAGAATGAAAAGGAGAAATAACTGTTTGCATTTATAATTAAAAGGTGTACAGGAGAATGGAGAAATGATTGACTTGTCCAGGAAAAGATTCAGATTCTGTCTATGGAATTGACTCCCACACCTTTGTGGAAAGTCACTGAGCTATCTGAGATAAAGTTGTACTTGCTTATTATATTTATTAGATATTATAATTAGTTGTGTTATTCTTGATTTACATTGGTGCTATTGAGAAAATGATTGATCCCTTTTCCATTTCATCATCTGCAAACCATGGATGATTGTACCAGCAATTATTTTATTTACCACACAGGGTGCTTGCTTATTCCTTTGTTTATAAAGCTATAAGAATACTGACAGTTTTCTCTTCCTGAGAACTCTCAAATTAGAATCTCACTTGTTAGATGATTAGCTAGTTTTTGAAGGCACTGAGTGCTGAAGTCCCACAGAAATCATTAGAGACATCTTCTAGATACTCTTAAATGCTAGCTATTCTCTCCACTTTTCCACAGTAATAATTCTTACTTCATTAGCCACTTTTATGTTTTCTTGCAAAAAAAACCCCTCAGTTGTACAAGATCTCAAGGCAAAGCAAAGCATTTCATCACTGTTGGACAACAGGTAGCAGGATGCCTATTAAATGTACTGCTTGCAAATCATCAGCTGGTTTCAGAAGTTGTGTATCTCCAGGCAGAATTATAGTCTCTAGCTAAATTGAAAACTTGGCTAAATTGGACTGTATACATCCCTTTTTGCCCTGGGTTTGTCAAATAGGTTTAATACATCCTCTTTCCCATGCAATTTCACGTTCCTATGCCAAAGTTTGGAATTTTGAAGTCAACGCAGCTACTCCCAGGTTATCCTCTAATCTCTGGACATTCCTCTCTGCATTTGGGCTGCTAGGACATCGAGGAACCAAGGAGCCATACTACAACAGCAAACAGTCCGTTTCCTCATGGATGGACTCCTTCCCATTTTACAATTGCTGACAGCTGGAGAACATACTCCACCACAGATTCTCCTTGAGAAATAGGGAGACAGTAGACCTGAAGTAACTATGCAGTCTTTGCCTGCTGTTTTTTAAACTGGAACAAGTCTGAAATCTACACATAATGCCACTTCACTCCAGATTTAAAAAACCAATTGTTTCCGGGAGCAGGCAGAGCTGCACTGACTGTGCCTACTCTCACTGGGTGGTACATGGCACATGTGGTCACAGAAAGCCCACTGGTAGTTGAGTTATTGCAGAAGTGCTGCTACTAAGCCAATGTGCATGTTGGATGCAACTTGTTACTCAAAAGCATTTACTTCAAAACATATCTATTGAGATTATTTTCATGAGTGAAAATAATTCATTGGAGAACCTCTTTAATTTAGATGGACAAAGCTGTGTGTTCTAACCAGGTTTAAAATACCTAGAATTGCCAGAGCCATAAATCTTAAGATCACAGAATCCAGGCTGGAAGGAATTTTAAGGAATCTCTAGTCTGCCCCTCTGCTCAAACAAGTTTTTTCAGAACTTTATCAACTAGAGCTTTGAAAACCCCCAAGGATGGAAACTGTACCACCTCCCTATGCAGCCAGTGCCACTCCCTGACCCTCTATATGGGGAGAAAGTTTTTCCTTAGGTTGTAGTCTAAATCTCTTTTTTTTTTTTTTTTTTTTTTGACCTTATGCTCAATATTGGTCATTCTTCTCCTGCTTGAGCCCTGCACAAAGCACAAAGGCTGTGGGAACATTTTAGTAAATACCAAGGCAACGGTGGCACAGAGTACCTCATCTTGTGGTCTGTGTTTGCAGCCACTAAGTCACCAGCTGAATCCAGTAGCAGTCTAACATTTGCCTTGTTCTTCCCCTAACTAGCAGTCTGACATCCCTTTGCAAGTCTCAGCTCTAGCTGAACACTAACTTTTTTAACATCCCCCACATGCTTGGACAATGCTTCTAAGTCACTTGTTCTGAGCCATTCTTGGCTTCAGCTGCTGTACACTGCCTTCTTGCTTTGTAGTGTCAAGATGGAGCATCCTGTTGTCACTCTAAGAAACAAAGCTAGTTAGGACAATCACTACTGTGTCTGTCTCCTCCATGTTAACTAACATAATTGTGGAAAGCCACACTTCCAGAACCAGGCATTATGAGACTTTTCTGTTGCACTAAATGTTGGATACTTTCTGGTGGATACTTTCTGGTTGCTGCCCTGATCCTTTCAGTTCTTTCAGCAGAAAAAGGGAAATAATCATGGCACCATCAACAATCTAAAAATTAGTTGATTAAGGTATAGAAAGCACTCTGACAATTATGATGAAAAGAGCTGTAGATGTGTTTATTTACTGCTACCAGCAAAGCACTGTGAACAAAATGACAGTCAATCATCTGGCTTTCAAATATATTAACTTTAAAGTGAGGAGCTGAGCCAGATAGCCTACTTTATTACCTGAGAGATTATGATTATTGTCACAAGTTAGCAAATTTAAGACCTCAGAAGCTTCACTTCTTGCTTTCCTTAATATATACCTCCATAAAAGCTACTCATAAACACAGTCCTTTTTACAGTCACAATCAAGAGGGAAGCTGCAAGGGGGAAGCTTACCACCACTTAATTAGAACATATCTGCTTTCTCCATTTAGGCTGCACAGCCTCTGTTCCTCAAACACAAAAGTCAAACTTCATCCAGCTCCCTGGGGCCATACCACTGTCAGTTCTACACTAAGTATGTGAAATTGGCTAGTAGGTAGGAGCACGCTCAATAGTTTTCAAACACATTGGCTCAAAACCTGTTACCTTAGGGCATTCCTATGACATTTCCATACATCTGCATTTCCCTCAAGCCATTGGCTTATGAGTTTTACCCAGTGTCAATCCACTACTCCCACTTTGATGGGGGAAAAAAGAAGTGCAGTCAGCAACAAAGTGTTAAGCACTGGTCCTTGCACAAAAGAAAGACTGTGGTTTAATTTGTTTTGTTATTTGTTTGGTTGGAGTTTCATAAATTAAGCTCTTTTGTGTCTGCATGTTTCAAGAAAGCACTTTTTTCAGATCATTACAATTCCTCAGCAGTTCCTCAGAAACAAGTTCCTCCCTATGTTGCACACTTCATTTTCTGCACTAAGTACTGCCCCTCAGCAGTAGCAATTACCATTTCAAAAGGAAATAAAGTAGCACAAATGCATTTTACAACTCTCCAAATTTCATAATAGAAAACAGCTAAGGAGTGATTTGCAGTGTGGTGGTTAATTGTTAATCATTGTCAATATGCTCTCCACACTCCAAGTTCTGTAGGCTTGCCATGTGGCATGTAATTTAACAGACCATTTCTAATTACAGAACTTCAGTTCCTACAACTTTAGCACTTGCCTTTTGTAGATACTAGAGCTCTGCACAGAAGATGATTGTTTATGTGTTTTCGTGCAGCAGTCAACACACAACACAAGAACTGTAGTCTCACTTGTCCAGGCACAAGCTGCTCGTTTTGTTCATACCTACATTTATTGTTGGCAGTTCTTCTGTCTGCTGAGTTTGGTCACAGCTTTTCAGATTAAAAAGGCTACCCAAAACCATGCCTAAATCTCTGATTTTTTTTTTTTTGAGATTGTTGTAACTGTGTTTAAAGTCACCACACATATACATCTTTCCATCTGGATTTGCATTCTAAAGCATAGCACCAGAAAAGGGCATGAGAGATAACCAAGGTCTTGACAGCATTGTGTTTTGAAGCAAATAAAACTTTAACTGCAGTTTTGATCAAAATTTTGTGGCTTGAACTTCTCCCTAGATGAGCTATGTTGTAGATTCTTCAGCTGTACTGTATTAAAAAGGAGGTGATGTGCAGCGGGGGAATTTTCTGTGGCAATAAAATCTCTCTTTCACTTACCCACTTGCAAAGAAGGCTTTCATTATCCCCATGTAGCTGTATCTGCTGAGGCCTTTGGAGAATCTGTTTGTCTGGGAAACAGACTTGCAGGTTCAAAGATGACCTTGCCACCTAAGAGGCAGATGAACTTTCAAACTCTGGGCTACAGATGACTGTATCACAAAGATGCTCCTTTCAGGAGTATTGCTGTTGTACAAAGTTACAAGAGAGTTAGAGGAAGGAGTGTTTCTAAGGGACAAAGGAAAGGACCTAGCATCCTAAGAAATTACTAAAAATATGTAGGCTAGGTATAGGTATAAATAGCTAGTAGATACTTAATGGAAAGCTATTACGTCTTACATTCTTGCGAATTAGTAATTTAATTACAGCAGAAGTAGGCAGAAAAAAGGTATTGGCATTTGGGGGTCAAATCTAGAGGGCATTAAAACACTTTGGTAAATAAAAGGATTCCATTGTACTCTAGGTTAGCTATGTTCTGAATATAACTTTTAATATCTTGATACTAGCAATTTGAAGAACACTATAGTCACTACTACTACAGTGGAAAAATTAACAGTTCTGATTACAAATTTATCCAGATGAAACTTAACAACACTTTTGTTATGACATGTTTTGTAACATAATTATGTCCAATATAATTTAATCTCTATATGGTCAGCTACGGGGCATAGATAAACTAGCTTTTATGAAAAATTAGACAAAGGAAATGCAGTACTTGGGAGTGTGACTATTTGCATATTACAGCTAATTAGCAAGCACAATAACCTCATCCTGGGGGACAGGTCCACTGGCAGCTTAATTCATTATCTTCTATTATTGTGCATCATGTTAAAATGACAAGCATCTTATGCTGTATAAGTCATCACAAATTTAATTAATATACCCAAACCTAACACAAGCATATCTGCTGGGTTTTTCCATGCTGAGTCCTCCTCAATTTCTGTATATGGCCTCCTCTTCAAAGTGCATTTCCATCTTCATTTGCTTTGAAACATAACACAAATACAGCTTTGAATGTTTCTTAATGAAAGTATTAATTATGTGAAACGTTCAAAATTAGTTTAATATCCACTGTAGTTGCCACTGAAATATAGATTTCAGGAAACAGTGGAAGAGTAACTGTGGTTTTGACAGTAAATTAACTTCCTTGCTACATACTGTGCTGAATGCACACTTCTGGGAGGCTCATCCACTTACATAACCTTAGACTAGAGCCAACCCACAGGCTCTCACAGGGTCAGGATTTCAACCGGCAGAGCAAACTATTGCAAGCCACTCCCCAGGCTTTCCATTCAATTTGTTACCGAGGAGGGAGTGGTGAGGGAGCAGCCCCTCAGCAGCAGCAGCCAGTTGTGCTGGCCAGGGTAGAGTGCAGCAGGGCAAGAAGCAGCAGGATGCTCTTTTTGCTGCAAGTAGGCACCTACTGCCTCCTTTGTCTTCGTGCCTCAAACACAGTGACCTAATTTACGAATATATGAAATCAGTCTCTGACTAGCTTGAGTTACCTTAGTCTGGTAGAACATTTGCACAGTATACAGGCACTGTATACAGCCACAGCAGAGGCTTTATTCCTTACTTGCACAATTCCTGTCCTGGCTGAAAGGAATGGCATCCAGTGATAGCTGGTACTTGGTAACAGCCATCAACAAGTAAAATCAAGCTAATCCTATACTCCAGAGCCTGTTTCAAGCTTGGTGAAGCATTGAAAAGGGACGGTGCAGTTTCACACAACATTTCCACATGCCATTTGACCATACAATCATGTCGTAGA
The DNA here is from genome assembly GCF_027791375.1 of Indicator indicator. Taxonomy (NCBI): domain Eukaryota; kingdom Metazoa; phylum Chordata; class Aves; order Piciformes; family Indicatoridae; genus Indicator; species Indicator indicator. Next base: position 4,177,662 of record NC_072019.1, read on the forward strand.
AATCAAATGCAGCTTCATTTAAGAAGAAGGAAGGAACTATTTCCACCATTAAATGTTAGGCTTCATTTTGTGAGCTTAGAGAGATACCACAAGCCATCACCTGAGTCCACCAGAACGTTTCCATCTAAGCCTAGTGAAACCAGGGATTTGGCTTCCAGAATCATTCATTAACATGATAAATCATTTGCAAAACAAAAAACCTCAAGTGCTTCCTGGGTTTCTGGCCTTCAGCCTCAGCAGTTATTTAGCCCAGGGTGTAGCTTCATATTGAAAAAAAGATGTCTTTTGTTCTGCCTTGGACAATATCTCACTGTGTTAAATGAGGCCTTCATGTGAGAAAAACCCCACAAAGTTAGTCACTTCCACCTCTTGTACTTCTGTGTTTATTAGTTGATAAATCATTTGATAGCTGAATATGTAAATGCTACTAAACTCCAAGTATTATTTTCACAAACATTCAGCACCAGCCTAACTGGCTTTCACTGACATTAAAGTGATTTGGACTTTGAAGTCATTCTCAACTGTACCAAGAAAAGGATTTTGAAAAAATATGCAGTATTGCCATGTGTTTGAGGTGCATGAGGAATTCAAACTTCCATTTGTCTGTGCAGACATAACTTGATGCCTGTCTTTTATCTTCTAAATTAGGTTATGTGGAAGCTTCACAACACACAGCAGTCCCATTTAAGTTATGACCCTCTTACTAACAGTATCATCTCTTTAATTTCTTTTCCTTTGCTGCTACTGCCTCTCTACTGCCCTACCCTCTCACAGAGCCTGCAGCCTCATCTGACTGGCCCTTGCCTCAGCAACACAGGGAGCAGAGAAGGCCAGCAACAAACTAGGTAGTAACTGTAAGAGGTGGCCTTGAGAAATGCTCTAGGAGCATACCTAGAGTAATTTCTTTCTTCAGAGGTGTGACAAAAATGCTGCCTGTCCAAGGGAAGCACATTTTTCTACTTGGGATTCCCAGCTGGAAGTTTCCTCCTAGAGTTAAGCATCAAGCAAATCCTTCCTCTCCAAATTAAGCCAAAAGTCCCCTTCTTTCTGCCCTATACTCATGATCAGAAGATACCCACAAGATGTTCCAGATTTACCTGAAGAAACTTCATTTTTCTCACTTTCAGAAAGATCCTCTGATTGCCAGCCTATAGCCTTATATAATACACTTTTTTAGACTGAAGGTTTGCCCCCCAGTTTCCTGTACCTCAGCCACTGGCCTGCTTGAAGAAATCCTGCCTTTGGCATTTTTGCTACCTTAGGTAGATGGAAGCCACATAGCCCATAAAGCTAAGAGCTATATCATGAGCCAGGCACACAGTTACTTACCACTGTCATGACTTGGGTAGTCCCAGGCACATGTAGGAGCAGTTTAGCACCCGAAAGGCTGGTGGAAGCTGGAGCTGAGAACTTTAAGCACCAAGTTAGGTGGCAGCACAGCAGAGGGTTTGAATATCTAATTGGAGATTTAGGTACTTCAGTTAGGAAATGGTATGCTATAGCACATATGCAATATAACATAAATAGTGAAGCCCATACTAACCTTAAACATGCCAGTTTAAGCCTCCGAAGCAGTGTAAATTATTCCATGCTGTTCAGTCTGCATTGCTTTGGTCCCAAGCTAATCCAATTAAGCCTCTCTCATTACTTCATCATTACTATGTTACTCGTGCAAGACAGCACTGTATAATGGTGCATGAGGAATTCACACTTCCAGTTGTCTGTGCAGGCATAACTTGATGCCTGTCCTTTAACTTCTGAATTAGGTTATGTGGAAGCTTCAGCAAAGCTTCTGCCTTCAAAGATGCCAGTCAACATACCAACATCAAAATCAGCTGTGAAATGTAATAGCATTAATTGAGAAGTAAGATTAATTCATTTTGCTTGTGGATTTGTTCAGGGTTTTCTTACAAATGAAATTAATTGTACGATATAAAGTCAATGCTAAGACTTCAGTATGCAATTAAACATTTCACCCCAGGCTGTTTTAATCTTTGTCTTTTAAAAGCATTTTTAATCATGAACTGGAAGGTAAAATAAGATATCTTTTAGTATCAGTTTCTGCATACAGGACCAAGCAAGCAGGACAGAATATTCTTAAATGTGACCACTTTTTCAGAACAGACCTTAAGTGAGGCTTTTTCATGCACAGTTGATTTTGTATAACCTGATTGACACCTCTGGGGGGTCGTCTTTCCACTGACTTAAAATTTTGCTCACTCTTGAAAAAAAGCCTTCTGCACACCCAGTATTCTCTAGTTAAGCATGAAAATTCAACTCATCATATTTACACAATTAAAAAAAAAATCCATTCTGTGTTGTTTTTAATTGCAAATCCTGCTCAAGGGACCAATTCTCCTGCTTAGGAGGCAGCCCTGTGCCTTCTACTAGAGAACCAACTGCAGTCAATTATGGTAATGAAATGTCAATAAATATAAAAATTTAATACAGCCTGCTCTTGGTGAGTGGCAGATGAGGACTTGCCTCCCAGACAAATTTGCTGGTGCTGCAAATATTAAATGCACCTGAAAGAGTAGCAGGTTGCCTGAGAGCTCTCCAGTAGAGGGATGGTGGGAGATCCAGGCATCTACTGGGCTTTTCCATTATGGCATAATCGCTGCACTAAGGCCACAGATATTCTTGACATCCAGACAACTTCTTATTATGAAGTGAATATCATATTTCTCCCACAAACTGGAACCTCAGTGAGGGATTTTGAGCATTGTTTACCCCCCCCCCCCTTTTTTTTTTACAATTACAAAAGGGAAATTAAGTTGTTAAAGTTGATATTTATGTGATCAGTTTCTTAATATGAAATAGCTGAATCATGTCACTGTGTCAGACTGTTATGCAAGTTAAAAACAGCTGAAATAGGTTGCTTTTTTCAGTCTTATTTATGAATATATATATTTATATATAAAGAAACATGTATAAGTATATTATAGAAGAGAGAGAGATAACAGATGAACTAGAAAGCAGTTTATGAAAGATGGTTTGGATGAGATTTCCAGAGAATAGATCCTAGTTTTGTCACAGATATCTTTGTCCCTGAGTTAAGCAATTTAATGTCACTAAGTTTTCCCAAGTGTAAAAGGGTGCAATAAAACCTACCTCATTGGATACTTAAGCTTAATCCATTGACTTAACTGAAGTATAAGCACAACTTTAAATGCTTCACAGAGTTGAAGCAGTGTTATTCTTAATATCCATACACAAAAAGTGTAACTTCATCTTTCTTGTACATTGCCTTCAGTCAATGTCTTGGGAACACTAAGAGTACACATAAATAAAATGTCTTACTAAGAGTCAGTAACTTATTGATTACATTAAGGTCATAGCTAGGAGGAGTTATTTTCAGTTCCTTTCAGTCGTCTCTCTATCTTTCTTGGCTGAAATTTTGTCAGGTTTAAAGTTTTTTCCATTTTTTTTTCTTGCCTTACTACTGTTTAAACTTGAACAAAATCAGTTCAATGGTTTTAAAAAGAAAAGACACATTTCAAAATACAGATTCCTTAACATTTTTTTTAAAAAAAAATAGATTTTAAGGGATCGGTGCCTGGAAAAACAACATTCTGCAGTGTTGTTGTGTTTCTGTTGGTGGTACACGACTATTCTTCATGAACTACTTCATTATGGGAGACCTTAAAGATGGCATTGGAGTACTGGTACCTTAAAGCAAATCATTAACTCCAAGTGTGCAGTTAGGACTGTTCTTAGTCTTTGTTTAGAGGTAGACTTTACTTATGCACACTTGCATGAAGTGTAGTTTCCCTGTTGTTAAGGAGGCTCCTAAAAGAGAAAGGTATTGAAAACATGTCAGTAATCTGTTTAAGGCTCAGCCAGTTGGTCAGGAGTGGTTCCTCACAGGTGTAAACAATGCACATGGTCATTTCCATGGGACAGTGGCACTTGTAGGGGATACCTAGCATGCTGGTGACAACAGGACTAAGCTAAAGGCATTTCAGCTGAAGTAGTTGCTCAGATCACCCATGCTCCTGATACACCAGTTGCACCCTGCTCCATGCTGCTGTTGCTGCACTGGAGCTCACTGGTCACACAGCTGCCAGTCCTGTCTCAGAGCCAGTTCACCCCAGCCCTGAGCTTCACCTCCACATGACAGTGCTCCTGTAGGCTGTGGAACCAGAGCACTTCTCCACTGGTCACCACCCCATGACAAAGTGTGCATATCTCTGAGTGGCAGAGGCTGATACAGCCATCTGCATGAAAACTTTCTTAACGGGACTGACGTTAGCCAGAAAAGTTTCAGTCTGCAAGCAGTGGGGAGGTTGCCCAAGGTTCAAGGATTGCCCAGGGGTGCAAGCTTGGGAACATTCCCTTTTTTAATGCAGTGCATTAGTTCCAGCTTTCTGTGATATCTGTGTTTACAAATGTCACTTTGGAAAGCTCATATAGAGGTTAGCCTCCCTAGAGGACCAATAGGCAGCATGACAGGGACAGCAGACCCCCAGAACAGTCCTGCTTTTTTCTTGCCCCAGAGAAAGTGGGTTTGTGTGTTGTGGCTGCTGCCTGGGACAATGCAAGTGCAGCTGGCCCCTGTCGCACCTGCCTGTTCTTCCTTCACTAGCAGGGGAGGACTCTCCAAAATAAATATCCAACAAATACCAGGATTTTGTGTAGCTAAGAAGAACAAAAACCGCCCACACAATATCTCTGCTTCCTGTGGGAATACACTGATGTTTTGGGGCTTGAATAGGTGCTTCTGGCTAAGTTACAGACATTGGACTGTTTCCCATGAATACCATTATGTCCCACTGGGCTGCTACACACAGTATAGGCACAGAGCTCACTTCATCAGTCTTTCTGCCTAAGGTCATGCAATTACAATGAGAACTAGAGACACCAAATGAGTAAAGCAGGCTGATATGGGGACAGCTACCAGTGTCAGATGCAGTTTTCATATATAAAGCTTCTTAAAGAAAGCTAACACAGACAAACTAGTACTCACTGATATGACATACCAGGCAGACTTATGGTCTAATAATGTTAGGGGGTGGAAGGGAACTCCAGAGATCATCGAGTCCAACCCCTCTGCCAAAAGCAGGATCACATAGGGCGGGCTGCACAGGAATGCATCCAGGCAGGTTTTGAAAGTCTCCAGAGAAGGAGACCACAACCTCTCTGGGCAGCCTGCTCCAGTGCTCTACCACCCTCACTGTAAAGAGGTTTCTCCTCATGTTGAAGTGAAACTTTCTATATTCAAGTCTGTATCCATTGTTCCTTGTCTTACTACTGCGCACCACCAAAAAGAGCTTGGTCCCCTCCACTTGACACCCACCCCTCAGATATTTATAGACATTGATCAGATCCTCTCTCAGTCTTCTCAAGACTAAACAGCCCCAGGTCTCCTTCTCTCTCTTCACAGGGGAGATGTTTAAGTCCCCTAATCATATCTTTTCAATAGAGACCACTGTTAAATCGGTTTAGATATAAAATCACCTTGACTCGCTAACATCATTGGATTGAGAGTAATTCTTTTATCCAGCTGTATCCCAGTTGTATGAGATTGCTTGAAAGGTCCTGAAGTGGTTCTGCAGGTGTGACAACCAGACAGCAGTGCAATTCTCTTTCACAGGTGGATTATTCTGTAATAGCATCCCAAGCTGGAGCCACCCTGAACAATCTGATGAGCCACGCACAAGAGTTAGTAGCAAAGCTTCGTTCCCTGCAGTTTGATCTACGAGAGTTTGTATGCCTCAAATTCCTGGTGCTGTTTAGTTTAGGTAAGTACACTCCACGCTTCATACTGAGTAGTGTGGTTATTTCTTTTCCTAAAAACGCTGAAATATCTTGCTTTTATTTTTTTCCTGAAAAAACATGATTTTGAGATACATTTAATGAGGTTCACAGTAATCTGGGTTTGGATTTTGTTGTTTGTTTGGTTTTGGTTTTTTTTTAATTAGCCCTTTCAAGAAAACTGTGTATAAGGATTAAAAGTGGTTTTCTATGGAAATGATTCCTGAAACCTATGTGATTTAACAGACTGTTTACAAGCTTTCTGTATTTCTATGTGATTTTTGAATATTTCAGGATAAAATGCTATTAGAAAGTCTAGAGAACAGTGGGAAACACAGACTGACATGTTCTCCTGTGATAGTTAATATAGTTATATAAAGCAAATGGAGTGGGGGTATGGTTGAAGTATCCCTTTCTCAAAGGTTTTTGTGGTAAGTATAAACAATCTTCTTTGCATATGATGGTTGTCACGTCATAACTCATAAATCAGGAATGTATCTTAGAGGTTTTAAAGTGAAAGGAACTCTTAAAGTGCATGTTAATGATCACAGCTTTCAGACAGGAAGTAACCATTAAAGGGAAGATTGTTTTATACTAGTGGAGAGGACACGTAATGGGAAAGATACATATGCAAGACAAATTAGTTAAACCAGTGCCCTCCAATGAATCAGTCAAGAAGAATCTCCAGTGCTAGGAAAAAAAAAGGGCTTGAGGAGATGGATTCCTGTTGACTTCATAGGAACAGATTTTTCTCTGTTTCAGGTTTGGACTCTGTTGACTTAATAAAGCTGGTCTAAATAAACTTTGGACAAGTGAATTTTTATTTACTGGCAGACAGTTGAAAGGAGAGACTTGAAAACATAAACAATGTCAGACCAAATCATACCTCCACAGCCAACTGTTTTGCTGAAAAGGTATTTTGTCTACAAAGTGAGTGAGCAGTTGAGCCAAGTGCAACAATGAAAGAAATATGTGCACTGGTGATATTTAGTAAAGCTTTTCCTTAATTTTCCATTGCAAAAAAAAAAAAATCTTTTGTAAAGGAAGAAAATTCTACAAGTACATTATTATAATACAATTGCAATTAGACTAAAACTAACAGTTTTGATTACACTGTTACTGTCTTAAATGTGTCCCTCCATGTGGTGTTCATAGAATTGGAACCTGCTTTGGAAATTTTCAGATGAAGTTGTCTTTAAATAAAGGAAGCATAAAAGGCAATACTTCAGAGGCATAGGACTCAGAACATGGGGGGGGGAAAGAAAAAGAATTATTTTTAAAATTAGAGCAATGCTATCAGAATTGACTGTTGAGAAGTATGTCGTGCTATAGCCTAGGTAGAGATGTTGGATGCTCTTGGTAGCTACCAACATTTCGTATTCAGAGCTTTGTTGCTTTCCATGTCTTATATTCAGAGAAATCAAAGCAACCTGTCTGTTGCAGAAATTGTTTTCTGAATCAGTATGAGGAAGAACAAGAATTCAGATTTCCTAATTCCTAACAAGTAGGTTTTTTCAGTCATTAGACAGTAGGACAGAAACATCTAAAGAACATAGCTTTCCTCTGAGAAAATATTTAGAGAATTCATCTCAATTCAGTGATATTTTAAATTAGCCAAATAAGTCAATTGCATTTGGAAAATTCTCACATTTACTTGACTTTTTGTTTGATCACTTTCAAGGCTTTTCTAGTCTTCAGCATTGATTTAGGAATTGTTTTTCCACATTTAGCTCTTCTAATTCTCCTAAGTGGTGTTCTCACCGTCTGAAGCTGTTGGCCAGGAATACCTTGCAAGCTTATACCAATCCAGGTTATCCATTTTTTCTCTTATTTATGCTACTATAAGAAACAGAACCAATTCTGCTGCTAATAGGAGTCGTGTAGACACATCACTTGCATATACAAAACTAGCTAAGCATCAGATACTACATAAATAACTGGGAGCAATTGTTGTACTTAAGTATCTGTATGAATTTGGCACATACCTGTGTCTTTTAGGCATCTCAACAGAAAAATGGTTTTAATACCAAAGCCACATCATTTAACCAAATATTTTAAAAACCTCAGCTGGCTCTTGTTGAAAATCTGGCCCTGTAACATTTAATGGAATAAAAGGCACTTAAAGACATACCAGCCTTTTCAGCTTTTAAGGACATTCACACCACAGTGTTAACCAAACCAATAAAACCTTATGCTACTGCTTGGTTGAAAAAACAAATGTCTAATCTAAACCCTCTCAAAGGCAACACATAGTCAATAATCCACAGAGTTAATTTATTGAGAAGCTGTTTGGGTTTCTTAACTGTTCAGTTACAAGACTGCCTTCTAAAGCTGTTTGTTATTCATGCCTGTAGCGGATTGTCTGTCTCTTCAGGAGGTGGCAGTCTCCTTCAGGGCAAAGAACTTTTGCCTGACATGTCAGAAGTGATTATCTTGGTAAAGTAAAATAGTGTTCAAAATCCAAACCTCTTAGAAAAATTTTTCAAAACACAACTAAATCATAACCATTTTGCTTGCTAGGTTTTAAACGAGAGGTGCTTGTTCTTTATCTACTTGTCAAAGGTTCCAAAGGGCTTATACAAGAAAATGCTTTTGATGACAGCATTTAAAACGATGCTGTTGAAATTTAGAAAGATACATATTTATGTATCTGTGCAGTGCACAACTCTTCTTGCAGTCAAACTGCATATACCCACTCCAGTGAGTGGTGCGCCCAGGCACAGGAGCTCAACTTCTTTCTCCGGTGGGCCATTTAGTCTGTCTGGGCCCATCTATGCAACACTGCCAATTATATGATGGTACAGTTGATTCAGTAGATACTCAGTGAGACAGATAGTTTGGTATCTAGTTTCTTAAGTGTGGCATCTCTCTGGTTTAATTCTGTATAGTAACAATGAATGTAGAGTTAAGTAACTTCTAAATTCCCTTCATCATTTATGAAAAGCAAAAGTCTTTAAGACTAGGCAGTTCTTACCTCTTTGTACATAAAAGCTTTTCATCTCTCTGGATCGTCATACTTCAGTGACTGGTTACCCTCTGTGGTTCCTCATGCCATCTTGCAGTCCAGTCAAAGCCAGTCCCTGGAGAGGAGCAGGTTCTTCTCAGCAAATAAAAAGTTCAGCTGAATCAGTCCTTCAGCTCTTGTGCTCCCTCAGGTTAAAAAATCAGAGAACAAATCAGTCACTCAAGCCAAATAGAATTTCATATTATTTTTACTGGAGCCAAAATATGTTTCACTCTTTTCTTTGATTTCCTGTTTTCTGGGGCACCATTCTTGGGTTTTCATATATAGAATTATTCTCCTTTTAATTCCAGCCAAGGAAGTGAAGGACCACAACTTAACTCAGGTATATCAGCCAAGTTTTTGTGCACATCATGCAGATATGTGGATTAAAAAAAAAAAAAAAACAAACACCAAAAAAAGAACAGTAGCTCAAGAGAGATTAAAACCTACATTTCCTTGACTACTTAGTTGCATTTGACAGGTTTCCTTCAAGCAAAAAGAACCAAGATAGAGCAGTGACAATTCAGCAACTGTAACCTCACAAGTGATAGAAAGTTAGCTGCCAGGGACACATTGCAAAACTAGGGAAGAATGAAGTAATCTTCAACAGACTTGAGTCTTAAACCTAGTTTCAACACTCATTTATGAGCTCCTATCCAAAACATGGGAACAACACACCTAAGAAAGATGCTGATCACACAGGTGTGCGTTTATCAAAATACCTGTAAATGAGAATAAAGATACCTGGTTTCCCCTAAGATACCCAAAACGAGGATAATGTACTTTTTTTACCCTTATCCCCCAGTAATAATATCCTAATTTTTTCTATAGTATATAACCAGTATAGCCTATGGTACGCATTATCAAAAATTATACCTAAAATAAGCACAAATTGTTTGTCTTTATTAATTGCTGTTTTGAATGAAGATACTCTCTGCAGGCAGAAAAAGCAGATGTGTCAGTTTGTTAACCTGCTTTAATTTTCATCACCAAATTTGAAATTAATTTGGAAACACCCTTCTTTCTTTGTCATAAATTAGAATTCAAAATTTCTAACAAAACAAAGCAACTTCACATTTGCTGCTGAATTCTCTGATTCTGGGGCTGAAATAGATTGGCACTCTCCACTGAGATGCAATCTTGGCATCGCTAAAGACAAATAGAATTTCATATTGTTTCTACTGGACCCAAAATCTGTCTAACTCTTTTCTTTGATGTGCTTCCTATCACAGAATAAAGTTCATGGATTTTTTTAGCAATTAAATTTAAAATTAATGATATTTGAAGAACCAAATGAGTGTCTTACATGGGATACTTTCCATCATCTTCTGATGCAGCAGATCTCTTCATTTTACCATCTGGTAGCTTTACAGACTGATCACTTAACCTGAAATCAGCCATTGTTTTCTCTTTTCCAAAACTTCCCATTTGTCCTGCTAGTTTTTATTATCTGAACTCGGCAAGGATGATTTGTCAAACCTCCCATTAGAGCAGTTTGTAAAGTGAAATGCCAATAGGAAGAAAGTTAGACATCATTTGACCCATGTCCAGGCACTTGTCTGCCTGTGGAGGTAAATGCTAGACTAGGCAGCAGCTGACTGCTACTGCTCCCTTATCATTGTCAGGACACAGATAAATGTAGTTCATTTAAGAAATGAAGGCTTTATCAATGGACAAATAATTGCAGAGCCACTATTGATCTCACATCTCACTTAACATGAGACAAGAGGATCCTGTAGAAATGGCAAACGTTCAATCGTTGTGGAGTGCAAACAATGGGCCTTGGCTTAAACAACAACAACAAAAGCCCAACAAAAAGAGAAGTCCATTTTCAAACAAACCACAGCCTTACTTAAGGGTTCAGCAGAAATCCATCTGAATCTGCAACACTCCATTCCTGTTTCTGTTAAATAACAGGAATATTAAAAAATTGGTCTTTCCTTCTTTTTATTCTACCTGAAGTGTCAGAGCTGAGATGGGAGGAGGTATTGGAGGTACTGGGCTCCATCACCTGCATTTTTGGAAAAGAAATGTTAAGATCTTCATTCAAATGAAACAGGCTGAAATTAAGCATTTTCAAGGCAGATTGTACCCTCACCAATCACAGGACTAGACGGAGCTTCCCGCAAATATACACCCAAGGAGCAGCAGCACAAAACCTGCCTGTGCTGTGTTTCAGCTGGTTCCAGTAACTCACATTGATGCAGTTATACAACATTCTGCAGCTGCAAAACAAAACAAAACTAATGTTAAAAAGCACAGAAAGGAGAATCAGATAAAGGAATTAGTGAGGCAGGAGACTTTATCAGAACAAAGGCAAGTTTTGGCATATCTTTATTGTAGCCTTCCTAATAATCAAATTATACTTTCAACAAATATAGATCTGCTTTTACACTCTCTAGTAGGACTACACTAGCTTTTCAAAGTACAGTCCATGAAATGTGAACTTACTGAGAACAGGAATTAGCCAGAAAGCTTCCTCTTCCTTCCATCATTCTGGTATTTTAGTAGTAGAACAAAACTAATTAGGCTACCATGCAAGTGGCTCAGAATGCAGGAATTCGTTCTTCAGCACAATGTATTACCCAGCTCTTGCACTCCTTGCACCAAGATGCAGGGGATGCTGAAAGTTTCTGAGGTTACCAAAGTCACCTGGAAAACATAATGGAAGAAAATCCACTGAAATTTGTGAACTATTACTTCTGGCTCTTGCTAGACTGTGGCTGCTGCAGTTCGAGTGTCTGCTCCTGGGTGGTGCTGCTCCATACTTCTCTTCTTCTTACACTATTCCCTGCTCCTGGGCACTGCCAGGGATCTAGATGATCCTGAGTGGCAGCTCAGCCATTCTCATGCTTGCATTGGGTAGCTGTGAGCCATTTGTAGTTTTCAGGGACTCTTGAAGAGGTGGTGGTGGCTTGTCAGGATACCAAGCTCACAACAACTTTGTCTTCACAAAGATCTGAAGTAGGTGCTGTGAATTTGAAGAAAAAGCATCACATGGCAGACTTCTTTGGCAAGCCAGTGCAAGCTGGTGATGGAGCTGGACAGGTCCAGGGACGAACTTGTTATCACAAATGTGTTCATTTCTTACTCACATTGATGAAGGGTACCTAGGGTGTAAAGCAGTCTTCTAAGTGGTCACTCTAGTCATTTTTACTTCTGGTAGTTTCTAAAATACACAACTAATTTTACAGCTGGTTTTATATAGATATTTATTTATAATACACATGTATCACTGGGTAGTTATTATGAGATGGTTTCATTAAATCCCTTCACAGTTTTCTTATATTCCTCCAATCTGCTACCCAGGTGTACTTGTAAGATTGCATCTGGCAAACACCAGTAAGTGAGCAGTCAAGGGGTCCTGTACAATTAGCATTCAGTCAGGGCTTTCAGGCTTCCCCATATTACATTTCAATTTAGAAAAATACTTACAGCACACTTGTCAAATCCAGGCTCATATCTCAACCCTAACATCTAACCACAGTGAGCATCAGAGGATAATAGTGGCAAAGAAACATCTCCTAAACTTTGTGTAATCATTTGTAAGTCAAGAAGGATCGATTAGTATTCTGGAGATGTGACTGCTCAATATTTATACCATAGAGACTTGGCAGAAGCAAATAACAGTACATAAAGCTGCTGCTTGTCTTAATTAAATGCAGTATAATAGGTGTTAGGGATTTTTTTTTCTTCTTAGTGAAACGACCAGATATAACTCATTCTGAAGTTGAGAGCTTAAAAATAATCAATATGTATTTATAACAAGGGAGGGACTGAATATCATTATTGGCTGACAGATGACTAATAGATAAAACCAAGACTGATTTAAGGACATTTTTCTACTTGCTAATTTCTTACAAACTATTTGCCCCCTTGGATTCTTGATTATTTTTTGCTGCACTAACAGGATTTCAAATAGACTTTTTGAAATTAACATCTCCTCTGCAGATAGGTCACAAATTAGAGAATGTAGAATGAGACATCTAGCTAGGATGATCCCTTCACTGTGACAAACTTATTAAGAGTAAAACTTCCTGATGTTATGATTAGGAATCCCTAATAGCAAGTGATATTTTAACATGCTCCCTTAACATGTGTGATGATGAACAGCTGTTGATTGGCAGGCAGTGCAAGGATGACAGGTACAATTCCAGGTCACTTACAGCCCAGGCTTGTCTCAAATTTCACAGCAAAAAGTTTTGAGAGGGAATATGAAGAAGGCATGTAAATAGATCTGGCATATTAAGTGTGAGAGGCAGAGCAGAGAAAGAGAAGTACTTGCTCTGGAAAAGTGATGGAAATGGATATAGCATTGCAGGCAAGTCAGAGGGAAGACATGGCTTCATGATGCTGAATAACTGGTGATAGGGAAGGAAGGAACAGCTACAAGACTTTGAAAGTGAACACAGCTTGTCGGATGTAGCCTAGATAAGGGAAGATGCAAAATGATAGGGAAGCAATGAGCTGAAAGGGTACCTTGGCAGCCCCATTTGCTGTGGTAATTGAGATGTGTTATGATGAAGCAACGTGGTGTTTGTTAAAAGTTTCAACTAGTAAACAGTGGCTCCTGTGCATATGCCATGGAAGCCAATGAGAACACATTTTCAGGATCAACTATGTAATATTAGCTCAGGATTAATTGTATTAGAAACAGACAAACACAAAGGTGAAGGTCAATATCTTTTGGAAGACCTCATCTCAGAGTATGATGGAGGATATTTCTTGAAATCTGAAATCAAGATGACCACTTTCTTAAAGTTATTGTGATACAGCTCAATCAAAAGTTACAGACTGGATTGATGTCCAGCTTCTGGATGAAGATCTATGGCTTGCACTGAGCAGATGGCTAAAGGAGGTAGCAGTGATGTTTAAGTAGGTCCTTTCTTCTCCCTAGATCCATGAGGATAACTTTCATAGGCAAGAAGTTTAAATACCACTGTTTTTACAAACCTTTCTCTATTTGCCAAGTCCAAATTTGGTAACTTCTGATGTGAGCAGTTGTCAGCCATTTTATACAGTCTCTTGGTGCTGCATATCCCATATTGCCTTGGAAAGTAGGAATAAATCTCTTAGAGATGATGAGGGCCAGGAGAATAGTGAAATAATCATATTACTCCTGGACCATTTAACTCTTCTCTGGGTCTTAAGCAAAGCAGCCAGGCTACTCCATTCTACCACAAGAAGAGCTAAACTATTCGACTTTAATCCTCTGGGAAAGTAAAGCAAATGAATATGGACAAAATCTCATTTCAGAATCATCTCATGAGGGGCGTTCTCCTTTCATGGTGCCAGCATTGCCCAATAGAGAAATCAACTCTCTTGTCTTTAATTCTGCTTCTGACTCTATTACTGACTATGGAGCTTTGAAGTCTCTTAAATGGTATCTCAACTACAGTATCTGGTAAATGGAAACAATAGTTATCTACCTTTGTAAACAGTGGTGAAATCCAGACTATTAAAGATACTATGTAAGGTACAACCAAATTGAAACAACATTGTTTGAAATATCTACAGATACAATAAGAAAAACCACGGTTAAAAGGAATCAGATTTAAAATACCCTGTATAGAACTTGAGAAAATTTGATCCTTTTCTTTATAAATTACGGAATACGAAAGTAATTCTTTACTGTGTTTTCATGTAAGGGTCTAAAACTTTGCAAAATCTATTTTCAGAAGCTGGTTTTAGCATATTAGCACATGCAGGACAAAGTGGATTTTCTTTTGCCCTGTTCTTTTGTTTCTCTGCTTTTTCTGATTCCTTTATAAAGAAACAAACCCAAAGACACGTTCCTTTCACCATATTTTGTCAAAACTTGTAGCAAAGCCAAACAATTAAAAATCAGATCAGTCCTTAAATTTCTTACAGATGCTAAATAATCATGTTTGGAATGACAACTTTGATAAAGAACCATTTGCTCCCCAAGAACAATTTGCTACCCAGTGAGCTGACAGTTTTTAGTCCAGCCTCCCGTGCAGGCTCCACACATCATGCAGGCAATACGAAAGAAGTTAGCACAGTGTCCATCTCACAGATGCTAGGGTTATAAGGTATAGTTAAGAATTAAACTAGTATTTTTCATTAATAGTCTTTAATCATTCATTTTAGCCCTGAGTGTAGGAGTCATGAATGATAAAATTCTTGCAGAAATTCCAGAGGTAGCCCTCTGTTTCATGGATGAGGTTTTTTTAATAAACTCCATTAAATGTAGAGGAACTGTAATAATCACTCTTGATTTGTCCTGATTTGATTTGGTAAAATGCAATGAGTGTTGCAAATTCATCTCTCATGTAACTGCTGAGTACAGTGGCATTATTTGAGGCATGAATTTGATTCAATCTGATCACTACTGGTTTATGTTTTCTACTTGTCTGAGAGCTGCAAGCCATGGAAAAAAAAAAAAACACACCAAAAAAAGACTGTCTTCAGCAGGTACTTTTCGTGGTTTTTTGGGTTTTGTTGTTTGGTTGGGTTTTTTTCCTTTTCTAAAATGCATGGTTTACAAGGTTTTGAAAGAACAATAGGATTAGGTAGTTGAGAGAAAATTAGGTCATATATTTGTTAGATACAAATCTCGCAAGTAATTAGAAACATGAGTACCAAGTAATATTTGTATTCTGTGCTGCTGCCTTTGTGTGGAGACGGTGGGGATTTCAGAATAACCCAATCAGCGTGCCCTGCACTTTTTCCCTCTCTAATATGTTTATAGAATACTAGTAAGTATGGCTTTTAAACACCTCCTGTGAGGGGGAACAGTTACCTGCACATAACCTACATTTACATCTGTCCCTACTTGTGGACTACTTTTGCAATTTCTGTCCCACTGTTAATATACATTTTAGATGTTTAAGGTGCAAGTTTGAATGTGTTATATATGCAACAGAGGAAGTATGGGATTATATAGAGCCTTTTTTGCTACTATTCACAGAAGTGTTTAACGTCAGTGTCTATTTTTGTTAGCCAAGTTACCCAGCATAACATGGGAATAAATGGCTGTATATTAAGATGTAGACATGAATGAATATCCTTAACCTTGTGGGCAGTAAGACCACCCTATAGTCTTAATTTGAACATGTGCTTAAATGCTTCACTGAACACAGTAAGGAATATAATGGCTAAATTCACTTTGCACTTGTAACAGATAACTTACTAAATACTTTACAAATGAGAATGTATAGGCTTAAACCCACTCTTCATGTTTCTCTGGCTAAAAACACATATCACACAGGCTCTTACCTGAAGGTTTTATGTGGGTGACTGTCAGCCATTTATTGGAGACTCACTGTAGACTATCCCCAAATAATTTTTTTTTCTTACACTTTTGCTGCTTGTGCAAGATTGGACACTGGAAGAGAAATTAAAGCAATGGCTGTCTCTGAGGGAGTTAAAGTAGAGAAGTGAAATCTTGTAAAGAAATATGAAAAGAAGTATCAGGAGAATTAAACAGGAATCCAGGCAGCAAGAAAGAATCTGCAGGAGTAATGGGAGAAGAGTGGCAGGGAAGAGGATATCCAGGCAGAAGCCAGCAGAAGCCGGGGCAGTTGATGAAAATGAGGGGCAGCAGTAACATGAATCAGAGACACAGAGAACAGAGGACTTGAGATAGGAAGGAATCAAGAAAAATGGGGAGAAAAGCCAGGAAGGAAAGAGAAACTATGGAACTGTGATCAAAGCCAAGCCAGAGTTGGAGAGAAAGGAAACAGAAGCAAACAGGAAAGAAGGAAAATTCAGAAACAAACTTTATGGTCCAGCCTTGATTGCAGCTGTGATCATGAACTGGGAAGCAGAAGGGGACTGTGCAGAAATACAGTGTGTTCTGGTGTGCCAGTGTGTCCCCCAGTGACTTCTGCTGGCAGGAAAGGGGAGGGGAGCAATTCCCTAGGCTCTGGCAAAGCTGCTGCCAAGACTGGATGATCCTCTCAGAGCAGGAGTCCCCTGTATTGCTCTGCTTCTGTGCATAGTCATCAAGCATGGGACAAACTGAAAGACTGAGCCCCAAAACAGGCCATGTGGCTTGCTAAGTTTAATCTGCACATGACCATCTTCCTAAGGATATTTTAGGAATTGTTCTTTATAAGATTATTCAAAGATTAATGAGGAAAATAATACATTTAATGTCATCTTCAGTACTGGGAGGGTTTGATGTGTATTTTAAACATACTGCACAAACCTCTGCTTACAAGTGAAGGAAAGTCTCATCTCAAGAAAGAGAAAGATTTCAACATCAGAATGGGGAATGACACTACAGCAGCACCTTTCCTCTCTCCCAACACCAGAATTGTAATATAGATCACTGAACTGCTCAGGATAAGATAGACGATGCTATCCAGTCTTTCACTGGGGGAAAGCCCATAGCCTACACAGAATAAATGATACAGACTGTTCTTCAAGCCCAGTCTGAGGCAGGCTGGATGGGTGATGGCTTCAGAAAGTCCTTTCCTCTTGTCTAAGCAGCCCTCTTCAGGAAGGCATTTGGATTTAGAAAATGCAGTCACCAGCAGGGTTGAAAAGGACAGGTATCAGGTTCACATCCCCTAAAGAAGTACTGGAAAACAGCACTGCACACCGAAAATATTCTTTCAGAGAGGAACATTGCTAAGAGGTTGCCAGTGTCATCCAGACTGCTAACTGTGCTCCAGCTGGCCAGCTCTTAGCTGCATTTCTTCTCTTTTTGTTTTGAGACAGGGAAAAAAGACTCCCACAATCAATTAAAACCATAGATAAAACTACCAGAGATGAAGTAGGGAACAAAGGGAGAACAAAGCAATTAAGAACAATCCTACTAAAAATTCACTAGGCATACTGTAAAATTCAGAGATTGTTGTGCCCCTCAAAAAGGCAGCAGAGAGATGCAGACACTTAAAAGAGCTTTCAATTACTTACATGCCTTTGGCTGCCTTTCAGGATGCTGTGGCACTGGAAACAGCCATGGTAAATGTATTTTCTCTGCATTTGCCTTTCTTGACAAAACAGCTCCAATATTTTGATCTCAAGAATAATCAGCTCTTTCCCGTTTCCTTTTCAACTAACTGCAGACTTTTGCAAGTTAAAAATTAATGACAACTTCTCTTGCTCTTTGTTTTTTCTTCTTTTTTTTCCTCACAAAAAGCTTCTGTGCTCTTTACTTAAAAAAAAAATTCTTTTTCATACAACCTTTAAGTATTAGCCTAAAAAGAATTTGAACCATTCTCTCCCTCCTTCTACAACAACACTCAAACCGAATTCCACCCCAACAAAACAACCTGGCTCTTGGAAACCATTATTCTGAGGATGAAACATTGTGTTGTGTCCTTTACCACTATTACAGGCAGTCAGTCTGCTAGAACATATTGGGCGATTATAGGTTAGTCTTTTCAGAGAAAGCCATGGGTTTCAACTTAGCAGTAACCATCTATCAATTCTTGAGATTATGCCATGATTTACTGTCACAGCATCATGTATTCTCTGATTTTCTGCCTCCTGTGAAACATTGTGCTTTCCTTTTCTATTGATGTATCAACTATAATAGTTACAAGCAGCTACAGAAAAATCAATAGCGAACTTTCATTACTGTGCACATGAAGAGTACCATGCTGTGAGAGCACCTAGCTGTTAAATAGTTACCAGCAGTGAGGTAGACTGTAAATGTCTGTTATTTTGGTCTAAATGAAGAATGTCTGAATTTAAGACAACAAATATCTAGGATTTTTGACACCACTGGATTCTGTGTCAAGTTTTTCCTGAGTGTGATTTTTTTTTTCCACAGGCGTCAGGTTTAATTTGTGTTTTCTGTGCTGGGATCTGTGTGGGTTTTTTTAAACCTGAAGCTTACAAAGGAAATTAATATCAAAATAAATAAAGTATTGCCAGGCTGTGCTTAACTGTAAGCTCATTAGGCTTGATTGGACAGAAGTGGTAAGAACTTTGTTGATCTACTCTGTATCTTACCAAATTAAGCTGGCTTTGATTAAGGTGATCAGACCAATAATCTCTGTGTTAAACAGATAGGAGAAAGAGGTACTACAGTGATACCACAGACTCCCTCATCTGCCATGTGGCATCAGGGGACCAAAAACTGCATCAGCCCTTGTGCAGGGAACTGTGTTAGGGACAGCTCCAGCCAGAGGCTAATGGGGGTCTGGAGGCCTTTAATTCCTGCTCCTGATATTAAACCCATGGAAGCATCTCATCCATATCTGACCAAACATTTGAGCCTGAGATGAGCAGTGAACAGAAATCTGGAGTTTACCTGACTTATTTCTGCTGAAATGTTAAA
This sequence comes from Indicator indicator, assembly GCF_027791375.1. Taxonomy (NCBI): domain Eukaryota; kingdom Metazoa; phylum Chordata; class Aves; order Piciformes; family Indicatoridae; genus Indicator; species Indicator indicator. Next base: position 4,196,678 of record NC_072019.1, read on the forward strand.
AATGTGCTGAGGCAATACCTTACCTGAGAGCCTCCAGTCCTTCCTGATGAGAGCATCTTGCCTGGAAATCAGAGGTAGCTGATAAATATCTTTTAAGAGTCTCATATTTGAAATGCAAGTGTAAGAGTATTTCCTCTGTCCCACACTTCTTTACCCTGTCTAGCTGATAAGTACCCATGTTTCCAGAGGAACTTTCAGATAGGCTTTCCTCTAGTTTTCATATTAGTCTGTTTAAAACTGGAAGCAGGAGGATGAAGAAGAGTGGTATACACATCACAGTCTTTGGGAGAGAGTCCAAAAGCTGCCAGGCCTTTCCAGTGTGCCCTGAACGTCAGCACTGACACTTGCAGAGTGCTGCTGTAGTTGCAGATGTCCCCATTTGGGCTTCTGTCACTCTTGTTTGCCAGACCACTTCCACAACTAAGCGCAGACGTCTCACAGTAAAAAATGAAACCTGCACCTTCCCCTCAGATCAATAGGCAATGTCAGAAACAATATGCTTTGAAATACTGCAGCAGAAAATTACCTACCTTAGTTGTGTTTGTTGTCCATGAAAGCAAGACAGAGAGCACAGGAGAGCAAAGCGTTGCTATTTTCCACCACCTAGCAGGAGGCCCAGCAGCCTGGGCCAGCCAGGGAGACAGAGAGGATGGGACAGGAGCCCTGTCTCATGGCTACTGGTGATGCTGTCACTCAGTGAGGAGCACCAGTGCATGGTCTATTGCATTTGAACAAATTAAGTGTGGTAATGATCTTATAGCTGATACACACACATAGATGAAAGAACCAAACTCGTTGTCACTTTTCATCTAAGCTAGAAAATTTTTGTCAATGCTAATTCAGTATTTGAGAGACAGCAGCTTCACTGTACCATCAAGGACCTTGTGAGCTGCAGTTGTATTTACACAGTAAATAACTGTAACTGCCCAAAGTGGGGTCTAGCTCTTCTAAATAATAATGATAGAATTCAAATGTTTGGTTGATAAGAGTCATGGAATTGGATCTACCGCAGCGCTTTCAGAACTGAGAAATTAATGCATTTTGCTTTCTGTTATTTAAAAAAAAATTACCTAAGAAAACAGTTCTTTACTGATTCTACTTCCCAATTATTACACAGGCAGAGGTGATTCTCTTTTCCCTCTTCTTTCTAAACTAGAATGAGCTTCCACTGATAACAACTTTGTTCAGTGAAAAAAACCTTGCTAGTGCAAATATTGGCACATAAAACTAGCAACTAGTCTTTAAAAAACTAGTCTTTGAAAGTCTCAGGAGGAAAAATAAGGTTTTGAAATCAGTATGTCTGAAATAGGATTGGTTAATTGTGTCACACACTGAGCCTTGTCTCAAAACAGTGCAAAAAACCTGCTGATTTAATTGTCAGTTATGTTGACAGAAAGTCATAGTACAGTGCTGTACCTCCTAGATCATCACGTCACTAAAACACCTTTGTTTCACTGTGTTTTTTTCTTTTAAAGAGGATGTAGTTTAATAATTTTTGCTCCTGTGGGACTTGGGATCTAAACAAAAAGATAAAAGTCAAACAAAATTCACTAATTAAAAACAAAAAAATAATATGAAATTCTACCCTTATTTGGAAAGCACTCTAATGATATAACAGGCAGGCCTAATATTTTAACCAAGTTCAAAAAAGTTTGAAATACAGTAATTAAATGCAAATACAGTCCTGATCCCAAAGACCAGAAGAATGCCTTTAAGCTAGTATTTATAACAAGAGCTATTCGACTGAGCTCTCTTGTAAATTTTATCATACCTGAGGCAGTTTTCCTCAGTCGATTAGCTGGAAAGCTGAATATATCCTGAGGCAAACTAGACATCTAGTACAGGCTAAATTCAACTACTGGAGCTTAAATTTGGCTTAATATATCCCCACTTGGATCTGCCTGTTTAATTCTCTTTCATATGATAACGTTGGTTTATTCATAGTCTGGACTTGCCACCTGAACAAACTGTACCTCATATCTTATTCTAATGGAATAAGAAAACTTTGTAAAAACCACAGAAGTTCCTGACTGAAAATCAAATGCAAATTTGGGATTAAAAACTGTTTTGTAAAGTGACTACAAGATTAGTACAGAGAGATTTTTTCCCCTAAGGAGTACTGCTTTTTATGATCATGCATTTTTTATACTCTGCAGAGACAGATGGGCTTTATAAAAGGATACAGACTGCTTCTCAAAAGGCTTTCAGTGGCAGCTGCACTTCTGTGTTTTAACCTCAGTAGAAATTTACATTCAATATTTTCCCAGAAAATATTTATATTTCTCCTTTTAGGACTATATCAGCCCTTGGTGGCAGCAGTAGAAATACCTCTGAGATTAACCTGGTCCATTATTCCTATTTTTAAACAGTACCTGAGTAGTAGGAGAAGAATAGACAAGGAAAGGATAGATAATGTGCAAGTTTCTCATGAGTGTGATGAATCCAATCATTCAGAAAAGTTGCCAATGACTAAGCAAAAGAAGACCAAATATTTTCTAGCAAATATTTTTTAATATTTTAATTCCTTTTGTTTCTAAATACTGTTCTTTTCAGATTGTTTCTTGCTCCTCTCTACATTATTATTATGTGCTATAATTACAAGTTTCACAAAACACCCTTTCTGCCTCAGTTCATAACTTCAAGGATTTTGTGTGATGTCCCTATCACCGTTCGCAGGAACTTCATAAATATTTATGGCATCTTAAACTATTCACACCCTACAAATTGTAGACACTGACAGATAGTTCCCTTAAACACCAACAATCCTGTATTGTTCATGTGTATTGAAAATTCAAATGATGGTTCAGAAATTAACTGGGGAAACCATTTGGTTCAGTAAATTTACTGTTTATTCTAATTTTTCAAACTCTTATCAGAAGCTTAGTTTCTGCTTTTATCAAATATGATACTTTTTTTCTTTCTGGTAACTGTGTGATATAAACTAGTGCTGTGGCTATATATCTGCACTTAAGCAAATATGTATACATATATATATACATATATATATAAGCCAGCTGATAGTATGATGATTAACATACTAGTTTTCTAAGTGAATAATTCCAGTTGAATATTCCATCAGTGCTAGCCCAGACTGGATGTGAGGAAGAAGTTCCTCACCATGAGAGTGATGAGACCCTGAAACAGGTTGCCCAGGGAGGTGGTTGAGGCCCCATCCCTGGAGGTGTTTATGGCCAGGCTGGATGAGGCTCTGGCCAGCCTGATCTAGTGTGGGGTGTCCCTGCCCATGGCAGAGGGGTTGAAACCAAATGATCCTTGTGGTCCCTTCCAACCTTGACTGATTCTATAATTCTATATAATATGAACCTGAGATTAGATGAGGAGTTAGGAAAAATGAGTTTTGAGTCATGTTCTTTCTCAGTTTATCTGTGAGGCCTTCACTAAATCATTTCTGCCCTAGTTTATCAACAGGTGCCAGCATACAAGTGTGACCATGGCTCCTCAGGATAGTGGATACACATTTTTTTCCCTGGAAAAGAGAGACTTGGAATGAGACATTTTTTCTAGGATTGATCTATTGTTTACCTTAGGTGGTCACTAGGTCAAATATACAAACAAACCTGGAAGCAGAAAGCAGAAACCTATGTCAGCCCAGGCAGGTTCCCTAACCACCAGCCTACAAAGGCAGGCTACAAATTTGGGATTACATCACCTAGGATTATTTTTTTTCAGTGCAGCTTCAACCTAAAGACTGAAGTTTAGTTTAGCAGTAGCTAAGACCACCCACTGGCATGGTGGGAGACTCCAGTTGTTTGGGGAATTTCCTTGAAGACAAAACAGAACAAGTGTTGTTCAAATTCCTGTTCCTCAGTCATGTCTACAAAGAAAGCAGCATCTACTCTTTCATGTGGAACCTAATCCTGTCAGTGAATGCCTAAATGTAGATTAAAGTATCTACAATACAAGCCTTCAGTTAATAGGCAGGCTGCTCTCAGACCCAGAGGAGCAAGAGACCCAAAGCAGGAGCAAGTCTGGGACATCAGCAGGGGAAAGTGAAAAAAAGTGAGATGGCAGTGGAGTTTAAGCATGGTTAAAATGAAGCACCAGCAATGGAACCACTGCTTGGGGTGGTGTCTACAGTCTGTCCCCAGCATCTGTCCATCAGCCTTGTGTGCCAAATGGCTCTTCACATCCCTCACTGTGCTTTTCCCTCATGAGTCTCAGTGAAAACCAGTGGACTTTGTTGAAGGGTGTAGCTGGCTGTGGACTTTGGGCCACAACTTATGTGCAGTTGTTCCTCCAAAGAGGCCTGGCAGGATCTTGGTTTATTGTTTCAGTGACTGTGGTATCAGATATACCTCATTTGCAAGTAATAAGGATGTTGATTCCTGGGATGCCAGGATGAGAAGCAGGTGGAGATTTTGTTTGTTTGTTTAACTTTCAAGTCTGAAATTCAGCCTGAGCTGTTGAAAATCAAACTGTTTTATTTTCCTGAGTGATGACTCAGTAATTACACCAGTCAGAGATTCCAGAGATCAAATCAGGTTTTGCTCTTTGTCTTCACTGAGACTGCAAGAAGAGAAACAATTAAAATGTACTAAAATAATTTTACAGTTGCACAAGAATGGAATCCAGCTTACTTCCCCATATCTCCCTTTCCACTGCAGAGCTAACAGTAGCAAAAGCATTCATAACATTCTTCACAGAAGTCAATAAGCATGGTTCTTAGATAGTAGGACACTGTATTGTCGGTGGGAATCTGTCATTTTGCAGTCTCTTTGGAATAGAAGAATATGCTTCAGTATTTTAAATAACATTGGAAAGATGCCTACCGCTGTAAAACACCACTAAAATATGTTTTCATTGAGCCTGAGATGTTTTGAAACAAACCAAAGGTCCATCAAGATTGAATACTGAGCAGATGAAATAGGTTTCAGATTACAAATTCTCTCATAAGCATCTTAATGCTCACTTTGAAAAACATAAATCATTTTGTCTGGTACTTAGGTGTGAAGTACATTGCTGTAAAAAAATTTAATCAAGATTTTCAAAACAGTGTGCTCTTTATCTGATTTTATGTTAAACTGAAAAAGAACATGAAAACTGTTAGAGATCGATTATTGCTTAATTACTGCCAAAAAGAGAATCATTCTAAAGAATGGGAAAAGTTTTCTATGCATTTGGTTTGGACTTGGGAATCTTAAGAAAATAAAAGTGGTTTCTGTTGTTCTAATGTAAAGGTTTTTTGAGGTGTGGGAAGTACTAAATATAGCACCTTGCCACTGATTACCAAACACATCTATCAAAAATTGTTTCCCATGACTTCTAAGCAAATAATATTCAGCACAAGTCTGCTGTAATAAAGCTGAGGAGAATTTTGCAGTAAGGAGCTTATCTTTACCATAAATCTTCCTTCATTATAGTATTTTGTCTGTCAAGAAGGCTTAGCTATAGAATAGCTTACATCTGCCTTTGTGACAGATGTGCAATGTGGAACCACTGTTGTTGCCATTCACTTCAGTGAAGGAGAATTGTGGGTAATTTCCAGAGATTGGCACTTTATCACCCATTACTACTCTTGCCTTCAAAACTTTTTTAGCACATGTCAAAATCTACTTGTCTTTAAAGTTCTGGAGCTCAGAGGGTTTGCAAGGCTGGCAGAAAGCAGGCAAAGAAGCTAGGAAAAAGCTATATTTTAAATAGAGGAAGGTTTGGTAACATCACTTTCCTCCTGGGTAGTCCCTCTTATTTGAAATATTCGGGGGGGGGGGAACCTTCATAAAAATTAACATATTCCACCTTAAAAGGTTAAACAGGAACTGACCTCACACCAAAACCCCTGAGGGTAATCCCATCTTGAGGCTGAGAAGGAACACAGTGTATCTTTCAATAAATAAAACAACAGCTTTCTAAGCAAAGGCAATGCTGCTTATTTAAGCTATGCAGTCTGGCTGAAAAGACAGACCTCTTGGAGAATGAACCTGAAGGCCATCCTGGCCAAAAATACCATCACTAATAGAGTTTGGAAGACTCTCCCAGGAGACCTTGTGGCCTTCCAGTATCTGAAGGTGGCCTACAAGAAGGCTGGTGAGGGACTTTTAGGGTGTTGGGTAGTGATAGGACATGGGGAAATGGATTCAAGCTACAGGAGGGGAGATTTAGATTAGACATTAGGAAGAAGTTCTTCATCATAAGGGTGGTGAGACACTGGAACAGGTTTCCCAAAGAGGTGGTGGAAGCCCCATCCCTGGCTGTTTTTAAGGCCAGGTTGGATGTGGCTCTAGGCAGCCTGATCTAGTGGAAAGTGTACCTGCCCATGGCAGGGGGGTTGGAACTAGATGATCCTTGAGGTCCCTTCCAACTATGACGATTCTATGATTCTAAGACATCATATTTTACCTACATGTTTAACAGTCATTCCAAAGAGCTAGTAAGCTTTGAGACTGGTTGGGTTTTCATAAAGTCCTTCAATGATGGGATTCTTCAGTCCATTCAGGGTGAGGAAGCTCAACCCTGGGCTGGTATTGATTCCTGTTGCCTGGATGTATCTCTAAGACTGTTTCGAGTCTTAGGAAAGTGAGAAATTTCTCCCCGTAGAGAAGCCTAAATGCAACCTTATTTCATCCTTTCAATACCAGGACTCACAATGGTGTAAAAGGCAGAGAGGCAGCTGAGCTGTGTGCACACCTCCTCAACCCTTTCATGTACAGAGCAGCTGATAAAAGGCACAAGCAGCAGAATTTAAGTGCCTTTCCTTGGGAAATATTTACGCTGCTCCTAAGGAGTTACTACTTTTCAAATTTAAATCTCTCATTCTGTTTCATTTTTCTTTTTGAAATTCCCAGACCACAGGAAGCTCTCTACAGATTAGTAGACCACCAAATCTTCAGTATTTCATGTTTGGAATATGAGATGGAGAAAATCTCTCTGAAACCTAAATATTTTCCCCCTCTAAAGACCAGACCCATTTTTGGGGAAAATATGCAAAAGTGTTCTCCTCAGGCTGAATGTTGTGTGCAATTTCAGCTTCATGCACAGCTTTATAGCAGATGGAGAAAATAATCAAAATGGGAGGATTTCTGGGAATACTGGCAGATTTTTACTCTGACTGCAGAGCAGATCTTGACACACTATAATGCTGTTTTTGTCTTAATCGTCAGAAATAAGCTATAGAGAACAAAAATTCTTTGTTTGACAGAAAAGCAATTGCTATGTCTTGTAAAACATATAATATATTCCAGAAGACCTAAGGGTTTACTTTCCAATAAGGATAGAAAAAGATGTGTGCCCCACTGTGAGCTCACAGTAAGGCTGTTTCATGTAAAAAGTTGGTAATTAGTCCCTGAGTGAATAAAGTAGAAGAGATAAGAGACTGATACTTACTGTAGCAACACAAAACGCTTTTTCTTGCTGCTAGGATTTAAAGGGTGTGTGGGTGGGAGGGGGAGACCTATTCCTGCTCATTTAATTTACAAGTGTTTAAACCTTGGAAAATTATTTCTTGCATTAAGCTTAAACATGTGTACTTTAAATTGTTACTAACCGATGTAAGGATTGATAAGAGACATTCCAGTTCTGAAAGAGCAGACAGGAAGGAAGAGTCGTATGAAGGCGTAAAAGACTGTTGTGCTGCACACATCAACAGCAGATTTCATGCTCATTGTACACCACTGCCTTCAGCAGACTTACACCAGCACTGCTTGGTGTTTCACCAAGTAAACTGATTAGCATGCGAAGGATCATTATCAAAAAGGAATTACTTGGAAAACTAAATCACGTACCTTTAGCCAGAGTTATATAATAAATACCAGGAACAAAAACAAACTCCAAACCCATCTACTTACAAACCAGTTATTATTTAATGATGTTTGTATTGCTATCAGCTAACTACTAAGTACCAGAAGTGAAAACTGTATTGCATTTTTTCTACTACCTGCAGATATTAGACCTACTGGAAATAACGTAATACTCACATTTTTCCCTTTGTTGCTGTGATTCATCTTTAGTAGAGCAAGAGTTTGTGATTCTCTCTCTCTCAAAAACAGCTATGTAACTTATACTGCAACTATGTGCTTGGCAAACTTCTTTTTTAACAACACAAAAAACGTGAGAGCTTAAGGCACTGCAGTGGAGCTTTGCACAGTGATCTCAGCACAATCCTTTGCCTTCTCTCTCTGTTCAGTTTGTCTTACTTGCTTTACTTCAGTATTTTTTGTTCATACATGTGAGGTGAGAGCACTTACCAAAAATTATATGCAAAAATCTTGCTTGCTTCAGGAAGACTCACTCCAAAATGACAGAACTGGTCATAAGGTTGCCTCTACATCCCCACTGTTATGATCACACTCGTAGAGAGATTTACACATAGATTAATTGTGTAGTGATGTCCTAACCTGTAATCATTTGGACTATGAGTATCAGATTAAATATAGAAACAGTCAGGAAAATTATCTGTATTTTCACTGCTTAACTAATAACATCTTGTTTATAAGGGCTGAGCCTCACCACAACTATCAAGAATTTGTGTAGAGGAAAGACATTACAACCATATCCTCAGGCTGGATGGGGTATATAAGGCCAAAACCTACTTTTTGTTTACTGTTAGACTTAACTGAATTAATTTTTACATCTGACTTCAGTGCTTATGCTGCCATGCACAAGTACTTAAACAACTGTCTACAGTAATGAGTTAAGAAAACCAGCACTGACCTTCTTCCCACATAGTTCTGCTACTTCCATGCCATTCAGCTAGGCTACATAGCAAATGAGCATATAGGAACACCCATACAATACACAAATACACCTGCTACTGCCCAAAGCCAGTGAGCCTCTACATGAGAGTAACCTAGATAAAATATTGTGCCTCATTTTGACTTGAAATACAATAGAAATAAGCTGAAGACAGAATGCGTGAAGCATACATTGAATTAATAACTTTTGCAAGGAAGAAACCACAACAAACAAACAAACAAAAAAAACCCAGCCAACAACAAAAAACCCCACAGAAAATTTGCAATTCTTAGATTGTTTCTTCTTGATTTTTTTATAAAATTTATGTTTTGATGTTGCCAATGAATCCATATTCCATGCAGTAACACTTACAGAGGAAAAATAAGAATGAACCTGCTTTTCCAGGAGGTCAGCACAATTTAATCTTACAGTCTGATTCAAAACAGACAACAATGGAAAGATACCCTTTTCTTTTAATGAGGGTTGAATCAGCTAACAGTTTCTTAAAAAATAATCTGATATTTAAAGAATTTTTAACAGGAAAAAAATTTCAAATTCTGATTCCAAAATCATAAATTTTTGTCTTGCTATTTAACACAGTTTAATCTACAAAAATATGCTTAGAACACCCTTTTTTTTTTAAGCCAGGTTACACTCACTACAAAAATACCTTAGTAGTTGTATGTAGGTACATAAAATAATAAACAGGTGTAATTTGTGTGAGAAAATGTCCAGTGTAATCCAGGAAAACATGCTTATCCAAAGATCTCCAGAGACACTAGCAAAAAGACTTTGGATAAATGAGTTTGAATAGCTAAGGGACCAGGCATAGCAGCTTTGAAGTTTCCAGCTCTCCTCACTGTGGATAATGCAAAGTTCAGATGATTCTTGTTGGACAGCCATCATAATTCAAGTATTGCTAGCAAGTTCCTTAAGCCAGTGAGCAAAATTTGGACAGAGGTGATGTCCCCAGTTCCCAAACAAGCAGCACAAATCTGGGAGCTTCTTGCTTCATTTTCAGAGTGAAACTGGGACATGAAAGAGGCAGGCAGCAACAGCCACAGCAGGAAGCACTCAGTCCAGCTCATGCAAGAGTGAACCTGAAGTGCAGCTGGCAGCCAGCACATTCCAGAGAGGCTCCTGCTCGAAGCCTGTCACTCAAGCCCTGGAAGCTTTGTGTGCTGCCCTGGGCTGCTACTGGGATCCTTGGCATTCTTGCTGTCCTAAAGAAAATGTTTGCCTCCTCCATGCATTTCCCTCATGTTCCAGCACGTGGTTATATGCAGGAACCAGTATTAGCTGTATTTAAAGCACTTCTAGGAAAAGGTACAGTAAGACCAAATTTACACAGCCTCCCAGGCTGCTGATGGACTTGGGGACCAACGTGTGTTCCTGTTTTGCAAAGGAAAACACTCATTTCCCCTCCAATTAAAGGCTGGCATTTACAATGAACCAAATTCTGCCAATTTCCCCTTCTCCTGTGCTCCAAGAACATCCATAGAAGAGCAGAAGAGCAGTCTGTATTCCACGTGAATTACAGCATAATTATGCCTAGTATCACCGTGTTTTAGCATTACTAGAAACTGTGTTGCAGCACTCTACTGATGGTATAAATGATCAAACACCAGCTAAAACAAGTTCACCCAGCAAGAGCACTTTGATCACCTCACTCTTTCCGCATTATAGCAGCACTCTAATTTGCAAGCTTTAGAATAACTTCTGCATTCTCCTGACACATTGAAAGACGATGCCATCAGAGAAATTTTTACACAAGGAAGCAAAAAGTGAGGAGTTAATAGACTGGCATTTATTTCTCTCTAGCATTTCCAGAGTTTGGATTCACTGTATAGGAACAGAATATAACCAAACAGAGGCAAAGAGAACAAACTATACCTGCCTTACCAATGTAAATGCCCCCGTTGCCCAATACAAAAAAAAAAAAAAAAAGAACAGAAAGAACAGTGTTGGATTTCAGACACCATATTGAGGTTAAAGGGCACTATTCTTATCTGTTATTCCACCCAAAGGACAATGATTTCATTTTATAAAGGTCATTAGTCAGTGAAATATATATTTTAGAGAGTTTCTAGTAGGGAAGATTATTTTGGCAGTCACTGGAGTGTACCAGATGGTTCATTAACATAGGCTAGACAAGTCAAAGGCTTTCAGAATCATTTAGAAAATGTCAAACAGAAACAAGAACCCTGTCACTTTTTATTAGAATTAACTACATCATACCCTGGACACAGATTTCACCTTGGGTCAGAAAAATTAATACAGAATTATATGAATTGTGTAACATACTAGGTTAAAGATAGGGCTTCCTCTTGGGACTCATTTGCTAGCAATATATTATGGTCTTCTACTTAAGGAATCCTCAACCTTTCTTTTAGTAAGCTATGAAAAGAGCTGACCTTGCTTAGACTCCATTGGTGTCTAATTGATTTGAGGGATATGCAGAATTTCAACAAGACACTCCGCTAAAGCTCTTCTGTAATCATTTTCCCAGGAAAGTTGGCAAAAGGGTTCACTGAATATTCAACAGCTTGTAAAGTATGCTTTTGTCAGGAGGAAAAAAAATACATCCATTTAGTGAAACACTGCTTTCGGAAACAGGAATTCAGATGCAACTGATTTGTTGTTTACTTTCTTTTTTATTTATTTTGTTATCATGCAGATGTTAAAAACCTTGAGAACTTCCAGCTTGTGGAAGGTGTTCAGGAACAAGTGAATGCTGCTCTGCTGGACTACACAATGTGTAATTACCCACAGCAAACAGACAAATTTGGGCAGCTTCTCCTGCGACTACCAGAAATCCGGGCCATCAGCATGCAGGCCGAAGAATACCTCTACTACAAACACCTGAACGGGGATGTGCCATGTAATAACCTTCTCATTGAAATGCTGCATGCAAAGAGAGCATAAATTATACCCATTAGAGCTTCTGCTTTCAAGAAAAAAAAAAAAAAAAAGAAAAAAAACCCCAAACAACATATTCTGGACTGCTCCAAGCAACACTAATTAAACCATGGTTTTAAGACTTTGCAAAATGGTATAATAATCAAATACTAATAGTAAATAAGTGATGTATCAGGGTATTTGTATTGCAAACTGTGAATCATATGCTACACAGCCCCAAAGGAATCTACATGGGACTTTATACTGGAGGGAAGTGAACTTACTAAGTGGATACCATCACCAATATCAATACAAAAAAGGACAGAATGATACTTGTATATTTAACTCTGCTGATTGCCAATATGAAGAAACTTAGGAGAAAAAAAAAAAAAACTGATCCATATTACCAAGCTAGGATAGTGGGGAATTTGTGTGCACTGAATTCCTTCACTGTATAGCAGGACTTCTAAAACAGTTCTAACAGATGCAAAACTGCATTCTGTAGCATCTTCTGTCATCCTTCCAAGGACCCAACACTTACTTCTTCTGTGGCATCCATTCAACAATCTGTAAGAGAGAGCTGTCATAGGCCACATGCTCTGTAGTATCGCCACCAAATCCTAAGAGGCTGGTTTTGACTGTTGGTCTCTCAGGCCTGCAAAGAGCTACTATGAAGAGTCTGTTATCCAGCTAGCTTGGCATCCTTACTGTGCCCTGGAGTTTGTTTTGTCATGTGTTCATGTTGTTCTATCAGGCAGTATCACTCTTCTACTGCTGTTATTGGATAGCTATTAAATAGCTAAGATACCAGATACCAATTCAACTATATACCTAACTAGGGCAGGGGCTAAAAGATAGCTCTGCTGTATATTCACAGCCATTTCCAAATAATGGAAATGGAGATATTTTAGCCATCAGAAAGAAGAACTTCTTTGACCAAGAGAAAAAAAAAAGATAAATTCTTAGGACATCGAATACTGATGTTACAACACTAAAATAAAAAAATGCACTTAATGATGCAAGAATAGAAGAACTAATTGCATGACATGATGATGCCATGAAGCTGATTATCTTTCAAATAGCCAATAAAGAAAAAGCTAAATTCTAAGTCAAATATCCAACATCTAATGAAACTTTTTTTTTTCCTTTTTGAGATTAGGTAATATAGATCTTTCATGCAAAGAAAGAAGAGTGAAGAGTGATACTGCTAGGTCTGTGTAGGCCAAAGTCTGCTGCAGAACAAATATTAGAGAAGAACAAACAATTCTCTCTCTGTCCAAATGAAGGTATCAGTATTAACATGTAGTGCCACAGTTATGAGTCTTGCCTTATTTTCATTACACTTAAAGGTAACTGTGCAAGTGTGGATCAACATAGGTTTAAAACAAAGTATTAATCTCTAACATTAACAAAAACATAGTGTTTACATTCTTTAGGTCCTGTGGGGAAAAAACTGTGATAAAATTGCAGAGCAGTGATTTCCTTATTGTTTCTTTTAAATTGGTAATTATTTTACCAGTACTTAATTACTGTATGTCGTGAGACACTAAAATCAATAGGGTTGTTTCATTTTGACTATAATTTTTGAGATTATCAGCTGCACAATCACTTGTAGAAACTGTATAAAATCCCAATCCTTTAATTTTTTTTTATCATGAAGATTGCTGGCTTTTGAATAGTTTATTTATATTGTATATGATAGTTTTCACTGTAGACAATTATGATGCTAATTTATTGTTCTTTGGTTTCATCTTTATATAAGATATAGCCAGAATGAAGAAGCCAAATATATGTGTTTACTGTAGCATGTCTTCAGGTTAGTGGAACATAGTTCAGAGACACATAAGGGTCTTTACAAATGAAGATCATTCACTTGATTAAATGTCTGTAAATCTTCATAATCCTAAATGTAGTTTATTTAAATCTATTGTAAATTATGTGAGTTACAGCTTTTTCTGTTTCGTGTGAACTTGAAAAGGTGCATTTCTCCTACTTTTTTTGCCAAGTATTCATACATTGTAAACCAAAGACATCAGTAATTACATCTGCATCAGTACAAAGCACACTGTTTTAGTTGCCTGTATTAATCAGCTCTAAGGTTCTGTCCATGCAGAGGGTACAAATGCAGCAGAGCTGAGTGTCTGTGGCTCCTAGATGACTGTCTCATATCACAGAACAATGCGCTGCCGTACGGACCAAAAGCAAACCACACACAGCTCCTTAGCCATCCCACTCACAGCAGACATGCCAACACTATTTAACAGCAGCCCTCTCCCTCAAATGAATTTAAAAGATGCAGGTGGTAACTGATGGTGGCTGTGAAATACATTTACCCACGTGTACAAGACAAGTGTCGTCCTTCTTTTCCTTTCTGAAAGAAAAACAGTCACAGAAATCACAGAATTGTCAGGGTTGGAAGGGACCTCAAGGATCATCTAGCTCCAACCCCCCCTGTGGGGCAGGGACACTTTCCACTAGATGGTGTGGAAGGCAACAAAGCACATTTCAAGTGTTTGCATTGTGTATTTTCTCTCTCTTTTTTTTTTTTTTCCTGTTGAAATGCTACAGAGGATCTCACTGAATACGGAGGGGGGGAAAGCTTAAAAACTATTGCTAATTATATTCACAGCACTGTTATCTATCTACGGGACAAGGGAATTAAAATAAGGAAGCAGAAGAAAAGAACAAGTTGTCATACTGTTTAATGGAAACTATTTCAAATAAACTAACATCTCTTTGCCCACATCTGTGGTTCCAAGAATCCCATCAGACTGCCCAAAGTATGAGAGCAAAGCAAAAATCACCCAAAAAACCCCAAAACAAACAAACAAACAAAAAATAACCCAAACCCCTCATGTTAATTGTTAACTGCTTTGCAACCAGACATTTACTTCTGACTGCCTTACTGATTACAGGACATATTAGTAAAAGCAGACTAAAATTCAAAGGGTTTGGCTTTGGCTGGTTTATTATACTTGTTCTGTGTTTGTAAACAGACAATCTGTAAAGTCTGACTATTTGTATTACAGATGTTCTGCAGCTGCCTTGGATTTAAATCCATGCAACTCTTAGAATGTGCAGTGAGTTACTTGTTGAAGTTGAAGTTCTCTTACTGTATCAGTGAAATACATATTGTCATGTCAGTTCTTGCCAGGAGTTTCTCATCATCAATGGAATCTTATTTTATTTTTTTCCAGTATTTCAATAAATATTGCTATGCCCGTGCCAATTACTTTACAATTGTCTTTATAATAACATCATTCCGCTGAACTGAAGCACCAGCCAAAAAACAGTTACTCAGAAGAGGAAAAGGCAAGAGTGATGCTGAAATTGTCTAGGCAGAAGCAAAATAAATACAGCTAAACAGATCAGGAAAAAAGCTGAATCTCCTAAAAAAAAAGGAAATTTCCAGTTAATACTTTCAAATGAATACCTTCCATCTCATACTACACACTCTACGTGTGACCCATAAAGAGTTAAGAAGCCAAAGCTTCACTGAGGGAAAATGACAGAACAAAAGAAAATCAGGTAACAGGATCCAGTGGAGCTCAGGATAACCTCTCAGCAATGTAAATAGGCGGCAGGGCCAGGGGCAAACCCACAGCTTCCAACACAACTGCCAGCGGAGGCTGCCAAGGAGGCAGATGTTACTGCTACTAGAGAAAAACATTTTCCTAAAGTTGCCCTCTGGCTCCTCTGATTGCTGCTTGAGAGCAGGAGGTGAAGTGGTCCAAGAGAGCTTGTCAGCAGTACCCTACTGTTTTGAGACTGAGTCCACCACTTCCCCTGAACTCTCTGGTAGCTGAAAAAGGGTTGTTCTCTGAGGTGCCAAATGTTAATGCTTCAAGGGGAAAAAACAGGGCTATAATTAGTTATTTACAAATCCTGCGCTTGAAAAAAACAAAGCTGGTTCAGTGTTGCAATAAGAACAGAGTAAACCAAATAGGATTAGGTGGTTTACAAGTGAAGAAGGATTATTTTAACTTTCAGGAATCGTAGCCAAAAAACATGATTTTTGCGTAAGACCCAAGGGAGATTTCAGGGTTGATATATTTTAGATAGATTTCCTTATTAGAGTTATCTTTTTGGGTGATATATTTAGTGCATGCACCACACATCTGAATTATCAGAAGGGTTTATTTTTAACTGAGTTTCACACTGGTTCTGGAACAATCTGCTGTGTTTTTATTGGAAACATGGAAAGAGTGAGTTCAATGTAACACAGGTCAAGTCAGTACAATACTTAGTGATCTTGACAGTTTCCTGGAATACTGAATAACACTTTTTATTAACCCCTAATTTGAAGCCCATAATCTAGATACATCACCAAAGTTCTAACAATATGTCTACTTTCCCCAATATAGCTGCTGATTTTTTTTTTCCAGGGAATTTCTATAGAGGTGCATCTGCCAAAATTTGCAAGGGCAGGCAGAGAGCATTAAACTAATAGCAAGCCAAGAAAATAACAGATAAACATTTAGAGGCATCAGGTCCTAGAGCTATATAACCCTGTGATGCTGGCATGAGCCCACACATGCCAGTGCAGCAATTTTAGTTGCATGCAAGCCTGTAGAGAAAAGGTTCATTCTCTAATGGCGATTCACCAGTGATATGAGAAATCTTTGCTAAATGATAAAGGCCTGACCCTCAGATGGAAGACAGACATGCCTACCCTGATGTCTGTGGACTTAAGCTGAAGAGAGCAACAGTAGCAGCTAGATACAACCTGGTCCAGCACACATCAGTGGGACAAGAGAGAGTTTCCCTTCATCGAACACACTTTCCAAGCCTCTTATTTTTGCTCCTCTGCAGAAAAAGATCTTCTTCAATTTATTGACAGTCTTGAAGTCTTGGACTAGCAATACTAGGTGAGTTTTCAACATTGGCCCAAGAAGATCCTGGCTGCTATTTCCTATTCACGGAACCTCCCTTTAGTCCTATATTAACTACCAGGCTGATGGAAGTTTGTGCCATGCTTGTGCTGTGCACACCCAAGCGGGTAATTCAGGCACAAAGTAAAGCAAGATGGTGGAATGCAAACTCCCGATGACACTCCTGGTGGCTCATCTGTAGTACCTTGCTCAGACCACTGGTGCCCTGCCTTGGTGTTAAGTAATAAAGTACTGTCTGAGACAGCAGAAAAACCTAACATTGGAGTCACAGTTTTGGCCATCCACATCTTGCTCTTCCTATGCTTTAGGATCAGTAAGGTCCCTGTAAAAGAAATGACTCTTATTTTGAGATTCAGAATGTTAGGACCCTTCCAGTAACGCCAATTGTTTATCAAGATGCTGCAAACCAAAACCTTCACTCAACAAGAGCCTCCCTGTGCAGCGTTCATGTCAATCACCTTGCAACTGATGCTGCCGAATGTTCAGTGGATACTACCAATCCAGGTTGTCAGTTGCAATTATACAGTAAAACAAGGACTCTGCACCAGAGGGAATAAAGTGTGTCTGTGGGAAGGACCCCAAACTAGTCACTGTTTGTAAAACAGAAAGTGCTGGCGGCCATTCAGTAGCTGCTGGCATGCCTACAGATGCATGCACACACACCACATGTCACCTGTGGGAATTCCTGAAGCACATCCAAATGCGCAGTACTTCTGTGCCTACAAAAAATATTTCATGAGGCACCACCCCCTGGGGACACCAAGCTTCAGTCATCCATGCCACTCAATCCCTATTTCACAGTAGTGCCCTTCCACTGGTGTAAGCAGAATAAGAGTGTGGGAGGCCCTTTCTAATCAACACTGTGGTGATCTTGCACTATATCACTATAGCTGTTCTGCTCTTCGCTACTTGTAATCGATCCACATGTATCAAAGAAGGGAAGTTCTTCAGAGTTCTTCCTATAGCAAAGCTGTATGTTAAGGAAAGGTCTGTAGGATGGCCTGCCTTTGAATTCCACAGTGAGAAATATGGAGTGTTGCAAGTGTCCATCAACTACAGCAGAAAGCAACAGAGGTAAGAGTGGAGGAATAGCTCCAAAAGAGAAGAAAATCAAAAGGAAGCACATGGACATGGTGGAGACACAAGGATATTTATGTTTCATAAATATTTAATTTTTCTTCACTTTTAATGTAAAGAAAAAATAAATAAATAAAATCTGCTGGATTATTATCATTGCTTTGAAGTATTAACAAGGCCTGCATAAATTATCATTTATGTATTTTAGGGACCTGTCACACTAAGTGATACTGGGTTTAATTTTCATTTAATAAACATAGTTTTATTTTACAATGCATATAAATTTCAGAGGAAAACATGGCATGGAATAATTGATTGAATATGTTTAATCAATTCATTCAACTCACGCTGTGAAAACAGAAGCTTATTATTGGAATGTGCTTTTATTTAAAAATCAAACACTACTGCTGCCTCACAAACTGTGTCAAATTCAGCTGAAATATTCTACAGCGATGTCCTATGCTTCCTAAGAAGGTATTCCTGTGAGTCCCACAGCACTCAGATTTGCAATTGCAACCTTCCCACCAAATTCTGCATGTTGTTGAATGCAGAACCTCAGATGCTGAAGCTGAAGGAGGTGCTGACCCTGGAGAAGTGGATTCTGGGCTGCACCTCACAATTATTGTTTCTTTCTTTTTTTTCAGTCTCCCTTCTCTGCTGACTTACATTACTGAAAACCCAGTTGATCCTTTTCACTTGCTCGCAGTGACAGACCCCCTCATTCTTCACCTGAGCCTCTTGCTGCCTTTCCACTCCTTCTGTAACACTCAGATTCCTTCCACCCCAATTCATGTTAAACACTTCTGCTTTAATTTTCCTTTTCTTTGTATCACAAATCTCACAAGTCAGCTTTATCAAATGCATGAAAATATTCAGGACAGTTACCTATATGTTGGGAAGGGGGAAAAGTCAAGGACACAATATTGTCTGCATGTATTGAAGTAGCAAAGTGACCACAAGTGTCAAAACAGGAAAGCATCTGCTGGACCAGTTGCTTCAGATCAGGCTGAAGTAACCCCAGCCAAAAGCAAGACAAGGTCACCAGTCAGTCCATGTCTTGGTTTACAATGACCAACTCAACAGCCCTAAATAATCAACAACTCTTACCAAACAATGTTTTCAGAGGGAAATAGGAAACATCCAAGCATTTTAGTTCACAAACAGCACATCAACATTAATAGTGCAATCTAAACAGAGGAGCGGCATTGGGACTGGTATTAAATTAAGACAGACTTTTTTTTTTCTCCAGCAACACATTTAGCAATTTTCAACATTATCAAGAAAAAAAGGCCTTGCCAAAAAGAGAAAAGGGAACAAAATTTTGCTTTCTCTCTTTTTTTTTTAATATATTCCAAACTTTGCCACAACTTTACCCCTTGGACATCCTGCAGGAAAAAAAAAAAAAAAGGAAACTAAAAAGGAAACCCACTGTACTTTCTGGTATAACAGAATAAAGACACCTTTCCTTGCTGTCATAACTGCCTGGTGCCTCACCTGGTGTGCTGAGGAAGTCTTGTGGAGCAGCATCAACAGCATCTTGCATTTTTTCAGGATGGAGCAACAACATCAAGGAGGGACCATCAAGGGGCACTCACTGCCAGTGAGCACTGCACAGCCTGTGAATGGACAGGTAGATGGAGTGAGATTACCTGCTGCTCTACAACTATGCACTTGGAAGTAATCAATAACACAGAGTCATTGTCCATTTACTGGGTGCGGGAGTTGTGAAGAAAATAGCTATTTTCAAATATCATTATAGGTTGAGGACTAAGTGTCCTACCATAGAGATAAAAAGTCCTCCAGGGGCTAGACAGTCCAGGGGGAGGTGCAGGATATCCTAGTTTTTGTTATTCCATCCCATAATCCTGCAATCCCTATACAAGCAGACCTCACAGCCCATTCTTTCTCTTTCTCCCTCCTCCCAGTGTTATCTCTTTGGCCTGTGGGGGAGGGTGGCCATTCTGTGGCCTTTGCAGCAAGATAATTTCTTGCTATGCCACAGGGCCTACTGAGGCCAATGGCAGTTTGGCCTACTGAGGGCCTACTGAGGCTGAGTGTGGGGGAGAAGGTTTTGGCCTGGTTAAGGCATAGTGAGGCCTGGTTGGCCCAGGTGGAGAACTGGGCCGAGGCTGATTCTGTGTATATGTTTCCTTTGTGCATTTTTATCTTTTGTACTTCTGGTTACTTTTGTAAATAGTATTTTCCATTTAACTTCCAGTTCTGTGGGAGTGTTTTTATTTACTCCTGTGGGGTAAAATACTTTCTGTCCTTTTTTTGCCCTGGGCAGCTCTTGTATCAAACAAGGACAAATCTGTAGACTATAACTGAATTTATTAAAGAATCACTTAGTAACTGTAAGCTTCACCCCCAACTTACTGCACACCTCATTTGTTACATTAATACTTTGGCACTGTTTGGAAGTAGATTTCATGTGAAGAGCTACAGACAGAAGTAATATACACAGAACAAATAAACAACAGCAAAAAAAACCCCAAACAAACAAACAAAACCCTTCAGAAAGGAAGTGATCGCTTTAAGGTGATAAAATGGATGCCAAGGACACCAGAAAAACCCTGCTTTCTTCCTGGGAGTTACTTTGTAGTTATTTGGCTTTGTTTTCATGCCTTGTCATGAAAGCCCTAAGTAATACAATACAAACTAATGTAGCCAGGAAGAAAATTATAATTTGTTTGTAGTTTAAAGAATTATTTTTTTTGGGGGGGGGAATAAATAAAAACAACATGCAAATAAAAACAACCTGTGCATTCCAAAGCATGCACAGACATACTTGAGATGTTCCAGAAGATAAAGAAGCAAAAAGTCTCATTGCATCTTTTTCTTTTTTGAAGATAAATTATAATAATAATAATAATAATATTAATGACAATAACAATGACAACAACAACAATAATAAATGATTATAATACTAAATAATAATAATAATCATAATCATAATCATAATAATAATAATAATCTATTTCAATAGACCTGTTAGTCATGAGCTGTGTGTGGCTTAGATGCATGGTACAGTTTGTATGAGAGATGCTTCCTGGAAATGCAGAGCAGACAACCCAGGAATCCCTCATTCTCTTCAGTCACAAACTCCTTTGTAATCCTGGAAAATCCCTGGGATGCCCTGCCTCTATTTTCTCACCTGTAACGCACAACTGAGGCTGACCTACATCCTGCCCCGTTCCACTAACATGATCATTTGTCACAATAACATTTAAAAACCTTTAATAAACACAAGGAAGAGCTGATAAGTGGCATCGGGATGTGAGGTGTTACTAGTGTAGCTATCCACTGTAGAGGGAGACTGGCTGCCTCGAGGGTACCCAGGCTGCTCCAGAAGGGTAGCCTTGAGAGGTGGGATTTAGCAGGCAGCTTTTGTGCATGTCTCCTGGCATTGACAAATAAAGCCTAGTTTTGGGGATGGAGTTTTGACAGACTCCCCATGTCCCAAGGTGCTAAAGAAGGAAGGAGAAAGAACCTAAAAAAAGAGGCAAGCTCTCCTGAGAGGAAACACAAATGAGGACAAATTCCCTATTTCTGTTTCAAAGGATTTTTCCCCAAGTTGTTTGATATCATTTCAATCAAACGTAAGCAGAGATCTCAATGTGCTGCTTCTGAGAATATTAGCTTCTGTAGCAACTCTCTTGGTCTCTCTCTCCCCTCTGATTTTCTCAAATGCACAATGTGGAGTGGCCAGCATGCTAACTGTTCCTCCCCTAGGTCATTATTTCCACTCTTTAATTGTTCTTTCAGCTTTCTGTGGTATTATCGTTACCCAGATTGTGTTGGTGCTGCTTTCCAAACACAGATGAGTAACAGTTCCTGCCCTTAAAAGTGTATATTCTAGAAATAAACCTCTCAGATTCTCCACCCAAGACAAAACACACCAATTACAGCTGTAACAGTCTTCAAAGGTTTTTCAAACTCTCTGAATTCCTACTTCTGACACAAAGCCAAATACACATCTTTTATTAACATAAAACTAAGTAGGCCCTCTTCCAAGAAACTGAGCTTGCATTGCAAAACTGATCTTAAGGTTCTGAACTTCCCCAGAAATTAAAACCCTGAGTTTTAGACCTTTGCCATGCTTCATTCCTACAGGCACCAGGTACCTCAGAAACTACAAAAGGGTATCTGTGCCTCAGCCCAGGCTGGTTTACACTTACATGGCACATGTATGATGGATACAACCAACATGAGATTGCTGATGGAAATATTTCTCCTTTTACAGGCTGAACCGTTAAAAGGTAGTTCGCAGACCTGTTGCACAGATAAGTTGTTAGAACAGAAAAGTTAAAAGGCAAGGCTTTATGAGAAGCCATGAAAAGCCACAACAGAAATGTAAACAAGCAATTAATTCCAATTAGAGCAGGGAAAGAAGCTGAAAATTGCTCACTTTATTAAACAAAAGTTTATTTCCATAGGCCATTCACATAACAGTTCATTTGGTTTCCGGTCACTCTAATGCACTGCAAAATGTAAACTCCATCAGCTAATCAATCCCAGAGTGTGTTTTTCTGCGAGAGCTAGGAGGGAGAAGGATTACGTGGAGTCATTAAAAAAGAAAGGAAAAAAAAATTAGAAAGAAAAAGAAAAGCGACCCAAGTTGAACTATATTTAAGAGAACAATCACTCAGTAGTTATTTTAAGACAAGGTCTATTCTGTATTTGTTGTTGAATTTGGGGGCATAGAGATGTGCTTGGTGATATTGACACGCTAATGAATATCTCTCTTGAGCACATCGATCTTTGATTATTACCTGTGGGTTTGTGGTCAATGATTCTCCTGATTTGTTTTGCTACTCTGTAATTTCTTTTAAGCTGCACTAAAAAAAAGGAAAAAAAAAACTCCTTGAGTCACAGGAGAGCATTTTCACAGCACTTGATGCACAGGAAGTTTTACTGCTGGAGGCATTTAGCTCACCATGCAGGTACTCTGTCTATTGGGTTGCTGAACTGTACTAAAAGACATCATTAAGTGAAACATTTGATGGAGGTGCTTGGCTCATTGGGTCAGTGGTTATAGTTATAAGGAACTCCTTGTGTAGCTAATAGATAAAAAAATGAGCTCTTCTGATTTCCAAGACCAGCCTCTCTTTTTAAAGAGGGGTACATGGCAGTTTCTAATAATATGCATAATAACTTATGACATTTTCAGGAAGACCACACACTGCCACTCTCAGAGCTGTAATGGTACTTAGGACACTGGCATGTACAAATAGCACTGACATCAACGGCTTTATGTTATGAAATTTGACAGGACCCTGCATTGTACTAGTACTATTGTACACAGATTTTGTAAGCATTCACTCTCCAAATCCACTGCAGCCTTGGAGTGGAGACAGACAAATTAACTGAAACATACCAGTTACACAATTTCTTTTCAAAAATGAGACAATATTCCTTATAAAGTTGACAAAAATTTGTGCTTCCCACTCTTCCTCTAACCTTTGTCCTGTTCATTTCCCACCTATCTGCACCACAAACGCTCAAGCCTAGCTCAGACCTAACTCAGTAGCCATCAACATCACTTTGGTTTGATTTTTGAGCTTTAAATGGAGTGTAGCCATCACTAGAAAATTTGGTATTAGCTGGCCAATGTGCAAGCCCCAGTGCAGCTGCTGACTAGCTGATCTAGTTGAGGATGGCCCTGCTTGCTGCAGAGGGGATTGGACTAGATGACCTTCAGAGGTCCCTTCCAACCCAGACCATTCTATGATTACTACAGGTACATCTCCAAGTAAGGAGTCACAGAGGCCACCAGTCTCTTCCCCCTGCCCCCTTCCTCTGCTCTGATATGTCCCCTCAGGAGACTGCCTGTCTGTGCTTCCCTAGCACCGGTTGGGGCAGTGAGGAGAGTCTGACTGTGCCCACCTGCAGCCGAGAGCCATGGGTGGAAGGAAATCATCACGCAGCAAAAGTTTTGGAAACATTAATCTGTGAAACCAGAGTGAAAGGAACTGCTTCTTAACACAAAATATGCCAGACTCTTGAATTGCCTATGACCTATCACAACAACCTCAGCTATGCTACTTGAGCTGCCATCAAAGTCAACAAGAAACGCAGAAGACATCATGACTGAAGAAACCACTGGGAAAGGTTCGGGGGGGTTGTATCTTTTGTCTCTGGTTTCCACATCAGTAACAGTGTGACAATCATTACAGTAAAAATCTCTCCTAGAACTTTCAGCCAACAAAGCACTCCTCCAGTACAGCACAGGTTGGCAGAAAATATCTATGGCTTCCCAAACTAAATACAAGCAAGTCTGTGGTTCTGTGCTACCAAAGAACCTAAATCTAAATTCCCTTTCTGCCTAAGGGAGGAGGGTGTGAGGCCCATGCAGCAGCCAGAGCACAGTCCTGCTGCAGAGGCTGGAGCCCACTGCTGGAATCCCAATTTCAAAAATATCCAAAGAAATGTACCTTAAATACAATTTTTCTCATAACATTTTATTACAGAGAAATTACTTCTCACAACCAGCTTCCCAAGATTTTCTTCAAGCTTCATCTAGGCTTTTGTAAGTAAGACAAAAATGTTACACAAAACCAGCCATATCTTGGGATATGGCAACATCACTTTAAAATACCAGCCTTCATGCTACAAAACACTGCTCTGTTGGCCTGAAGGGATGCAAACCTATGCATACAGATCTGTTTTAGCATCCCTTGCTGGTAATGTCAACTATAATTGCTTCTTATTATGACAGATACCTGAAATACACAGTAACATCATAATTTCCAGTAAAATAAGCAAGAATGGTAGGTGACAGAATCAGGAGAACTGAACCATGGCAGTAACTACGACAGAGAGTGTCAGAATACCAGACAATGAAGCCAAGAGAAAAAGGAGTCTGCTAAGCACTGTGAATGCATTGTAACACAGTATCTGGCAAGACCATTCACCACTGTCTTCTCCAGGTTATGTTTGGCGTAGCTGGAGGTCCAATCTCAGCTGTGTACAGTCAGTTAAAAACTGCCCAGTAGTAGGATCTTGCCATACAGGTTGGGTCAACAATTCTGCAATGACTGTGAAGTAGTCACAGGATCACAGGATGTCTGAGGTTGGAAGGGACCCAAAGAGATCATCGAGTCCAACCCCCCTGCCAGAACAGGACCATACAATCTAGCTAAGGTCACAGAGGAACACATCCAGTTGGGCCTTGAAAGTCTGCAGAGAAGGAGACTCCACAACCTCTCTGGGGAGCCTGTTCCAGTGCTCTGTGACCCTCGCAGTGAAGATGTTCCCCCTTGTGTTGAGGTGGAGCCTCCTGTGCTGCAGCTTACATCCATTGCTCTTTGTCCTATCTCAGGGAGCAAGTGAGAAGAACCTGTCCCCCCACTTCTGACACCCAGCCCTCAGATATTTATAAACATTTATTAAATCCCCTCTTAGTCTTCTCTTCTCCAGACTGAAAAGCCCCACGACCCTCAGCCTCTCCTCATAGGGCAGTACTTCAGTGTCATAATCATCCTCGTAGCCCTCAGCTGGACCCTTTCCAGCAGGTCCCTGTCCCTCTTAAACTAGGGAGCCCAAAACGAACACAGTACTCAAGATGAGGTCTCACCAGGGCAGAGTAGAGGGGGAGGAGAACCTCCCTCAATCTGCTGGACACACTCCTTCATGAAGACCTCCTGAAAATTCAGTACTTGCTATGGTTGGGCTTCTTGAATGGCAAAGGAAGATGAAGGCCACTGAATAAAGGTCCGAGCATCCACCATCTCCTCCCCACTTAACCCTAACAATGTCAATGCCATGTAGTGGTCAAGATATTGTGCTGTAAGAATGTGGGCAAAGTTCTGCAAATAGTGCTTGGGGCGAAACCTGAGAAATCCAGATTTTTATAGTGGATGCTTTAGGCCTCTCATGATAAAGACCAAAAGAGCAATTCACACTGGAAAGGTGATTTTTTAGCATCTGGAAATATTCCTGAACTCAATGGGTTCAACAAATAATGGTAACTTACATCTGCCTCTGTTCTGTTTCTAAACATGGTAGAGAAAGAAAAAAAATTCTCAAGAGACAAACCTTGCACTGAACTCTATGAATGGCAAAAAAAAAAAAAAAAAAAAAAAAAGAGAAAGAGAGAATAATTAGGTTAAATATCAATATTTAAATTTAGTAATTATGTACCATTGCAAGATCAGAGCATTTGTGAGCTGGATTTTCAATAAAAGCAGGCAACAAATACAGTCCACTCAGATATACATGCAGCCAATAACATCCACCACATGACAGTGCAGTTGAAGAAGCAAGAAGAATAAAGCCCCACTTAACACCTAAAGCCTTTCATTAGAAACCAAGGTGATGAGTATTTAACATCATCATAAGTATTTAACATGGTTTGTAATGACTTTTGTTCAAATTCCGTATCAAGTTCAGAGTGAGGGGGATTTTTCAGTTTGCTTCAGAATGCTTCTCCAACATTAGTCCAAAAGTGGATATGTCTGGAAGTGTGGCAAAAAGAAACCTTGCTGAAAGATGGTTCTGGTCAGCTCACCAGAACCTATCCTACTCTCTTTCTAAAACCAGAAATAGCTGACATACACAGCAACAAAAAAAATAGCAAAAAAATAAAAGCCAAGGTAAAAGAGTTTTTCTGTCTGCATAAAACCTCTTCTACCTAATTTCCCCAGAAAATATTGTGGCAAATTGCAAGGTGTAAGGCAAACTGCAAAAAGTACTCTGAAAAAAAAAAAATCACATCAAGACATTTCAGAAAAATGATGAACTGCTTTGTGTATTATAGCACATATCACATTACTCTTTGAAAAGGAATGAAAACTTGCCATTGATTCCACTAAAGGCAGTTTCTCCTCCCCTCCCTGTATTTTCTGTACATTCAGACAAAGATTTTTCAAAGCATGCAGCTCCAACCTCAGGTTTTGGTCACACACAGTTCAACCCTCTCTTTTGAAACCCCTGGTTTTCAGATCTCCCTAACTTGTCCTTGCATGTGAAAGATTTTTTTTTTTTTAAGTTTCATTGTAGTTGTAGTTATAGAAACACTACTTCATGCACACAGATGTGCTTGTGTGCTAACTCAACCAGTTGGTAATGTTTTGAGTCATGCATCATAAGAGCAATGGCACCTTAACGATATATTACATTAATACATCATCAAAGCTATGACACTCTTATGATATATTAGTTTAATGCATCATAGTAGTGCTGTATCTTGGACAATGTATTGCTCCAAAACATAGCAACAGCCAGAAAGCTCTCATTATAAGCTCATGGGGTTTTAAACTTATTTACATCATTTGAGTTTGGGTTATATTTTGTAATTATCTCAGAAATAGCAGTGGGGGACAGAAGACTGTAGTTAATGCACTGATAAATGCTGATATTCCTAGGAAGTTATTTCACAGCCCACAACTAATACACCCTAAGCCACACTGTGAATTGTGCTGGAGTACATATAGCTGGGGAGGAAGGGAGTGATACCTGCTACAGGGTGTGTACCTGCTTTCTGCCCTATGCCCCTGCACACAGTGACCATCCACTCTGTAGTCACAGCAAGATGCCACACACAGCCATCTCCTCTTTAAAATGGCCAGCAAAGGCTCTGTGAAAGAGTTTCTAAAAGACAGCCTTGCTCAAAAAAGCATTGCTGGAGAAGAGATGGAATTTATTTCCAAGAAATTCCCTGCTCTTCTCACATTTGCAGTGAGATAAGAAAAACTCCACCAAATCAGTGAGATTATAGAATTGTTAGGGTTGGAAGGGGCCTCAAGGATCATCTGCTTCCAACCCTCCCTGCCATGGGCAGGGACACCTCGCACTAGATCAGATTGCTCAGAGCCCCACCCAGAGATGTGTACTTTGATTACGTACACACCAGCCACTACCCACCAGCCACTCTCCTCTGCTGGCAATCTATGTAAAACCTCAATGAAATGAAAATTCAATCTTTTATTTACCTGCTTCATGACAGCAACACGACATATGGCTCACTAGCATGTTCTAAATTACTAACAGATCATTTGCAGAAAGACAGGGGTGAAAAAACTGTCTTAAAAAGAGAGAACTTTCACCCTGTTTCCATTCCTGTAAGAAAACCTTTAACTGATGATCTCTATCAGATCTTTTCCCTTGATACTATGACACCTTAGTCAGTGCAGACAGGAATACCAACCTCTTAGCAATACAGGTTATGTTTGCATGGATAAATCACTCTCTAGTTTCTCTGATATGAAAGAATTGCATTCTACTCTTCACCCAGAACATGTAGGTGTCCTTTAGATGGGGTTTTTTGCATGATTGCCAAAAACTACACTAAACCCAGCCTGACCAATGAGGCTGCATGCCTCATCATAAAAGTAAAATAAATCAGATTTACTGTAAATCAGATCAGGTGAGTGTGTTTTGGGAAAGAGGATTTTGCAAAAGTTCAAAGGTCAAAAGCAGAATTCACAGTGAACCATAACAGAAGCTTTAAAAGTTAAAGTACTTGGAGTAGAATAAAGACAGAAAGTTAAAAATAAAATTATGATATGGAAACAAAGAGGGGAAAAATCAACAACAACAAAAGGAAAAATAGTTAAAAACACAAGCGAAAACAAAACAACAAAAAATAAAAAGAAAAAAAGAAAAAATCTTCACCGATAACGTGAAGGAAAATGAGGGGAAAAAGTGTCTTCCTCAAAAATCTTTCATAAAAACTAAACCAAAGCAACATCAACAATGGAAAATTTCAAACCTGGGATTCTCTGTTGCTCTTACTCCTTTAAGCATAAGCCAAAGGAGAAACTAGAGCATGGATAGGGAGCTCCTAAAAGAATCAGTAACAGCAAATGTTGTACCTGAAGCTCCCTCTTTTTTAGTTAAGGTCTTACAGGTTAAGGTTTCAGGTATTTTAATATTTGCTTGCCTCTATTTTTTCTCCCTCTCTCCTGCGGGGCTTTGAAACACATCAAGATTCTCACAGGAAGCGGGGACAGCAGAAGCCCTTATATCCCAGGTTCAAAGACTGGTGGCAGAAGGGAATTCCACACAAGGGTTGAACAAGGAAAGGTGCCCACCACTCCATGGACTAATGTCCCACCCCTGACAAACAGTGCAAATTGCATGGTAAAAGGAAAATAAAAATTAATGAAAGCCACTTGGTTGTTCTTTGGGACTACAGAGCCCAACACACAATGGTGAAAGTTTAAGAACTTCATCCAAAGTTATGTTTATGGCCACAATGTGAATCTTTCCTCCTATTATTTATTCATAAATTGTTCATTAATTTCACCTTAAGTACTTCAAACACAATTATGCAGGTGTTTCAATTACTGCAGAACACAATAGTAACCTAGACAAAGCCTTCAGCTGCACTCCCTTTGCTCAACCCCACACTCTCTGGGCTCCTCCTTTTCTGGCATCAGAGAAGTTAGCTTAGACACAAGGCCTCTAAATTCAAAGCATTGCCCATTTCCTAAGGGCACAGCTCTTCCCAGACAGGAAACAAGAACAGTTAATTTCAAAGCACTTGGCTGAAGTTCCCATGAGCACCCCTACAGCTGAGCCAAGAACCCCCCTTCTCAAGCACATTTCCCCTGCTCACTCAACACCGCAGCATGTCCAAGGCAGCAAGTTTTTCCTTCCAGAGAAGACATGGTCTCTTTCTACATCCCTGCTGCTTCCTATAAACTACAGACTCTTTCTGCCCTCCTTCTCCCTGGTCCTGTAGCTCCTGCTGTCAAGAGGCAGCTGAATTCAGCACACAGGTCACTGCAGCTCAACAGCTCTCTCTAGTCCTTCCTGCAGCCTGTGTGGCATGTGCTGATGGTGCTGGCAGCTCCTGTAGCCTCTCTGTGTGTCCTTTGTCCTTGCACAGAGCAGTAGAATTTACACTGGGCCACAAAGCCACTGTGAAAATGGTAAGAGCCCAATGCTATCTGTGTTGGCAATCCTCAGCTCAGTGCTTCTGGAGTGCCTTCACATTCAGTCTTGTGGAAGCCAGTGCCATGTGCTTGCATTGGGATCCACCTCCATGGGCAGGTAAGCAGACCTGAAACAATGCAAGAGGAGCAAGGACTACCAAGGAGGGAGGGGGAAAGCAAGAGGCACAAGGCAGGGAGGCTAGAGAAGAGAAGAGAAGAGAAGAGAAGAGAAGAGAAGAGAAGAGAAGAGAAGAGAAGAGAAGAGAAGAGAAGAGAAGAGAAGAGAAGAGAAGAGAAGAGAAGAGAAGAGAAGAGAAGAGAAGAGAAGAGAAGAGAAGAGAAGAGAAGAGAAGAGAGAAGAGAAGAGAGAAGAGAAGAGAAGAGAAGAGAAGAGAAGAGAAGAGAAGAGAAGAGAAGAGAAGAGAAGAGAAGAGAAGAGAAGAGAAGAGAAGAGAAGAGAAGAGAAGAGAAGAGAAGAGAAGAGAAGAGAAGAGAAGAGAAGAGAAGAGAAGAGAAGAGAAGAGAAGAGAAGAGAAGAGAAGAGAGGAGAGAAGAGAGAAGAGAAGAGAGAAGAGAAGAGAAGAGAAGAGAAGAGAAGAGAAGAGAAGAGAAGAGAAGAGAAGAGAAGAGAAGAGAAGAGAAGAGAAGAGAAGAGAAGAGAAGAGAAGAGAAGAGAAGAGAAGAGAAGAGAAGAGAAGAGAAGAGAAGAGAAGAGAAGAGAAACAGGAGACAAGGAGAGGCCAAGCAGAGGCCTCCGAGAGAAGTCAATGTTTACGGTTTCCAATTGCATCCCCAGTTCAGAGCTCCTCTCTTGGATGGGTCTGCCTGAAGACACAAACACTCAGTCTCTATAAAGAAACACATTTATAGATAAATAACCCAATTTTATCAATACCATTTTTTTTTCTAGTCTTATCTATAAGATTCTCTACATTAATGTTTTTAAATGGTCTAACATTACCTGTAAGAGACACTATTGTCCCTGCCTAATATATCAACTGTATTTCTGAAGAAAAAAGTTTTCTTGCATACAGGATAAAATACATCATTACTAAGCTATGCTTAAGTTTTTCACTACTAAATTACACTTGTACACATTATAATAATTTGCAGGCAAATGTGAGTCTGCATTCAATTTTTATTTCCCTTTATTTGACTGCATTAATATTCTTCTATTGCTTTGGTACACAGCATTCTGTATTTTCCCATAGTGCTGAGTCTTTCAGAAACATAAAACACAGGTAGTCATAAGGTTACTGGAAAGGGGGATAAATGCTACTAATACACATTTGAAAACCACAAGTCTTTACAGAGGGGAAAAAACAACACCCACACAACAGAAGAGTAAGGGATTCGTGAGAAAACACAGCTCAATTTTCAAAGGCTGGGAAAAGCCCCATAAAAATATCTTTGCTTAGTATAAAATCAACTGCTGTGTAACAAACCTGGGAAAAAAAAAAGCAGTTATTTGCATCCATGCAGCCTCTTTTCCCTGTAGGTCCCCAAAACACTTCACCTGGGTGAATCCTCACTTTACACATATGAGAACAGTGAGGAACAAAACATAGCCAACCTAAGAGACTCTGGGGGAAGCTACAGGGTAATTTGGGAAGTGCAGAACAGAAATGGAAAATAAATTATTTTCATCTCCTACCTTGTCCAGTAGCTTAGTCCTCAACATTCAACAAGCATCCCAGGGCAAGGTGATCCAT
This sequence comes from Indicator indicator, assembly GCF_027791375.1. Taxonomy (NCBI): domain Eukaryota; kingdom Metazoa; phylum Chordata; class Aves; order Piciformes; family Indicatoridae; genus Indicator; species Indicator indicator. The sequence continues at coordinate 4,227,824 of NC_072019.1, forward strand.
AGAGTCCTGTCCTTCCAGCTACACCTGAGAGCAGAGCTGGAGTGAAGGCAGGAGGCAGTAGGCAAGATGTGCACTCTCCACCCACCAGTGGGCAACAGAGTCCTGTCCTCTATATCCCTTTCCTGGGTCCAGGCCCAGCTCAGAAGATGCTCTTTGCTTGGGGAGCCATCTAAAGTATCACTGTCTCCAAGGTGATGACTTTTGAAATCTACCAACCAACTCCAGGACCTAATCTTTACACAAATAAACTCTTTGAGAATAAATACCAACAGAAATATCATCAAGACACATCTGTGTGAAAGAAATGTAGAACAGCTCAGATACTACCGAATTACAGCGTCTTAGCAGCCAACAGATACTGTACCAAGATGCATAGTCTGACATACATGCAGGATAAACTAAAATTACAGGAAATTGCACTTTAAATACAGGACACTAAATAATAAAATAGCAGCACCTAATCCAATGCTGGACTGTCTTTCTGAAAGTATTGTCAGGGAAGGTTATAGAGAAAATCACCTGAAGAACTATAATTCAAAAAAGAATTCCCCCCCTTAAAAGATATTGTACAATATACAGAACCCACAGAACCCACAAATTTAACAGGCGAACAGGAGGATTTCAATGTGGTTTTTAGAATAAAAGGTAACTTACAAAGAAAACCTAAACATTAACCCAAGCACAGAAATAAGTTTTGCACAGCAAGGGTGAGAGCAGAAATAACCTCTGGAGAAGAGAGAATTTATAGCTCCTGCCGAATTCTCTCTCCGGTGCTGGGTTTGTACTCGATACTTGGAGTGCATCACTCTGGGGCACATCCACTGCATTGAGGCAGGGCATAAAGCAAACAGGGAATTGCCTGGTTTCTCATCTGCAGGACAGCAGTGAAGATGATAACAGAGAGGAACCTTTTAAAACAGTGTGCCATACCAGAAAATGTGCAATTCTTACTGGTGACCCTCTGGGACACTTCAGCGCATTAAGGAATATTCAGGTGTCTTTGGTGTCAACAGCAAACACTGAACTAGCTAGAGGACTTTATTGGAGCTATAAAGAATGTTTTCCAGAGGGTTTTAGATTTATGCACTGAATTCTACCCCCCTCACACTGCCCAGCTATCAAGAAAACACAAAGCTTGTTTTTTCAGCCCATGAGATACATATGAAAGTTGACTTTCTAGGTTGCCTTAATAGGAGGCTGGCCCATGCCACAAAACCTGTGGCCAAGACTTATTAATGTCTCCAACAACTGTATTTTGTGATTTTGAATTCAAAAGAAAATTTTACTCCTTTTCATGAAGTCACCTATAGAGTACATGTGACACAAGCCCATCAGCTAGTGATAAGAAGGCTTTGACCACATCCCATATCTGAAACATCATCTGACAATGCTGACCTGAGGATTAAACAAGGCAACCTGACTTGCATTAAAATCTATTCTTAGTGCATTCAAGAGGAACAAGCACGCACTTTCCTGAAAAGCTGTATGAAAGCACTATCACAAGCACAGGCAGGACTGGAATTTAATGAAATCCTCATCTGAATCATGCTGCTCCTAGCCCAGAGTCCACCACCAGCAGTATGAGCTTTTAAAGGTGGAAGTGATAATGTTTTGGGATGCTGGGTTTTTTTGGGGGGGATTTTCTGTTGTTTGTTTGTTTGTTTCAAAGGAGATAATTGAGCTAAAACAGGCAAAGGGAATGAAACTATCCTGGGGTGCTTTAGTGGCAGGGTCAGATATCAAACCCAGGTTTCTGAGCAGAGCGGCACAGGGATCTGGAGTTCAGCAACACACCTGCCAACAATGGGAAAAGGCAAGTACCAAACATGGAAGGAAAGAATATACCTCCTGCTGCTGAAAAAGGAAACAAAGACAGCCAGGCACAGATTTCCCAAGTGTAGACCCCATTCCTGCTGGAGGTCCTCAGGACCTGTGTCTGCATGACACCATTGCAAGGCACAGTTGCACAGCCTCCAGAAAGGAGCTGTGTCCTCCCTAGAGGCATCCCTTCTTCAGTGGGAACAGCCAGCATATATACAATAAACATCCTGTTCCTCTGCAATCTGCAAGCTCAGGGAACAAAGTTAAGCCATAAAAAGGTTTTACTGCTCATGAAAAATTCATGTCCTGAGGGACAACTCCTCAGACCAATCCGTCCAGTCTTAAGCCCATGACTCTGGCCTGCAGCCATGAGCACAACAGCAGTGATGTGCCACGTGAGGCTTCCCCTACTTCCCCTGGCCCAGGCTCCCAGACTGGCACAGAAGAGGGAATGGGGCCTGATGACAACCTCCAAACTTCTGGAGGAGCTACCAAGGCTTTCTGCAGAGGTGTTTTCTGTATTGTAAGCCCAGAGGACATCTGCAACTGATGTACCACTGACTCTGCATTTTACCCAGCTGATTTTTAAACATCATCTAACTTGTATTGCCATCAGCTCAGGGAACTTTAATTAGACCATTGTGCCCTGGACTTGGTTAAAAACTGTAGCACAGCTGGAGTCTCATCTGATTTGAATGCATTCACATAATATTAGGCAAAACCCTGAAACTATTTACTTGCATAAAAAATCTGAGGTTTCCTTTTGGGGGGGGGGGTAGTGATTCAAGTATTTTTCTGAGATCTATTGCCTACTAAAGCAGTTGTGTGCAAGTAAACAAAAACAAAACATAAACAAGGAGAGCCATGGAATTTTATGAATCTTAATGAATCTCATCACCTGAAGCCTGATGCTCAAAATGATCATGGAGGTTTTTGTGCCCTTGACCGGGCTTGTGTACTCAAAGAAAAGTGCTCCCCAGGCACGCACTGAGGCTCTGCTTGGGAGCAGAAGCACAGGACAGCCCAAACACCTCAAGAAAGACTTGACAGGAGCATGACAGAGACCACCACATGTTGAAGGTATGATAAATACACATATCCAGACAACCTGGCAACACCTGTGCCTACCGGGTGAGTCCCATCAATGTTGCTGTCTGTAGGGGTATATGAATAAAAAACTTACTACACAGATCACATTTTCCTATGAACTATCACACTTTGAATATGGACTCTGGGCTGCAGGGTTACTGTTGCTGGCCTAATGCTTTTCCACCCACTTTATGGGCATACAGACAGGACTAGCAGTTTAACACCGTATTTCAGTTGCAGAAACTGAAAGAACAAGGAGAAGTTCTGCAGAAACTCTCATGGAGAAGTTACAATCTTTTAAGCTCCAGCATATTGAATAACCAATGCAAAACACATTAAGCCTTAACAGAAAAGAGAGTGTCTCTTGTTTGTTCCATTTCTTTATTTTTCTTACCTATTGTTTTGTTTTTAATTTCCGTGAGTAAGCAGTATTGGTATCCTGCTGGCTTCCTGCTAGCCACAGGAGAAGGAAGGGGGATTTTTGCAATAATTTAAAAATACACTGAAAGTATGGAAAGGTTAAGAATTGTAAGGAAAAAAAAATTAAAAAGAAAAGAAGAAGGAAAAAAAGGAAAAAGACAGCAAACAAAGGCAAAGCAAGCTGACAAAATTACCCTTTGTCAAATAATCGGATTAGATGAGAATTCTACAAAGAAGAGGCTGGTAAAACTGAGTCCTTATTAAATAAACATCTATAATATTTTAAAACAAAGCTGTGAACATAACTTGCTTTGCTTGCCTTGCTTTTTGTTTGCCTGATTTTTAAAGTAAAATTTCGAGTGGTCTCCAGCAAGCCATCCCAAGGTACACGGAAATAAGGTTGCTATTCAAATTTCTCAACCAGAGGCATCACGCAACATTCCACTGCAAAAGGAAGAGGAATCTTTTAAAACTAGTGACAATCTTTCTGTTTATCACCTTGCCAAATCCACAGGCTCTTTGCTTTTATGCCAGCCAGTTTTCTTCCAGGAAAAGACAGCTGATATGCTTCTTGTAGGCAAAATGGGGTTTGCTGCAAGTGAAAGAAAAATATTAGTGAAAATCATGAGGAAAACAGATACCATGTTTTAAAACTTTCAAACACACAAATATTTCCCACCAGCTCTTTCACTCCTAAATAAAGGAAGGCATTATGTTCAGATTGATATTAATTACATTAACTAAAACTTTTGGAAAGGCCATTTACATGCATTCTGGATTTAATTAAAGCCTGAGACCTTTCACAGAATTACAGAAGCATTCAGGTTGGAAAAGACCCTCAGGATCACCAAGTCCAGCCAAAAACCCTACTTTACAAGGTTCACCCCTAAATCATATGCCCAAGCACCACCTTTAAACACATCCAGGGCTGGTGACTCCACCTCCTCCCAGGGCGGCACATTCCAATGCCTGTCCACCCTTGCTGGGAAAAAAAATTTCCTAACGTCTAGTCTAAACCTACCCAGTTGCAGCTTGAGGTCATTCCCTCTTATTCTTTCAGTTATTACCTGTGAGAAGAGACCAGCACCAGCCTCTCCACAATGTCCTTTCAGTCTGCAAGCATACTCTAGCAAAGGCCTGCAGGTTTACCCAGCTAGAGTGCACAAGGGTCAATGGGCCAGCTTCCACCAGCAATAACTCTGAACACCTGAGGAGCTTTACACGCAGCAATGCATTTTTGATACTGCAGTCTGGTACTTTTCCCCTTGGCTGCCTTCCCTGTAGGAAACCAGTCACGCTACAACATATTTGCAAAAAGGAACTAGTACCAGGTCTTGGTCTTTAACAAATGTTGAGTCCATTTTGTGCTACATCCTCTAAAGGGAATGCTGGTTTGCTGCCTTCTGCTTTGATTGCTGTGGGGAAAAGCCCTAAAGGGGATGTTCTTTTGGCCTGATGGACAAAACATCTGTGTCAATGCATCTCACAACGCCAACATGGTCATCAAGGGAATCGCTGCTTAACCATTCTAAAGTTAATGGCACTACTGCAGAGTGTTTTCATGGTCTTACAAGTACTGAGAGGACAATTGAGGAAAAAAGGTTTAAAGTGTTATTTTCTGCAATTTACATCGAATACAGCTATAATGAAACAAACAATAAACAATGATAAAAATAGAGAATTATAGTCAAACAATACTCACTCAACTCAAGACAGAAATACTCTCATCAGCTGCTGTTCAACAAAATTTATCAAGACAACAGGGAATGTTTGGAAAGAGACTCTGACCACCCTTTTGCCTTCAAATAACATAGGAAATAAACTTGATTGCATTTAATGATTAGTTTAACATCTATTAAAATCAAATTTTCAAACCTCAGCTCTACTCTATCATTAAATATAATCATCCCTTGGGAGAAAAGGAATTCATTCAGTTGTGTATATGAATGATATTTTCTGTAATGACTTTTCCAATGCTGACTTGTGGCTCAGGGTGGTTTGTTTGGGCATTTTTGTTTACTTTGGGTTTTCTTTTTTGTTGGGGAGGGAGGGAGTTTTGACTGGGGACAAAGTTCAGAACAGAAGTCAGGTGTGAATCTTTGGTACTTAAGTTTGCAGGGTGAATGGCTGAGCCCATCTCACAGTTGGGACTGGAAAAATGAAGGGCTTAAACCATGTTTCAACAGTCTCACGCTGTTACATCACCATACAAAGTTTCTCAGTTTCAGTCTGTAAAATGGGAACAATGAGATTTTTCTAACAGTGTATCATGAAATTAAACCAAATAATTGGCAAGTATTTAGATACCGTAGTGATATACAGCATATTAGAAAGCTAAGACAGGGTTACCAATTTTAACAGAGGTATTCACAAACTAGAAATAAGTGATCAAAGGAAGTACTTAATTTTCATTGTAAGTGCTTGGATGTTTTTGTCAAAATCTTTATCAGTATCTCACAGGCTATATTCTTTGACAGTGTGAAAGGCAAAAGATCCATTAAGTTTCAAACTAGATCAACTCACCTTGGTTGAAGATCATGTCCAATCCTGCTCCTATCCAGTATGGTGAAAATCTGACTCCTCCTAATTCTGTGGAAAATATGCAAAATGCTTTTTGTTGTTGCAGTTATGCCTTTTTTATTATATAGTTATGCTGTTCATGCCAGATATCAGCTGTTTTGCATGGAAGTCTACTGTTAGAATAATAAAATCTCTTCCAACTTCAACCTGGTGCTTTTATATAAATCAGTGTAGCATGCATTAAAGATTACATTTCTAATTACATTAAAGTAACAAAAGAGGTGGAGGGATGTGTATGTAGTTCATTGTCAGTCATTTCATCAAATAACATCCACATTTGCTTGGAAGTGAGGCATAATTAGCAATCTCCTTCCTCAGTAACTACCCTCTTTTAGCTTTTAAGCCTGCCATGCAGGTAATTAACAGAAGCTATTTGCTGCCTATAAGAAAGCCCACTAAATTTAGTAGAACTCAAGCTTTAAAGAAAGGCCTGGCAGTGAATGCAGAACTCTGACAAGACTAACCTGGCCATAAGCAGAACTATTTCTGTTGTGCTCCGATTTAAGGGGAAAAGACAAAGCACAGTGAACTTTCAAGTATGTTTGACTTTCAGTTTGCTTTATTGGATGGGAGGTGGGGGAGTCAAAAAACAGCCAAATGGACAAGTGTTTAGGAGCTATACTGCTGAATAACGAAAAAATCCTAACAATCTCAGTCCATGGAGGAATTTCATAAACATAGAAAGCAAACTGCTCTGCTAAGCATGTCTCTTTATGGTGCAAACATGTTTAACTAATCTCATGACAGATGGCAAAATGTAGATATGTAATATACAAAAAGTTTATTTTTAAATTACTAGACCAGGTTTTAATTGCTGATAACCTCAGGTCAGATATACAATAGGCCAGGCCTCTGTGAAGCAGTAAACTTGGCATCAGTTCTCCATGTTCAGGCATAGTCTGATCAGACGTTGTTTTCCAACGGTCATTTAATTAGTAATATCAGTAACTCTTACTACCTTAACGCTACCTTCCTTTAGCTAATGATACAGTTTTGCATGTGCTAAGTAAAACAGGAATTAACAAAATTCCAATGGCTTTCTTAAATGATAAATAACAAGCCATTTTAAGGAAGAAATCTCCTAGGGAGTGCGGAAAAACCTGCAGCTGAAGGCGAGCGACTCAGGATGTGTAACTCTGCACAGGCATAAACAGGAAACAGAGCAGCTTGCATTTGGATTGACAATCTGGCTCCAAATGGCTCATCCACAGCGGGCACAATGTTTGACCTCTGTCAAACATGAGAACTGTGGTTTTGTAAGAGTTTTCTACCCTGATACCTCTCGAGGCTCCCTCCTGTAAAGTAAAATGTTTCTTTATCAAACATTCTGCATGGTCAAGAAAGGTGTTGCTTAGTGGAATACTTATATTAATGATGTCACCTTTATTGCAAAACACTTCCTTTTGTATCCACTTGCTATAGTTTTGGCAACAGACCCTCTGGAATGGAAACATCAGAGATTAATCATTTTTTAATGCAGAATAATATTAGTGTCTTTTTGTTGTCATGTTCCAACATAACACAGGAACTAGCTTGACCTCCTAGAAAAGAAATCTCAAATGCTATATCCACCACTGTCACTAGGTCATACTACTTCCGTATACTCCATATGTTTCTGGTGCCTCAATGCCAAAAAAGTTCAACGTTGTGCAAGTTCATTGTGCAAAACCTTACCTTGTTGTTACAAGAGCATGTATCCTGCAAGCAAAGCTGACCACTATGCCAGGAGGCAATCTCTGTGCAGAGCAGTGCTGTATATCTTCCAGGTTCAAGGATGCAGGGAACATGAAAATGAAAGAAAAATCTCAGGACAGTAATGTGAAACACAGACCTTTGAAGACAGAGAAGTATCAGACCCCTTATATTACGCTCCACAGACAAAGATGCCTGTAAGGAGCCATTTTACCTCTGTAATGATGTAGGTATTGCAGAACTCAAAAGGAAATGACCAGCATTATCTTTATTCCTAAGGACGTTTGCCAAGCCAAGGATTTTGTCTTTGTAAAACAGTACTATGAAAAGGAGATTCAGCCATGCAACAGAAAAATAACAAAGTGTGAAAAACATGGAGTTTGTTCTGGTTCTTTACAACATTTTAGGGAAAAAAAAAAACCAAAAACAAACAAAAATCCCAACCAACCAAAAACCAAACCAAACAAACAAAAACCAAAAAAAAACAAGCCCACAAACAAGATTTTCAAATCAATAGCCTGAAGTGAAATATTTTGTTAAAGCTCAGAATGAAATGGAACTGACTTGAAAAAGTTATGTGTACCAAATTGGGATCTGGGAACCTCCTATACAAAGCTTCTGAGAACAGGCATTGGTCTTGTATTCAACACAGGGATTGTCAGGTAGAACACACCAGGAAAATGCATTATTTGCCATACCACCTTCAAAACTAAAAGTGAAACTAGATATGCAAATTCAGTATTGTTCTCTTAAACTATGGTTCCATTTTGTTGTTGGGAAGGGAAAAAGCTCTGTAAAACATGACATGTTTTGCTACAAGTACTTCTGCTTCGTGAGTGTTTAAAAACACCAAGCAAAACTGAGACAGCTTCAGTTGTTCATTCAGACATTTACAGAGGCAGTTAAAATCACACTTACAACGTAACAAATCACATCATATTTCTCAATACTACAGTAAAAGTCTTGTAGCATCCAAACTCTCGTATTCGGTGTTGTAATTAGCAGCCTTAGAGAGTAACAACTACTATTTGTAAACCAGGGGAAAAAAAAAAAAAAGGAGTGCCTTTTTAAATATCAATCATTTCTTAAAGAAATCTCCTGAATTCAGGATGATAATTTCCCTAACCACTTTATAAATGAACTAACCATGAGAATTATAATACTTCTCCATGGTATAAACATCTTAGAAATAATCTCACTAGTGTACTCCATAGACCTCCAGAACATGTTCAGAGTAGCACTGCATGGTGCTGCAGAGCCCTATTTATCCAACACCTATGAAGTGTGACAGAATTTCTCTCTTGGAAAAAAATCTACCCATTTTTGTCCATCTTGTGGAAGCTAGTGCTATCACTGACAAGCAGCTGAATGTCATATGCTGGGATAAAAACAACTGCTATTATAAGGAAACAGTGAATGCCAATATTATATTCTTCAATATTATATTCTTGTGGCTTAGAAATGTTTTTCAAGTGCTTTGGTTTTTTTTTTCATTTTATTATATAAGACTGAGAGAGTTGGGGCTATTCAGTCTGGAGAAGAGAAGGCTCTGAGGAGACCTTACTGTGGCCTTCTGAAGGGAGTATCTGTGATATCTGAAGGGGGCCTACAAGAGAGGTGGGGAGGAACTATTTAGGGTGTCAGGTAGTGATAGGACTAGGAAAGGAGCAAAAAATAGAAATGTGTAGATTCAGATTGGATGTCAGGAAGAAATTCTTCACCATGAGGGGTGGTTGAGACACTGGAACAGGTTGCCCAGGGAGGTGGCTTCTAGATACCTCATCCCTGGAGGTTTTTAAGGCCAGGCTGGATGCGATTCTGAGCAACCTGATCTAGTGGGAGGTGTCCCTATCCATGGCAGGGGGGTTGGAACTAGATGATTCTTGAGGTCCCTTCCAACCCTAACAGTTCTATGATTCTATTTTTGGTCATTCTCTCAAGAATGGTATATCTACAATTAATCAGAAACAAGGCTTGCAAAATGCAGCACTGTTTGGGAAATGGTTCTTCATTCACAGCCTTCCTAAGAATTTCACTGCAGCTCAATGAGAAACAATAGACTGAGCTAAGCTTGTGTCCCACCAATTAATTTCTTTTAGCAGGCGGAAGGCAGGGATAGGGACTTCAAGTGCAGTGGTCACCAGGAACAAGGGTCAGAGGAAGGAGGTTTAAAGTGTCCGTTTGTCAGTTACACGTCTTAATCACTAATAAGACAGCAGCAGAGTCTTTCAGGGTCTTAAGAAAGCAAACTGCCATGCATTAACACGCCTGCGGGGCGGCCGGTGAGCACCGGTGGTGCTCTGCTAAGGCAGCAAGGCGGTGCGGGCGGGCAGCCATCAGCTGCGTGCCCAAGAGGAGCCGACACGGCGCACGGTACTGGCTCCACGCGTGATTGGTGGGGGAGGTGATGGAAGGAGGCTACGCTGGGAGAAAAGCGAGAGGAAATTAGATGGGGCAGTCAATTACAATATTTGAAAGCCTGTGATTAGCATACAATGACCAATTTCCTATTTAAACCCCCCCCACCCCCCTCCGTCACTGCAGCGGCTTGTGTTTAAGGCATATTCCCAATGTTATTTTAACACGTAAGCAACAATAGGTTAGAAATCCCCGATACGAACCGAGGATGGAACTAAGCACCCCAGCAGTGACACAATATAAACTTCAGCACATGAAATACTGGAAGTTGATGTAAACAGCTTTTAATAGCAGTGAACATTTGTTCGCTTTGTTTAGACCATCTGGATGTTCCATTGTGTTCAGTTCAACGCTGACTGCCGTCGGGTGACAGTTGATATATGTTAAGTACAAGCAAAGTGCCTCAGCCGACTCCAGGGACCATGAGGAGAACTTTTCAGTGTTTTGTGGAATATGCTGTCAGACTACAGCACAGTTGCCTGCATCCTTAATGGCTCTGGGCCAAAGTCCTCCGGCTTTTTTTTTTTCTCCCCCTCCCCCATTTTATTTAAAAAAAAAAAAAAATCAAAGCAGAGTTTTGCTTTTACTGTTTGAAAGGTTAGGAAAACTATGCCAAAGTTCTTCTAGGCAGCTGGGAGCGCATCAGCTGACAGGAACGATTTTCAATATGGAGCAAAGAATAAAGAGAACCACTAATCCTGAGAGATTCCAGGTTTCACTAATTTCACATGCAATGTGGCTAGCAGTCGTTTGAAAATAAGTTACACAAAAGAAAATAAGTTACTAATAAACACAATGATGAAATTGTCACCTGAACATAGAAAAATCAACAATTAGAAGCACAGAGGGTTGTGGTTTTTTTTCCCCCCTCCTTATCTAATAATATACTAGATTATATGGTACCTACTTTTTGGATAGTTTGAGATGCATCCCCTGTGGGTGATCAAAGTTCTGTTTCAGGCACACTAACCATTTCATGTTTAATCACTGATTGTGGTGAGCTTTAACTTCTGAACTGAAAGAAACTATGTAAAGGAGAATTATTATTATTATTATCATCATCATCATCATTACTACTACTATTATGCACCTTCACATAAACTCTTCAGATTTATACAGTTAATACTTTTAGAGAGCAGAAAAGGCAGAAATCTGAAAGCTTATTTGGATGCATTCACATACCAAAAAAAAGGTATTTTCAATTTTAGAGTACAAAAGCGAAATAGTTTCACTCAGCCTTCCCTTAGGATGTTGATCGTGTAGTGCAAAACTCTTTTTATACCTCCAGAAGTATTATTATTTAATAAATCATGTGATGACTCTGTAATGTCAGTGAAAATTTTAATATGATTCATCTTTTTTTTTTCACATCTCAAATCAACAGGAACAGAAATATTGAATAACATGGAAAAATATACCCTAGATGCTCACAGTATATGATCTTCTTTCTCTTTCAGTTAGATTTCAGATAACTGTTAGATTATTTAATATTTTTTTTCCTTTGTAAGTAGCTTTTTGCTGCAAAGTTTAGTTCTTGTAAGTCTGACTCCTACAAGCTGTTGCAGTAACCTATTTATCCACCATAAAGGTAGCACACAAGCAGAAACACTCCAAGCTTTCTCTACCTCAGTTCTGACATGGGCTGACAGGATGTATTAAAGTTTCCATTCCACTTTGTTTACCAGCCTCTCATGAAGGCTACTGCAAAAGGTACCAGGTGATACTGTTTGTTACAGAGGTATCCACATTAAACCACCCTGCAAGAGTCAGTCTTGTTTAATCCACATTGAAGCTACCGAGCAAATACTATGTATATTCCAATTTCAGTCACTGTCTGAAAATAACCTCCTCTTTCCTTTTTTTTTTTCCCCAGTCAAACCCAAAAGAAATTACAGTCCAGGAACAGAAATACCATCTTCTAAAAGGATTGCAGAGAAGCCTCCAAATTATGTTTGAAGCCTGCAGAAAATTGTCCTGCAAATTACATGCATTTGAATGAGCGTCATCCTTTTCAAATGAGAAGCAGCAATGTCTCTGAGTGAAGTCAGCAAGTAGTAAATTCATTAGTTCAAAGAATGCTTTACTTTCAAAAATATCCACATCCTACAGAATCAGGTCCAAAAAAAAGATAAAGGTGATCAACACATTCTGTGTTCAAGCTCAAAAAAAACACAATCAAATCCCAACACTGAAATATAGACCACAAGCTCATTTATATTGCTCACCTAAATCAATGGGACACCTCAAGTTACTCAGGTGGATTTCTGCTGAAAGACAATAATATATCTACATTTTCAATGTGTAGGTAACTTCTAAACCTTCTCTTCCATCATTGTAATGTGCTAGCTTTTACAATACTGCACTCAGAGCAGTTAACACAAGATTGCCTCTTTTCACCATTACTTCCACTTTGGAGAGTTTTTGGAGAGCATAATGCACAGTCAGTTAAGCATTAAGGAATGTAGATCACATTTGTGATTTGAATTTACGTTTATGCTAGGATTTCAAATCAGTTTATAAACATTAAATAATTGATGCAATACCACTGAACTGAAAGCCATACACAAGTTTTATCTAATTTTCAGAAAGATAAATAGCCATAGAGAAGGCAACTTAATTCAAAGGCCATATAATGTCTAGCTTTGGCTCTATTCAATACCTGCTCCAATGCTGCTAAGACTTAAGCACTACCCTTTGCCAATTATTACTTGAAGCTGCTATCTTTAAAAAACAAAATCCCCCTTTTAGTTTAAAAAGACAAAAAAAAAAAAAAAAAAAAAGCAAGACCCAAACGGTCAGTTCAGTAAAACTTCAGGCTGAGCTGCAAGCACATCACACAACCTTTCAGCTTGCTGATGTCTAGCTTCAACTGTGATGTTAATGGAAATTGAAGCTATTTATTTGCAAGCCAAATCATTTGTGATCAGATGTTTTGCACATTTCTCTCCGCTGTTCCAAACGCACATCCCATCTTTAATTACAATACATCTTTAATTTTCTTAGTTGCTTTAACTCCCTTTTTTTTGCCCTTACGGTTATCCAGCCAACCGAGCTTACCCATCACAGCAGGCTTCATAATAAGCAGTGCACTCCATCCTTGTATTGTACAACAAATGCAATGCACTGCTATTGTCTTAGCATAATATTAAGGTGTGGAGAAATTATCAGCTTCTTAATACTGCATCAGACAAGAAATCTATTGTAAATTAATAAATTCTGAAATAATTTGCTCTTTCAAAACCAATATAATCAGTCATTCTCAACACTATTCGATACCATCCTGCAGTTAAGGCTAGGAAAAATCCAGATGTTGTTAAAAATGTCTTATCTAGGAAAAAAGTCTAAAGTTTCTGCTTTGTTTTTTGAAAGAATGCAGTGGGTATCATGACTTTGTAAGCATTCACACACAAACCAGCCAAGTACTTAATATTTTTTGCATTTGCGTAGCAATGTAATATTTCCAAAGAAACTGAATTAAACCGGATGCAGCAGGAGTCATTCAATAGCTGACAAATGGATGTACTGTAAAATGTAATGTCACCTAGTTAAAAAAGAAAAGAGAGAGAAGATGCTAATTCTGCTGATGAAGATATTGTTTTTCCCCTCTTGTGCCCTATTCATTATGCAAGTCTGCAGAATATGAAGTGTAGTGTGTGATCCGGGCGATCTAATGATCTCCCACACCTGCTCATCTGGTACAATTTTAATTAACACTCCAAGGAGGTTTGTCAAGAGTAATCAAAAACATTGTCGCTTATAAAGCTGTGGCAAGAAATCAATAGTTTTCATCAGAAAAGGTAAGGTCTGGCATAACTGAACCATTTAATTGCTTCATTCCAATAAACAAAAACTGCACATTTTAATGACTTGATTTTAGAGATCAATATCTAGCCACATATTGCATTAAACAGCAACATGTGGTGGGATATTCACAGTCATTTCAATTCAGAATGAAGCATTCCTCTCTTTTTTTATTTCATCTCAAATGGCAATAGGTTGCTGAGCCTATGCAGTGCTATGATTTATATCAAATGAGTGACCTCTAGGGCCGTAAGACTAGAACGGGTGACTAGTTCTCAATGGTAAGCTACTGGCACTTGACAAAGTGCCTGAAGCAGAATGAATTTACTTCTCTTTTCCTCAATCATCAACAGGCTCTGCCCTGACCCCCATACTGACTCCTATAACAAGATCTCCTGTCTCTGACTGAAAAATTTACTGTCATGTCTACTTTTCATTGAGCTCAAGTGAGTACTTCTGTCACCTTCAGTGAACTGAGTCTGTAAAAGATTTAACTAAACACCAGTCACAGTTTAAAAACTAAGCAAGAACAACTCATATAAAAAATGCTTCTAAGCACTTCTATTGCTTAAAAGTCAGGGAGCTGTGCTTTTTTACTATGGTTTTGCATCCTTAAGAGCCTGTCATTAAAATGTTAAAAGCTACTGCTCCCCATAAGAGATGAATGAAAGAATCATGGCATAACACAGGTATCATAATATTAGTAAAATCTAGTAGTACTGGGACACTCCTGCTGGACATAAACACAAGCAAAGTTTAGATGCTTGTGAACTAGGGAAGATTCAACAATGTGCAGTTTTACATATGAGGAGATATCAACTATAAATCACAGAGCCACTTGAATTCATGATCTGATTTGTATACAATGTACAGCATCGTCAGGCTCAAAATATGTCTATATACAGTAATAATATTAACATTTTTTACTCTTAAAAGTTTTTTAAAGCAATACCTGTAAAACATTTTTTCTACACACTTTCAATGACAACGGTTAGCACAGAATATATGATACCTAGCTGCACATAAAAACATGCACAGTACATCTTAATAATTTAAACTAGTCTTTTACTAATATTTTATATTTATAAAGTAATAAAAACTAATATTGCAAGAACCAACAAGGCAATTAAAAGAATGACACTTGATGGTTTATTCCAACATCTCACTAAAGCCTTACACAAAATTTTCACTCCCTCTTTAATTTTCAATTCTTCTACCCTCCCTGCTTCACAGCTTCTGGCTATTGGCTTTTACAATCTGTCCCTAGAGAGTCAGGAGTTATTACCCCTGTCGATGGAAGAGAAAGGGATGTTATTCCCCTGTCACCCTCTCCGGCTCCAGCAGATTCCTAGCTCTGATCTATAGCCTTCATTGGAGAAAAGCGTCTGACATGCTGTTAGTTCTCAACCCTGTCAGATCCATCTACCCATGCTACTGGCATTACTTACTGGAGTCAGAGTCACAGGAGTCAGACCAAAAATTTCAGAAGAGAACACTATATCCACTTCTATGTGAGTAAATGTAAGAGAGAAGTGTCTACTGCAAAGCAGGTAGGTTTTCAGGAGGCGCCACACACACTTTGAATCCAGGCGCAGACAGAGCTAAAGTAGTGTCTGAAATGAGTCACCTTTACAATAGAAATACTGCAAAATCTAGGTAGTATCAGGTAATTCCAAATGACACACAACAGTTAATGAAATGGTCTTAAGCAAATTTAGCAATTCCTTCAATGCCATTTTAACAAACTACTGCTAATTTTTTTTATGCTTCCTTTTAATCAACATTCACATGGCTGCTACACAAAATGGACATCTCTGATGGCCAGCAAGAGGCAGCATGAGTCAGTTAGGACTCACTTCTATGCTGCCTTTCCTCCCACAACACTAATCTGTACATTAGCATTTTGCATGTTGGTTTGGGGTTTTGGTTGGTTGGTTGGTTTGGTTTGTTTTTTTTTTTTCCTATAGGACTTCAACAGTAAATTAACTTTTAATTGTAAAATATCCATGAGGGATCAGCCTAGATGGCTGGTTCAGGTCATCCTATACTCCATACACTCGGAAAAATGACCTCCCCACTTCACACATGATGACTGAATAGTGTAGGGCTAGGCTCTGATCTCCACAGCCTCCTCTGGTCACCAGGCCAGAGCCAAAATCATTAAGCAAGGGGTGAGGCTTCATCTCAGTACACACAGCTCTTGATCACACCATCAGTACCAGCGATCACAGGCAAAACTGGGTAGAAGTGGAAGTCTTGCTGCAGCAGCGCTCAAATTTGTGCATTTTAGCCTCCTGAAAGTGAATTACATCCATCCCATTGTAAAAGACTGTGACTGCAAAAGATTGTGGTGGGATGAAATTACCCTCCCAAAACCAAATTGCCAGACCAGCTCAGTTGGAAAGCGAATGAAGCTCTATTTACAAGCAGACTAAAATCTAGAAATACGAAATGCAATGAATATGTACAAAATATGCAATATTTACATGTATCGTACATGTATTTACAATTTATAAACAGCACAAGAACCCCCTGGACACAACCAGGGGGTTACCAACAGCTTCCCCATCCCAATCTCCCTTCCACCCCCTACCCCTGTACAAGGGAGAAGAGAGAGAAAAGACCAGAGAGTAGCTTGTTAGTACTTAGCCACAACAAAGAAACACAGCCAGGGGCAGCAAGCCAGCAGAAGCAACCAGCAAGTATCTGCTAAAGTGAAGAGCTGAGAAAGAGAGTTAGTTTATACAACTAACTTTATGTTAGTTATCAGTGCAATGGGATTATTTAGGCCTTATCATTACTTTCCCTTTATGTCCAGTGGTAATTGGTTTACATTCTACCACTTTCTACTCAATCTGTGGAAAATTCCCTAGGCATCAGCCTAAAGCTGCCACATCACTGAATGCCTGCCTCACACGGCACAATGAGAAGACATTAAACATAGGGACTATCCAAGGCAGTTATGACAACACGTGTATGCTTGCACATGAAAACATATTTTTTGGCAGCTTTTTACAATCCTTATCTGGAAAATATTCTGTATAGGAAAATGTATGCTACAAATAAATTTAAAATGCAATATACAAAAGTGAAACTAACTAGCTTAGTTTTCCACAAGCACCCCAAGCCTGTGGTTTTCGGTCAGAGTTACTTTTACTACACAATATTATAGGGTTCAGACCTTCACAAGCCCATAAGATTTAAGCAAAACAGAAAATAAATAAGCAGATTCTAAATTTAAATTAAGTGCAGGGTAGCCAAGCAATACAAATGCTGGAAGGTAATACAGTGTTTCAACATTTGCACTACCATATATTTACATTATTTACTATATTTGTTCTTCCTGAATGTACAGAACCATAAGACAGTCTCAGATGGAAGCTATCATGTGTTGCCCAGTTTGTTTCACTTTCAACTCCTTCTAGCTTTGTATTTCTTCTTCAAGCCCCAGCTCTTCAGACAAAGCAGTTCTAGGAGTTTTGGCATTTCTCAAGTGAAAGCTTATACACTACATTTCTACCCTTCCTAAGAGCGTGCCCAAATTAGAAAAAGGAGGGTGGAGGGTATAAAACCTGATTCAAAAATAATTGCACATGGGAAACTCTCCTGTGAATAAGAGTCCACACAGTTTCCACATCCTTGCGCAGGCAGCGTAAACTGTAGCAGGGACTCCACTCACTACAGGATGATCCAACAACTATTGCAGAGGAAAATGTTCTGCCACAATTACTAACCACAACCTGCTTTGAATTCTAAACAAGAAAGCACATACTCCTAGAACACCACTGAGGCATTTAGAATGAAAATAGAAGTTTTGCTTCTGTTTTGTTTGTGTTTTTTAATTTGTACTGAATCCAAATAGATGGCATTGTAACCACAGTAAGGAGATGCCAAGTATTAAGAAATAAGCATTAAAAAGGCTCTTGGTTTCAGTTATAAATCCCCCTAAACCTTGGAAAAGCAACAAGAAATCCATTTTAAATCATTGGGAAGAAGTCCTAGCATTGCAGACCTCCAGTAAGCTTATTAAACATTCTCTGTTCTGTTCATTGATTCTTTTATATCAATTCAGAATAAACTTTTTTCTTTTTTTTTTTAAATATCGCTGGAGTTTAAATTACTCCCAAATGTAAGTTATTATTCATAAGAATCCTTGAATGTCATCTCATCACTTTCCAATAACAAGTTACAAGGGTGGAAAATTTCCTGTTCAAGTTACTGAATTGCACAGATATCCCTTAAAATATCACTTAGGGCAATAAAACAGATTCGCCTCTTTTGGACAAATACTATTTTTAATACCATGTAGACCTTTTGTTCTAACCTTCGTGGGGCAGAAGAGAAGATGCCTCTGAAGGGACAGGGAAGAAAAGGAATAAGTAACAGTAAAAATGAAGAAAATACCTGATCTAGTGTAAGGTGTCCCTGCCCGTGGCAGGGGGGTTGGAACTAGATGATCCTTGAGGTCCCTTCGTGTCCGGACAATTCTGTGATTCTATTCTATGAAAAACATGCAAAGAACAACAGAAAAGCATTGGATACACTAGAATGAAAGTTTAAAGAGAGACAATAGTGCATGCACACCAAAAAATAAGCAACAGACCAGGAACATTTTACCTTAAAGAATCTGCTACTGACCTCATTCGAGGAAAATCTGATTGTGGTGAAGAGAGAAAGAATTTGACTATTCATTATGCAAAAATTAGTAAGAAAAAAGCAAAATCAAGTGCAGAAGTTTATGCTTGAAAAGTGTAGGAAGGAAATGGGAAAAGTATTTGGAAGCATCCATTTTGGACAACGTCAAGTATATTTGAAAATGCACAGAAGTTCCCATCCGCTCACTTTACTTCATCTGTAAACCCCTTACCAGAACAGCAAAATGTCCCTCTGATCATTTCAGCCACTCCATGGCACGATACAAGGAAAACTCAAACTACAATTTTGAACAGGCTGTAGAGCTTTAAATTTCTTCCATCTAAAGTTTTCCTCCATCTGAGCTTAATTATCATCATCTCTAAGGTTTCCCTCCTCATTTTAGTTCTTAATCATGAGCTAAAACATCTTTTGCACATTCTATGTTATAAACACATTACATCTCAAAATGACAATTTCAGGCCTAATTGGTGAATTTCAACTACTCTAAACACGTAACAAATTATATTTCTCTCTGTTGTGCAGTCACATGGTGGAGTGTCCTCCAGAAGATGATCCTAACCAACAACAGCTGTGCCCAATTGCCATTAACATTATAGCTCCAGTGCAGTCACACAATCTATAAAGACCTGACAATTTAAAGCTCCCCTTTAAGAGAATATCAAGGTCATAAAATTCAAATCCCATATTCTAAATCCATTTTTCATCAGCCTTTGCAAGTCACAAAAAAACCAAAAAACAAACCACAAACCATCACATGATCACAGCTGGAATTAAAATGGGGTCTTTTCCTTTAATCCAGCAATAACTGCCATATGCTGCATTATTCTGGGAGCAACAAAGAATGGCTACATCTCCAGCTCAGCAACACATTAAATTAACCCAGATGTTTCTTTTCACATACATTTTACATTTAAAAAACAATACGCAAGCCAAAAAATGTCATTCATAGGTGGCAAAAATCTGTTTCTTTGATATATGCTTGCTGGGAACCTTACTCGTCCCTTAAAGAGTACCAACTAAACTATCTTTTTTTTCAGGTGCATCAAAGCAGAAAAGCTGGCAACAAAATCTCTCAGCTTGTTCTATGAACATCACAAGAGACACTGGCTTCAAATATATCCACCTTGTTCAAGACCATAGGGAATGTTTCACCTTAATGCTGAATCAGATACCATTGCAGAAACAGCTGAAGTGATTATTACCATGGTGGGTAGATGAGAGGTAGAAGAAAGAGAGATGAAAGGGTTGGGAAGGTAGAAATTTGACTTATCATTTGATATTCAACAGAATATGCAGTGGAACTCAGGATAGATTACTCACTCAAAAACTGGAAGAAGGAAGGAAAACCTTTTCTGGGAAGAGAAATTTGCCATATACCAACAGGGCTCACGTGTCTCAAAACAAAGCATGGCAGGCAGCGCAAGCAGTCACCAGGGCTGCCCCTTCTGTTCCAACCACCAATATGCCTATGGTGAACAGAGTGTTTACTGGGGTGAGTATCACGTCTACATTCTATGTGCCTTCAAACAGCTCCATCCTGGAGCACCATCCTGCAGTCTGTGGGCGCAGAAACCTACCAGCATTTTCACTGCATTTCTGTAACCGTCACTATAAGGTGGGTGATCCCACATGAAACATACAACCCTTCAAAAGAAGGAGGTCCTTCTTTCCTCTTGAGAAATGTTTGTTACTCTCCGATTGTGATGGTTTAGAGGCTGGGTGCCTTTAAGAAACCACAAAGTACAGAACTCCAGGAGGTCCAGAGTGTCCAGGAGGTGGACCAGAAGGTGTATTTCATTCCCATAAGTCCTGCCTCCCTATAAAACTGGCTGCAGAGTCAGGTTTCTTCCCTTTCTCCCTCCCTCTCTCCTCCCAGGAGGATGCACAGGGTCGCAGGGAGGCCTGGTGTTGGCCTTGGCAATGCTACCAATTAGGCCTGGAGCTGCCAAGCCAAATTTTAGCTGCACCACATGGGTGTGGTATGAGGGGTAGAGAGGCACGGGTGGAAGGAGGTCGGGCATGAAGGCTTGGGTTTATTGGCCTGGTTTAAAGGGAGGTTTGTATGGAGATTTGGCTTAATGAGCTTCTGTGTTAAACCCAGACTATGCATTCTATGTATTTTATATGCTTTGCACTGTTTTATGTAATTATCAATAGCGTTTCCATTTAAAATTTCCCACTCTATCCAATCCTTTGGGTGAGAAGGGGATTTTTTTACCCCTTTTGGAAGAGGTAAAAGAGCAAATCTGTCTCACCCTAAACTAAGACACAAATTACAAGGCCTCTGCAATATTATTGCATAAGAGCATAAAATCTGAGCAATAATAATTCTAATTAGCACAACCCTCTGTCTAATGCAGCAACTTCTATAGAGAACACTGCATTGGAAATACTCTTTATATCTGTTAGTTTGGAAGACGAGAAATAGGAGAAGTTAATGACTCAAGTTGTGCCAGGGGAGGTGTAGGCTGGTGTGATGGTTTGAAACTGTCTTTTTAATATTTCCTTGCAAAGTTCAGAACAGAGAAAGTGAAAGAGTATAAATAAGTCACTATTGGGTGTAAGAAAGCAAAATACTGATTGTTCTAAACACTTCCATTGGATAGATAGAAATGTTTAAGAACTATTACCCAAAACAAAGTAGGCACTCTGCACATTCTGCGTTCGGCAGTGGGGGCAGTTGCTGGGCTGTCTGGCTGCTGTTTCTTCTTCTCTTCTGGCTGAAGATAACACGTACTGACCTTGGCAGCTAAGTTAACAACTTTCTGCTCTAACTAACTCTGCTTTCTGTCCAAGGGGGGTCTGAGGGGGAAGCTCCTGGGAGAGGGAGGCCCCTTTGGGAGGGTCCCCTTGGGGGGAAGCAAAGGGAGATTGGTTGTGCTTTTCTGTTGATTATATACATATATTGTAAATGTTGTGAATTTTGTATATTTGTACATATTCATTGCATTTCTCTGCTTGTAAATATAGCTTTCATTTGCTTCCAGACTGGGCTAGCCTGGTTATTGTCGGTGGGGGGGGGGAATTTCAGCTCACACCGACACAGCTGGATATTAGAAGGAAGTTTTTTCACAGAGTGATTGCCCATTGGAATAGGCTGCCCAGGGAGGTGGTGGAGTCACTGTCCCTGGAGATGTTCAAAAAAAGCCTGGAATAGGCACTTAGTGCCATGGTCTAGCTGATTGGATAGGGCTGGGTGATAGGTTGGACTGGATGATCTTGGAGGTCTCTTCCAACCTGGTTGATTCTATGTTCCTTGTGGTAAGATTATTTTGAACAAATTATACAACAGCCTATCATGTTTATTACTCCTTGACCAAACAAATAATATTTAGGACTTTACTTATATTTTCCCAGCAAGAAAAAAAAAATTAGTACAGAGTGAAGGTTAAATTCAACTTGTATGTCCATGTAAAGAACTATTGCTATTGTGTCATAAAAAAGATACATAATTAAGTCTGTGAACTGCATGATCAGTTCCATCGTTAGCAGAAGAGATTTCCAAAATCTATATTGATTTTTGCCTGTGAATCTGCATCAGCCTAATCCTCATATACAAACACTATGAATCCACAGACAATTGATTTTTTTCCCCCTTTCGTTCAGAAAAATCTCCCAGCTGAAATTCCTGCGAGAAAACTAACAGCAGGCTGAGGTGTTTTCCAAAAATATGTATGGGAAAAAAAAAAAAAAGATACAAGTTATAGGGGAATTTTCTGCTGCAGAACCTGAGGTGAGCATATTCTCACCTCTCCAGGAAAATCCTTTCACACTACTTCCCAACACCAATCTTCACACCACTTTCAGTTTGAAATTAATGCCTTAGAAGTCAGCACTTTTGTCTTTGAAAAAAGAAAGAACAAAGAAGGAAAAAAAGAAAAAAGGGGGAAAAAATTTTTAAAGGGGGAAGAAAAAAGAAAAAAGTGGGGGGAAGGAAAAAAATTAAAAAGGAAAAAAAAAATTAAAAAAGAAAAAAATTAAAAAGTCAATTTGGAGCCCAAATTTTCAGTCTAGAATTTGAATACCTATCTCGGTGTGTGTGCACTCCTTCTCCCGACTCCTCCCCACTGTTTTGCTTGTTTGTTTGTTTGTTTTTCTTTTGGTTTGTTTTGAATAAACAGAAGCTAACCTGCAACTACAGAGAACCCAATTAAAAGGTTGAGAAAGAAAGGAAGTCAGATGTTGCGATAGAAATTCATTTTATGGCTCCTTTAGGAATCTAACTCCAAGAAGCAGCGTGTGTTATTAAAAACAAACTACCTGAGGTAAAATTCTATTTCGGGGGATTGTTTACTGAAATGAAATGCTTATTTGCTGGGACCGTATTTAAAGCTCCACAGATAAGTGCAAACTGTTCCTGAAAAGATACAAGATGTACTAAAATGCCAAAGGGAAGCGGTGATAATATTAGCTTTGCACCAATTCATTTATAGTCATTTCAGATTTCTTATATGTAAATTAAACGAAATTTCCAATAACAGGCTGCTTACACAGTGAAAGAAGTCTTGCTGTGTTTGCTGGAGCACTAATTTTCAGCAGTCCCAACTTACTTCCTCACGGAAGGTTTAAGATAATTTTCAGGACTGTTTCATAACTGAGGCTGCATAGAGCAAAGAATGACATTGAAAAATAGACTTAATTATTCCTGCAAAAAGATTCTTGGCATCAGCCCACTTCAGATCAGCTTAAAATACCCTGCACCGTTCTATTGGTAAGATCATATGTTTACAAGCACTGAATTACAGGAGTAACCACACCTCCAGGCTAATTTAAAACAATTTCTGTTAAATAAAGAGTAGGCCCTGGTTTCTTCAATTTGGAAGGGAAGGAGGGGAGGAAAGTGGTACAGGATACAAAGGAAGATGCTCATTGGAACAATGCACAATAAAGGTCAAAGGATCCCTTTTACTCCTAGGTGATGCATCAAGATTTAATTCAAGGAGGTTTCATATGTTGACAAAGCCTATAAAAATAGACTTGGATTTGCTAGGGCTAAGCATTGCAGCACACATACTCTTCCCAAAGTATTCACACAACTCCTGCAAGTTATTAATTCCTCACAGGATATTTCTCTTCCTAACTAGGTAGACTCCAGCAGCAACACAGTATTCTCAGGATGGCTGTAAACCCTGTTCCAGAGTGAAGATGTACTTATACCATTCAATACTTTATAGCCTCTTTTGCAACTTTTCTCAGAAATATTCCTTTGGGTGCATTTATATAGTACAGCAGTAAGAACAAACAATTAAACAAACAAAACCAGGAAAACTTCTTGGGTTTTACTCTCTCAAAATGAGCACAGCCCAGGCAAATCAGTTTTGAACCCAAATCTGAATTCTTATCTCCCGGTCCATAGACACATAGATTTTCAGCAAAATCTATCAATCACTTGGTCCATAGATATATAGATTTTCAGCAAAGTCTATCACCTGGGCCATAGACACATAGATTTTCAGCAAAGTCTTAAAGAACAATCTGACAGAAACACCACAAGGCATCCAAGTACAGCACTGCACCTGAGTTAACCCAGTTCCCACCAGGCTGAAAGACTGTTGCTATTTAGTGGGACTATTCTCAGCACTCAGTTGACCTGGAACATTTCAACATCACTGGCAAGAACGCTAGAGCCTGAAAAGCACAAGCCAAGGTGCTAGCAGCTGAGGTGAGTTATTTTGCTTCCCTGTTATGGGGTACCTTGAACTACATTACACTGTACCACAGGCACAGCATATAGGCAGCAGGACTTCGTATGCATATTCTTACTAGAAGATACACATTTTAAAGCACTGAATTATTCTCTAGTGTGCAAGTCTAGAATCAGGAGTTCCCTTTGTCTAGTGGGCTTTTTACCTTTTGCTCTTTCTTTCATTTTTATCTTTTTTTTTTTTTTTAATCTCATTTTAAGTTCCACCTATTGACCATTGCACTACTGACTAATATCTTCTGCATCAGAAGGAAAAATGCTGAGGATGTTTGTCAGCCATACTGTCATGAAAGTCAAAAGCAGATATGTAAGAAAAGAAAGATTATCACATTAGACATAGAAGAAGAAAGATTAACCTATGAGAGCTGTAGAAGCAGAAAGATGAGCAAGAAGTGGGGGCCTCAATGGCTCCAGGGGATCGGTAATGGGTTAGACTGCCTTTCTCTAGATCACTGGCTCACGTCCAGCCCACATCAGTAGTGACTGAGTGTCATTACCACCTGATGGATTTTTGGTGACCTCTGCAAAAATGAATTGATGGTTTCAGTCCAAGTGAATAAATGTTCCCATCATAACAGGTACACCACTGTCTCAGCAGAAGAAGGGAAGCAAACGTGGACAATAAAATGTACCTCTACCCCTACAAACCAGTTTAACGCACAAGGAAGTCCACTTACTAGAAACGCCACAGAGATTTATTTAATACTTTCATAGCTAGAGGATTGCACTTCTTTCTTTGAAGCCTTAGCGTTCACTATTCCTCACTGTTGCCCATGCATTTGTCCTGGATTCTCACAGGCAAAAGGCTGCTCACAACCAAGTTAGTGCAGTAGAACTGGAAGTCTCTTAAGGGACAATCTGAATTTGAAATCGTGTTACACACTGCGGCTAAAGTTCTGCCCACATGAAAGCCCAGGAAGATACATAGCTTTAAACATACATCTTCAAGAGTTTTGCTTCAAAGATGTGTAATACTAAGAATTAAAAGCATGTTTTCCCTGCAATTGCAAAAGACAACCTAAGGGAATGCTCTCTCCAGTCTAAGTTTCAATAGGCGCTCGTTGTCTCAAAACATTTCATCTGCATGCATAATAAACAGAGTTTCAAGGGATGTTTCTACCAAAATTACCTGGTCCCTTCAGGCAGGGCTTTAGCAGGGTTCTACTCCCAAGTAAGCAGGAGTCCAAACGGTTCACAGCATGGTATTCGGCATACTGTTGCTGCTCCATGCTTATTCCTTCAGGGCAGCTCCCAGAATGGTCCAGGCAGAAGGAGCAACTCTTGAAAAACACTAAACACAGCAGCTACTCAACCTCTGGAGCTGAATGGCACTTTTCCTCCCCAAACATAACAACAGATGATCTCACACCTGGTACAGGTGAGGAGGTAGGTTCAGCATGAACATCATGTTTGTCTGTATTTGAATACCATGACACACAGGGGAAATAGAGCTGTCATTGCCATGCAGCACACTGTCAGCAACTGAACCCCTGTAGTCCCAGGGGGTCTAACATGTCTCAACAGTACAGCATTTCTGAAAAGTGACCAAATTACCATTTACTGTGATGTCATGAGTATGCCACTGTATTCCAATCTCTCCAAATGCTCTAATACTTACAAGGAAATTATCTAAATTTAATTTAAATGTAAATTTTTATCATCTTAAACAAATACTAAACAGGTAGTTGGCCAGCTTGCTAAAATTACAGAGCAAACTCGGTGATACAGGACAGCTGATATGGCAAGCAGAATGACAAATAAAGTAATTTTTTTCAGAAACAGACCTAAATTTTCCTTGCTGCAGCACTGTTTTGCATGTCTCCTTAAATAGCACCTTTAAGTGTCACTGATTGTTATTGTTGTTTCTATGTTGTATTTTTCCTTCACAATGGAAAAACTATTTAAAGTTGACTTTTTAGACAAAGTAAGTATGCAGAGTTTGAGGGGAAAAGAAGGCCTTTTTTACTGGGACAGGACAAGATT
Organism: Indicator indicator; assembly: GCF_027791375.1. NCBI lineage: Eukaryota > Metazoa > Chordata > Aves > Piciformes > Indicatoridae > Indicator > Indicator indicator. Next base: position 4,253,988 of record NC_072019.1, read on the forward strand.
TCCTTTCATTCGTGTCTGGGTTTTGGTGAGTCCATGACTTCAAAACAAAGAGCACAGTTGCTCAGAACTGCATTTCACTCAAACAAAAATGGCAGAAGTTCTCCCACCATGAAAAACTTATTTTCTTTTTTTAACAGAACTCAACAGTTACAGTTAGGTGCCTCTGTTCTGAGCACCTAACAGCAAGAATTCCAGACTGCCACATGTTGTTGCTCTCTCAATAATCTCTATTCTTCCATAAACAAGAATACGAAACTAGGTTTTGAGAGTAAGTATTTCTGGTCTATCAAAAAGGAAAGCCCCCATCACTTATCATGAGAGCAAAAGGCTTGACAGTTTTCTTTCATTTATTCAAATGTTAATAGGAATTCTTGCAGCCTCAATGACCCTGTTTATATAATTTACTCTGGTTTTACCCAAGGTAAACCCCTACATTTTCTTATCTCATGACTTCAGACATTTCTTCTTAGAGGCAATGGAAAAAATTGTGTAAAGTGGCTAAGAAAATTGAAACTGTTGTGAAGGAATGTTTTCTGATGTTCATCATTCAGCTCTGGGAACTTTTTTTAGATAACAATTTGGATATTTTTATATGAATTTGAATAGCATTCATCAGCTTCACAACAATTAGCAAATAGCATATTACTGGCTCAGTAATTACACCTAAAACTAAAACATCTTATTAAAGCTCTGGCAGGTAACTAGCTGCCTGCCATTCACAAACAGAGCTGCATAGTGGTTTGCCTTATCTAAAAAAGTCACACATATGATCACTTCTGAGTTGCTTCGAGAAGCAATCACATTCTATTACCCCAAACGGGATTTTTTCCCAACACTATTACCTGATATTTTCAAGAAAGATGGAGAGGAAGGAGTGACTAGGAAGAGCCTACCCACAGATATGAATAAATTGAACAGATAGAGCTGAGAGGTGTGATAAAGGAGTAGGGCTTTATCACAACATGTATGCTTAAGAATGGTCACTGCAAATCTCAATAAAAACCTTGACTTCACTGTTTCTTCAAAAGCTAGTATTTCATTCTAACCTTTTATCAACATTTTTTTTCTCTCAAATCTATACTTGCTTTTTCCCATTTCTTTTCTTTTTTTTCCTCAAAATGAGAAGCAGTTCCAAGCATCAGAAACTTCTCAGGCATGGATGTTTGCTTCTTTAAAGAAGAGACAGAAATATATCCTTATTTTAACAAGTCTAGACAAACCTTCTCATACAATGGAAATGCTGCCTTAAGAACATTTTTCCTTTAACACCACAGAACCAGACAGAAGATACCAACACAGAACAACCTTAAACTCTCCATATAGTTCTGTGCTGACTCTCTTTATATGCAGCAAAGAGAAAATCACTAGCATATGTCCTAGATGTTGTAAATTAAAGCTCAACTTTGTCACCCTCACTAAACCAAAGAGCAATTATTTCTGCAAATAAGTACAATGGCACTATTCATTCAGGTAAATACTGTTTCATGTAAGGGTTGCAGAAATCAGGATCTGCAAGAAAGCAACACATATTAAATTGCCTGGCTGATCTCCATTTTCAAAGAGAAAATGAAGATCAGTCACTCAACCTGAGGGATAGAATCATTATTTGAAATCTGAATGCATAGATAGAGATTGTTGCAACTGTATGTTTTAAAATAACTTTCCACCAGCAAAAGAATATATTTGAACCTTCCCTGTGATTTCCTTATTTGAAGCATAAGCACCTGATAAATGTGTAAGTGACATACCTTCAGACACAGCAAAATAAGCAATTACTCCTGGGGACTATAAGCAGCTAAGTAGCCTGGCTCAATTGTCTTGTCATACCTCATACTCTCCTCAGCTCCTTTGTTCTGGTCTCCACAAAGCTTTATTGAAGTAGAGTTCAGAGCAATTCCAACAAACTGAGCCAAATGAACCATGTTCAGCCATCTGGAACCCCTTCCTCCAGAGTTTGCTCCCTCTGGGCTGCAGAATCAGTCTATTACCCCTGCATGACATGATCCAGAAACTTGCTACCACTACAGGACCTCAATTACAATTCCCAGTCCGGGTATTGCTGTCAAGGATTCTGCAATGCAACAGACATTGCATTTGTACCTCACGTTTCTGCAAAGCTATTAAAGCCTCTGCACTTGGAATTCACAGAAAATGTTACAGGAACTACAGACCAGAGGAGAAGTCTGTGCTGCCTCAACCAGGCTTATAGCTGGGCGAAAGCACAGGGGGGAATCAGCAGCTCTACAACCAGATGAAGGCAAACAAGCAGTCCCACTCTCTGTGCTATACCCAGTTACTGCAGCAAGGGCACACAGTACTTGGCTGGAGAGGGAATCAAGGGCAGAGGTCAGTACAAGCCCTCCCATATCACGACATATTAGTTAAGGAAAAAAGGAAGTTAAAAAAAAATAGAAGTTGCGCTGGTAACCTGTCCCCTGCTTTTCCTCAAAACACACAAGGGATTTTTAATGCTGGCAAGTCAGTATCTCTTAACCACCTCTGACATTTGATTCAGAGGAAGATGTACAGCCCTCATGGCTCTTCCTCTACTTGTCAGCCAGCCAGTCAACACACTTTCAAGCACACACAACAATAGGAGAAGGATTTCCCCACACTGAGAACCTGATCTTCAGTAAAAAGTGCACTGGCTGCACTGCTCCACCTTAGAATCACTTTGGCATCAACATGCAGGACAGGGAACAAAAGCAGAGTAAGGTGCTGTGGCCAGGTAGCACAAAACCAGCACAGGTGAAGCACCAGAAGTTAACATACATATAACCTATACAACACTTACTCTTCTGTTACAACGGCAAATACTTACTGAAATCATAAAACACAAAGGGCATTAAGAAAACTAAATCTCAGATATAGCTAACAGAGAGATCCTTTCACACATGCCCACCAAAATGTCAAATAGCTTTTCTTTTTCTTTTTTTTTTCCCCTGTCAATATCAGCATCCCTAAACCAGCCAAGACTGATGGTAACAAAACCATATCGAATGCAAAACTCAGGAAATCTTACTATTAAGCATCAGTAGGAAACTATATGACTGAAGGAGAGTTGAGTGCCAAGCTGACAGCCTGAGGGGAAAAAAAATCCACTTATTGTATCAGGAGATATCAGGACAGCTTATATTTGGCAGTGTAGTTAGCATGGTGCACACTATTAATCCTTTATTATAAAAATAAGGGCGGGGGGGGGGGATTCCTTCCGTTGAAGCTGGTCATGTCAATTGTGTTCAAGGAGAGGCTTGGTTATCCCCATCTCTTCAAAACTGTCACTACACAGCATCTCTGGCCTCATCAAACACTACAAAGCATCTCCTAATAAAACATTAAACAAGGGACAGGGCCAGCAGCAGGTTTTACACCAAAGCTCCAAGATCTATACCATTTCTGTTCCTTGGGGCTCCCTCTCTCCTCAGCAAAGCAAAGCAGCTACACCAAGGAAGACTTTCTCCCAAAAGCTTCTTCTCTTCTGTACTAAACAGAAACTAAACAGTTGCACATTTTTCCATAATGCCCTTTCATAGTGCTTATAACCCCACAGAATACAACTATCTCCTTCCACCACAATGCCAGCCATTGCCTTGGGTATTTTTATAGGTACCAGTGCTTTCCTACATAGATAAAGAACTAAATGTGAATATTATGAAGGGACAAATGATTTCTTCAGTGATTCCACTCATTCACTCAATATACTTACAAGTCCACACCAAGGCACTGGAAATTTCGAAAAACACCCTACAAAAATTACATTTCACATACAAGTACAGCATAATACTTCATATTAAATATTTCTAATAAAGTCATGCAGGCAACCACTGGCTCTATTTTTTTTTCTTTTTTTTCTACTAGGTAAGATGCTATGTCAACTTCAAATACTTTTTTGGTTTGGTTCGGTTGGTGGTGGTTTTTTGTTAATTTTTTTTTTTCTCCAATGAAAAAGTGATCATAAATTAAAGGCTAGTTTTTATTTAGAAAATAATATAGTAGTGGGGGTTTTGTTGGTTTTGGCTGTGTTATGGGTGTTTGTTGTCCTTTTTCTGAAGGTGCTGGGATACCACTGCAGTGAATGTGCAAACAAATCAGATTCAAGATATGAAAATTATCACTTAACTCTTGAGCATCAGATAGTGTGCTTGATTTCTAAAGCAGATGACAAATCTAATTCCACCCCTAATTAGTGTCAGTTCTAAGTGTACTACTGCAAGTTGCAACACATTTCATGTTTCACTTTAACATCCCGCTAATGGAGAGACACAATTACATAAGGATTCCCCCCCCAAAAAAAAACCAAATTCATTATAAGAGAAATAAAAAATAGTAATTTTAATGCATCATGCAGGTTCCAAACCCCGACAGCAAGTCCAAAGAATGTAAATAATATTTTCTAGCTTAAAATAAAACTGTATTAGTTTTAGTTAATCTCATTATTATTTTTGTTGTATTTTTTGAAGAAACACAACGTGCCACCTCAGTATCACACTCTATTTCTCACTCAGTACAATAGGAGGAACAGACTTAAAGAGTATTCCTGTATTTGTATAAATGGTAGTGTTATTACATATATCCTAATATAGATTATTATTAACGTGATATATATACAAAAATAAATGTTTACCCAGTAGAAATACAAAGTTTTAGAAGGAAATGCTTGTGCTTCTGCCCTACTTTAAGGAGGTTGGCTTTCAACATTTCCATAGTTCAGCAAAGACTATTAGCAAAGACAGCTGAAGTACCTGTAGATAACAGCTTGCTCTTGTTTTGAGAACACTAGGGTAGAATGAGTTTGTATGACTGAAGTCTGCAGGATAGACAAACTGACAAAGCTAAGAGCTAGTTCCCAAAGAAAAATTCCTAAAACAGGACAAAATGCCCCTCGGAACAGGTAAGCGAGTCTGCAATTTCACCAAACCACTACCAAAGAGTCATAGTAATCAGAGATTTCAGAAGAGAAATGGCATAGTCCTTTGGGAGGGGGAAAAAAAAAAAAAAAAGAGTTTCATTAACACACATGAAAGAAGAGTTCAATAGTCCTCCCTCTTTGCCAGAGACACAAGCCTTTGCTAATTGCCTTTGAACTCGCAGCACAAGGATTACAGCAATACAACATTATCAGCACCATGCTGAATCTCAGCACAAACTCCTACCACATCCCCAAACACACAAAATACCCCCACAATAGGGCTATCCTGTAACAGGGAGGGAATTCAGGAACTGCAGTTACACTGCAATAGTCTGGCCTTTTAAATCCACACCACTTGATTCCTTCTCCCTGTTTCAGGAACTAGCATGTCTCAGGTATGAAGTGAACCAGGATAGTCAGCAGCCCCTCAGTTCAGCTGACCTGTAAAGAAGCTGTTCTTTAACAATGCTGTGAAGAAATTTTTACATAGTGATATAAATACATTTCAATAATGACATTCCTCCTGTTTTGCCCCCAGCTACATTTTGGGAAAGTATGTACAATACCTATTTGAAGAAAGAAAAATAATCTCCTTGCCATTCCCATTCTGCAGGTGACATGCTAAGGCACACAGATCTTCTGGCTTACTGAAGAAGTATGTGGCAAACCCAAGTATCAAATGGATCTGCAATATCTTAGAGTACTGCTATCATCACATGGACTGTTATTGCTTGCTGCAGATGAAGCTTTCTTTAAACCTTCCACTATGAAACAAACAGCAAAATTTAATTCTACAAGCCCCATAAAGTATTTCATACTACACTGCAATCGTTTCATTTACTTCAGCCCTAAGCCTGGAAGAATCAAGAAGCTTGAGTAACATCAGTTACAAGTTCATTAAAGGAAATGCACAAGGCAGAATTTTGAAGCAGAATCTTACCACGCAAAATCAAGGAAAGCAAAATAACCACTAAAGGCTGCAGAGGGGCTTTATTTATATAAGGACTACAGAACTCAATCTACAGTGATCATGAAATGGCAAAAACTCAGCCACGTGACAGCAGCTTCAGATGAGCTGCTTAGACATCAGCCTTCTCTCAGCACAGCACATGGCAGTGGTTCAACACCTCAGTGAAGAAAGGGGGTCACATCTTACTGTGACCTGTTACCGGCAACAATCTTCCAACAACCAACCATCTCCAAAGCCATCTCCCAAAGCAGGTCAGTCAGCACCCTACAGCAGCAAAAGCAAGCTGGCAGCAGCAGAGCAGCTCCCACTCACCACACCTTGACTCTAAAACCTGTCAACTCAACTACAAATAAGGACAAAGATAGGCCTGGAGTGCATTTTATGATACATCCCAAAACAAGCCAAGGATATGACACTTGCAGCAACACTAAGCTCACGGAATAGTGTCCAAAAAAATAACAACAAAATATACGAAGTCAATCTAATGCTACCATGATACAGTGCTAATTTTCAGGGAAAACAGGTGTTAGAACACAGAATTTTGTGCCAGAAACTAGGAAAAAAAAGGCATTTACAACTTTCCCAGATAGAAAAAGAAAAGGGAGAGTGCTGCATCCAGCTGCACTGCACAGAAATCACTGGAACAAGTCCAGCAACAGTTAGCTGCATTTCTTCTGGGTACAGGGAATGAGTATCACACTGGTCAAACCCTATTTTCTTATGAAGGCACTATACTAAAACTTCACAGCCTAGTTTTTGAAGAGCACTGGTTTTGTACAAAAACCTATTTGCATTAAGAACAGCTCTTGTTACATGCACAGACTGCTCTGGACATGACCTTCTTTGTGTTTTATTTATTCAAATTACAATTGACCAGTGCTTTGTTGCCACACTCAAGATGCACATTCGAGTTTGGCTCTGGGTTTATTGTTTCAATTTAGTCCTTTCTGCCTGTTCTATAATAGGGAAACAAGATAGCTTATTGAACAAGTTTCTTGCCAGGATTGGCCATTAGCATAACATGTGATGCCACACAAGTTCCCAAAGACTCTGTGCTTCTCTAGTATTGCCCACCTCCACAAGGCACTATGCAAATAAACATGTGAATGATTGACAGGTGCTCACATATGATGGGGCTGAAAGCCACCTAGGACAGAAAGAAAATCAACCTACTCAAAGAGAAGTTTACAACATGTTTCCCAGTTCCTTCTGCAGCTGGGATAATGCGCAAGTCACACACAGCATGTCATGACTGCTCAAAAAAACAGTGACACTGGAAATACAAACAAGGAACCAAGAATCTTGCCAACATACATGATAAGCCCTTTGTATAATTAATGTTTTGGCTTGGTTTTTAATTCATCCAACAAAAGTCCCTGGTAAATAGATGTGCCACGGAAAGTATTATTCCTGCTGCATTTGCATGTTAATCAGCTCCCGTGACTGCTAACAGGTGGCAGGAGAAAGCTACTCCACCCAAGGATGACAATGATGACAGTGATGAAGCCATGAAGTATCACAGCTCTTTAATCACCGAAAAATCCACCTCCCTCTTTTTAATCCTCTACCCGATGCCACCATTTATGGGGTACAATCTTCTTAGCAAGCACCACCAGATCGATCCACAACTAACTTCACAGAGCAGTGAATTGCTGTTTCTAGGTTAACACTGACAGGAACTAACAGAGTCTTCAAAAACTTCATAAACTCTGTTTCAGAGCTGACACACAATTGCTACAGAGTGCCTTGCAGCAACACAGAGCTGGACAAGCAGATTCAGCCCTGGTCAGATAGATGGGGTTTGTTATCATCTAATCCCTACCTCTAACAGGAAAGGGGTGGAGAGAAGGGAAGAGATAACTAAAACCACCTTAGGCTACAGTATTTCTTGAACAGATCTGACCCATGTTATGTAACCTTGGGAAAAATAAAATACAATCAATAAATAACTTAGAGTACTTCATAAGCAGACAACACAAGAGCATTGCTCTGCACTGTCTTCTGGGATTGTACTGGGTTTGGCAGAGATGGAGTTAATTCTCCCCAGAGCATCTTCCTTAGCGCTGAGGTTTTGCAGTGGTGTAGCTGGGTTTTGGGAACACAGCAGTGTTTTGGCTACTGCTGAGCCCAGCACCAAGGCTATGCTTTTCTAACACTGTTATATTTTCCTCTCTCTCCCCTGTCCATCTAAGAAGAGGAGTGATAGAGCAGCTTTGGGGGGCATCTGGCTCCCAGCCAGAGCCAAACCAGTGCAGGGATACTCAGCTTCATTCATCATTATTGCCTCCCATCTCTCTCCCCAAGTAAATGGAGACCTGAACTGCAGCAGAGAACAGCTCCTCCATCCATGGGAGAAAGCAGCCTGTTTCACATTGCTAAGGACTTTCCTGTGATTCTCAATGCCAAACCATGCAATTGTTTTCTTGTGACTCAGAAAACAGGAGGGCGTTTTTAACCACCCCTTATCATCTGTTTGAATTAGAAACGCAGTCCACGAGCAATCCAGGCTGCTAACAGCCTGTGCTACCAGCACTAGCACGTGTTCTGTTTGCAAGATTAACTCCACAACAAGCTCTGGAGCTTGCTAGAAGGGAAGTAAAACACAATGATGTGCATTTAATCTACCACAGATTACCACTGGAAAGGTGAGAAGCAAATGGTAGTGATGCCTTTGAAGGGAATAATGTCAAGGCCTCTTCCTCCAAAAGCACCATGCAGGCCAAGTCAAAAAAGAGTGAACAGCAAAGGACTTGCCAGAAGCAGAGGGTAAAAAAAGGAAAAAATGTGCAGCTTTCAATGCAATAGCATTGACTTTACTCAACATGGCAAAAAAATAAAAGAAAAAAAGAGGAGAAAAAAGAAATAAACATATATCCTCAAAAAAAGAAGAAAAACCTCAGTACAACACAAATAAGTTGTATTTCAGACGATTTCACTGTGATCATAAAAATGATATGTAGCAGGAATAGCTGCTAAAAAGGTTGTTCTCCAAAGCAATCTGGCTTGGTCAAAATGCAGAACGTTTCTCTAGCACATCCTACTCTCCAAAATAATTACCAGAATAACTGAAGACAAACCATCACTGTAAAGTCTTGTCTTTTCTTCCTTGGAAGTTATTAATCAAAACCTCCAGGGAATGGCAGCCAGCCAGCCAAGCTGGTTAACAGGAGCTGCAGCGCACAGCTTGCAGAGTGCAGCAGGGGTTCATGCAGCTGATTTAGACTTGTGTTATCAGCTGCCCCTCCCTGGTCTGGATAGGAGAATATTTGGCTTTTACACAATCAGACATTTGCTCAGTCACTCAAATTCTGTGTGTAGAGCCTGCTCATGACACTCAAATCCATTAGCACGAGTTCTGTCTGTTTGTGCATAGCACGTAGCAAAGCACAGCTCTTTAATAACACCATTGCTTACATTAACAAACTCTTTGTATCATAACCAATGATGCAGTCTTCATTTTAACAAGTTTCCCTTCTCTCTTTTTTTTTTTTCCCCTCTTTTTTTTCCTCCTTGTTTTTTTTTCCTCTACACACAAGGTACACATAGGGAGCCAGCTCAAGGACAGTGGAGATACTGCTGCCACCTTTTGATCACACACAACAGTGCTAGAGAAAAAGGGGTGATCCCTTTTTGGCACTGTAAAGCTGGCAGCAGTGAAAACCTGAGTTATAAGTATTGAAAACCTAAGTTACAACTATTGAAAACCCAAGTATTGAAAACCTAAGTTACAACTACTGAAAACCTAAATTACAACTACTGAAAACCTACATTACAAGCACAACAGGGACCACTTCTGACATGATGCTTTTAGACCTCAATAACTGTGTGTATTATATAATGAACAAATAGCTTTTCTTTACCTTCTCTCTCAAATTAGATCTATTTATGCAACTTCAAAGATTTTTGAGGGGAATTTTGAACAAAGGTTATAAAGACTCAAGCTCTAAGTTCAAACACAAGGGATTAGTAGTTAAGCACCTTTGAATAGGCAAAATTCAACTATTATCTTTTTATAGAAAAAAGAATGGGAGTGGTCACAGATGGGGTGGGAAGGGAAAGATAAGGAAAGCTAATCAATTGCTAAAAGGAAGTCTGTACTGCATAGTAAAATTGGAAGAGCTTCCAAAGATATATACTTCTACTGAGTAATTTATATTCACATATATTCACAGATTGCATTGGGTTGGAAGGGACCCTCAAAGGTCATCTTGTTCAAGTCCCCTACACTCAACAGGGACACCTCCAACTAGGTCAGGCTGCCCAGGGTCATATCAAGTCTGATCTTGAATGTCTCCAGAGACAGGGCCTCAACCACACCCCTGGGGAGCCTGTTCCAGCATTTTATCACTTATTGTAAAGAACTTCTTCCTTATGTCTAACTTAAATCTACTCTGTTCCAGTTTAAAACCATTGCCCCTCATCCTATTACTACAAACCCTTCTAAATAGTCCTTCCCCAGCCTTCCTGTAGGTTCCCTTCAGATATTGAAACGTAGCTATAAGGTCCCCTGGAGCCTTCTCTTCTCCAGGCTAAACAGTCCCAATTGTTTTAGCCTGTCTTCATAGATGAGGTGCTCCAGCCCTCTGATCATCTTGGTAGCCCTTCCCTGGACCTGCTCCAGCAGGTCCATGTCTCTCTTTATTTGGGGACCCAGAGCTGGACACAGTACTCCAGGTGAAGTCTCACCAAAGCAGAGTAGCAGAATCACCTCTCTCGACTTGCTGGCCATGTTTCTTTTGATGCAGCCCAGGATGTGATTCACCTTCTGGGCTGCAAGGGAGCATGTCCAGCTTCTCATCCACCAATACATTTTTACATTTGCTTTTACATATATTTTATACTGTGTTCACCACTTCTAACCGTAGGTTTCCTTAACTCTATTCGAAAGGACACTCAAAGGTGACACTCAAGCTAAAATTTCTATTTCAGTGTGTAGTGGGTTTGAACTTAAAAGAAAGGCTTTTGCATGCTGTTAGTCAAAAACCTCTTCAGCCAAGTAATCCATAGCAGAGCCCACTGCATGATTCATAGAATAACTAATTTTTTCAAGCCTTGATTTGCAGGCAACTTGGTATTCTGAATAGGAAAGAATTTGCTTACTTTTCAGAGAGCGTTTGATGGATTAAATGGCAGCTTCCCTGTAACATCCTGTCAATGGACCCATACTCAAACATTTACATCTACCCATACTTCATTCAGTCTCAGTATTCCTTCCAAGACCAAGAGAAACATTTGGACTGCACTGACACTTATTTCAAAATCACCCAGAATTGTCCATGTAAGTAACACTTAGCTCTGAGTGACCTAGATCTACAAGACGGTGTATCTTACACCATCATCTCCTGAGCTACCTTACTTCTTTTTCACTCCTTGTTAGTCCTCTCCTCCACCTTTTCCAATTTGAAAATTTTGTTTCATAACAAGTTTTTAGTGGGTTTTTTTTTCCATGATACAGTCACATGCATTTGATATTTAGTACAGTCCAACACAGACCAAGCAGACCTCACTAAAAGCTTTTCTGCTTTTCTTCCTTTCAAACTACTTGAAGTGCAATTTTAGGATGGTGCTAAAAACATTCCTTTGTTAACAGTTTGAACTATTTTAACTAAACTTTTGAGTTATATCACACTACAAGGAAGAGAAGCCTCTGCTAAAAGCCTGTCATCACAGTTCCCTTACAGGCACTGTATGAAATAGACTTTCTCTATGCTGTTCTCTGATTTTATATTAATATTTTCAATTGTGAGCTAGCATAAAAAAAAATTTGCCTTCCTTGCAGTGTTTTGAAAATATCTCGATTGGCTGAAATCAACCTAAGACCAACACTTCTGCAGAAATATTGTGACTTCATCCAGGAAAATATTTCATTTCTATGGTTTGAAAAACAAATACCTGCCAGCAAAACAAAACAAAACAAACCCAACCAACCCAACCAAAACAAACACTCTTCACTAACTTGAAAATATTTTCTTTTTCAATAGTAAATCTGCACAACAATTGAAAACTTGGAAGAACAGAAGAGCCAAAAGAGGAAAACAAACTAAAAGGTATATTACAAGAGTCATGGCAAGTAATTGGTTCCTTGCTGCAAACATAATACTTCAGCTTTTCTTTTTTTTTCCTCTTTTTCCATTTTTTTCCTCTTTTTTCTTTTTTTTTTCTCCTCTTTTTCCTTCCCCCCTCCCTTTTTCCTTTTATTTTTTTCTTTATTGGATTTGTCATCTTATTTTTCTCCTGATACCAGTTTGAAAACAGAAAAAACAGTCACCAACTGGACACTTTTTTTTTTAAAAAAAAAAGGTAATTTAAATAAATTTAAGAAGGAGAAACAGTCAATGATATTAATCTTAGTGAGTTTAAATTAATTTGTTTTGCATTTGTTATGCATACACAGATGAAGACAGAAAGACTACCTTCACCATTTTAATATAACTTTCCACACTACGTAGCTATTATTTGGATTTTAGTTACTTGCAATTTTTAATTTTTCCCCTCTGAGGAGGCTTCTTTTTACTTTATTTTTTTTCTTTTACTTTTTGTTTGTTTGTTAGTGTTTGGGGTTTTGGTTTTTTTGGAGATTGGGGTTTTTTTTTTTTGGTTGGTTGGTTGGTTTGGGATTTGTCTTTTTTTTCCTTTTTTTTTCCCCCCAAAAAAGGATTGAAAACAAGTTGCATAAATTCTAGCATTCACAATCACCATCACAGCATTACTGTCTCCTAACTCATTTGATATGATTAACCACTGTAACTTCAAATATTAATGACTCTCTTCTCTAATCACATAAAGTTTACAAGAAGGCACAGAAGTAGTGATCTGATCATTCTTATTTACAGTATTGCTTCAGACCTTAAGCATTTCAGAGGGGAGAAAATATGGCAAAAAACTGCCTTCTTGTCTGCAGTATTTACATGCTTTACATAGTTTAAAAATATGTGGCTTATTAACGACTGATTTTTCAACCTCTCCAATAAGCTTTTTATTAACGTGACAAGTCCTTTACTTGCAAGTGTCAACCAATTTCATACTGTGCATGTATCCTTTATGATGTTTAATATAAGAGATAGTACAGTATTTATATCCCTCACAATAAGAGAATGGATTGTTTTAAGGTTATACAGCCCAGTTGTGATAAAGAAAGAAGGAACCTTACAAAATGATAAATATTTTCATTAAAAAACTTTAAAACTAAAAGTTCAAAGATATGTTCTCCTCTCTTATATCTTGTCAAAACATGACTTAGGACCCAAAACTAATCTACTTTCAATTTTATTCCATATTTCAGTGCTGTCATAGTACTCAGCAGAGAGTATTGGAATACGATCATTTTTTATTTTGTTGATGTTACCGACAGCTTTATTTCACAAAGCAATCTTATACTATGTCTACCACTGGCAGGTCACAAAGGTCAAATAGTCTATCCTTACAGGTAGAGAGCTTATTAAATGGCACGTCTATTAAACCCAATGGACAACATAAAGAAACATTTCAGCAAAATACTTTTAACATAGTTCAGTGAAGACACAGTCAAAAGGGTATTAAATAATTTGAACCGAGACCAATAAGAATTTTTTTTTTTTATATGAGCACCTTCAAAATTATGCTTCCTACAAAGCCTTCTGAACAGCCAGTTCAGGAGAAAGACTTGCAGAAAGATGAACTTTGTCTGTGCAAACATTTACTTTGTATTATGCATTTACAGCTGTGCATTTGGTGCTAGGCAGTTTACCCAAGATAACATTCTGCTTTCTAGGACTGTTATTTAATTAAACTTTCAATTTAAAATTATCATTACATTTATATGATCCCTTCTATGGCTGCATTTGCACATTTGCTTTAACAGACAAACTTGAATCACAGTAGGATAATTCTTCAGCAGCCATGTATTTTAGCTATTTGTTTTCAAATTATTTCAAATAATCACATAATGGTTTTGGGGGGAAAATCCAATTAAATCAATCAGAAAGAGGCACTCAAAATCTTCATAGAGTATCTTCTAAAGTCCACATAATTCTTTTTTAACTGATAAAGTGTATGCTTTGCAAGAACAGAATATTTATAGACACATAATTGTGATTTAATCTGTCTTTCTGGCATTCTTTCATTATTTCACTATTTGCCAGTTACCTATCATATGTTGAATCTTGCTGTTTCAATATTTGCATGACTGCATTTACAAAAGAATAACAAAATAAAGACATCTTTGGATTAGGAAACCTATACATTGAGATGTTCATCTTCAGATTTAACCCTTGGGGCTCAAAGAAAGCATTCCAGTTGCATTCCCAAATCATATATACTTATTTCTGTATAGCTAAATTGCTGAATACAGGGATGCAGAATCTGTAGACTCTCGTACACAGTTTATTAGATACAGTACTTGGCCTACTGTTACGAGAAGATTCACCTAGTCAGATAATTAATAAGATACAGAAACATAAAACATGAGTTGTTAAAGTTTACAATTACCTTCCCTCACTGCTCCATTCTAAATGCACTGTCCTTGCTTTAACACATAGTAAATCATCTACCTAAATGTATTTGCACCCAATCATTTTTTAAAGTCACAATCTTTGTAGTGTCAACTTGTCAAGGGTCAAAGGGAAGAACAGGCAAGATTCCCAAATCAATCTGCTTGTAGAAACTGTCTCATTTCATTTCAAATTACCTGCTGTGGCTGAAGCAGGCTATGGACAAACTGCCTTCCTCCATAAACCATGACAGCACAGGTCGAACTTATGTGATCATTCATAAGGGGCTAGTCATGCTGGGTCTGTCATTAACTACTTTTAAACTGCTGTGCAGGGTTAAGTGATCTTGCAGGGCAGCAGCAGATATAAATACTATTTGGACAGTTTAATGTCAAGAGACAACTCCTCTGGGATTAAAACCACGTAACCCAATAGTAGTGTTATCGATACAAGGATTAAGGTACTTTGGGACTGTTCCTTGCACTCACCAGTTTTCGTGTGTTTTGTATGTTATTAAGATATCAGATGCACAACACCCATTAAGAGGCTCCCTAAAATATTAGCAGCACCACTCACTATCTTCTGTGGAGAAATTCCCAGCTGCATTAGTTTTGTCCCTGTGGAACCACCCAATCCAGGAGAGGGTACTGCTAATCTAAAAATGTAAGTATATTGCAACAGCTAAATATATGTCAGGCTGCATGGCTCACAAGCAGGGGAAAGAGTTCAGAACTGACTCTCCTTAAAGTCAATCTGGGCAGGTACCACTAATGTCCATATTAGGCAAGGTAGCTCAGCAGATGCCCACTTTCAAACATGGAAGTGGATCTGTTAATTGAATCTGCTACATAGCTAGCTCATAGGGATACAAGAAGATCACTACATGGCTTAATAAACTATACAAGTGATTTCTGCAGAACAACTTCCTTTGTGCTTTGGTTATTTCTCTGGTCACCATTATACTGATATATTCATACCAATGTGAAATAACGTTAATAATGAAAATCAGCCATCATCTTTTTTGACATCTGTGGACATCAAAAGTCAGAGGAGATCTGTTAGGATAGTGAATTAAGTTGGTATCAGTACCAAAAATTTAAAAGTTCTTAAAGGACTTTATGATTATTTTTTTTCCTGATCCTTTCTTCACCATCATATTCTTATTTAATGATTACAGACATAGGTCACTATCCTTAATGCACTTCAGACATGAAGCAGATGGGTGTTGTCACAAGAAGATGCAGAAAGACACCAGTGATCCAATTTACTGAAAAAGACAAAGTCTTGGTCATTTTAAGATTGACTACTCAGGCTTATGATACCTATGCAAAACCATCCATGAAACAGCATGGTAACACAAAGGAGCTGGTTTATCAGTGTCTCATAAAGCACAGATGCCTGCAGCACTGAGAAAGAAAGAAAGAAGTAAACCCTGATCTAACAAATCTAACAAAATCCCAAAATTCAGAGCCACCATAACTTCATGCAGGAGGTAGGAGGGATCAAGAATACATATGCTTTTGGAAAAGAAAGTGTCAATACAACTTGTTTAGAACTGAATGTCACTTTCTGAGGCACACACAGGGAACACTGTGTTTTGGAGGTCAGCTGTCCAGTTAGAAAGGTGAGGTACAATATGTCACAGATTGCTGGACTGTCAGCACTACACATCATCTCTTCCTTTACGCTTAATTTCGCCCACTGATCACTGCGTGCTCTTACACACCACCAGACTTCTCATCAGCATCATGTATCCATATCCATCACTTCTCTACCTTGGCACCACTGGATCTCAGGCTCCAGCTTCATGCTTCTCACTGAAACTTCTTGACTGTCTTCTGAACAACACCCTAAAGGATGTCATCAACACAGAAGGATCTTTTTGTGTGTGTTTATAAATCCACTACTACATAAGGAATACTGAGATGAAGTGAAGTAATAATCCAAACTTACTCCTCTGATGAAGGCAATTTGCACATTTCAGGACATAGAACTAATTTTACGTTGGATGAAAAAAAAATCACACATTGTTAAATTAAAAATTTATTACAGAAAAAGGAAAGGACATGAGGAAAAGAAGCAAAACACTGATCTCTGTGTATTCACTGCACAGGCAGCACAGATAAGATGTTTTCAGTTATTTTGTCTACTTCAGATCTGATAATAAAAAAAATGTAAAAGATAGAGAAAATATATTAATAATGATTCTTGAATACTGCTGTGGAAGACTGTTTCATGTTAAGAAAGGGGAAAAAATGTCAACACTTAGAAACAAAGAATGTGTTCTAGGACTACATCTTAGGTTCACTAAAACTGTTTCTGGTCACTTCTGTTTTCTGTTCTGGAATCTTTGGACAATCTCCCAAATGTGCACATATTATACCTCTTCTACAGTGATCCTCATGACAACACCCACCATGCTTTTAGCTGTAAAAGTGGAATAATGCCTGCTTGGAATTACTTTAGCCTATAGTTTATTAAGTAAAGGTTCTGCTACCCTTCATTTTCAGTCTTGCTTTTGGAAAAAACAGTAGAATTCAAATACTCAATATAAGAGTGGTAAGTACCACAAATAGAAAAGGGAAAATAGCTCCAACAAAATCTTTGGAGTTCAAAACTAACACATACTTACTATTAATGAAAGTCCGTATCACAGAATCAATAAGGTTGGAAAAGACCTCAGGGATCATCAAAGTCCAGCCTGCCACCCAAGACCTCATGACCATTAAACCATGTCAACAAGTGCCACGTCCAATCCCCTCTTGAACACCTCCAGGGATGGTGACTCCACCACCTCCCTGGGCAGCACATTCCAACAGCTAACAACTCTCTCTGTAAAGAACTTTCTCCTCAGCTCGAGCCTAAACCTCCCCTAGCACAGCTTGAGACTGTGTCCTCTTGTTCTGGTGCTGGTTGCCTGGGAGAAGAGACCAGCCCCCTCCTGGCTACAACCTCCCTTCAGGTAGTTGTAGACAGCAATGAGGTCACCCCTGAGCCTCCTCTTCTCCAGCCTAAACAATCCCAGCTCCATACAAAACAACTACACAAAATCAAATCATCTTAGTTTTTTCCCCACTTTCAGTCTTTTAGATAGCATCACATGGGAAAATTCCTTTACCTTCCAGTTGCATGGTGGCTGGCTGCTGTATTTAATTCTGTGGCATAAGCTTATTGATATCCATAAAGTAAGTATACAGATCCTGGGAGTGTTTTCTAGGCATTTTCTATACACATCACTGAACAAAGGAATTCAAACTAAATCAGTAGTCAAACAAACAAGCCAAACATGTCACTCAATCTCCCCTTCTTCCATCTGTCCAAAGTTAAATATTTAGTAACAAAACTTCATAGTAACCAAATGATTTGACTTATGGTCTCTTAAACATATCATTTTCAGTGCTATTATTGACATGTTTCAAATGAACAGTACAACAGTTTCTAAGGCTGTGTAAAACCTGTAAATTCCACCCAAAAAACCCCCAACATTTTAACCAATGTGAGCTTTGACTCAAAGGATTTCAGATATTTTGATGCATGGGATTACATAATAAACATCTTTTTCAGGATACATTGCTTTGCAAACAATCATACATTTACTTTAAATTATTACTTCCATGCTAATGCTACAGAAATCAGTAGAAATTATAAACCAAATTACATAGCAACAAAATTGTTTTCAACCTGTGGCACACAGGCTATGTGTATTACACAGCCACAGTATCACCGTAAAACATTTAGAAAGCCAAAAGAGTAGACAGCTGGTCCAAGCCCTCAGGTCAAAAATGAAAGATAAAGTAGAGAAAGTTTCTTCAAGGATCATATTCATATTCCCAAGAGAAAGAAAAATAATATTTGAACCATTTGTGAATTACACCTGTAACTACTAGAAAGAAGCTCAAATACCACCAAAAAAGACAAAGACAATTAATAGACAAAACCTGGGTTACTTCCCACCTGTCTGCAACAGTCAGTTTGTTGGAAAAGTAGCAAGCAGCTTCTCCATATCTCCCTTGTTACAGTCTCCTAACCTGGGTAGCAGAGGGAGGATAAGGACAAATTTGGCTTATCAAGATTCTTCACTAAGTGGAATGGAAATCTCACCTAACCACATTGCTAAACATGCTTCCCCTTTTTAATACTTTACCTTTACACATAGTGACATCAAGAAAATAATTTACCAAGTCCATTGCCTTTCTTCAACTGCTGTGGTTCATTATGCAACTTCCTCACACTACTACAGCACGTTTACTTCTCCCTTACCTAGGGCAGAAAACAACATCTAGAGCTGTTCACCTGCATAGAAATTTAGCATATTCTTGACAAGTAATTATTGAGGGGGGGAAAAAAAATCTTAAACATGATCTGTAAAATTCTTTTCAGTTAAAAGAGTTGAAATGATAACTACGTGATCATTTGTACAAAATATATGATGAAAGGGAATTATTTAAATACTAACACATTCGAGTCATCACAAACTCAGTTCAAAAGCATTACCTGAAAGTTATCATTCCTGCAGTAAAATTCTCCCCTTGAATCTCTAAGCCATGGAGTGAAAGAGTAACATCCAGTATCATCACGATATGGAAAAGAGACAACTCCGTTATCGTTGGAATACAATGATTAGCTTAACCTACAGATACCTTACAGCATTGCCTAGTCGGTAGAAGCAATCAGACCAAAACAGAACAACCAAAAAGAAACCCACCCGCTGAGGATCCTTGAATTGTTAACAGTATTAGAGTCAAAGTTGTGCAGATGCAAGGTGAGTTTAAGACAGTACCCTGAAACAATGGGCTTGGACTCCAATGAATAATAAACTGTTACAGGAATTTTGACGACCCCTCCATGAATGCCATCAAGTCTGTAGCTCCTGAGGGCTCACTCCTTGCCACATCTTTCCTGTGAGAAGGAACGATTACAGGATACGACAAGTTTCAAACCTATCCATATGCAGATGTCAGCAACCTATGTCAGTAAATGGGAACAAGTAAAGTCACTTCGATAACACAGTATTCCATTACAATGAATATTTGAATGAAAAACAGACGGCACAAGCTCGACTGAATAATCGAGTTGCTTGGCAGCAAAGTGCAATATGAGGAAATACCTGACACTAATTTTAGTAATAAAACTTATTTCTTTAAAAAAAAAAAAATGAAAGGCAACTTCGTGGAAACTCCCAACCCACTCCAGTATGTTATGGACAACACTCTGATTTACTTACTGAATTAAAAATAAATATATAATCTTAACCATGAGGGTTTTCCCATTTAATGGCAGGGAAAAAAACCACATCTGCTGACTATTTTGTAAATCTGCCTTAAGATTTTCATTGAAATTGCAGGCAGCTGAAGCTGGTTACTTTCAAGGAATGAGCCAGACTTGATGCTCCCTCAGAAAAGATCATTGGAAGGATGCAATGGGAATATGATATTCAGAGCTTTCGACGTCAGCAGAAAGGGGAATAGGCACACACCACCCTTCACAGCAGGTCTTCAGCCCTCGGCACCTTCAACCCCTAGTATGCGGGCCTGGCTCTAGGTGCTGCTATTCGACAGAGCAAAGATAATTCCCGCATCAGTTTGAACGATCTCTAAGAGATCAGCTGTTGAAAAACCACCCGCTGAGCCCCATCTCCAAAACCCCGAAGTGCGACACAGCAAAAGAAGGTGTCACACAGGCCGACGCCTTCCCTCCTCGCAGCGAGCCCTCGCAGAGAAATGTTGCGGCAGAGTGACTGGAAATAAGGACAAAGCCCTGCTTCCCCTGCCCGGGGGAGGGCAGAGCGCCCGGGCCCCTCGCCGGCGGCCGCTCCCCTGCTTGTTCTCCGGCGGCGACACTTAGCGCCTCGTTCCGCTCAGCGCAGGGCTCCGGATCCCATCTCACACCACCATGCAAATAAGGACTAATCCCTCTCAATCTAGCACAGTGGCTCCGGTTTGCGTGGGAGAGAAAGGTAAATTTACAGCTGAGACGTTGTATTTAGCTGTTCGAGTTGAGCTTTAGAAAATAAACTCCATTGTCACAAAAGGAGAAGCAAACAAACACTACCAAAAGGAAAACTAGCCGGTTTTCATCTGCTTAGCATTTTCCGAGACCATACTACAGCTTTCCTTTTGAAGTAAACTGATTAATTTAAACCAATGCGGAGCCATGCAAAAGGTCTCGCCGGTTTTGTTTCGATAAGCTGGGGAAAACGGTGAATTCATACAGGCATGAATCATGCATTTGTTTTTAACAGAAGAGGCCTTTCCAATACACACACATCCCCCCATTCCCCTCCCCCCCCCCAAAAAAAAAAAAAAAAAAACAAACAAAACCAAAAAAAAAAAAAAACAACACAACCTTGAGGTCAGTAAAAAAATAAAAACCACGCACAAAACAAAAACACCCCAACAAATCTTTCCAGTCACTACACAGAGTAGGTTCCTTTACGACACAGAAGAGATTCACCACTCCAAGGAGACAGGTCCTAAAAATATCAGTTGATGTAAATTAAAGCTACATGCGGCAACCAAAAAGGTACATTTCAAACACTGATAAAATCAGAGGCAGGAAGTTAACCAGAATATGTTTCTTTAAACAGTTTAATGAGAGATGCTGTACCCTTGGCCCTTAGAGCCATCCAGAAGTCATCTGATTTGGTTTCTTGTCTATTCAAAAAAAAATATTGAATTTCCACTAATTGGGCTGTCAGGCTGCTTTCATGACACATCAAACAAACATTTACTTCAGTCATTCAATGATGTCTCAGAATCACTTCAGATAAGATATTTCTCCCAGCTAACAATTTATCTTCCCTACACTTGGCCAGTTTTTGCTTTTAGCTCATATGACCACAGAGCTGACTGCTTTAAACCCAGAGCAATTCTGTCCCCAGGGCTTCCTTCCACCCACCATGCACTGCAGTGAAAGGATTAAGTGGCACAAAATCTCTGTGATGCAGTTGAAGGGAGACACCAGAATCAGGACCCTGCAAACAATGTGTGTTACTTTGAGAAAAACAAACCAAAACAAACCAAACCATTTACATACACAGAAGTCTTCATTTAAGAACTTACATACAGAATTTTAGTTGACTGAAGCAAACAAAAGGAACAGTTTCCCTTCAACGACAGTCACAATCTCGTACACAAGTCCACGACACAGGAGAAGAAATCACCCCTCTCTGTATATTAAAATTAATAATAATAGTTGGACCAGCAGGAAAAGCAAAGACAAGAAGAACTATTAGTAGATGATGACTCAAACTCAGGGGGAAAAAAAGAAAAGTAAGCAGAGGCAAGCAGAAAGTAAGAAGGCAAGAAGCTACGCAAAAGAGACTGAGGAAACTAAAATTCTACATTTGAAAACCTACAAAATTACTAGTTATGTATTAAATCTAAAGAAAAAAAAATAGCATTTAAGGCAAATACCAAAACAATTTTCAAGGACTCTTCTAGGTGTCAAATAACAGCTTCACTAATCAAGCTTCTTTGATATTAATATTTCATGCTAATGTCCAGTTAGTACATGCTGCAATTTTTTTTGCTCTTCTAAGTATCATAAAGTTTACTAAATATTTGGGCTTTGATTTGACCTTTGCTACAAAGAGATCCAAACCTTGAGAGCCACAGCAAAAGAAAAAATGTTAAACCAACTATTTTGACTGTACTATCACAGGAGCCAAGTATCCTCTCTGCTCTGTTCCAATTTGAGACCACATTGCACCTGTGCTACCTCCATACTACATTAAACTCTGTTCATGCTGACTTAGGCTATGCCTACTTGCTTCAAAGACCATTTTCCCCCCTCTTTCTCAGAACAATGCCAAAAGGATCTATCAAAAGAAAAGAAAAACCTTTGTGGTGATCGTAAGGTCTAGAACACTGGATATGTAAATTGAACCTAATATACTTTGTATATTCAGAAACACTTTGTCAAATATTAGTTCTTCCTTTATTACATTTTCCCTGCACTGAAGAAATTTTCCAAAATAGTATGGTGCAAATGACCTGTAGTTAGCCACCCTGAGAACTGTAAAGTCATCCTCCAATGCAGGCATATTTCACTGTCTAACTGAAACAGCCATAAAAAGATCAGATGCTTCTGATAGGGTGCCCATCTGAAAGCATGGAAATCACAGGATCACAGGATGTTAGGGGTTGGAAGAGACCTCTAGAGATCATCAAGTCCAACCCCTCTGTCAGAGCAGGACCATACAAGCTAGCACAGGTTGCACTGGAATGCATCCAGACGGGTCTTGAAAGTCTCCAGAGAAGGAGATTCCACAACCTCTCTGTGGAGCCTGTTCCAGTGCTCTGTGACACTTACAGTAAAGAAGTTCTTCCTCATGTTGAGGTGGAATTTTCTGTGCTGCAGTTTACATCCATTGCCCCTTATCCTATCACAGGGCACAAGTGAGCAGAGGCTGTCCCTTCCTTCCTGACACTCAGCCCTCAGATATTTATAGACATTTATTAAATCCCCTCTCAGTCTTCTCCTCTTCAGACTAAACAGCCCCTGGGCTCTCAGCCTTTCCTCGTAAGGCAGCGCTCCAGTCCCTTCATCATCCTTGTAGCCCTCTGTTGGACTCTCAAGTAGATCCCTGTCCCTCTTGAACCGGGGAGTCCAGAACTGGACACAGTATTTAGTTCTGTATTTAAACTACATCTATTTTTATTAGAATCAGTGAAATACAAAAAAAATCTTAAAGTAACTGTAAATGAGCACTGCATTTCCACCAACTATAAAAAGAACACACTTAAGCTTGGAAGGAAAGAGGAGGCACTAGCACAACCCAAACTTTACTCATTAGTATGCAGAGTATGTGAATTTATCTTCAATCGCAACTACCTTTTGCTGTCACATGAAGCTTTGTATATTCAGCATATATTCACTGCCTCTAGCATTCTGTGCCCAACAATTACCTCACAATTTTGTCGTGGTTCATACAACTGAGGTTGCTTCATAAATCTTTTCATTTCAAGGAAGGAAAAGAAAGACTAGAAATATGAAGCAGTTAAGCAAGTGTTACTGAATGTTTCCAAAGGGAAGAAAAAAAAAAGGGGGGGGAGAGGCATTGTGTTTTATCACTCAGTGAAATCTAATTTTGTGTGTAGGTGTCAGACAAAGAGGAATGGGAAGGAAGGCGAGGTCTTGACTGACTTCCCTGCAGTTACTTTGCATCCTTGAAGATTTTTTATTACACAAAACATTCACCATAGTTGCTTTTACTTTTCAGCTTCTGTTTAGGATTTAGTATACTATACTTACATCTTTATGGCTCCTGATGCTCTGTCACATAGCTATTTGCCACATCCACATATGCTTGACCCCTTTGGGCATTCCTGTAAAGTCAGTAGAGAATTTCTTTTTTGAGCAAATCCTTTTAATGCAGATAAATATTCCATGAGTAGCTTTGAAAGTCCATCCTATAATGCACCGACATAAAAGACCAAAGCAATAGTTGATGGAGAGGCAGCTTGAAGGAAGTGAGAAAGAAAGAAAAAAAAAATCTATAAGCAATACCTTGCCAATTGTGGAGTAACAGAAGTTTTTCCCTTGATGCCCTCTGCCAGAAAATGCTGCTGGACTGTCATTACCCATCCTTATTACTGCTGATATTACTGTTCACATTACTAAATAATAACTTCATATTTATTATGCACACCACTAATCAACTATTTCAAGATAGAGTGAGACACAACCTGAGTTTATTTCCCAGGAAAAGCCATCTTCCATCCATTCTCTTCAGTTTTAAGTAATTTACTTTTAAACACTCAGGACTAAGTGAGTCTAAGTTTTATTTTTAACAGGCTCACACAGTATTTCCAGTAGGAGCATTGCTGCTATACTGTAATTATCAGCTGCCTTGTTTCAGATGCCTTTGTGTCAGACACTTTTTCCATTTCCTTCAAAAAGTAAGCATCATGATGGCATTTGATAAATCATTCACTGAAGCTGCTGCTTGAATTAACACCAATTAAGTTAATTTAAAGCTAAATGCCATCTATTTGAGATGAGGAAACAATAGAAATAAGAAGAGTCTTTTCCAAACAGCTTATCTTTTCTAGAGATGCAGGAGTACTCTTGCAAAGGGGAGGAACAGCATGAAGCAGACAGAGACATCCCACACTCTTTCTATCTGGCAAATGAAGCTGGGCAGCTCTATGTCAGAAAATAGTTGGAAAATCACCAGCTAGCACCAAGAGAAGAGCACCCTTCTTTCTATTCCCCTGTAAATGCTCAATTTTAGAATCATGCTACATAGACACTAAAAACAAGCAGCCAGAAGAACAGCAGAATAATTGCATATACTTTCTTCTTGCTTCTGCCAATGTTCTTCCTCTTTGAAGTCCAGAGGGCCTTTCAGATGTTCAAGTGCTCTGTACATTTGGGGAAAAATTCTACACCATGAACTGGCACAATCTAGGGGCAAAAGAGGCTCTTCTGTAATGGGACACAGGACTTGCAACACAGACTGAAAGAAGTAATAACACATCTCAGCGGTGCGTGGCACATCAAAAAAAGAAATGGTCCTAGCTCTGGTTCATGTTAAGTGTACCTGACTGTACTTAATTCTATCATTTTTCTAGTCACAACAAAGCTGCTGAAGTTTAAACAGCACTGCTGGTTAACTGACAAAACTCTAGAGATATAATCTGCCACAAAAATAATTCCACAGCTTTGCTTCTCATAGGTAACTTGCTAGGCTGCTTTCAAACAATTAAGATAAAACTACAGTCTTGTTTCCATTAAGCAACATTAACACTCCTCCCCTTTTAGCAAAAACAGAATGCCTCGTGGTAATTGATCTCATTGCTGAAAACAAGAGCAAAGCAGCGAGGCAAAATAACAGACTGAGAAACATATTCCCTTCTCATAGGTCCCTTAGGCAAGCCTATACACAGCTGTGATCCCAGCCCTCTCCCATCCCAGTTTCTGTAAATAAGAAAGAAGAATATATGTCTGTTAATAGCCTGTATAAAGCACATTTCTTTCAATCAGTGCTTTTATCAATGGCCAGTCCCACCAGGTACAGAAATTTCAAAATCTCGATGTAGTACAACTGTTTTACTTACAAACGCTTTCCTACACTAACGACCAAATCTACTCTGCTCAAAATAGTTAAGACCTTGGGTCAAGGAGACAGTGGCATTAGCACTCAACAGAAAATGTGCTTCTCTACACTAAAATAGCCACTTAAGCAAGAATGTGGAAATGATTTATCTTGCAATGTTTGAAGTTGGATCTTCACCTCAGCTATGTCATGACTGCACAATCAGTCAGAGGAGGACTGTTACACTTTCATACAAAGAAAAGGATATTCAACTCTTCACCATGAGTATCTAACAAGTAATATTACCTTGCAGAAAATAAGAAAAAGCATAAATATTAGCCAGTGGAAACATTCACATTTATAACATTGGACTTAGAGACCTTCAGTATTCCAGTCCCCAAATATAAATGTGTTTAATAATACAAAGGTAATGCAATTTCATCAAAGCCGTTCCATTTAAATAAAACTGTATTTGTAATCCTAAATACTGCAGTCTTACAACAGTGTAAGATAAACACAAAATATGTAACTGAAAACTTAAATTGAAGCTTATCAATAAAGTCTTGCAAGCAGAACCGTATTTTGAGGCAAGAAAGTAGCCAGGGATTCAGTGGTACTGTTTATGCTTTCACTGTTTTAAACAGCTATACATCATTTTCAAAGCAGAAGACTATAAAAGGCTTTCCAATTACCCACACTGAATACTGATGATACTTATACATCCACCCAACAATTTCCAGGATCAGACCCCACCACAGAACAACCTGGTGGTCTTCCAGAGATATATCAAACCAAATAAATTCACAAAATCATGAGCCCATGAGATTGATTTTTTTTCTTTTTATCAACATATCTTTTTTTCCAAGAGACCTAATTACCTTTAGAAATACCCTTAAGAAATCAACTAAGCTGCTAAAGAGAAAAATGAGTAGTTGTCATAACTATGGGCACAAGTGCTTCTACTGGAATTGAGAAAACTGCCAACTTGTGAAGAATCCAGCCCCACAATCTATTGTGCCTCTGTATCTTTACCAATGTAGTGTACTTAATCACTGTACCTTTAAAGAACTAGAGACTTCATATTTCTCACATCTATAGACATTCTCTCAGCAAGAAGACCAGAATTTGGAGAAATAATTGAGGAAGTAGGGAATTTTAGCCAAGAATTCTGCTACATTTCCTCCGCTTGACCTGTTAAAACTCTGCATGTCCTCAAAAGCAGTGAAATTCAGATGGTCTCTAGATATGCAATATTCAAGGTTTTAGTCTTATCCAGAAAAGCAGACACAGAGTAATTGAGATAGCATAACCACGGCCACATGCCTACTCTGTACATACAAAAGGCTGAGAACTCTACATTCTGCACTGGAGGATTTTTGAGAACTCACAGTTCTTTATTTTTATAATATGGAAAGAGAGGTCTATACGTTCTAAATGAGGACAGTACAAGATTTCTTCTTGTCAGAAGGGAAAAAACTGGGCATACATCAAGCAGCAATGCTCAGCTTCCAGAAGGGCAACTGCAAATGAAGTTCTCTGCCGTTTCTTCACTTTTCTATGAATTTAGCAAAAAGACAGTGTAATAAGTTAGAAAGAACAGGCATGATAGCTAGATCCCCCCCCCCCAGATACTATACACAATTACATACATTTATATAATTTCCAGTGATGTCACTTGCAAATTAAATTATTCATGTTTATGTTTTGAAAAGAGCATCCAAAACCATAAATACTGCTTTTGAATTGAATATAGCAGAGAAAGTACTAACGGCGTGACATGGAGGGAGATGAATGTGTGGGCCAGAGGCAACTCCATTCTGAAGGCATAGAAAATATGCCAGCAGACTTGACCTCCTGACCTGAAGTTCTAGATAGAGTACAACAAAAGAACAGGGACAATCAGCAATTAAACTAACAGGCGGGGCGGGGGGAAAAAAGGAAAAATATTTTTTTATCCATTTAAATCAAGTTTGCCGCAAGAAAACACTAGCCCTGTCCTACTCAATGGACCTACACACCTGTGCCTGGGCAAGTATTTTGGTAAGCTGCAAAGAATGAGATAAAGTACACGTTTTACATGAAAAAATGAGACATCCTTTTTTTGCTGGAGATAAGCAACCGAAGACTGCAGAAGGCAGGCTGGCTGCTTTCAGTAACAGTGTCATCTCAGAGTGTTCAAAATGCAGCCTCAGAACACCAGACCACTGATGGTACAAAAGCCTAAATCCTTCATACTGTTACTTATTTCATCACCAAAAAAAGGGTGTAATAAAAAAAAAATCCCATTGCCTACCAAGCTTATCTCTTACACTCTGCACCAGTCAGTGAGACAGTGCTTATGACAGACTGAAAAATGTATACCTGATGGTATGTGATAACATTTTAAATCAAACCAAACCATCTTTCCTTTGCTCAGTCTGCAACGTGAGGTTATTCCCATTTAGCTTAAAATAACATAGCTCCTCAACTTAAGTTATGTTAATTTGGTTTAACTCCAAATAAGTTTGTAGAAGCTTTATTAAAATGGCTTTAGAAATCCATTTCAAACACAATTGATGTAATCATCTTATTTATTCAAGTGAGAAAAGACTGTGCAAGCATTTAACTCATTATCTGGGCAGTTACAGTTATACTTCTCAAAACCATTTGTTGAGTACTCCCTGCAGTTTGAGAGCAGTTCACCTATGCAATACTACCAATTTAACATGGAAAGTTAAACTAATTCCTGGCTGCAAGTACTACTAGAAGGGGAAGGTACCTATACTGCATATTTTCCATAAAGCTTGTGTTATTTTTTTCTAAAAGGTTGAGGGGAATTCGTTTGGTAGTTATGTACAGATGTATAAAGAAGTCAAATGTTTATAAGAATGAAATATCCTGCTAAAATTCTCAATTGGAAAAAAAAAAAGCAGGGGTTGGGGAGGTATTTCAAGGGGCAGCAGAACCAGCAAGTCACATCCTTCTGTCACTTCCACATATGTAACTGCAGGATTTGCTTCTACTGCAGCTCATTCAATTAAATAGCCTTCAAAAGGAGTAGATGTTTGATGGATTATTGTATTATAACTAGATAATTTGCAGCACTGGCTCATCTATAGGAATATGGAACTTGCAACACCAGACAAACAAGCTATTGTATCTGGTCACATAACTTGCCTGAGGCAATGCAATTCTGATGCTTCAATGGGAGTTGTAAAAAGTCCAGTGCATCTTCATTGCCTTTAGTATTTTTTCAACTGATACACTCTACTATAACTGTGTACAGTTTGCCTTCTAAAATGTTACCTCAAAACCTTTCAAGATCTTGTTGCCAGCAGCTTGTGATTACCAAGTTGATCACTCCAGCTGCCACTTTGATCAGCCACACTTGATGCTGTCAGATGTTTTCTGTGCACACAAGTGCACAAAAATAAATATATACAGTGTTCAGAAAGCTCTGCTCACTTCTAAGAAAAAAATGTTAATCAAAAAATATATTAGAAAAGGGAAAAAAAAAGCATTCTCTTTGGAGATGACTGAGCTTCAATAGGAATGTATCCTCTATGTCAGGGGTACAGTGCTGGTTATTTTCATGAAAACCTACCTAAATTTATACAAGCAATATAAATTTCTGAAAACCTTTAGTTGGCCCTGTTCCTCTATTATGCCAGAATAAGTGCCTCCTGCTCTGCCACAATGGGTAAAACCAAACTATCCATGCAACAGCCAGTCACAACAGTTCTCTATCGAAACAGCTGTAAGGCATCCAGGTTGCAAGCATATACCAATCCTCTGCATCTCATGCAGAAGAAATAAAATCCATGCAGAGAAAAAAGGAAATAGCCCATAGGGACAAGGACTCTTATGAAACTGGAACAGCAGGGAAGAACAGAACATGTAGCTGGATGCAGGAACTGGTCAGGCAAGAAATGCAGGAACAGAAATAAGATTAGGACAGAAGAAGAAGGGTACATGTAAAAGATGATGGAACTAGGAAAGAAGGAGCCAAGAGAATACAGAGGCAAAGACTTGTAGAGCAGGAAGATCTGAACGAGACAATAGTGGTATTTGCTTACTGAGTTAAGAACTGCACTAAGAGGAGCAGGATAGGAACAAAGGTCAAGTCCAAAATAACAAGAGGTCTTCCGCTAGAGTTACTGCTTCCAGGTCTACTCTAAGGATCAAAATAACCATGTACATCACTACTAAAATATCAGCAGCTACCTGCAAAAATAATGAGAAAGGATGCTTTCTCCACTGGTCCTGTTCCATGGAGGGTGAAAAACAGATACTATCATCATCAGTTACTCTGCTAGCTCAAATGACAGTGGCCCTCATCATCCAAGGACTTCAGACTTGCTGCTGAACTAGACAAACATCGATAGAAAGTCCACCTTGTGGTACTTTGCCTGTTTTCTCCTAAATTTGTCCTGAGGCTAGTTGTTAAATATCATCTTATAAATTCCCTAAATTGAGTAACTGCAGGCTGAAAGACACGAATCAAGGGCTGCCTTCCCACGTTAGCAAAGTTTCATAAAAATCAATAAGCAGTGTTCAGCAATAATATGGCTTTGCATCTTAAAGAGGATGGCATCCTCCGACACTTCAGTGGAACGTTAGTCCAGCAACTACCCTTTGAAAAGATATCACCTTTCTATTGCAACATCTCAGAGAATCAGGGCTTTTCCCAGAAATTTTAACTGCATTTGCATTACGTATGCTTGACAAAATAAGTACACAGAAGAGTACGCACTGAAGAGATCTTAAAAGCATGAAAAAAATATATCTGTAAGCACAAACCAACAAAGACTGACTGTTTATAGAAGCCAGGAAAGCTGAAGATGGAAATACTGGTTAGCTCAAACAACGCCCACTGATAAAAGCCCAAGGACTGTGATGAAATCAAGTCGAACAAATGAAAGAAGCACAGGGCACAGAAATTAAAAGTCTGTTGGTGTATGCCAGAAAAATGCTGACATCTCTTGAAGCCATAACTTAAAACTAGTCCTACAATAGGTGTCTGAAAAGTACGAAATTTCCTGTTACCATTTATTACTATCACCACATGGAACTCTAGAATTCACTGCAATGTCATTCAGTATTATTGCCTGGATCTTGAGAAACAGCCTGACCAGACCCACCAAAGAAGACCCAAATTACATTGCTGTAATATCCAGCTTTGATTAAGCCTTGAAAAACATCTGGAACACAAAACTTACATTCCTGCTGTCATCCATTCCCCATGCACATTTTAATCCCCATCCTTTTTAATATTTTTCCCATGTTTATAAATAGATAAACCTGTCTCAACCAGTCAAGACAATCTTTTGCAACAATCAAGCCCATGACCGAAACAACAGCTAACAGCAGTGCCTGCAACAGCCTAATGCTGTTACAATTTATCAACAGACAGATAAGATAATGTTTTGTGCCTGCCTTTCTCCAGCAGAAAGACTTCAAGTTAAAATCTGAACCAAAACCAGAAGCTGCATTCTCTCTGCTTTGCTTTTTTCTGTTCTTGTGCATGAGTTCTGAACTAGAGCATCTTCAAGCCAGGGCATTTAAACTACTTCGGGGAAGAACAGTCCAAAAGCAATTAGCATCTCCCAGCTCATGCTTGATTCAGATGTTTCCTTATGGTAACCTTCTACAGTTAACAAGAAAGGAAAGAAGGAAATTTAGTAAAATATAAAGAAGCAATCAGGACTTCATTTCAAAATGTTTTCAATGTCTTGAATTCTCTGCCCAATTTGTTCCATTAAACAATGCACCTTCAGACACTCCATTGTACTGCTTCCTAGAGACAAATACTGTTGCCTCGGCATAAAATCTGTCACCGCAGTTCAGCACAGATCAAACAAAGCTATGGAGAATCACAGAATTGTTGATGTTGGAAAGGACCCTTTGAGGTCACCTTGTCCAAACTGTCTGCTCAAGTCAGGTCAGCTAGAGCAGGCTGATCAGGACCATGTCCAGTTGGGCTTTAAATATTTCCACAGATGGAGATTCCACAACATCTCTGGCAACTCACTCCTGCATTTAACAACTGTTTCAGTAACAAAGTATTTTCTTGTGCTCAGATGAAATTTCATGTGTTTTAATTTGTGCTTGTTGCCTCTGGTCCTTTCACTGGGCACTACTACCAAGTCTGGCTCCCCTGTCACCATTCTTTCCTTTAAGTATTTGTACACTCTTCCCCAAGCCTGCAGTGTCTCTTGGAGTCGTTGTGACTGAAGTGCAGGAGCTGGCTCTTGGTTTTCTTAAGCCTCATTCCATTGACCTCAGCCCATTGATTTAACCTGTCCAGATGTCTCTGCAGAGCCTTCCTACCCTCAAGCAGTTCATCACTCCTGCTCAATTTAGCGTCATCTGCAAACTTATGGTGCCCTTGATCCCCTCATCCAAATCATTAATAAAGATGTTAAACGGAACTGGCCCCAAGACCAAGCCCTGGGGGAGAGCGCTCATGACCAGCCATTGGCTGCTCCATTGGTCCATTGGCCACAATACTTTGGGCCCAGCCTTCCAGCCAGGTTTTAATCCAGCAAAGAGCCCACCTGGCTATACCATGGGCTGTAAGTTTCTCAAGGAGAATGCTGCTTACAAAAAAAAAAAAAAAAGCAAATCTCCATTCTTTACCTTCACTGCACACTTCAGAGTTTGCTGTGCTACACAGGCCTCTCCTCTACAAGGGACAGCACAAATCAGCTCGACATTGATTAAACCTTGAGAACATCCTAAACTAGTAGGTAGTGTCATTATTGAAGAATGACAGATGATTCTCTATGGTTTAAAAAAAGAATTGCTGAGTACTTCAATTCAAAGATGGATGCTAAATTTGAATGGAGCAACAGGGTCTCACTGTTAGGAAAGAGCCACACCGGTTACGTGCTCTCTGCGCAACACTTTGCTTTTGCGTACAGGCTACCAAGAAATTTGATCTATTTCAACACAGTGCATCACAAGCCTGTAGGTACACATAAGTGGAAAGTGAATGACCTGAAGATTTGTGATTTTTCTAGATTTAGAATTAGAAGCTGTTACTGGCAATTTTGAATGCCTCACTGCTGTGTATCCATAAACTAAAACAGAATATCAGAGTATCTTAGAAACCATAAGGCCCTTTTCCAGTCACATGGTCTCTCTACTTTTCTTCCTTTCCCAACTCCTTGCCACACACCATCCTTGTAACAGTATCTATCTATTGAGAAAGAACTCAATGTTTTTTTTAGATTTTGCAAGCTAACAATTTCCAATACATTATCTAATCTTTTGATTTTGTTCACTGATGGGAGAAAGAGGATCCTCTGTTTTATTTGTGTCCTTTCTGGCGGAGAAATAATAATAATAATACAAAAAAAAAAAAAGAAACAAAACAAACCAGCTCTTTGAGAAGCTTGTGTCAGCTTCATTGTTAAGACAAAGGTCACTGCATTCCTATTCATGATGACCTACAACTGTACCCATTTAAGGACTTCATTATACTATATGAGAGGGACCTCTTTCTCAGAGGTTTTAATTTGGCTTCATTGTGAGAAGAACAAAACATGCAAGCATCAGAATACAGTGTTAAAAATAGCAAAACCTGATGATTTAACTACCAGCAGTCTTGTTCCATTTGCCCTCCATGCTTAAAACGTGTGAAGTACAATTTCCAGAAGCAGGTAAAACAAAATATTAAACTGCTTTTACAGCAAAGTGCCTCTTTAAACTCCAAAATAAATAAATCATCAAATTTAGTGTATTTACACAAATGTTACTGCAATCTCTCAAAGTCTAAGTTCCAACATCTCGAGACAAGCAATTGGTTTAACTCTCATCTCCCCAGACTAATACTAAATTATATCAAAAGTGGAAAGAAGTTTCGATTAAAAGTGCTCAGGAAATAAGTGTGCGTGTTTAGTTACAGGGTTTGAAAGAACAAGTACATCAACTGCTTCATGATATAATTCGACCTAGCTTTCCAAGGCTGACAAATTTCTGAAGCTAAACAGGTTGAGTATTTTTAGTAACATATCTCAATTGATTACTGTTGAATAACACTCTGGACTAAAGCTGGCCAGACGGCAAGATAGAAGAATTTTGGCACAGATATCTGCGTTTCGTTTTCACAAAGTGAATCAATACTTGGAAATGGAAATATTTGAAAAAAAAAAATCCCAGGTGTTCTAAGAAATGGAGTTTGCTGCACTGCCACTCACACTTCCAAATCATTCACAACAGCCCAGCTGCAAAAGGAAGGTCACATTCTCTCTGCCAA
The DNA here is from genome assembly GCF_027791375.1 of Indicator indicator. Classification (NCBI taxonomy): domain Eukaryota; kingdom Metazoa; phylum Chordata; class Aves; order Piciformes; family Indicatoridae; genus Indicator; species Indicator indicator. The sequence continues at coordinate 4,287,615 of NC_072019.1, forward strand.
GAACACGTAATTGCCTACTGCCCCTTAAGACACGACAGGGCCATGAGATTCAACAAGTAAACTTAATATCCCCAAGCTGAACAAATCCCAAGCAGACATCTAGCACAATAAAAAAAGCTATCTTCAGATGCATGATGGGATCCTTATTAATCTCATTTCCCAGCATTACTAAGCACTTTCTAAGATAACATATTTTTTCATTCTAGAGATCTGCTTTGCTTAATACGTAAGAAATCCATCAGCTTATTTTACCCACCATAATTTAAAACACCTCAGCAAAACATACAAGCTGTTTTACTATCCATCTCTGTATTTCTTTATCAGAGGAAAGCAAACTGAAGTGATTCTAAACCTCATTGCTATGGAGTTGCATATGGAGTCCTTTGTAAATTCTACTCTTCAAAACAGGTCTCAGTCCTGGCTTTATTCCCATTCATCTCAGAACATAAGAACATCCCCATAAAACTCCCACCTGTGAGATTTTCTTTTTTTCACCTCCCAAAAGAAATAATTCAGAATCTTTTATCAGCCTGAACCATCAACCATATAAATTTCTGGCCATATACCAGCACCCCAACACATCATGTCCCAGTCAAGACTCTAACCTCCTATCCACTGGGAACAGAATACAAGCAGAGAAACACACTGTAAAGAGAAATTGTGGGATTAAAGTTTCTTGGCCTTTGAGAAAAATTAAAATGCAATTTGTGCCAAAAGCACAAAGTAAATGTTCCTTCTGAACAATAACACGGGGATATTCCAAATGGTAATAACCTACCTTTAGATAAAGAAAGATCTTAGCACGTGTGCTACTACAGAATATCTGATGCTTGCAGCAGATCCTGCATAATAACCATTATATGCCTCATTAGTCCACGGAACGTTCTGATATTTGTAGCACTAAATAAGAGAGTATTTAAAATACATTTTAAGGCAGGTTAGAATATATAAAAACAATCAGAGAAATACATTTTTAAATTAGATCTTCATTCTTTCATTTTGAGTCTGGTTAGATAGTATCTTATCAAATTTCAGACCATGTACAGGCAGCTTTCTAGTGTGGCACCATACTAATACTTAGGACACCCCTGGGTTTAAAATTACCCAAACTGCTGGAAATTTACTAAAACCAAAATATTGAAAAGCATCAATATGAAAATAGAGTTGTATGACTCTTAAGTTAAAAAAAACAAAACAAAACAAAACCAGAATGATTTTTTTCTGTTAACCCTCAATTCACCCCACCTTGTACATGCACTATGACAGATTACATGATGACACAGGATTTTTTCCAAGCAGTGCTGCTGTGCTATTTGTATCCAAAACAGGATGACAACTATCAGAGAAGGAAGCAAGACTATGCTTAATGAGGCTGTTATCTGCAGAACCTCATTTAGCTTGTTGCAGATGTCAAATTTACAGTGAATACAAAGGAAAAGATGACCCAGTGACTGAAGCTCCTGAATACCACCTTAGAAAGTTGTCACTTTAGCCTGCCCCACAGCTTCTACTTGATTCTAGACAGTCAGCTATTCCACATTGACTGTCTCTCCATGCAGAGTTTGAAACAGCAGAGGTTTTCGAGCAAGGAACTCAACTTCAATCAGTACTGAAGAGATGAAATTTCAGCAGCTTTCCCTCCAGATCACAGGTGTGAAAATGAAACTGGGCATCCAAAAGCATCTATAAACCCCACAAAATTTTAATATAAGGGTATGAACAAAATATTTTCATTTGTAATGTAGCCAAACATTACTGTCCATGTGCAAGCAAACAATACTGAAATAAATCTAGGTTTTAACTGCAAGTGAAGAAGGAGACACAAGAAATATGTTTTGAACAATGTGGGTAACAAAGCATATCCTAGTTGTTCATTTGGTAAAGAACAGGGTATATACCCTGCGTTTCAAATGCTAGGTACAATTCTGCACCTTATTTGAAGTGTTTGTAAAACAAAACAAAGCAAAACAAACAAAAAACCCACACCACAAAAATCAAACCAAAAATTGCACAAAAAAAAAATCACCTTAGAAGAATATTAAAAGGAAAGACTTCTCATATAAGAAACCATAATACAAATTTCAGTCTGATAATATAAAACATATACCCACATATAGGACACATTAGACAGAACTGGCACTTGGACTAACATACCAAAACAATTCCAATAGCCTGATCCATTATCCTGGAAGGGTCATCTTTGGAGACATAACCACCAAGCCTTCAAACCTCTGAATATAAAAGCATTTTCCAGAACTCCTAATTGATTATGATCAGATTTTCAAGAAGAGTGATTCAACTGGGGATACCCATCCACCTAGACTGAAGTCCTAGCCTGAGGGAGGGTATTTCCTATTTGTTTTTAAATAACCCTAGGATGAAAAGACCAGTGGAACAAGAAAGTTGTCTTCCTTAATCTTATTTTAGAAAATACGTGAGCAATTTTTGCAGAAGTCTCCCAGAGAGTGTGTGGAGTGTGAGACAAAGTCTGGAAAATTCCAGCCCAGATGATTAAAGCTTCTAAGTCAGGGGGAGCTAAAGCCAGAATTTTCCAATCTAAGCTCATCTGACTCCCTTCAATGCATACAACAAAAAACAATGAGGTAGTAACTCACACACTCTCACATATCTTCTCAAGTGTAACAAACATTTCCACAGTCACAACTTCACCTAAACAACACTGATGTTGGGGGAGGGGAAAAAAGCTGCATAATTTGGACAAATACACTGTTTTCATGCATACAATACTGGGGGCACAAGGAGACCAAACAGCTGAAAACAACAAAAAAGAAAAAACACTAATGGAATACACTGAATTATTTCAGTATCTTCTCAAGGTCCCCAGGAGGCATTGAGCATCTTTTCTTCATCAGTAGTCCATAAACTTGGCATTGCGATCTCGTTTCACACCATTATTTCCACATTGTTTTCATCCCCTTTCATTTCACCCGTTTTTCACTCTAAAATTTCACCCACCAGCCACACATCTGTGTCCAATTTAAACAATTCAGGAACTACTACAAACTTCAGCTAGCTCTTCCTAGATCATCTGCAGGCAGGTCAGACACGCGCTTCTGTTGGCTTGGAGCACAGAGATGTGTTCCCAGTTCCAGGTACCATACTGCACTTGTTCCCAAAGCAAAAATAGGTTACATGAGGATACATAAGAAATAAAGCAGTTTATGTACAATTTTCTATCATCATGTATATTGATTTCTCCTGTCAGTGACAGAAAAGAGGTTACCATTCTCCTCCCACAATTCTTTTTAAAACAACAAAAAAGAAAATTCAAGGGTCATTTTGTTTTCCTTATTCTCTATCTCACTGCCACATCCTTAAATGAGTGTTAGACTTACTACTACTTATGTAGTTCTTTAAAATACTCAGCAGGCAAAGCAATACGCTGATTTCTCCACATTTTAGCATATCCTCAACCAACATTATTTAAAGAAAAATAAATTTTACCTCTGTAACAAATGAGGTCTATTTCTATTTCAGAACTTCTGCACAATCACTGAGCTGCAGAATGAACATACAGAACTCCAACATCTTCCCCTCAGATTTTGAAATGATTGCTAGCAATGTTGTGAATTTTAAACATTTAACGTATTACATATTTACTTTAGAAAGTTTTCGTCCTCACTTGCTCTTCAGCCAATTTTTCTCTGCCTTGATTCAAATTTGTATGATTTTTCAATTCACTACTTTTCAATGATTTTGAATTTCAGCATTGCTACTCTCCTAATCACATGCAAAACTAAAGAAAAAACACAGATTAAGGACCACAAACTATCTTTAAGATTACCAAAAATGCTTTCAAGTATGTTGCTTTATTATTTTGATTAGGCTTTCCTTAAAATGTGTTAAGTTGCAAGGAAGGGAAGGAGACGGGGAAGAGAGAAGTAAAAAGAAGGTAGAGGACTTTCCAAAAATCTTTACTTTGAACAAAATTGCATGATATTATATGTCATTCTGGATTTCCAGCAGTTACAAAATGTCTCTCAAGTTAACAGTAAGCAATTTATGGATTTTTTTTTTTTTTAACCAAAAGCATATTACGAAAAGACACGGATTTAAAAAGATGAGGTTGTACAAACACTTTAGCTTAAGGAAATGCTAGATTTTGCCTTGGAAGCTAGAGGTTTGAGAGCAAGCTCCAATTTTTAAAATAGTGCATTCAGATTATCTGACCCAAAGAGAAACTGAAGGAAGAAAACATGCTGAAAACATGCCAAGAAATTATACTACTCTGTCTCAAAATTTCATCTCATAATGTTTCCTAACAGGTTCTCCAAAGTGACTAGATAATATAAGTGATATCTTTATGATTGTGTGAATAATGGGTTTTATTAGTATTAAGTTAAAGCAAACAGCCAGACAATACATATGTAACTTCTACTACACACAGTATAAAGAATGTAAATTATAAACCTCTGTAATACAAAAGAAAAGGTACTGAAAGAGTCAAGAGTGGTCAAGGACTATTTGATCCCCAATAACAGGCTGGGTTCTGTCTTTAGAGAACAGTTGTTTGCTTTTAAAAACTGAAATAGGGTGAAATATATAATAAGTATAAAGAAAAAGTTAATGGAGTTATATGGATTCTATGAGAGCAAACTTTAGATTAGTAAGAAAAGAAAAAAAAAGTAGAAAAGATAGTTCACCTAGCAAAAGAGATTACAAGTGGGCTCAGGATCCAGTTTTTAGTGGTGAGGGACAATGGGAGAAATCACCCAGGATTTTTGTAACAATTCATTTAATAATACACCACTTTCATAACAGAAGTGTTTTACACTTGCACAATGTTAATAACTTTATTATACATGGAAGCCTGTAATAGGCTGATTACACAATAAGACTGCAAACAACCACTGGTACCTTCCTGACACCAGAAAAGCACGTAAGACTGAAACATCACCAAGAGTACATAAAAAACCATCAGCATAAACATCACCAAAATTACATTAAAAAACTAATCAAAAAATACATTTGCAAAAAAGTGGTTCAGAGCAGTGCCACTGCCTCTCAGCAGCTTTGAATGGCCACCAGTACTTCTAGCAGGTTTCTGTGGCTCCACAGGCATTAATCAGGATTCACATATAATAAATAATGTACCACAAAATATACATAAAGTAAGGCAATAATTCCAAAGAAAAGTTCTGTTGATATTAACAAGCCACTCAAGTTTTACTTTTAGTAGTTGATGTCATCATCAGAAGCCTTTGATGGAATTGCAGCCTTAGGCCCTAAAAGCCTGCAATAGCGAACTGCTGCAAACCCCTATATCCTCCAGTGACATCACTGGTACACTGCTGGGAACGGGGGTCCACATGAGCTGATCCTGATGCAGGACAGGGGCCTTAGTATGTACAATTGGGAGTATATTATTTCTTATCATACATGGAAACCTTTGACACAATTCTAAAAAACGTGGGTGTTTATTGTTCATCATCTGATGCCATAAGACATCAGAGAGTCTGTAATAACACAAGAACTTTCCTGGAATGTAAATCTTCAAATGCTACCTATTAAGTTGGGATGAGAGAGTGAATAAGGGAGAAGGATAAGAAAAGGTGTAAATTAAGGGGGGGAAACCCCAAAATGAAGTCTAGAGCACAGAAGAGAGGGAACATTATACACTAAAAGAACACAGAAATGGGTAAAAGCAAGAGACCAACTTTTCTAACCATGTATAATAAATAATGTATCCCAAAAGTCTAGCTGGATGACGACTGTAATTTCAAGTCAGGGTTCTAATGACATGAACCAAACGTACACGTTTTGTTCTCATGGTTTGTGTCAACAGAATCTCTTCAAGGAATTACAGTCTTACACAGGAGTTCTGGGAACATGATTGTGTGTATTAAAGCTACCATTCTGGGCTCTTCATGTAGACCCAAGAACATTTGCTCCACCTGCCTGGAATGAGCATCACCTGGAAGAACAGGACTACTTTAAAAAAAAAAAAAAAAAAAAAAAAGAGAATTAGGTAGCAAAATTCTTTCAGATCTGCCCAGACCTAAGAGACAGCAATTTGAAACATTGCAGATCCCTTCCTCAAAAAGCTGAGATATATTTGTCACTATCTGTAAATTGGAAGTTCCAATACACTTAGTGGTGCATAGAATTCCCATGCTTCGTTACACTTTTCCTGAGAGTAAAGCAATTAGAATAAACCTTAGTCCTAGGAACAAAGTTAATTTTTTTGCATTTTAAAACTTTTGGGCTATTCCCTGACAATCTATATAATGTAAATTTGATTGCTAAACATTGTCACTTGAACAAAACCACTATTTTAATCTATTGATTTTTGATTAAAAACCATAATAAACAGATCTTTAAAAAAAAATCACGCTAACAAAGTAAACTAAATATGAAAAGTTGCATTGAAAGGGCATGTTACATTATTCTTATTAGGACTGTGTAGAAACATTCCAATGGCAGTGTTGTCAAAGTAAAACAAAATTACATTAAGAAGACCCCACAGCCGGTCACAGTCAGGACCTTACCTGTAACTCTGGCTGGTTGGGGTTTTAACTCGTGTACTACATGGCTCACTTACATCAGACATCATATTTGTATACCCTGAGAAATCTGACACTGAAGTCCTTACTCTATGGTCCACTTCTCCATTAGAGTTAGCGATAAAAGTCATTGGCACCCTGCTGCCCGACTTAAACTGAGAACCAAACGCTTGTGCAAAGTTCTCGATCTGATAGGTTGCTCTAGGCTCTATATCCTTCTGAGGATCTATCTGGCTAGTTAACTCCTGAGATGGTATCTGAAAGCTTGTTGAGGATTCCAAGTTTTTCTGTTCCTTCTGTCCAGTCATTTTCTGAGATGTTGACTGGTAGGTAGATGAAGTCTCTAAGTTCTTCTGTGGATCAATGAGATCATCCAGCTCTTGAGAAGGAGTCAACTGTTGATGCGTCGCCTCCAAAGCAGACAAATAAAAGCCCGGTTGAGATCCAAGCAACATCCCAAATGGAGGTTTTGGCAATGCAGTTGGCAATACTGAGGTAACAGATTGGCTGAAGCCACACTCAAGTGGAGATGTAGTGTATATCTGTTTGTCTTGGAACAGAGTGTGGTTATGGAGACTTGAAGACAAGCTAACAAATTGAAAACTGGGTCCAAAAGCAAAACCAGTGCTATTGGTTGTTCTTTCAAAGGCTTGTTGGAGGTATTTTGAGTATTCTTGCAACATGCTCGCCTTATCATTTGAAACTGTTTGAGAGTTAGGGCTCAAGTTTTCTTCCTGAACCATTTCTGAATGTTCTCCTGAGGTGTGCAAATCCACACGCTGTTCAGTTATACTGAAAGGATCTTCTTTCTGGCCTTCTGATTTGTGAGAGTACTGGTCCAAAAGGCTCTGCAAGACTTCATCGGGAATACCAGACTTGTCATGGCAAGACTTTATTTCACTATTTAAAGATGCTGAATCAATGAGCGATAATGGAGCTTCATTATCCATAACACTAACACCTGCAGACTGGATGACTGACTGCTGGGAAGTCATGTGTCCGACATTAATTGAAAAGGCACTGTTACTGCTTGCAGTTTGTAAGTATCTTCTTTTCTTTGAAAACTGCATGGCATCATCATAATTGCTACTTATTTGACCTGGTTTACCACCTGTACTTTGGAGAAGGCCAATAGTTTCAACACCAGCATTGGCTACTAGGCCTAGAGAGCTGCTGTGTTTCCCAGACAGTGGTTTTTGCCCCAGAATATCTGGCAGTGGTGATACAAAATTAAGGTAGTTTTTGTCTGCCTGTTTTCTGCTTGCTTTTTTCAGGATCAATTTTGGCACCTTCTTCTGGAGTTCTTCTACACCTGTGCCAACTAGACCACCACTGGAAGACACAATAGGAATATCAACTGCATAATTTGGCATGGCCACATTACTTGTAACTGGAGATTCAGTTACTTTGCTGCTACACTTATTTCCTTTGTTTTCAGTGGATGTACTTTTTGTTTTGCTTTTTCTCCTTGAGGAACTTGTATTTCCCTGAGACAACGCAGCCAAGCTACCCATGTTATTTGATGATCCAGGCTCCATTCCAGCTCCTGCTTTACCTATGGCTTCACCACATGTTCTTCTGTGCTTCAACAGTCTATCAGTCCTTGAAAAATACTGCTGACAAGTGTCACATTTGTATGGCTTTTCTCCGCTATGCGTCCTCTTGTGTCTTTCCATGTGGTACTTCTGGATGAACTTCATACTGCATTGGTCACACCCAAAAGGCTTCTCCCTACTGTGGATCTTCTCGTGTCTCTGCAGCAAGTACTTCTGAATAAAGCCCATGCTGCACTGGCTGCACTGGAAAGGCCTCTCCCCCGTGTGAATGAGCACATGTCTGCGCAAGTGGTAGGAGCTCCTGAAGGCAGCGCTGCAGTGTTCGCAGACGTGAGGTTTCTGATTGGGGGACGCAACGGCACCTTCTGCGTCTCCCACCAGGGGGGGTTTGGATGAAGCACTTGACTTCCGCTTGGCTTTGATTCCCTGAGTTTCTGGCTTTGGCCTCTTTGCCTTCTTGACCTGGGCATCATGCTTTGGCTCACTCGAGCTCCCAGGGGCGCCCTCGCCTCTGCCACTCAGTAACAGGTCTCGGTGGGGATGCTGGTGCAGGTGGTGAAGAAGGGAAAGGTCCTGGATCACACTCTGGCCCGTACCTTCCCCGCTGCCGCTCCCTAGGCCAGGGGGTCTCTCCTCCCCCGCTCCTCCGAAGAGCCCCCCGTAGTGGTGATGGTGCCGCGGCTGCTCATCCTCCTCCTGCTCGCTGGGCTTCTCTTGCTTGATGCTCACTAGAGACTGCAAAAAGCCCCAGGGGCTCCTCTGCGAGGAGGAGGGCGCGGAGGGGAAAGCCCCCGACGGCTCCTTCTTGAAAGTCATGTCCTGAGGGGGAGGAGGCGCCGGGGGCTCGGCGGCCGCCGTGGAGGAAGCGGCGGCGGAGGCCGGAGGTAACACGCACTGCGGGGGGTGCTGGGCCGCCGGGGGGGGCGCGGCCGCCCGGGTGAAGCTGGTAACCGGAGGCAGGCGGTGGTTGAACATAACCATGCTGGGGGGGAAGGTGGGCTCCATGGCCGCTGCCCTCTTGCTGCTGCCGCTGCCACCACCGCCGCCGAGGAAGCCGCTGCCGAGTTTCATCCCCCGGGAAGGCGGGCCGGAGAGGAGGCGCGGCCCAGAGGGGCTGCGGGACCCGCCGCCCGCCGGACACCGCTCGCTGCTTCGCTGGCGGGCTCCCGCTCAGCGGCTGGCTCCCGTGGCGGCCCCGCACCCGCCGCGCGGGCGCATCGCCGCCACCCCCACCCGCGCCGACGGGTGGCCCCCGGCCCGGGCTGCACTTACGGCTCCCGCCGCCGCCTCCAGTTAAAAATAACGCCGCGTCCGCTCCACAATGGAATTAGCAGCCCTTGGGCCCCGCACTGCACATGCGCGGCGCGCAGCACGCTGGGTACAGCCCGGCCGGACGGGCAGCCAGCGGCAGGGCAGCGCGCAGGCGCCACCGGCTCCCGCCCGCCCCCCAGCCCGTCGCTGCGATCGCGTGGGGCTAAGGAGGTGGGGGGGGAAGGCGGTGGGGTCGGTAGAGCCATGTTGGTGGGCGCCACCGTGGAGGGCCAGGCCCGAACCTGCGCCCCGCAGCGCCCGCCGCCGTGTTGCGCTGGGCTGGCCTCCGCTTCCGCGGGCTCCCGGCCCCTCCGCACAGCCAGGGCGGGAGCCCCGGGCAGCGCCGAGCGCCGTCCCGAACACGCGCTCCCAGCTTGCCGCCGCGTTGCTACGAATCGAGTATGCCACCTAGGAGCGTGACGCTTCCACGAGTGGCGCTGACCGCCCGGTAGAGTGCGGTACCGGTCACCAGCGCTGCCAGCCATGCTGAGCTGCCGCCTGCCAGCTAACGGGACCGGGCCAACGCCACCCTCTCCCCCTGCAGGAGAGACTCGCCCCTATAATTAAAATCACAGGTGCCGCCGCGCGCTGCTAGCGGCATTACCCTGCCCGAGCACGTTATAAAACACCTCAGGTCTGTGCGCCTCCCATGCAGGACCGTAGCTTATTAAAATAGCTCCAGGTAGGGAGACGCTAGAACATAACACGTTTGTAACAGAGCCAGATTGCGTTATGCTTGCTGCTACATTTATCTCAAAAGATTAACATTATTTGAATGGAACACAACTAAGCTAATAAACCGATTACAAGAATTCAGATACCACGAATAAATGCCTTGGTGGAGCAGTTGGGCACATTATGCACACCCCACTCGTGCACATTGCACTGGAAATCGTCACCACATAGCAGGTGGGAACTATGACCTCGTGATTCAACCTCTTCCCAGCTGAGAACACAGCACGGGTAGGTTAACTGCAGGCTAGCCAGTGCCCCTACCTCTCAGCTTAGGTCCTGGTTTCGACAAGGAGTGAACTTCCACCCCAGTAGTTGGTGCGGCGCTGTGTTCTGGGCTTGGTGTGAGAAAGATGTAGGTAACACACATGGTTTAGTTGTTGCTAAGCAGTGCTTATCCTAAGTTAAGGACTTCTCAGTTTTCCATGCCTCTGCCAGGGAGCAGGTGCAGGAGAAGCTGGGAGGGAGCGTAACCAGTGTGGATGAATGACCTAAGCTAGCTAAAGGGATGTTCCATATCCTACGATGTCATGCCTGGTATACAAATTGGGAAGTGAGGCTTCAGCATCAGTCAGTGGGTGGGGAGCAGTTGCATTCCACCTCATTTGATTTTTCTTGGGTTTTATTTCTCATTGTTATATTAATTTTCATTATAATAGTGTTGTTAATAACAACTCCAACCCGTTAGTTTTACTTGTTTTGTTATTTTTTTGTTTTTTTTTTTAAGACTCCTTCCCAATTCCACTGGGTGTGGAGTGAGCAAGTGGCTGTGTGGTGCTCGTTTGCTGGCTGGGGTTAAGCCACAACCTCTTCCACTTCAAGCAGTGGAACCCAAGGGGAACAGCCTGTAGCACACTGTTATCCCAAACCCTACGCTACTAGTAATGCCTAGTGTTCACTTGCAATGTATGGAAATAATTCATAGAATGGAAATGAGCTAAAAGTTGTTATTTTAAAATAGCTTTTTTCTGTGTGCAAAAGTTATCAGGAGACTATTTTCCTAATAGGGTGGGCTCTCTTGGATGCTAATAAAATCCAAATAGAATTCTGCTTCATTTCTTTTGACTTTGCAGGTTTTTTTTTTCTTTAGAATTTTACTGCTGAATTCCAACTTCTATTAAAATGTGAATTGCAGAGGAACCTGAGCTTACAAACTTGAAATGTAACATACTAATTTTTATCATTAACATAATGGAAGTAATGGAACAAGGTGGATAAATTCCTTAGTTTTCTGCTTAACTTGTAAAAAAAAAAAAATTATGACAGTTCAAGCTGTAAAGATCAATCACTTCCCATAGGCCTAACTGGTACAGAGCCTTCAATCAGATTGTAACATATTAAAAATATCTCATTGATGTAAAAAAAAAAAAAAAGGTACTTGATGCAATTTCTATACTAAAATATTTGAAGTGAAATTTCTTACAATGATTAAATTTCCTTTAAATACCATGTAAACTAACAGGTAATTTAAAAATGTAAATCAAATTATGAAAGTTTAGGACCATCAGGTTTAGCTAAGTGTTAAAAAGAAAGACCAGGAATTCACAAAAACTTAAAGCAGCAGTAAAATATTAGTCAATGCCTATGAGAAATGAGTCTGTCCCTTTATTCAGGGTGTCTATGTTTAATGGTAAGCTGGGATGCATATAAGCTAGTCCAAGCATGAAGGGCAGTAGGACACTCATATGGAAAGCCAACTTTGTCCCTCAGTTATCAAGATAAGAAACCTGTCATTTCTCTCATTCACTCTGTCAGCCTTGAGATACTCCAAGCAGACTTACCTCTGTGTTGTACACCCCATATATCAGGAAGATGAAGAGACCCTGTAAAATAAAATGGAGGGAAAAAGCTGTTAACTCTAATCATTTCAGCAGTAGAAATACCTGAAATAAACTTTCCTGGGAACAGACAAAAGAAGACACACTTCATCAAGGTCAATTTATTTTTCTATTTTTCAACATTATAAGCTGTACCTTGAGCATTTATTTGATAACACCACAGTGCATTGCCTACAGCGTTTGTGGTTTTCAACTGTTTGGCAATGAAAAACTTAGCACTAAAGGATCTAAAACGTTAATTAGAAGAATTAATTTTATATTTGAATGGTCTCCTGAGCATCACAATACATTTCAAAAAGTGAAAACACAAAGATGCTGAAGCAAACGGAGAAGGTGCAGACATCTTTACTTTCTGATTTTTTTTAAAAGCTGAAATTAGGAAAACCTATTTCCTAATTCTACACGAAAAATATATATTTGTGCATATATATTAGAGATGTATGCACACCACTTAATTATTTCAGAAATTTAAATAGACAAGGGTTTTGTGAGGACAGAAAAAAGAAGTAATGCAAGTAGGCAAATGGTATACATGGTTGATCAAAATTCCTTTAACAGCTTGCTTCTAATGACTCCATTATTAGACAAAACAAGCTAAACACAAACAAAAAATAAACAAAAAAAAAACCCCAAAGCATTCACTTCAGTGAGTTTCTATGAATATTTTCACATTTCTGAACAATGTGTTTCCAGGATCTAAGTTAACAGTGCAACATGTTACTGATTCTTGCAATCTATATGCAGAATCCTGAAAAATACAGGCAGATTGCGAGGAAAAAGAACAGAACTGCAAATGGAAATAAAATGTAAAAGTCTTCAGAAAGTGCTTCTGTCACTTATATTCACCATGTGTTTATAACCTATTTTAAAATTTATTTGCAAGCCAACCCTATTTTATAGTATTTAAGCTGGCCATTTGAATATATCAAGACAAAGCCTCTGCTTTCAGGCAGAATGTATTTTCTGAAAAGAAACTACGTTTAAGTAACAAATTACAAATTTTAATCCAACCTGCAAATTACTTGAACACACCTTGGATTAATTCTAGATTTGCTCATTAACAAAATCAGCATGTCTTTAAGCAAAGAGTAATAAGAGATATCATTCATATGTAGTATTTCCATGGATTACCCAGTGCCAGCATAAAATCCTTAGAAGAGCAAATGACTTTGCTTAGAACCATAGAATTGTAAGGGTTGGAAGGGACCTCAAGGATCATCTAGTTCCAACCCCCTTGCCATGGGCTTTTATTTACTTCTTAGGAGGAAAAAAAAAAAAAAAGACCAAATCCTGTACTGCCTTTCAGTTCTTTCCAGATTATATCAGTGACCTCAACAACAAGTAAGAACAGATTCAAAAAATAGCTACATTTTTGAGTATGCCTGCATATAAAATATACCACAATTATATCATGCTGCTTATTTGCAAAGAGAACTAGAATGTTAACTCAGATAAATTACTCATCTGCAAAATTATTTGTAGAATAAAATCCCCATTATCTCTTTAAATATGGTGTTAGTGGACCATTCTGAGTCTTTTTATAGTATCATCTGAAATCTGCATTTAGACTCTGGAAAAAAGATTGGAAACTTTGTCTAAAGTTACCCTGTAATAAGTTCTTCCTGAGATAAAGGTAAATGTTGAAGTTATAGAAAGTAATAGGAGCACATCATATTTGCATCGAACGTCGGCAGCTAGCAGCTGATTAATCAAATTATTCAATATACAGCAATATAAGCAGCATCACGGGTGTTTTGTAACTGAATTTTCTGAAAAAAAAAATCACTGCAAGTAAAGTCTCTTAGTACATTAAGATTTTGATAGCACTGAAAGCTGCAGTGTCAGCTTTTAATGTCAGTGCTAACAATACAAATGTTAATAGTGTAAACACACATAAACCTAAGAAAGCATTCTTATTTATGAATCTGATCAGGGCCTGCTTTATGTTTGCATTAAAAAAAGGAGGAGGTGTAAAGTATATACCTTTACTTCCTCCTATCACCATTTCAGAGTCACAGGATTTTAAGGATTTCCCTCCGAGCCATGAGGCAGGAATGGGTAGATACCACAGTAAGAGGCAGAGGATAATCAGCAGTTGTTAAGATCAAAGCAGAAAAACCCAAAACATTCCTGTCTGAGGCTGCTCCCAGAATAGTGTGTAAAATCTCACGCTGCTTCTTATTCAGGTACTTTCATGAGTGAAAAGTCTTACCAAAACTCTTAAATCCAAACAATCTTGTTTGCTGTGATATGAAGACTAAAAAAATTTTTTTTTTTAAATTTATATATACACAGAAATATTCAAGCCTTCTAACACACTGGAATGCTTTCTGTTTGACCTAGAAATGAACAAATAATTCTTTTAATTGCTTCTCAGTCTCTTCTGAAATCTATTAATCTCATAAATCGCAAGTAAACAAACTGGTTAGCTACTTAGGGTTGGATATTTGGTAATCTTACAGAAAGTCCAGAAACAAGTTATTAAGATTCCAGACCTTAAATTGACATGCCAAAGTTCGGCTTTTCCTAAGCTTGATATGAGCTCATTTAAATATTTATTAGAGATAGGAAGTGCTGTGGACATTATTACCTTATTTCTTCTTATAGACTTCCAGGAATTTTTTGCTTTGCTTTATTTTATTGTCAGGGGAGAGTGTCCATCAATAAATTATGCTGATGGAATCAGCCCAACAAGGATTATTCTTACTGCTTGCAACAAGTTACAAGGTATTGACACTCACAACAGATGAGGGATAATTTTCTGTACCATGCTGTCATCAGTCACCTGTACAGGATAGTTCGTGGCCCATCTGAGATGAAAACGAAGAGATAAAAATCCTCAGGTGGTTTGAAATGTTCAAAATAATATGGTCTTATATAGTTGATAGCTCAGTTTCTTTAGCTCATTGACTGCAAAAAAGTTAAGAACTTCCTTGTTTCTCCAGTGAGCCATTTTGTTGCCTGCTGCATGGTTTTGTGAGTGGGTGCCTTAACTCTTTGGTTGCTCAGACTGGTCAGGTGTTTTTTGGCTTCTGGGTATTAGGCAGTGTTGTGATCAAGACAGCAATTTTGTCCAGAAGAGTTTTATTACATCTGTTGGGATTAAAAAAGAATATCCTGCATTAAGCATAGAAGGCACATTTGTGGGGTTTGTTTGGGTAGTACTTACGAACACTCAGAACAACTGTAACCACACTATGGTAAGTAGTGTATAGAGACAGAATAAAGTCATCTATGCCTTGCAAAGGTTAAAGGTTTCCAGACAGAAAAAAATGGCCATGGGCAGAGAAAAGACAATGTGCAAGCACACCTGTTATTTTTCAAGTCTCATGGAAAAGTAGGATATGCTCTTGGTTGATGTCAAGCAGAAGCTAAAAGCCTTCAGCTGAGCTGCAGTCCTGCCTTTTGGAGACTGAAGAACTGCTGCATGCTTAATTACAGTTCTGTTTGTCACTCTGTGCTGGGTGTAAATGGATTGCTTGGATTTTAAACTTGGCAGGGCTTACCAGAATTGTCCTTGCTATCTTGAATAAATCAGTCTATGGACAGTTCTAATCTTCAGCAAGTTTGTCAGGATCTCTTCCAATTTGGGTGGTACCACAGAAAGTTGACACTCTTATCAGAAGTTCATTCTGCTTTAGGGCAACAGAGACCTGCACAGCAGTTCTTTTATCAGAAGTTTCTTTCCCTGATTTTAACATTTGTGTCTTGATCTGTTACTATCTGACATCTCCTAAAAAATTCCTTTTCTAGGCACCATTGTTTCATTCAGGATTGAACAATACATTACAAAAACTTGTTGGTGAATGTTACAGCAAGACTTTTGATATTTTGAATTTCAGCACTTTTTTAACATGCCCATTTTCAAGTATGTGGAGTTACTTCATCCTTCTGTTAATTTTTAAGCCTTTGATCTTTCGTTTGTTTGACATAACTGAAAAGGATTTTTAAGAATTCTCAGCTACTAAAATCCATACTGGAATACTTCCAAAGGTCAATTAAATAAAACCATATTAGCAAAATATGCATGTAAACACTATGTGCTAGGAGATTTTAGAAGAATTAATATAAATTAAAAACATTCCTAGTAAATTCATACCTAATAAAAACAATATTTTAAATCATGACCCTAGTATGAACTGAAAAAATTTCCATCACTGAGAGTGTTTGTGTTGCAAGAAATTTTATGCTATATGAGAAAAAGATAGATCTTAAGGAGTTATACTGAACTAAATCTGCTTATTTTTCACAAATTGAAAAGAAACAACCTTATTACAGCAGCAGAAACTGTAGATTGCAAGCAGAAGTCAATTTACTCACACAACTAGTCCTCCTGTAATACTAAAACTAATTAAAAATTGGCTTGGCAAGCATAAATTAGGGGTTTGATGTTTGTTTTAAATCCAGACCAGTGCTAACATTTATAAGCCTGAGGAAACTTGTGTAATACAAGATCAGAGTTACTGCAAAGGATACCAAACTGCTACCATAGATGAAGAAGTTAGAAATCTTTACTTCAGCGGTTAAAAAGCTTGACATTTGCAGCAGTACTCTTGTGAAATTTCCAAGTCAGTCCCACAAGCAGTTGCTCTAGCTCTAGTAGTTATCACTTAAAGTATCACTTGCAGACTTGGCAAACAGGAGACAACATGACTTTGATTTAGATTTTTCTGCCTATAAAAACGAGATGTTAAACAAAAAGAAAAAAAAACAAAACAAAACACAAGTGTGGTGGGTTGGAAATTACCCACTCCACCCAATCCCCTGCCTAAAACTACCACAGCAAGCAGAAAGTTTGAAATGCTGTCAAATTAACAAATCCTCAGAAATTTGGTACTAGTGAACTGTCATAGTAAAGACCCTGGAGCAAATCAGCAAACTAACCCTTAAAAGATTCTTTGGTATGGCCTTGGAGATTAGTTCCTCTTTGCCTTGGTTGCATATGGAACCAGACAATACTTCCTTATCTCAGAGCCATATTAGAATGATACTTCCATTAATGTCAGGTGGAGATGAGTAGGTAAAGTATGACTCTGGATTCTACACCAAGTACCTCTGTAAGTAATGAAGCACAAAACCAGTTTTTCAGGCTTTGTTCTGTTCACATTGCCACAAAGACAAACCTGTCCCGTAATGAAAATGATACTAACAAATACAAAGTCTGGGTTATTCATCCACAGAAATTTTGAGGATTCATAAAAGCAATGGTGACTTCCGAAATACTGTTTAACTGCTTGTAGGGAAAGGAACAGCAACAGTTGAAAAATGGGATTTTAGCCATCTGAGTGCCCTACTGTCACAATTCTTAGACTTTAATGACCAAAAAAAAAAAAAAAATATCCCACCTTGGTTACCAGGGATACTCTAGCACCTTTCTTTCTCAGAGACACATGATGCTAAGGAGCCACACAGCAAAATTTTGATAAAACATGCAGACGAATAGCTGAGATCTAACATACCAAAAGAGCAGCTCAGATTTTCCACAAGCTTAGCAAATTAGCATTCCTTGGTGCCAAATGCAAGCCTACCCTGAAGTTTGTTTTAGATAAAGTCAGCAATAACCTCTCTGCACAAAGGTATGTTTAGAATGACAAGAAATTTTCCCGTTGAAAAGAAAAAAAAAAAAGATTGGAAAGAAGGTGAAGTCATCCATCCACCTCTCTCCTTGAACAAGGATAGGCCTTCTAGGTGTCAGAAAAAGCTATCATATAGCAGATATACCAAATTTCTGATGTGACTTAAGTATGTCATCTGGCAGGGTTTTTTTCACCACCTTACCAAAATCCTATTGGTTAAGCCTTTCAGATATTACTTTGTTGTTGATGTATGAATAACTGCCTTAAAAACAAATACAAAATATGTTAATAAATAATTATTTGAATGCCATCTGTTGGTACACACCACACCTTTGTTGGTTATGAATTTCTCTGAGAAGTAATCATCACTTTGGTCCAAATTTGCAGGGGAGTTCAGACACCTCAGCTATATTAATTTCAAATCAAGTTTCAGCATGATTTAGACTCTAGCTGCTGTTGCATATGTGGGGAATCCCTGATGGGCCCACGATAATACACCACTATATTCCAAACCATATATCAATTTACTGATATTATGGTTGTAGATCTGAAAGAGCAGAAGGAGCAACTACTCAGAAAGAGGATTACAGGGTTTTTTTTCCCTGCCTGTTTTTTCTGGTTTTTAATCCTTGCTAGATGGGGTCTGGTTTTGATAACAATATGAAAAAAAGTTACAAATAGTAGTTTTGTAACTTCCAATTTATATTTTCAGAAGGATAATAATCCAGGTTAAAAAGGAAAAAGCCAGATATTTCCAAACCAAAGATCCAAGTGTCAAATTATTCACTACATTGGCTTGAGACATGAACATAGAAGATCTCACCTCAACATGAGGAGAAACTTCTTTACAGTAAGGGTGACTGGAACAGGCTGCCCAGGGGGTTTGTGGAATCTCCTTCTCTGGAGACTTTCAAGACCCACCTGGATGCATTCCTGTGCAGACTACCCTAAGTGATCCTGCTCTGGCAGGGGGGTTGGACCCGATCATCTCTTGAGGTCCCTTCCAGCCTCTGATATACTGTGAGACAGAAAAATGAAACATTTATTCTAAGTCTAAATATGTTGATGTGAAAACAGTTTCCAAAGGTCATGCTTACATTCTCTTGGTTGTTCCCTAGCAAGTATGTTGTTTGCAATTTCACTTTTGCCGTGAGCCAGCTCTGCCACATGATGACGAAAGCCACAATGGAGCTCCGATTGCTTGTACATAATCAAGGTCTCTCAAATCTTTAGATTTATACTCTACCTGGGGTTCCAAAGATGCCATTGAAATTTTGCTTTCAATCATATATCGCTGCAGTTGGAGTAAAAAGCACTGCCCTTACATTCTTTGAATGTCTCTTCATAATTTTCCTGCATACTATGCAATGAAGCCTTAAACTGCTTTTATGATGGTAGCTGACCTTTAGAAAAACAAATTGATAAACAAAATATAAAGCAGTATCTCAGGCATAATTAATAAAAAGAACTTGCAGCACTTCGCCATACCAAAAAAAAAGCCCATTTAACTTAGGGTTGTATAAATAATTTATTTTTTTCAGTCACTGTCTGAAAATAGGTATTGAAATTATTTGCTACTTCAAGACTGACTCAAAATGCACATGGTTCTCAGTTCTTATGGGAAAAGAAATTAAAACATTTAAGGAGAGAGGGAAAGAGCCAAACTAGAGAGCCAGACTGATTTAAATTTCATTTGGCATCTTTTTGGAGTTTTTAAAGACCTGGCCAAAGTATATATAAAATGGTGGATTTTAAAAGGCTAAGCATATTAAACCACTTTTTTTTTTTTAACACCTAAAACCAGCTCACATTTTCAAGGTTCTTTCTGAGAAAACCACTCTGATAATTTGGTGCAAGTCCACACATCATTTCTATTGAACTGAGTTTTAATTTCTGCCCAGCACTAAATTGTTCATAATTCAGTAATGCAAATTTAAGATGGTAACAGGAGGGGAAAGAAAAAAAAAATCATCTATTTCTACATTAGTTTGTAAATGAGATAAAGTGCTCTAACAACATACTTCACAAAAAAAACAGTTAAGTATTTCAGTTTCGTTGACATCACCTCTTTCAGGTCTTACTACCATAGAAAATTTTTGTGCCAACCTCCCCACTCTTCTCATAGCATTGTCCTCCTTAACTTCACATATGTGGTTGGCAAGAAAGGTAAAGCAGCCACTCCAGATGGCAAGGCAGCATGGGGCAACATTATCAGTAGGTCTGTGAGGAAAGGTAAGGAGGATGAGAAGACAAGAGTCAAATGAGAAGAGGAGCAGAAAAGTGTCAAGTAGGTGCCTTTATAAGGCAGCTCAGTAAAAGTAGATTAGAAAAGATGAGCTAAATGCCAGAAAGTTTGCACCAAACCTAGCCAGCAGCATAATTCTTGAAAGATAACTGTGAAACAAAACAGCTCTCAAGATTCAGAATACGCTATGCATATGTTGCACAAGCAAGCTATTAATTGAATAACCCATGGTATTAAATAGTCCTTTCAAAACAGAAGTTAATGTCTGCAGTTCAATCCATTTTTAATCTAACCAGAAAATGCCCTTAAAGGTACAACAACACTTAGAATATCACATAGTATCTAAAAACTAATTCATCTATGCACAGTATGATTTAAATCAGATCTTTGCTGACCGGCCAGGGAAGCACTAAAAGTAGCTGTAAACAGAGAGCCATTGAAAAGGAAAAAAAGAGACAGAAATTAATACAGGTTTCTACTAGTGTCTTCCTTACCATTTAAAAAAAATTATTTTACATACTACCAATAATTCTGTGTTTAGAGAGTCAGTATCCATTTTCATTTGGCTGAGCATGACAAAACTGCCAAGTTACTTGAGCTAAGTACAAGGACGGATCACAGTAATTGGGTTCTTATGGAAAAACTCTAATATCAAATGGTCAATAAATACATAAATAAACTCAAGAGTTTCCTATGACCTGGAAGATTTGTACAATAATTTTTGGGAAAACAGTGCTGACAGGATCTTCTAATAGCAAAGCGGAGGGGTTTGGTTTGTGTTTTCTTGTTTTGCTTCTGGCTTTTAAATTAGTTAAATGAACAGCATTCCTCATACATCATAATTAATACTTGGAAATGTCTGGTTAGCCTGGAGATCCTGGTTAGCCTGGAGACATAAAATGTAATGCTGGATGGAAGCGACGATTTCATGTTCTAATCTTATACTAAAGCAGGGGGTTTTCCATAAACCTCCTCTAAAGATTTGGCATTTTTCTTCCAGGAAGAGTTTTTCACCATTGAAAGGGTAGATTGTATGAAAATTTAATTCAAAGGGGGTGCATTTCTAGACTTACCTAGCAAGCCTTTTGAGTGATAGAAGGCACTTGGTCTTCAGCCTGTTTCTTTGCAGTGTACCTAGGACAGGCACCAATAAGTACCAGAGTGCATCTTTGTATGGCACATTAGTACTACATAATTATCAATGCAGCATTAGTTACTATTCATTCCCTCGCAGCTAGAGAGTAACTGACAACAAAGATTCTGTCTGCAATTAAAAGACCATAGTGTCTTCAGGGTCTTGGGAGAACTGCAAGTTTCAGTCCAAGGAGGCAATAGTTCCAGAGTTCCAACTGGCATTTAATTTTGATAACACAAACAACTTCGGACGCAATGCATGCATAGAGATGATTCTGTACTGAAAACTGACCACAAACACAGAACTGGGAGAAGTTGATGCTACAGTACAGCTAAAAAAATATGGTAAGGGAAAATTATAGAAAGGATTGTTCTGACAAAAATTATGTTAAGATTTCGGGGCCTCAAAAGCACTGGGTGGACTCCATTACATTTACCAGCTACATTTACTTAGTTTACAGAGCAGAGTAATCTTAATGAAAAGGTGGCTGAAATGAAGAGGGCATAATTCTTCTTCTGTGTAAATTCATTCACTTCACCAGGGTGTGCAAATTCCTGTACCCGGGGTGTTTTATCTGAGGCATTGCTTGTAATGGCTTGGTGAGTTACCTCACAGGTACACACAATATGCAACACTAATTGTACTCAAGACATGAAACATTTCCTTTGGCTGATGGACTGAAAACAAGAACCCTGCCTTACATGATTACTCTGTTTAAAATTAATTTGATGTTGAGCTCATTATGGAGCACATGTAAGAGCTACAGTGCATTGGTTCTGCGACTTCAGGGTTCCTATAGAACCCTGTGTGATTTGTTTATGATGTGGTGATGATTGACTGTCAGTTACTAATAAATGGTAAATAAAAAAGTAACCTGTGATATTAAAGTACTACATTAGCTACATTGTGATTAAATTACAGTAACACCACTAGCTATAAACCTTTATAGAATCTCCTCAGCCATGCAGTAATTCTCCTAACTATACTATTATGTAGAGCACAAATATTTCTTTGTAAGTCCAAAGCAATACATCAGGGAAGCATTTACTGCTAAAGCTAGATTGAGAGTAAATGCATCTTGGGTTGCTATGAATAAAGCTCTAGCTTCTCATTACTTTATGACAAGACACAGAAATTCACTTTACTTTTCATTTAAGCTTTTCTGCTCCAGTTTATAGATGTATGCCTTCACGCTTTTATTCCCTTCTCGCTTCAGCCGTACGTAATAAATGATTATAAATTTTCACATTTGACCACCTCTCTGCTAGTCTCATGCTTAATGCACAAAGTTAGGAAGCTGCAGGTAAAAATTTCACAAACACTTTTATTTATGATGTTGTCCTTGGTAACGGAAATTTCAATGTACTGAAATGAAAAGTATGATTAAAGGGATACGACGTCCTGACAAGGATAGTAGAGGGCAGCCTTCTATTTCCCACTGAAAATATATAATACTTTTTTGACATCAATTTCATAGAGAATAGACATGGGCTAGTCATGAAAAAAAGACACAAACATGTTTCTAACTTCAGTGTTGTTGTGCTGCTTTAAATGAAACTTATTCCAGAAATATTTGGCCAAGTCACATAGCCCTCAAGGTAAAATCAGGCACGTAGCTAATACTTTTGTATAACCAAGAAAACAAGAGACTATGCAGCAGATAAAAAAAGTCTTACTGGTAATTTTCTGCAAAATTAAAAAACAAAAACAAAACAAGAAAAAGACATCTCCTGTTAAGAGAGAGATCCTTTTCTCATTTCCTCTTGTCACTTTCCTTATCATTTTACTACTACAACAGGATTTATTGCTTGGAGCTTTTGTCTTTTTGATTCCTAAGTTCATTTTAGCTAACTCCTATTGTCCTATGCAGCTGAAAAGTTGTGACATGCTTGAAACATTTTAAAAATAGTACTCTAATAACGACTGGTTTATATTTAATTAAACCCATTTTGTCTCATTTCTCTTTAAAAATGAAATTTTAAAAAATACCATAGAGCATTAAGAGCAGTGATGCTATTTTCAGGTAAAGCGGGGGCACTGAAATAGCATTAAGGCTGTGTTACAAAAATACATTGTTTTAAATTACATGAAAAAATAAATTAAAATAACGTAAAACATCAACTATCTTAATCAACTTTTTTTTAGATAAATCAGTTTAGTATCTCACTCTTAGAAGTGTCACATATTACTTTGTAACTTTAAAATGATAATAAAAATATAATCAAACACCTGCTGCACTTCACCATCCAGACAAATATTCTATCCAGTTTCCAATAGCATATTCTTATAACCATGTTTATAAGAATGGAACTACCACATTCCAAAGAACTGAATTAAATGAAACTCAAATCTGTTAAAATGATTAAAGAAAATAAGGTTTCTATATTTAGTCTTTTAAGGAAAAACAGGCAAACCATGCTATGCAGAGGAAGGGGATAGTTCAGGAGTTCGGTACATGAAACATTGAACTTTTCACCCCTAAATGACTGCTTCAAACCCTGCTTGGATTGGAACAAAATAAAACTTGGGTTTATGCATTAGATGTTTAGTAGTAGCCACAATGCTCTTCAGTTTATATTCGCTGTGAGGTGCATCTGTATACAATTTATAGTGAATGTTTTGTTGTAACTGGCATCAACTGATATAATTAGCAGAGCAACAGTAATGACCAAGCTATTCTTCTAATCTTGTGAAAGGTCAAAGATAACTGCCTTGGCAGGGCAACTGCACCAAGTTACACCTTTTCTATACCAGTACTAATGATTTAAAGGGAAAAAAAAAAAATCAGAATATTGCATTGGTATTAAGAAGTTATTGTTTTAAAACTCCTGATGTATTGTCTCTTAAATAAGGGTTGAGGATTTATTATTTGCCTTTTTTACAAATAGCTAAACAATTTGTTGTGCTGCAGGTACTCAGTCGTTACATTATTAAGCCAAAAGCTTCACAGATGTATACTCAGAGCGTGTTTTGATCTGTGCCTGTAACAGCATCATATCTTGCTCACTAACAGGAACTGCAAATATTTTGTGACAGATTCCATTTCCTGGCTAGCTAGCACAGAACCCTGAAAAATACATGATGCCTTACATTAATTAGTGGGGGAAAAAAATCACCACAAATTAGAATGAAAACAAAATTATTGGCAATTATCATTTGAGTGTCCATCTTAATGCATTTCAGATTTATGGTTACTCTGAGGTTTCACAGCTTGCTGGTTGTTCCTCCTCCCTTTCCATGCAATTCCAAGCCATTGTGATCATTTACATTATTCTTTTTAGAACCGCTACCATTATAATATCAGCAATCTACCTTGTTGAGCATTCTGCACAGTGTCATTACTGAACCAGACTCTATTCTAATCGTATTAATATTTGCATTTTGAAATCTGACTGGAAAAAAAAAAGCCAATCCTTAGAGCAAACATGTGGGATCAATTATGCAAAATAAAGCGTACAGGATAGAAGTACCACAGCAGAGGCTCACACTTTCTTTTTAACTTGCTAATATTTCTGACCCCTCTGTACAAAAACACTTTAATCAACATTCATATATTACTTTTTTTTTTTCAGTTCTACCATTTAACAGGCTGTAAAATTGTTTAGCAGTCAATTATACACATCAAGTTGATATGCTACAGGACTGAGGGTCATTTAAGCTTACAGCTACAGCTGAAAGAGTTTGGGAACGTCATATAGGGAGCAAACTAGCTTTTCCTTTTTAAACATGCAAGCAGAAGGACAGCTTAATTAACCCAATAGAGAGCTTCTCCACCTTTCTGAAGCTCGTGGTAAAAGCACTGACAACCATTCTTTCAGGCCTCCAGAGCGTTTGCTTTATGCCTTCAAGGTTCGGCTGTGCATACATACAGTGCCAATAAGAAATGCCACAATCAAGTTATCATATTAGATAAATTTGATTCTGATCGCATGGCCTAATCCAGTGCTGGAACAATAACCTAAATCTGGACCTGGCTACTGATGTCTGGTATGAGATATGGGTCAGTGAACATAAGTGCTCTATTTGTAATCATAAAAAGAGAGATAATGCATAGGATGCTAAACTATTGCTTTGCCTCCCCTTCATCTTATGGGGAAATTGATGGTCCATATTCTCCAGAAGGATAGGGAGAGGATGTGGCTGATTAAGAGTCAGAGGCTTGCTCTGACTATGCATTTTTTAAAGAGATTTCTTTCCACTCTTAGCACTATTTTCAGGAGAATGAGTAATAAGAGTAGATTCCCCACTGTTCAGCTAAGGTATTGCTTTTAGGGGAGGGAGATCTGCTTCATTACATTATTGATCAAAACCACCGCCCAACTTATTCCAAGTTCTTTGGTAGCCCAGCATGGTTTCTCAGACACTCCACCTACTCTTCTTAAGGTTCATACACAGGCCAACTTTCTAGCTTTTGGAGAATCTCCAGGATGCCATATTCCTTCCAGAAGTTCTTTGCTAGTCACCTGCTAAGTTAGTAGAAAGAATTACAGCTTTGTAGGTCTCTCCGCCACTGTCTCTGACAAGGAGCAGGAAATCTCACTTTACAAGGGTTTTATTTTTGTTAATATTAATCATGCAATACCTTCTTAGTAACTTGTGCCTAGATTAAAAAAAAAAAAAACCAAAACAACTAACAACAACCAAAAAAACCCTAACAAAAAAAAATAGGTAATTTCACTGGTATCCTTACTTTCAGATGGCTGTGTGCTCATAGGACAAGTCAACAGTTAAGTGGGAAATATAATTTAGAGGCTTGTCTTCTTTCTTTACTGTAGTATTCAAAAATAGGATAACCAGAGTTTTTCTGGAACTGCGTATAAAGTATAAAGTACATGTATAGGACACAATACATATTTTAAGCTTCTCACATATCCAGTGCCTCAGCACAAGTGCTGAAGAGTTAGCATATGTCTAGACACCTCAGATTTCCCCTAATGGATGTTTCAGGGTTGAAAAGATCCAGGGAAATCTAGACAGATGGTGGCTCTGTCCAAAAATCTTTTACTAAGTAAGGAAGGTCTGAAGTTGTATAAGTTCAATGCTAAACCATGGTTTAGTTTGGAAAAAAGAATTAAAGAATATTATTTCTTGACATGTTTTGTGGTGGTTCCTAACCTGAATTGGGCATTTGTCTGAATTTTTAACGCTGAACTGACCAACTTCGACTTGAAGTTACTGAGGTTTTGTAAGACTACAATAAAGCTTTCTTTGCATTAACCAGCCAAGCACATAAACATTTTAATGAACTGTTTTTACATGGTTCGTTGAGTAGCTCCTAGTCTCCTATAATACCAATCACTCCTCTGTCACATTCGGCCCTCGCATACAGGCCTTCCTTCCCAGTGTACAAAATGCAAATTGAACTGCAGTCCTGTGGAAACTCAGCAAATACCACATTCTAGTTACTATAGCTCCCAGCAGTGAAAATGTTTCAGCTATCATGTCATATAAAGAAAACCTCCAGCAATAACTGGCGATGAGATAGAAGTTGTAGGAAAGGAAGCTGCACCGTTCTCATCGAGCAAACCATTGGGGACCACTATAAAATAAGTCTCTTGGAGCTACCGCGTTGCACTGCAAACGTCTCAGACAATGAGCTACAGTGTTGCCATGGAGTACTGGGGGAGCTAAATTGTCGTTAATCATAGAACAGACCATCTCCCAAACAGGTATTTATTTTACATTGACCTAAAGGTTGAAATAAATTATTGAAATCAACATCTCTGTGGACCAAGTCTCTTTGGAATAATTAAATTACATTAATGACGAGGATTTGGGGGTATTCTAGTCAACCTTTAAAAAGCAACATGAAAAGCATAAAATATTTATTGTGATGTTTTCAAATAGACTTTACGGCACTTTATGTATTTTTTTGAGATTAAAGATGTGTTCTAACACATGATTTAATAATGAATGCAAATTATAAATGAATATTTAACAAACCATATCACGTTTTATGTCTCAACATATCCTTTGCCATTATTGAGACTGAATGAGAAATGGCTCTGTGATGTATTGTCCTGCTGCCTAGGGCCCTGGTGTTTTCACCTTGATATGGCCTTTAAAATAAATTAATTTGTTAACATTTAAGAACTCTGTGTAAGGGTTGACATAAAACGTTTATAAGTCTGCTTATGATTGAACAAGCCATGCGCTAATCAGATAATATTTATTTTAAATATAATTTATTTGGCCAATTGTTCTGTGAAAAAAAAAAAAAAAGAGAGATATTTGGAAATGTTTATTTCCAAACTGAGTTTAGGATTAAGTGGTACTAATGGTACCATAAAGATGTTATATAGCGTTAATATAATTTGAGTATTAAAAACATAATGAATTTCCTATTTATGAACCATTAAGTTTTACCTCAACCCCAGAATAAAACTTCCTATCATTACCTACCTATTAATAACTTTCCTTTTTTTTTTCCTTCTCTTTATCCTTATTTCCTTATTTGCACAGTCATATTTTTTATATCTGTAGGGTGAATTAAAGTATGTTTTAAAAATGAAAATTTCGTTTTATTCTGAACAATACTTTTGAATATTTTGTTTGCTTAAGTGTCAAGACAGGCTACTACCACTAAAGACAAAGAATATTTTTGTTTACTTCTCATTATTAGTTTTTAACATTGTATTTATCCCTGCTAAATTTATTTTGATGTTGCAGATTACAAAAAAAAAGTGGGCTTCTCAGCTTTGTAATTGTGTAAATTAAAAACATAAAATTAAAACAAAATTAAGTGGTCTAATTCAGACTTCCTGTTAAGAGAACATACTACATGCAACTTAAGCAAAAGTGTGGTTGTTACATTGGGTGGGACCTTCACTAGCAAATTTTAGTGATTGAAATAATAAATCTCATGTCAACCAGTGCTCAGCTGAGCTGACCACGTAGATCACTGTCCTAAATTAATCAGGTAGGAGTCTCACTGACTTACAGTAAGTCTAAGTCCCACAGCTGACTAACAAGAACTTGACTACCCGATGTAGCTGATAAAAACTACACGATATACTTAATAAAACCTGATGGTTTATGTCTACATAAGATTCTAAATATTTAAAGATTAATTAAAAAAGATAAAATTGTGATAAGAATTTTTTTCTATTAGCCCTTTCAGCATTAGAAGATAGCAATCTTGTTTCCCTTTCCCAGATTTTTCCCCTCCCATAACAAACCTCAAACTCCCCTCAAACACTATCCACCACTGTTTTGGGGGTTTAATCTTAGCTTTACTCAAAGGACAACACATCTGCTAAATTCCACAGACTGATTTCTAGAGGAGATGCATGGATTTGCCTGCACTGCCACTATCTTCTCTCAAAATTTCCAACAAGCAACAAACCCACACTGAATACCCAGGGCCTTACTCAATGCCCACTAAAGCCAACCAAAGCAATTTCATAGACTTCAGTAATTTTGTACATGAGGCTTAGAGGTAGCCAATGACCATAAAAATCAGATAGTTTTGTAGATTCTACTCTTTCACTCGGCTCTCTTAAAAGCAGGCAGTAGGTACTGCCTAGCAGGCTACATAAGAAGTGTTGAAGTATGCCTCACTGTACACTCAAGTCAAGATCATGAAAATCACTTCACCTGGGACACAAAAGGTGAATCAGGGTTCATACAAACCAGCATTACAATATCGTGCTCATGTTACATCCACTCAGCCACACATGTCTGGTTACAAGCTCTGCTTTGAAAATCAGTGGTTACATTTAGGGCCAGAGAAAAGGAAAAAAGCAAAATTTAAATCTGTGAGAAAGCATTATTTTAAGTGGCGGGGGAGAAATAACGGATTGTAATCAAATAGCTTCTTCAGAAAGCAGCGAGGCTTTCAGCATACCACCTGAAAACTTAGGAATGAAGAAAACAAAACCAATTCCTGGCTGAAGTATAGACAAAGAAGATAACCCTCCCATAGGAGCACAGCATGATAAGTAGCCAGAGAGAGAATCACTGTGATCAGTCAGAAAGGCAGGAGAGTTATTAGCTTAGCCCTGAACCTCCTACTTAATGTGGGGCCAGTGGTGATAGTTAACAGACCCTGGCTAAGGTGACAAGCTTTGGACCTGCTTGAGGAAATCCAATTGAGAAGCAGCCATGAGGAACAACAAGCTAGAAACAGATGTTCCAGCTACCAGGATGCACACACATTTAACCTGAATATGTAGGAAAAATATTATTTTCTATAGATAGTGATTTCATCTTCTTCTCCAGCTCTGGTACTGTCAGATCTCATTATCCACAGCTAAAGTGCTTCCCTCACATTTTGGAATAGATCTTAAATCCAAGCAGAGCTGTTTGAATGATAGCTACTGAATAAAGAATTCAAAGCACTAGACTGATAATCTGAAGATGATTTTAGTATTCAAGCAAAACAAGACTAAACTCATGGGAATACAAAAAGTTAAATTTCAACAGAGTTAAAATAATTGCTAATACACATTTAATTCAGCATAAAGCACCCAGAAAGAAAGCTTTCTTTTAGCTGTCAATTCATATTTAGCCACTAATGTTGATTACATGTACTTCCATCAATAAATATCTAGACCACTGCCAAAATGGGACAGGATCGGGTTTGTAATTACACTCAAAGGCAATTATGCCAAATACAACAAATGAAACACCAACGTCTTAAGCTAATCTTTTGTGTATCTCCAGCTCCATAGCATCTAAAGGAGAGTAGAAAAGTCCTGTGGGATGTTAGCATCATATATACAATATATACTCCAGTGTACATTTTTCTCTGCAGTTCTATAAATCTCATTAACATTCATGAAAACTACATATGCACCTCAAGAGGAGAAAATGCCCCACTATGTTGATTTTTACAAGAAATTTACTATTCTCAACACAGCATCTGCCTGTTCCAGATTTCAAACACATCCCATTTTAGGGACATACAACATCCCTACATAGTTACTGCTAAACTTGTTTATGGTTCTGCATTAAAAAATAAAATATATATGTATAAAGAGAAACTAATACCATTGACTTTGATTGCAATAGCCTATCTCTGAGCACATGAGGAGCAGCAAAATTTCTTTGCAGCCGACATTTCCTTCTGTGCCTTTCTCAGCTTCTAAGCCTGTATAGCTTCAGGGGGAAGGAGTAAACAAAAGAAGTTGAAAGAGTAGTTTAATTTATTTTTAATACATAAAATTAAGTGATATGACTATGTTCTAATTTGCTGCCATTGCTAAAGCAAATAATCTCACTAATTTCCAACATAATAAAAAAAAAGTATTTGTCTAAAGATTTTTTTTTCACCACTTCTAATTATGGTAGAGTATGATAAATTACTCTGGAATTTAACATAAAACCGAGCATGTTTTCAGTTGCCTTTCTCCATTGAAGTAATATCAGAGCAGAAGGGGGATTAGTACATAAAATCAAAACCTTCACTATCTAATCAAAAAGGTGCCAACTACGAATGATATATAAACTCCACGGGAAGGTATGAAACCTTTCTTGATTCATAAGTCTTCTGAGTTCTACATTCTCAACAACAGGATGCTAATGATAGCATCCTGGCTTTCCAAATTTTAAGAACTTGGGGCTGGCATAACTAAAATATAACTAACAAAGCTCGTAGTTGAGAGCAGAGACTCCAAACACTGACTTTCTTGGAAAGTCTGACTGTTAAAATAACAGTATGCTGAAGAATTAAGTGTGCCTGCAGGAAATCTAGACAGATGTTAGGGTTTCACCACATAAGCAGACTATATCTGTTGTACATTAAGAATTGCAGCGTTCAGACCTCAATTTCTTTACTGAATACTAAGCAGATGTAACAAAACATTTAAAGTATTCAACAAACATAAAAGCACAATCTTCTACAAAAAATGTGCTGTGAGGACCTGTAAGAGCAAGAAAATTAGTGATTAGGGAAAAGCACCAGAAATGAACAATTTCCAGTTGAAATTAAGTTTTCTTTTCGTGGGAGATGATGTGAAAATGGAATAATAGGTAATTGTTATTCTTATGGTACTTCATGTAAACTCATTTATGCTGATGAAGAAGTGGAAAGATAAGGCATTCAGGTAAGAATTTTACTAGTCCTGTCACCTTAGATATCTGTTTATAGTTGGGTCTATGAGAGGCAATTTTTAGCACTCCACAGGCAAGGATTAATAATTCATACATCTAGATCACACCAAGATGCTTCAGTTGTTTGGCAGCCCACTTTCCATGAACTGCAGTGATCTATTTTACATCCATAGATCCATGCCTGTGCTACTAGCATCAGTAACACAGACAGATCTTCTAGTTATGAAAGGACTCTCAACTCCAACATACACAGCAGTTCAATTCCTCATCTGGAATAAAATTCTATTAAATTTTAAAAGTATGAGGGAACCTCCTTCCCTCCTCATGGTAAAGTCATAGTCCAAGATTGAAGCAGCATAGCAACTTTGGAAATTCATAAAATTAAACCTAAATGCCTTCCATTTACAACATAGAAAGATGACACTTTTTACAATAATAAAACAAACCAAAACAACAATAGCCCCAAGGGGAAAAAAAAAAGGTATCTAGATGATTCCCCAGTAAAGCCTTTCTTAACTTCATCATGTGCTGCTGTGACATCTCTGGTCATCCTCTGTTTCATGGAGTATTGTGTTAAATACAAACAACAGAAATAATTTTCAAACCAATTTTTTTTTTTTTTTAGCTCTAGCTGAAACGCAGATGCATGTCCCTCACAAGTGATTGGTGTGTTTAAAATACAAAGTTGATTGGCACATGCTTTCACTTAATGATGGTAATTACAAAGAATAACAACTCCAGACCACATCTGTTCAATGTAACCATCTTCTTGCGCTATGCAGATTACATCGAGAGCTGTCAGAAATGCCAATTTCACCACAAATCAGGCATAAGCAAATTCCTAAGACAAGAAACAGATTAATAAGCATCAACACTTTTCTGTAAACACTTGTTGAAGGGAATAAAAGTTGTTAGGAGGAACACCAGTGGATGCTTTCTCTATCAAGCTTGAAACAAGATATCACAGGAAGGACAAAAGTGAAGGCTGTATCCCCAAAGGCAAAAAAAAAAAAAAAAAAAAATCTTTCTGTAGCAGATCAAGATGTAGAAAACTCAACCATGACAATTCATGTGAACAATATATAATCACATTTTCTCTTTCCTTTTGATCAGAGCACACTTAAAATCTGCATATTACACAGTACTAGATAACATACAAACAGGATTTTTTAAAACCGTGCTGAATTCAAATGTCTAAAAGACTGTACAAAAGAAGAAAGTTTAATTCTAAATTGAGTAAGAAGAAAGCTTAATTCTAAGTCAAGTAAGCACAGGTACAATTTTATAGGTTGTATTTGCCCACTATTTAAAAAAATAATAATTTAAAAGTATTTTCAGTATGGCTGAAAGTACTTTTTTTTTAATGCATAACATGTTTTTCTTAATGCATAACATGCAAATGAAAATTAAAGGTAAAACCACCAAATGAAGAGAACTGAAATTAAGTCATAAACCTACAAACTTTTTAATCATCTCATAATTGTAGGTGTCTGTATTCAAAAGTTGTTTAAGATTCAGGGTCATGTTTTTTCTCTAGCAAAGGAGCATGGAATTACAGGCAGGCAGTCATATGACCTCAGACAAGTCATTAATGCAACATGACTTTGTTTGCTTTTGTATGACAGGATATATTACAAGATACAGCTGACATGCAGCATAATTGTAGAATAAACAAATAGCATGATTTTAAAACAACAAAAAGAAATGAAGGTTCTCAAATAAGTCCTCTCTGTGATACATTTTTAAATGGAAAGAAAAAAAGGTAAATGTTTAAAAACATTTCAGAAGTAGTTTTTCACTCATGCAACTTAGCTGACTCTAAACAATCAACACAAACTGTGCATGCACAAATAACAGAAACTTCACAAATCCTCTTTTTGGTTGAATTTATTTTCACAGATTGTCTGAACTTATTCTTGTTCACAAACTGCCACAGCCGATGAACTGTACACTGTCTTAGGGGATCAGTTAGACATCCTGTAGATCTAGCTAGACATGAGACCACCTTGTGTGAATCACCTGCTTCTAAGTTCAGCTTTAACTGGCCTCAGTTTGCTCAATTTTTTAAAAGATATTTGTTGATAATGCTGATACAGCTGCCACAGCCATTTAAAGCAAACAGAGAAGCCAACAATTTACATCACACCATCTATGAAATGCCCAGAAAGAATAATACAATAATTTTCATGCTCTAGGTTCATTCAACTTCCAATAAAGTGAACACAATATTTTTGTAACTAATAGAAGAGGTCATACAGAATGTAAAGTCTCGTATCCTTCACACCATTAGTAGGCAACTCATGTCAAATCTGTAAACTACACACAAAGTTTGGTTGACAGAATCACAGAATACCAGGCTGGAAGGGACACAAATGATCTTCTAGTCCAATTTTTCTTGGCAAAAGGCAAGATCCAGCCATTATTTTGTATAAAATCCACCTACTTTCAAATTGTCTGTTGAAACTGCATGCATCTCATCAAGCCACCTAGCTGTGTATATGATTGTGTGGAGATCACAGCTTTCAATAAGAAAGCCAGGGAAATATTTTTAAAACATATTCAGAAGTTCTAAAACCTGCATTTAGGGGATGTCTATAAAATCTACTGAGCATTACAAAGAAAACCAGCAGCTACCCCAATTTTAGACATTGTCTATCAAGCCTTTAGCAATAAAATTAACAATCAGTGATTGTTTATTGCAATTGTGAAAGAGAAAGAGCTATCACTTAGCCAGCAGGTTTCCAAACTGTGTCACTGTGTGAGCCAGAGTTGGGAGTTCTTGACTAAGGAGTGCACCTGCCCATCAGAGCCATCCTTTAACCCTGTCTTTAGAGTGTAGCACAGGGTGCTTCCTAGTGCAGTAGGAAAGGGTTCTCTAATGTAATATTCTTCATCACAACAAATATCTAAGCCTGAACAAATTTTCTCAAAACCAGCTGCTTCTATGGTATCTTGGCATTTGAGTAAATGATTTGCAGAAATTCCTCAGGGAAGGAGGTACTTTAAAGGCTGCCGGGGAGTGTGATAGGGCTAGAAGAAGAGTGAAGAGGCACAGCTGTGACAGCTGAAAGCAGGCTAAGCTGCCACTGATCTGTTTCTATGCTTATCACAACACCCATTAATCAATTCCAATCACAGCAGGCCCACCAACTAAACTGTACTCCACCTCTCAAAAACTGACTACTCAGCCTTGTAATCCTCCTGAAAAATTGTTCATCTGAGGAAATGTCAGAGGACAGCGTATTACTTACTTTATTTAACAAAAAAATCCAAAGAAACAAAAAACCAAAAAACCACCCAAACCCACCCCCCTCCAAACCAGCACCACTCTATTATATTTTAATTTTAATTTTAAAATAAAATAAAATCAAGCAAAAGTTAAAAACGCCACAGGCCTTTCTTCCCAAAACTGTTCCAAATCTCATTTAACTGATTTTTTTTTGTTTGTAATTTCAAAATTAAAAGAAAGCATTTCTCATCTGCTTTCTCTAACTTGTGTCGTGGATGCTGATTTTAGTGAACTTAAGGTCAGCAGTAGGCTGATAGGTCTGTATCTCAAAGACAATCTACAATATAAATAGCTTTTACCCTATCATTTCAAGAGTTTCTTTAAATATAATTCTCATTTTGTGGAGAAAAAAATTAAAACTACTATTACATTAAAAATGACAGAATACAAAATGCAGCAAACTCCACTAACCGAAACATAGGTCCCATTGACCTTTAAGCTACCAGGAGCTGTAGTTTTATTCTGAGCAAAGGACTGAAAGGACACCACTGACCACTATTTGCATACATCACCAAATGACGTACAAATTCTGCAGAGTCTGAAGAAGTTGTTTAATTTGTTCAACATGTAAGTTGCAGTAATATTTGTTCCCTGGAACAATTGAGTGGGCAGTTCTGTAATTTGTTTGCTTGTTCACTAATTTTCTAGGCATTAATGTGATTCACAGTTGCTGCCTTTTTTGACCCCAGGTCTGCTCATACACACACACAAAATATAGGATAACATAGAAACCCCTTTTCATAAAAACTGTAGAAGGCAAACTTGACTGAGATCTCTTGGAACAAGGAGTGGAAGTATCTGAATTTCTGGCCCTCAGTGCTCTCTGTTACATAGAATTCAGACTGGTGTTGACAGGCCAGGGGCTTTAAGCTCAAGTAGGCATCAAAGAAAGCTCTTACTCAGAAGCCTGGCTACTTCAAGTTACCACTTGGAAGGATTAAGTGCACTTTGTCTATCTCTGCAATGTCAGTTTAAAGCTTGGAAGGGGTTTTTCAGAATAACCAAACAGATTTAGAAGCTAGAGTCCCTTTGCTATCTAGTGATATCTGTGCACCCAAAAGCCATGGCAGGTTTTGGAAAATCTCCCAGTATAATACACCACTGTTAACAGCTTGCTTACTGGTGCAGCTGTCACATCGTTGAAGCACTGTATTCAACCTTTCAATAAAAAGCTGTGCATTCTAATGGTGGTATGGCTTTACAAGAGCTAGATTCCTGTTGTGACATCTGTGGAATTCTACTAATTACCAGAGAATGGCACAGGTATTTTCCAAAGATCACATTAGAAATTCAAGCAATTTATAACACTTCAAAACAGGCGTATTTGCTGAGAGTTGCTGTTATTTACACAGCATCAACAGTTTTCTAGTTGGTACACAAGCAAAAGAAAGAGTGTGGCATAATTACTGTACAGCAGCACTGAACATCAAAACAGCAAAATCTACGCCACTCATTCAAAGAAGCAGTAGTCCACAATTACCACTGGCAAGTAATTGGCTTAATTTTTTAATTCTTCCTTTATTTAATACTATGGTGTCAACCATCTAAGTATTAAAAGAGGCCTTTCATAGTAATCTTAAATCCCTCTTATTACCAGAACAAAACACTGAGCGATCCTATATGCTGTTCATGTAATACACACTATCATGTAATATCACTTGACCTAGTTTTATGCATTGGTATTGCTGAATGGACACAGTGAACATGCTGGGGGAATTCTGAATTTAAAATGGAATCAAATCATCTAACTGATATGGTAATTTTAACTACTTTTTTAACCCTAAGAAAGAAAATGATAGGTACCACACAACTGTTATTAATTTTAACATGTCACCTTCCTACCCTTTGTCATCATTATCATATGGGAGAGTTAAAATATTCTCTTCCCCCACCCCTATCTTTCCTTGACTTCCCTTCCAAATCAAGTCAAATTCATTCTTGTTCTTCTTCTAGATGGCATTTTGAAGAATAACAGCAGAATGTAAAAATGCTACCTGTGTATATAAAGGAATTTTGATTCTCAGGCTGTGCTATAATTTCCAAACTAATTTTTCCCCCCACTTGTTCTTTGGGACAGAGATTTCCTTTACATTTGGAAAATGCCTACACACTGTGAGCATTTGTACAATCTAAACAATTACAAATATCTGTAAGCTAAGCAAATTCCTGATGCAGCCTCTGCAGTGGCAGGCTAAAAACCATCTTCAAACTACTTTTACAATCTGATTTTCATTTACACAAAACTAGAAACGTCAGTATTACATTTTAAGATAAAAACAAACAAGAAAAACTGAAGGGAAAAAAAAATTGCTTCCAGCAGACAAAACACAGACTAAGAAGCTACAAACAACATCAGCTAAGAGGTCTGCATCTCATGAAGATGGAATATACCAACGTGCTCTGTATATTGTGATGTTTACAAATACAGAATAGAAAACAGATCAGATGTCTGCACACATATGAACATGCATACTCTTTATTCACAAAGAAAACATACCAGCATCTAAATCCATTATGTACCAGGTTTAGAAGAATCTGACAGGAATCTAATAACTCAGTCATAAGCCCCTATTCTACATGAATATGGCTTTGGTTGACCACTTTTGATCACAAAAAGAGCATTGATAAGCTGTGAAAAGAAGCGTACACTGCTCCCAATTTATGCAAACAAATCTTCAAATGTTGCAATCAAAAAAAGTCGCTGCAAAAAGAACCTTCTTCAACAGAAAAGCCATCTTTGTGCATTCAGAGTTGTATTTTCCATTCTATAGTAACAAACTACATCTTATTGCAG
Source organism: Indicator indicator (assembly GCF_027791375.1). Lineage (NCBI taxonomy): Eukaryota > Metazoa > Chordata > Aves > Piciformes > Indicatoridae > Indicator > Indicator indicator. The sequence continues at coordinate 4,324,668 of NC_072019.1, forward strand.
TTCAACAGCCCAGACAAAAATGGGAAAAGGAGCTGGTGCACTCCACTGCCTACTGAATCATTAAGTTCCTATTGAAGATGCCTAGCAGATGACTCCTTCCTTACAAAAGAGAGAGCAAATTAAAATACCTCATGACAGGGGAATTTCTGTTGAGCAGGAATTACCCTAACACTGTAACTGTAAAAAGTATCAATATCTTGCTAAATATATGGCTTCCACATTCTAGCATCTAACAGGACAAAGAAAGGTTTTGCCCATATTATGCCTTTAGCTTCAAAGAAACTTCTCAACCTATGTTGACTTAATTGTACCAGCCACAAGAATCTATTTTTGAGTTTAACTGTTTGTATGCAATGTCTGATGATTCCAAAACACTATGATGATTTTCAAGACTGTTTATGAAACAGTTTAAGATACTGTGAACTACAAATTCTTTTAATGATTTCTTCTTCCAAGTCTAGAATTTTGTTTTTCACTGAAACCTCCAACTCTCCGAGAAATCACAAGCAAAGCTAACTATTCTGGTTTGCCCCTTGTGCAGTTGTGAAGGGCAGATCACTGATGACTTCACTTGTCTGTGTAGTGCATGCTGGCAAATGCCCTCTCACGACGTAGCCTCACTTGGTTAAAGCACATGACAGAGAATGATCTTTATTCTCTGGATGTCATTGCCTGCCAATACGTGTTGCCAGTGCAATGTGTCATAGATGTGGTTTATGTATTCAGTATCTCACTGAAGTCTCATCGTGCCTATGCCACTGCTGCAAGCTAATAGCACTGGAGTCTAGTCTCAAGTCCAATCAAAAAGGGGCCATCAAACTGACATGAAAAAGCAGGTTCCACTAGGGTTCTAGGTACTGGAAGAACAGCAACAATGATACTGAAAAGTGCAGGGAAGCAAAACTGCAGGGCTCATCTACATGCAGAGCTTTTAAGTTCAAGTAATCAAATCCACTTCACCTACTACTACATACAAAGATGTTGTCTGCAGCTGCTTTGTGGTTAACTCTAAGTTCCTTTACATGTTGTTATAACTGTATCCATGCAAAGTGTGCACTAAGCAAATACTTGAATTCTTAAGACAACTTATGCACAGGCTGTTGCTAAAGTTTAAAAAATACCACCTCAGCTAAACAGATCCTTCTGAAGTTGAGAATCTGTTTCTTCAGTAAGAGCTGTTCATAAAGACATAATTAGACCACTGATTTGCTTTGCGGCTGAGAGACAGGAACCATCTAATCTATTTGAATACTTTTTCTCCCCCAGTCTTTTAAATGAGAAATAGTTTCTCACCTTTGCAAAGCACTTCCAGATCTACTAGACTGTCAATTTTCATTCAATTCCAGGCACAGCCAGAAACCAGGAGATAGTTTTTTGATGACTCAATAGCATCAGAAATTGAAGAGGTCAAGCCACAGCTATTATGATCCAAGTACATTAATACTATGCAAAGAAAGTATGTCTCTTTCAATTATATCTGTCAAGAACTGTACCTACTTCTGGCTTTTTAAAAACAAAATCACACATGAAAAAGCATTCCATAACAGCTGATTAAGTTTTCTGGGCAACCTGTTCCAGTGCCTCACCAACCTCTCTCTTATTCAATGCAAACATAAACCTTAATAAACCTAAGTTTCACAATTATAATACATTTACAACAGCTTCTATTTAGAAAGTTAACCTGTTAAAAAAAAAAAAAAAAAGAGAGAGAGAAAAAAGACCGCAAGCTATTTCTTACCTATTGTTTATAACAGGAAACACCAGAACTTCCAAGTTCCATTCTGAATTTCATCCTCACTATGTGACCTGTGGGAGAGAGAAGGAGAAATAAGGAGCCGTTCAAGGCCCTGTGCTAGTTTATCTGTAAGCATTTTGGGGATTACAAGCAGCTGAAAAATTAACTTGAAGATAAAAAAGCACCAGATTTGCTTCTCTGGGCCTTCATCTCTCTTAGCTTTACATTTTTCAATAAGGAACCTGAGCTAATAAAATTATTTTTCCTGCAATGTTCACATGAACAGCACAGGAAAAGTTATTCCTTGAGATTGTTCATATATCTAGAAATAGATATATTTCTAAAATAGAAATATAAACTGTGATATTGATAAAAGCAGTTATTGAACTGTATTGTGCACAAGGACAATTTCTTGGGGTGGTTTTTTGGGGGGTGGTTTTTTGGGGTTTTTTTGTTATTGGTAACTTTAATACAGTGAAAATGTTAAACTAACAATGTGAAAAATAAGCCTAGAGCAGTAATAGCTATCTCCATGGTTACAGCTAACTATAGTTGTCCTATTAATTATAGAATACACCTGGTTAGAAGAGACCTCAAAAATCATCCTGTCCAACCCTTGACCCAGCTCTGAAGGGTCAACACTAAAACCATGTCCCCCCAGAAAACCCGGACGTCTTAAAAACTGTTGCAAATCACTAAATTTACCTTCTGCTCACTGCATACATGGACCTGTGTACATATGGCAAGCAGGACATTGCCTAGCCCCATCCTTGAAGTGATGCCTGTCTAGCACTACTCCAACCTTTATCTGGTGAAGCCCCTGTCTGACACCCACAAACTATCAGCAAAATTACTCTCCTCATCACTTTCAAAAGAATGTATAGGGTGGTTTATTTTCTCAAGTATCAAGCTGCTTTTCCCACTCAGAATAATCTATTTAAATATCATTTATAAAAGAGGGAATGCTTACTTCTGCACAGCATTGAACCACGGAATGGACATGAAGCACACACAGTCATCACCATGCTCTGTCTCATTAAGTTTTCTTCTGCTAACTATCTCTCTTTAGTCCAAAACCAGCTGCATACAAGTCTAATTACTAAAGGGAATATATAACAGAAAAAAATATTCTATAAACTATGAAAACCCGGAAACATATTTTTCTATAGAAAGTGGGTTTTTTTACGAATACTGTGTGAAGGTTAACTTTTAGGAGGCATATTTCCAGGCATGGTTAGGAGATGTTGCCAAAAAGGCTCTTCGCCGGTACACCCTTGTGGAAGACTGCCATCTAGTGGCTGCAGGGGGAACCACGAACTGCTGAAGGAAATGGCGACGTGGAGAACAAACAGTCGGTGCAATCTTCCCCTGAACGGTCCTTGAACAAATGGTCTCATAACTGACCAAACTTTTCCATCATCTTGCCAGAGAGGAAATAAAAACCGAAATAAAATAACCACATTATATATGCCTCCTCTTCAAACTCCTCTTTTCAGCAAGCACAGAATCACAGAGTTAGTTACTGAGGCTGGAATAGAATTGTTAATGTTGGAAGGAAGGGACCTTAAGGATCATCTAGTTCCAACCCCCGTGATCATCAAGTCCAGCCGATAATCTAACACCACCACATCGACTAGACCATGTCACTAAGTGCCACATCTAATCTTTCCTTAAAGATCTCCAAGAACAGTGACTCCACCACCTCCCTGGGCAGTGTCTAATTACCCTTTCCATGAGGAAGTGCTTCCTAACACCCAACCTAAACCTCCCCTGGTGCAGCTTCAGGCCATGCCCTCTTTCATCTTGTCACAAGTTGCCTGGGAGAAGAACAAGACCAACTTACTACAGCTTCCCTGCAGGTAGTTACAGAGTAGAGCCAGCAGAACTTTTCTAAAATAAAGGGGAAAAAAATCTAAAACTAGAGAAATCTAGAAAAATTTGTTCCCTTCCATCTTTTTCTGGGAATGCTGTTCAAGGACAGCATTGGCAAGTCATGGAATTGAAACTGTTAAAAGAGTCATGAAAGAAATGTTAATAAGTGATAAATCAGTTTGGATAAAGAATTAGTCAATTAACCCTGGAAGTAGATTTTATTTAACGTTACAGTGGCAGAACCATAAGCAGGGAAGTATCCCTTCTCCTGAAATGGCCATGAGACATGGCAGCACACCAACACAGAACACCAGCAAAGGCTCCTGCTGGTGTAATTCAGGAGTCCACAATATCACAAAAGCTATTCCTAGAGCACTCTGTATGGATCCCCCCAGACCACATGAAGCTACAGCCAACTCCCTGTGGTCTCCCTGAGGTAATCCCAGAAGTCAGTGATCCTCTCATGGTAACAGTAGCAGGAACAGCATGAGTTCAGACCTGCAGTGTTAGCCACAGCTGCCTAAGGTGACTATTCAGACTCGTTAACAAGTTTGCTGCAAACAGGAAATGATCCGATATCCTTATTGCACGAGTCTGTTGCTTATCACCTCCTTTGCTACATACATACAAACCTCACAGTGTTACCTAATAGCATTCTGTAATGCATTTTTACGCAGCAGTCTGGATTCCCTCTCCTGCAAACTACAAAATTAGAACAATACATATAGGATGAGCACAAAGAAACAGCTTTGCCCACTTTCTTGGGCTAATCACCTTTGAGACAGCCCCAAGTTTGTAAGATGAAATTTGCATACTACTTGCATTTCTGGAAAATGAAATAGTGCATTTAAAAAGTTCTGTAATTAAAGCACATTAAAAAAAAAAAAAGTGTGGCCACGAGGTTCAAAGAGACAGTTCTGCCCCTCTGCTCTGATGGGACCCTGCCTAGGGTACAATATTCAGCTCTGGAGTTCTCAGTTCAGGGAAAACATTGCCCTGTTATAGCAGGTCCAGAAAAGGGGCACAAAAGTGGTCAGAGGGCTGGAACACCACTCCTGTGAAGAAAGACAGAGTTGGGGTTGATCAGCCTGGCTCCAACTTGACCTTACTGCAGCTTTCAGTACGTATAGAAACTTATTCAAAAGATGTGGACAGTCTTTTTAGTAAGGCCTGTTGCAATAGGATGAGGGGTGGATTTGAGGTAAGGAAGTTATAATTTTAAAAAAATATATAATGAAATTATATGAATACACAAACAGAAATATAAACATATCGGGGAAAAGAATAAACAGAACAGAGAGCAACAAAGCTTTCAAGGGTAAACAATATACACATACAAGCCCTCAAAAGAGTAGAAACCAAAAAACTTATGGCAAATACTTTAATATAGAAAAGAAAAATATTAGGACTTAAAAAAATGCAAAGAGCCCTTGGGAAGATGCATAGACAATCTCAAATCCTACCAAAAGGCAGGGAGGGGATTAAAATGCTGTTGAAAAATAATAAGCTATGTTTTTAAAATACAAAAATATTATGGGAAAAAAAAACAAACCAAACCAAAACAAACCCAAACTGAACAACCCAAACCTCATCTTACCATGAAATCAGAAAAGCTGCAAAGCATACAAAAGCACTAGGACTCTTGTAATCAGTATGCTAGAGTATATGAAGCATAAGAAGAAAATTCGTTTGTATTTGCAGAGGTGAATCAGATGTAGTCTCCTCTTCTGCCTGCAGATGCCATTAGTAGATCAAATTAAATCTGAACTGCAGCTTGTTTTTCTTCATCTGCTCTCACAAGTCAGAGTGCTAGAAGACTTTTCTAGCAGCTGCATATGTTCTTTAAAAAAAAGCAGCTACTATGCACTTTTTTCCCTGAAAGATCATTTACCGCATGGCATTGTTGGAAGGATTATCAAGTAACTCAGTGTTCATGTTCTGATACTTCCTCCCAGGACTGTTTACCTGAAACAAAGATGCTTTTTATTCCTAGTTAGAGATAAAAATCACCATTTTACTGCCTAACAAGAGTTAGTTTATCTCCCAAAGCTTTATCAGTTTCTATAACAAAAATCGACTTGCATTATATTTTTATGAAGTTGTTTAGTAGCTTGTTATTGCTGGATAATGTTAAAATGAGTCATTTTCATCTTATTTTCCTCTGTTAAACAAAACCAGATTTGAGCTGTAAAAAGCAATAAAGTAGCCAATCACTGCTCTTAGAATCATTAATAAAAGTATACAATGTAGTACTATTTCTTAAACTATTGAACTGAATATCTCTTTCTTACTAGCTTAAGTGGTTTCTATTATGAAGATAATTGGTTTCATTAGTCAGATTTTTCTGCTTCATACTTTCAGACAAAACTAGAGTGCAGAATTCTGAACACTCAAACTCTCCATTTTCTATTTGAAATTAAAACAAAGTTCCTCTTTTTCTTTTACATTATAAAGTTCCAATTACATTTTACCTGAAATCTGACTGAAGAATATTTTCCTGAATGAAAAAGAGAGCACATCACAGAAAACAACTAACAAAACCCAAAATAATCAACACCCAAACACAATAGTAAACTGACAGCAAATTACATCAATACATACAACAAAGTAGAGCCATTGTAAATAATGTCAGAAAAAAACCCCATCCCATCCAGGGCTCTAAATATTTCTTTGTGACACTTCCTGCTTCCCTGCCCCTGTGCATATTCCTGACCATTCAACATCAGCAACACAGAGATGAAGACTGCAGGCTTCAGAACCCCAGAGAAAACCTTTCAAGACCAAATTTGGAGCTCAAGCTGCTAAGACTAAAGTGACTCAGGCAGATCTGGACTGGCAATGTGAGGGTGAATTATTTCTAGATCAGTGGGCCCACGATGCCTCAGGCCATCAAGGAAGGGATGCAACATACAGATGGGCTCGAGATCAAGGGGTGGACTTAACCAGGAACACTATTGCAAAGGTTATCTACGAACATCAAATGTGTTGCAGTCAAACTGACCAAGCAGGTAAAGCCTCTGTGGTATGGGGGCAAGATGACTGAAATACAAATATGGGGAAGCCTGGTAAATTGATTACATCTCACTGCCACAAACCTGCCAAGGAAAACACTATTTACTTACAGGGGTGGAAGCAACCACCGGATGGCTGAAAACATATTCACAGTGCCCCATACCACTGAACTCCATCCCAGGCCTTGAGAAAAGTCCTGTGGTAACATGCACCCCAAGAAGAACTGAGTCAGATAATGAAACTCATTTTTTAAACAGCCTCATAGACACTCGGGACAAGGAGCATGGCACTGAGCGGGTGTATCACATCCCCTATCACACACAGGCTGCTGGGAAGGTCTGATCTCACTGTATGACAGGAAAGGTGCCTGCTGGGGTTTATAGGACTTGAATATATTCTTTAGTTTGCAAAGTTTCCTAGGCCAGGTTTTTTATGTTTCTTCCCCAATTTCTAGGCTGGGGTTCATCCCTTTTGTTCCAGTTTCCAGCTTGCATTGATGGGCAGTGGTTTTCATGGTTTCGTCTGCTGTGTCCATGGGTACCTCTGCTTCTTGTTTTTTTCCTTTTGTCTTGTTGGTTGTTTGTTGTTTTTTTTCTTGTTTGGGGTTTTTTTTTTGTTTGTTTTGCCTTTGTGTAATCCAATATCCCTGCAATAGAGTAGCAAACTGTCCTTATCTCAACTGACAGTTCTGGTTTCCTGGCTCATTTCCTCCTTGCCCACCAGGAAGGGAAGTGGGGAGTGGGAAGGAAAAAAACCCTCTCTTGTAACTGCTGGGACTCAGTTGCCAACTGAGTTAAAACCAAGACAGAAAGATCTGGGGGGAAAGAATGTTTTCTGGTATTGTTTTGTTTCACTTCTGAACTACAGAAATCATCTCCTACTAATATTTCTAGATTTTTATACTACGGTACTTTCAGCAAGGAAGCAATACTCTCAGTGACAATGGAAAGTCTTAAAAACCACTGCATACAGAAGAAAATGGACAAAGAATTCAAAGTTGTAAAACTTAGTGATCATTTATATGAGCTAATTTTACTCTTTACAATGCTCAGCCTTAAATACATGATTCCAAACAGGTTGTTCTTAAAGCATCCAGCCAAATACAAAGTAATACAATTTACAGAAGTAGAAATAGATCAAGATTTTTCTTCATGTCCAAAGCATAAAAATCTGAACTGAATACACTTTGTTAACCCTTGAGGAAACTTGTAAATGCCTTTGAAGTAGGAAAGAATATGCCATGTCACATCTCACGTGATAAGAAAATTATTGGCTGAGAGAGTATTTTTGATGGCAAGACTGTGCAAGACATTACTTGGCAGAGTTCTGAGCACCTGATGTTGTCAAAGAATGAAATTCTCAAGATGTCGAGCATCTTCCTTCAGAAGTAAAGAAAACAGCTATGAATATCTGCCTTGTAAGCCTTGATATATATCAAAAGCCTTAGGTTTTAGATTAAGAATTTGTCAGCATTTGTTGTGAGTAGAATGTGCTAGGTCCAGGATTCCTATAATCCACTATTCAACAACAAAAACTATGATTAATTTTCATCTTTGCTGTTGACTTTCATTGGCTTGAGCCAGCAGAATAGAGATTAAATAATGTCTACAGTAAAAAGCACAAGGAAGTAGCTGATGGGTAAAGTTCTCTACCACCTCATAGGAAGAGCTGCTTCTAATACACTATGAACAGTGCACTTAAAATGATGTGAGCAATCAAAAGATAATTCACTAGCAACACCACTCAGTGTGAATATACTTCAGATTTTGTTGAAGAGCACCCATCATTGATACTTGAAGCCTAGATTTTTCAGGTGATTACAGAACCCACTTAAAGTGTTCAAATAAGATGACAAAATATATGTTTACCATCTCTGATAGTTTTGCCCTACAGAAATAAAGTTTTGGCTTTGTTTGGGTTTTATTTTTGTTTGGTTTTGTGTGTTGTTTGTTTTTTCTTTTAAAAACATTAAGAAAAAGGAAGGGATATAAAACCCACTTTTAAGTTACAGTAACAATACTAGATAATAACGCAGAACTCAAGCAACGCTGTTACAAAAAAATTGGTGCCCACATTATCTACATTTCCCCAGCAGCTCTAGTTTCTCCATTCATATTATCTCCAATAGATTTTATTTTTTTAACTTATTCCATTAAATTAATTCTTATAGACTTAGGTAACAATACTTTTATTTAAAAAAAAGGCACTGTATTTTAAAGTTTGACAGCTCCTTAAGGAATTCCTTTTTTTTGTATGTGTGAAATTTTGGGTACTTACCCTCATGCAAACATATAATTTACTTTCAGAACACTTAATATCAGGAACAAATTGTAGGGGTTTGTGATGCATTGCTTTCCCTTCCTGTAAAGGAAAAGACTTGCCCTGAATTTCTTGATAATGGCATTTCATACCCACTGAATCCTAGCAGGTGAAAACTCAGCAGGAAATGGATGTGAAGACTGGAGTTTGTGTGTGTGTTTTGGAATCCCCATCCTTTTCCAAGCAAACTCAGCTTCACTTGTTTCAACCTGTCCTCCTTGAGTCTCAGTAGTTTCATTACCAAGAGTTTGAGGTTTCAGTAATGGCTGTCTTTGTTCAAGTTCATAATTCATAAGAAGGGAATCAACAAGAGAGTCCAATTCATCCAAGTTCATAAAAGGCATAGATATTTTCCGGATAGAATTGTTTGTGGAAGTAGAAGACAAGGCGAATATACCAAAATAGTTGTTAAAATACCCAGCTATGACACAAATCTTTTCTGCAAAGCTCCTGAGAGGGCTCATGTTTCTGTACGACCCTGTGGAAAACAAACCCAAGAGTCATCACAAGCAGAATTTTGCCAAGAGAAACCAAGTAACCCTCCCTCCCTCTTGCTTTACACATCTGCTGTAGTCCACAGGTTACTGTCAAAACTGGTAATAACCCTGCTAAATACCTTGGAACATGGAAGAAACAATTTGGCAGACTCCAGCTAGGCACTGCTCCAATTCCAAATATTTTGCAGCAATGTCAGTACTTCTCTTTATTTCCTGATATAGAGATTCTTGTGGTAATTGAGATTCTATTTCTTTCTGTATTTAAAAAAAAAAAAAAAAAGAGTAATTTAAAAAGAACCAAATACACGACAACATATCAACTATTAAACTAGTCACATAGAATAGGCCAATGATGAAACACAAAATGAAATGTCAAGTCACAAAACTTAAGATAGTTCTATAAAGAGGTGCAGACTGTTGACAGAGATAGAAAAGCCAAACACTAAACAAGCAAAATGGAACTGTAAAATCCAGGAAAAGTGTGGCTCTTGGAAGATAGACTAAATAATTCATCCTGGCTTTTAATTCGTAATAGCAATAACTATGGCTGTAAACTCTTCTAACACAATCACAATAGCATTCCTAAACTTGAGGCTTTCAATTGAAACCAGACCAAAACAGGCCGTGAGGCTGTTTGTGATGAGCATGAGAAGAAGATACAAGAACCTCCAAAAACACTTTAAGCAAAATTCAAATCAGACAGTTTTGGGTAGAAAGGCAGCAGCAGTAAAAGTTAGTGTTCCAGTCACCAAGATGCCACTGAGACAGGAAGTGTTATCATGCAATTATAAATGTAGAGAAGGTAGTTTCAATTTCTCTTCCGTGATAATGCATCCTTTAAATTTAAAGCCTAGACTCAAAGCACACATTTAGAAACACTTCTCTTACCTTTCTGCCGTAGGAGATGTTATTTTCAAGGAACCCAGCTAATGCCACAGCATTATCCTTGATTCGATTTTGAATCTACAAAGAAACTTTTAATTACAATGTACACTTGATTCAAGACAAAGTACATTAATATTTTAGAAGGATAACAATGAACATTGGCATACTAATGAAAAAAACCTCAGAAGCAGAAGTAAATGTCTTTTGCAACATAAAAACGCAGTTTTTCATGTAAAAATGTTGACTTGTAAACACCATTATTAACTCTATCTGGAAGGTTTTAATATAGGAGGATCGAATGAGCAAATTCAAACATAGACTAGAGAAAGGCTGTCCTGTAATTTTTGTATTGCTGTTCCAATGACCTTCAAGCACACACAGGAATCTGCAGGAGTCTGGTATATCTGCTGCAATTGAACAACTAGACAGCAGACTGCTCAAATCCTTTTGCTGGAAACACAAAGCATTTGGAGTTAGGCAAGAGAATGGGAACATACAAGATTTTTGGAGTTTCACTATTATCTATAGGAGTAAGAATGACAGTGCTGAAAAAAAGTAGGAAGACATTTTTTGCTTTCCCTGAAACAAGCAGTTAATCACTCCTTTTCAACTGAAAGCTAAATACTACGTGGTTAATATTCTCACTTCTCACTCATTTCAAACTTCGTTAATAATCACAACTTTATTCCTACTATAAAACTTCTAAACAGAATTGATGAAAAAGAGCAGGACACATTCAAGTGCTTCTAAGATACAGTAGTAGTAGTGGTAGTTTTTAATCTTAATTTCATCTCACCTCATTTTGTGGACATAGTTTCCCAAGTTGTTTCTGCACCATTCTTGCTTTTTCCTGTACTGTATCAATGAGAAACTCCAGCCCTGAGCCTACTCCATCATAAATGGCAAGTACAAATTCCTTTTAAAATAAAGGTTCAAAACATAATGAGTAGAAGAATTGATATGGCCTTGAATTAAAACAGATTCTCCATAGTGGGCTAAAACCAATTTTGTTCTGAGCAGATTGTTCAGTGCTGGTCTGTGCAGTCACATGTTATTCTTGGACCACATGAGCTCAGCATTTTAGCCTCTTTTCCCTAACTTTCTTCAGATTTCTGAAAATTCAGTGTGGTACTTAATCACAATTAAGTACAATCCCAGTGCAGATACAAAAAAACCCGAAACAACCAACAAGAACAAAAATCCAACCACTATTTTTTTCTCTTTATAGGTAAAAGTTAGACAGATTTGAAGTGTAAGGGGTATATAAGAAGAAAAAAAAAGGCTATTTAACATACATCCATTTCAGCATAAAAATTCAGTATTAGAGAAACTCTTGGAAATATTTGATTTAATTGATCAGACTGTTATATGTAACAATTTGCTTATGAACACAATGACTGAAAATAAGTGTGATGTCAACATTAAAATTACTATTCCTAATAAATTTTTTTTTTACCTGTGGACTAGTTGCAGGAATGTTTTCTTCAGAAAATGAAATATCGGTTCCTGTGACTACTGCCAAGTGTCCTACATATTTCATTGTTTGGTTTACTGCTTGATTTACTTTGCTCCATGCTTCTGTTACCATCGAGGATATATCTGAAGAACATCCCTGAGCAATAAAGGCATATCATTGACTGAAACTAGAAATGACGGTTAAAGAACACAAACTTACAATAACACAAGAGTTCATAACACCACAGCTTGAGGCATTTTCAACTTTCCATTTTCCTACTTTCAGTGACTGACCTACCGCAGATAAAAGACCATATCTTGAATCAGAGACAGTAATGGTATCATTATGCTAGATTGCTTAAATAAATAAAAATTACCCTGGCCACAGGTCTATAAACAGCAGCACTTCACAATCTGAAGAAGCATTAGCTTTTGTCACTGCATGTTTTATTTTCCCCTTCTATGTTTAAGAACCTGTGCTATTGTCAGGGGCTGGACGCTGAAAGGTTTGCCTTACTCTGAAATACCATATGGAAGTATGAGTATAAACAGCAAAAAGGCACCCTTTGTTGTTTATCAATTTGTCCTTGCACATGTTGGACATTTAAGTTCTTTTATAGCAAGTCTGTAGTCAATATTGCATTAATGCATCTCTATGAACAGATTAATATACTTTACCTGCAATAGTAACTGTAAATAACCTCCCAAGCTCTTCACTTCCTGTTTTACTTTTTGATCAGTTTTTATAGATCCAGGACACTCTTGGATATTGTTAAGCCAGAGTTTGGTTAGAACTACAAGCCGTTGAAAAGCAGAGATGATTTTGATGCTGTAGGACTGAGCAGCATGATCAAGAACGAAAACTACAAGAGAAAAATACATCAGATCTTCACAGATGAAAGTGGGAACATTAATTCTTCTGAAAGGCAAAGACATGAATACTTTTGCATCTGAAAGACAAGTCATTAGTAATGTTTAAACTGTTCTGAAACTGAAACTTACAGTTTTCTTGACTTTCTTCATCTTGCCGCTCATAGGCTTTTGAAATGGCAGACACTCCAGAGGAAATGATGAACAAATCAGTTAGGAGACTATCTACTATGCTTTTTCCTCCTTCATGATTCTCTTCCAGTAAATCTAAAGTTGAACTTATAGATTCTTTGCAAATTCCAAGAAGAGAGGACTCAGAAAATCCTGGGCATATGTTGGACTTGTTCTCTGAACCTGTATGATGTGAAAATAAAATATATATGCAAGAAACTCTTCATAGGAGTGAACAGTCAGCAGATGTTAGTAATGACTATTTGATTTTGCTTCTTCAGCAGCGTTCAACTACTCAAGATAAGAAGTCAGGAAAAAACATTCAAATAGTTTCTAGTTACAGTTGGTACAAAGACAAAATTCCACAACGGAATTCTTTAACATGAATCCTCCCGTTCCATGTAAATTCTTACCTACAGGGAAAACAAAAGACAACAAAACCCAGCCAACCTAAAAACAGAATGCATATTTAGAACACTGAAGCACCTAATACTTCAGAAAAAGAAGTTCATAAAATTTGACAAAGTGTTTGAGGGAACCTCAGTACTTGAATGAACAGCATGAACTCAAGCAGTCTCCAAATTATTCTATAAGGACTCAACCTTTGGCAATCTGTTACATAAACTATCATCTTTCTCCAGTTAACCTGCACAGTTAAGGAATTTACCTAAAAGATTACACTGCTTAAGTAAGGGTCATAAGTGCTGGTCAGGAAGATTTTGCCTTAAAGCATTATCAAAAATACACAAAGCACTACTGTTAACAGCTTGACATTATAAATTTGAAGATACTATAAATAGGACATTTTTCATTTAGTTTTCCAACCCACACTTTTTCAAACTACTGTTCAAGTGCATCTGTTTTATACATGTAGTTTTAAGTTCTCAAAATTAAGTGAAAGCTGTTCCACCTATAGTAAGTACCTGATACATAGGAGCTCTGTACACTCCGAACTGGTGGCAATTTTATTTCAGACAAACATCCAGAAATCCTCTTGTTCTTCATGAAACTTCTACTTCTAGAAAAGGATAATAGAGTGAAAACATGAAAGAACTTAAAGAGAATAACTCTCTCTCCCCATATCCACTAAAGTTCAATGAATATTAACAGAAATCTGGCAAACAAAGTGAACGTCTACTTTTAATTAGTTGAACTTGTCATGGAACCTAAACCAGAGTGAAAGCAAGGTAACACACCCCATAGGATGGATTCTACTTACTTTCTTCAGGCTCTTGCTACTACAGCAGGATCTTCATTACATGTTCCCATCTTTAAGATACTGGTTGATTACTGGATTATTATTATGTAGAACTTGAGACCAAACACATCTCTTTCCTATCTACGTTCGTTTTTCTTTAAACCTTGTTTGCCAAGACAAGCCAGACCAGAAGGCAATTTTCCTTGGTAAAAGACAGGTGTTGTGTAAAGTTCTGTATTGTCAGTTAGACAAGCTAACTTAGCTTCTCTGGCCCAGCTCTGGTTTTTCGCTGCCAGTGCCTGAGGCCAGCCCTTGTAAGAGAACTGTTTGAGAAGCACCAGCCAGCCTTGAAGGTGGAAGGAGACTCATTAGGGGCTCCCTAACTTTTCTTGGAACTGCATTTAAGATGAGTCTGTTACCTTTGGTCCTGTCTGACTTACACTGCAGTTGTGTAAAAACCATGCCTGTGCCTGGCCATGTATGACATTGGTGGAGACCTGCAGACCTGACTTCCTAGTTCTACCTGGGACTTAATTGTGATAGGCATGTCAGGCAATCACTGGATTGCAGGCTGACCCTCCCAAGCTTATCCTGGACCTAGTCCTGACTCACTGATGCGTTTTCACAGCTTAATCTCAGTCCTGCCTTGTCATTACACATTTACCCTTGGATTCAGACTGTTAACTGACCCTGGATACCATCTTCAGACCTGTTCTGCTCACCTCACTCTGGCACTGCAAGGCTATCTTCAGCAAGGTGCTATCCTGTCTACTCTCTTGTCACATTCAGCCTGTAACAGCCCTTCTCTTTTGAAACAGTCTGTGTTTTATGCTTCAAGTCACTACGCATCAAGAGCATTGCATTCTTCTCAGAAATGCTTTCCAAAACTTGCAGACAGATAAACTTACCTGCTTTACAACACTGCTACTCAGTAGCAAAGCTATAATGAAGGCTCCATGAGCATTTCTGTTGAGATTTACAACTTACGGAAGCTGGCAAATCAGTTATAGTCACAATGCTAACATATCAAATGCAAGGCCCCAGACCAGCTGAAATTTACTGTTTAAAAACAATTATTGCATTTTTAGAGAAGCATAAAGGAAACATTAAAAATGACATATTTGACTCTGCACTGATTGTATCTTGATATATGGTTTAGAGACCCTTACATGTTTTGTCAAAATGTATGCCTGGGTTTGAAAAAGCTTTTCTTTGTATTTCATGTTCATGAGAAAAGATAAGAGAATGAAGAGAAGAATTCTTCAGCTGGCACAGCATATAAAGTAAGTAAGAAAAGGAACAGATGTTCAAGTGCCTATTTAAAATCACTTGTGTTACTAATGAAATGTAGTGTCTAATAACTTTAACCTGTGGGTCCTGAGCAGATTAATTAAAAGTCCTGTGCTACAGGGAAATTTATCTGTTTCTGAGCTAGCTTTCTGACATTATTGGGAACAGCCTTTAATTACCTCCAGCCACTTGTCAACACCCATACATAAAACCTTTTAGCACTGATTAGACATACATTGCATATATGGTAGGCCTGACCTCAGAACCATTGCTGTTTAATCTGCCAAACTGCTTCAGTAAGCAGTATTGACATGTTGCATGATAATACACATTTTGTAGGCAAAGACAGTAAGTCATAGTAAGGTATCATATAAAGCTTAAACTTTGCTCCCCTCCTCACAAATGCATACATACAGTTTCATTTAATGTGTAAGTTTGACATTCTAATAAGGTAAAAGAAGAATTATGTTAGTGGCACAGAAATATGCTTAGATAATTACACAAATTATTTTTTTGCTTTAAGCACATACGAAGAAGCTACAAATTAGTATTACCTTCTTCTAGAAAGAGAGGAAACTGAGGCATCTGAAAGGTCAGGTTCCCACTCATCAGCAGGGTCATAAAATACATCAGCAGCTTTACTGCTGTCATTACTCTGAATGAATAAAGAGAATAAAAGGGAGGAGGAGGGTTAAACAGGAGTAGAGTGATGATAAAACATTCAGTGTGCAGATGAAGGCAACATGTTCAACTAACAGTAGGAAGCAGTTTTAGAGTTTCTATTAGGACATGTATGATCTAGATGATAACTGACTGCCAGCCAGCTTCAGGTGTAAGTGTTTGGAGACAAACTAAACCAAGATAAACATTTAACAAAGACACCCAGCTATGCAGCATCTGAGATACAGTATACCAAGTACACAACTTTCTCAGCTCTCTCCAAACGCCAGACTTCTAAAACTCTGGGAATATCATTTACAGTTTGTATTTTTTATCTGGATTTCTGTAATTGTTTTAGCAAGTTCTGTTCAGGAAATAGAATCCAGCATCTGATACTTTTAATACCTAAAACAGGGCAATGTTCTTCTGTCACTGGACAGAATTGCATATTAGAGAACTCTATCATAAAGAAGTGTTTCCTCAGGTTTTTTTTCTGGCCTTCTTGGATAGCTTTTCTCTTTCTTTGGACATAACATTGAAAAAATTTTATTTCAGATATATACTTACACATAAAGAAGCTATTGTTTCATATGAAATAATTCTCTAATAAGATGTAATTAGTTTTTAAGTTAGAAAAAGAGCATTGAAGTGTAAAAAGCTTTCATATTTTCCCCTACCAGCACCTTCAGTGCTCCAACAGTTGAGATTTCTTCTTCTAGTACAGAAAAACAGAAGCACAAAGCAGTCCTTACTTTACTAGTTCCCACACTGTATATAAAATTACCTGAATAAAGTAATGGGTTTCTACCATTCTTTTTCTGTGTGAGGAACAAGTGTGTGTAATGCTTAATAAAGAAAATTTGGTGTTTAAAAGCACATTAAAAAAAACAAACCAACAAAAATATCCCAAAACACCCCCAGATTTTCCTTCTGCACGGATTATCAAATTCTTATCTTTCACAAAATATTACTGATTATTAGAGGTTTTCTTCAATTGCTACTGACCTCATAGAGTTCTTTCATTGCTGCCAGTTTACATTCAAATTTCTCTAGGCTCCAGAAAGTTGCTATTCCCAGTTTGATGTTACGAACCCGCACCTGAACGGAAGACACTGTTCCTGTTTTATCGACTTTGTCATGCCTGAGAATTTGAAAAAGTTGTACAAAAAGATAAAAACCACATTATTCATATTGCAAAAATAAGGTAGGATTATACAGATAAAAACGTGATTACAATCACAGAAAAAAAAACACCAAAATTATATTTATGTAAAGGAGAAAATTAATTGCTGCATTCAGAGGCAGAAGTCTTGGTTCTCAAGAAACTAAGAAACAAATACATGTTCCAGAATTCTACTGCCAGAGTTCTTGTTGAAGAATGTCAAAAGGCAGCATCTGCAAAACACAGTACTACATACATCTGCTACCGAGTTCTGGCTTACCTGCATTTACTGTCCTTTTTTAACAAATGATACAGAGTTTGCTCTGCACAAATATATCTCCACTTAATGCTAAGAACACCTGGCCAACAGAGATCCACTTCCAGAACACTCTTCAGCTACAGCTAGCAAGTAACATGGCACAGCAAGGGATCTCTGAAGTAAAACAACTGGTCTTGAATACTTGATATCCACTCTAAGTATATTTTGAGCTTTTTACTTTGAGCTACCTCTGCTGTGGGTCTGTGAACCGAACATCTCCTAGTGTCTGACACATGTTCCCTCATTTAGTTTTCTCCCAAAGGTATGCAACTAGTATGCTCTAGGATCATTTTAATATGTGAACCAAAGCAGGATGTACATGGGTATCGTAATATTCACCTCCAAAGCATATTCAATCCAAAAAAAACCCAGTTGTCTGTAGACATATCTTTAAACTCTTAATCTAAAATTTAAAGTAGAAATTCACCTTTCAAACAAGACTAAACTACACAAGTAACTAAAGCTTGTTTGGAAAAATGATTTATCACATTCAACTTAACAGAACTGTTAAAAGAAAAACAAACAGCTCACTGTACATCCAGAATCCATCCCCCAATGATACATACATACATATGTGTCTCATATATAGAGAGATAGAGATTTTTACACAATCCCCTGTAGTTAACCAACTCTCATACTCACCTGCAGAAAACCATGTTTTGCCCTACTTCATTACTAATGGTGTTGGCCTCTTTGATCATCATAGATAGCTTCAGAGAATTCCAGTTAAGTGGAACTAATGAAGAATGTAACAGATAGTGATTAAGCTGATCACACAATGTGAAGCAACAACTTTAAAAACAAAAAAGGGCAAAAAGAAACCACAACCAAAAAATTTCAATGGAATTCAGCCAACAATTCTGTGAATTCCCTATAAATAGGGAAAAATTACCCTCTTAACCAAGACAATCCTTTATAAAAAGCAAAAAATAGAGGCCTAAGACCAGACACTATATATTAATTTTAAATAGGAAGCTAAGCAGAGTGAAAATTACTCCTGTTTCTCCAATGAGCTAGCACCTAAGGAGTTCAGGCAGGTGGGGGATAGACTTAAATTAATTGAGATAAATACAGACGACATGCTATCTACCTGATCACCTGAGAGTAATGACAAACAGCTTTTAGCACAGTCTGACAAATATAGCTTACAAATAGAAAGGGGGGAACCATGGCAGCCAAAATATTCAGGATCATTACAGGAATGTTAAACAAGAAAAAAGCTCTTGGAGCCACATCCACTAAATCCAAGCTCAACAAGCAAAAGAGGTCAGCATTGCTTTTACAATGTTATGTATAAGCATACTAGTCATACTTTTACTCCCACTTCCACGATTCTTCTGAAGGGTGTGTATTTCTTCAGCAATCTTCTGCTTCTCAGCTTCCAGAGCTTCAAGTATCTTCGTATGACGAATAGTATGATCTTCTAGAGCCTGGGTGGGAAGGTAGGGTTTAAAACAAACTTGCTCACTCTTAATTCTATTTATTGAAGTGAAAGGTTTTGTTCCTGTCATTTTAAAAGCTAACAGAACAGAATGAAATATTGGACTTCTGCTATATTGATAGTAAGCCCATCATCTTCAAACTGAAACTTTTCTTGTTTTGCTTAGATACTGCTATGCTTTAAAAAATATTGAAATTAAAAAGAAGCAACTTTTTAAAAAAGTTACATATGATTGTTGCAGCAAATATATAAACACCAGCCAAAAAATTGTCATTACTCCTATTTATGTCTGGAGTCATAAGTTTTGGCACAGGCAATGGTCACACAGTTTGGCACATGAACAAAACCATCCATATTACATAAGAAATGAGGTCAGCATTAGCTTATCCTTCAATTTAATACATCATACTCAGAGGGTAAACAGACAATCTGTGCTTTTACATAAAAACACATAGAATCAAAATACTCAAAAGCATTTATTCACAATGACTTGTTAAAAAAAAACACAAACACCACAACAAATGAAACAAAAGAAAAACAAAACCACTAACTAACAAAACCACCCACAAACAAACCACAATTTGTCATCTCCTAAAAAGCTTTATTTTGAAATTACCTGCTTAGTAGCTAAGGTCTCCATTTCTAAACGCTTCTTATTGAAGTGTAATTCCAGCTCCAGGTTTTGCTTTGCCTTCTCTAGCTCCTGTATTTTAGTTGCAGCTTTTTGGTTATTCAGTTCTTGCATTTGTTTCTTACGAGATTCTTCTCTCTAATTGAAAAAAAAAAAAAAAAAGACAAATGAAAGGAGATTAACCACTTGTACAACTTTCCTGACTTATTCCTTAGGCAGATATTAGGGTTTATTTTAACTTCAACACACTTAAAACAGACAGCCCCTGTGGACTACTCAGCCCAGTGCCAACAATCAACAGTCATATCCCAGTTCATAAGCATCAGATTATGTCTTCTATAGCACATTGAAGAAATACGATCCTCCATTATTATTGTTGTTTTACCATGATTATTCTATGTGAATTTCTATGTAAAATTACTCAAAAAATAAACACAGTAGCATGCAAACTCGGAAGAAAAAGAAAAAGCAGTACTAAAATACTTCAGTGTTAGAATACGTTAATTTCACAGGGATTTTTTTTCCCATTACATACAAGTTACACCCTCAAATTCATAATGAGATGAGCATTTCAGTTCCTGATTAATTCTATAAAATAAGATTCCTAGAATAATTCTGATACCTACTTTCCTAATTCTTAGGTAAGGTTGATTTAAAAAAAAAAAAAAAAAAAAAAAAAAAAAAGCTTAGTATTCCCCAAGACATAAGCAAGACAAAAAAGCCCCAACTAAACAAACAAACCCCTTACTACAGCTTCTGGTTTATGTTATCAATATATTTCATGCAATGGCAACTTACCACCTCTGCTTCCAGTGATTTTATTTTGCTTTCATAAACTTCTTTTTGTGAGGTCAGTTCTTGCTGAACCATCTCTTTTGCAATTTGGACACTTTGCATCATTTCTTCCTTGGCTTTGAGTCGTGCCTCTTCAATTTCCGATTCAAGCCTGTAAGTGGAAGAATCATACACTCAGAATGCTGCCTTTTATCTCTTATAGGCTGCGTAGAGAGCAAAATCTTTTCTTCTATCACATCAGGAGCCTCTAACTAGAACAGTAAAAATATGAGAATTTGTTTTGATGTCTTTAAAAGCAACTTTTATACTCTACATAGATATTTCTGATTTCACAATGAAAACGGACACTGGTAGAAATTGAAGACACTCCGGATCTTTAAAGCCCACTTGATTTCTATATTTATTTTATTATGCACCTTCCACAAATTAAGAACTTCAATAGAAACTCAAAATATCACATTAAGATGCAGAAAAGTAAATTTTAAGTCAATGAGTCCTGTAGGTTTGAGGCTCCCAGGAACAAAAGCAAGTACAAATAACATTTTACTGTCTCACGTTCCTCACCATCACAGAAACGTTGTAACTTGGGGTACTTCTCATTTTAAGACATTTGCTTTTGGGGCTTGAAATCTCCCCTAAAACATCAAAAGTAGGTTTCACATACACTACTTCAAGGATCTCTGGAGATCAGTGTTCCTTTAGCAGTTGTTTACATTCTTGACAACAGGACTAGATTGTAGTGATCACATCTCAGAGGCGTACATTCATTTCAGCTAAGTCCAGGACTTCCATTTTCATTATAAATGGATTTTGCTATAGCTTTGCTATTATCCTTCTTCCCCTTACTGTGAAATAAGTAATATTATTTCTTAACAATTACTGCATGGTTGCACTAACTTCTGAATTTTTAGAACAAGATGACATGATACTTACTGTGTTCTCTGTGCAACAAGCAGCTCATTCTTTGCAAATTCAAAATCTTTTGGACCCTCATGCAAAAGCATAGTCCCACAAGATGGCCTTTTAACTTTCTGGACTTCTGCTGGATGATTAAACCTGAAATAATGGTCTCCCCCAAGGATCACTCGATCACCCTATTGGGAAAGAGGGGTGGGGGGGAAAGGTTTGTGCTTTAACCTTTAGATTTGTAAGCAAATTTACAGTGCTTAAAGTACAAGAAGTGCAGCTAGAAATGAGAAAAGAGACATAAATGTACCATTCCAGAGCCTTCTAAGAAACCCTGCAGTCTGAAGCTGTGATATTAACCAAGCAAAGACATCACCACATGCCCATATTAACATTACCAAATGAATTACTTACATGATGCAAAACTGTTGGGTCTAAAATGCATTTCCCATTGACGTATGTCTTGGCTTCTCTCAGTGGAGTAATACTCACTTCGCCAACAGTATTTTTTATAATACTGAAAACAAGAAATGTTGTGATATCAGTAGTTCACATTAATTGCACATTATGTTTCTTAAAAGACAAATTCATGCTTTAGGTACTGTTCTGTTATTGTTTTTGCAGATGCGGACCGTCTTCATACTCTTTAGTTACAACATACATAAAGAGCATTAACTTGTATTTCAAAAGACAATTTATATCTAAGGGTTCACTGCTACATAAAAAAAATAGTCCAATAGCCTGTCATCTGAGCATTTCTTTGATAATACTTCATTTCCTAACATACCCATCTCTTTCATAGGTCTGGTAATTGATTTGTTAAGCTTCTTCCAACATTCTATCTAGGATCAATTGCAGCACTTGAATATTGCTGCAATATGGCCAAGTTACTACTTATTTGTGTTTTAGGTAAGAACTGTCAAGGCATTTCACTTTTTCATTGACTATAACATGTTAGTTATCACACAGCATCATTTGATCATGTCCTTAACCAGCATTTCTGCACAAATACAAAATTTTGCTACAGGAACAGAATTAACAAAAAAATTAAATGACCCTGGTTAACAGGTTTCTAGAGGGAACAGAAGGAAGTTTGCTTAATTATTGAACAGCACATTTTTTTCCCCCTAAATAGTATTATCCTGGTTAGAGAACCGTATGTTGACACTGCCAGAAGTAAGAGCGACTTCCAAAGACAGGGAAGGGTGAGGGGAAGAAGAAGTATTTGCTGCTCTCACCGCAAGTATTAAAAAACAAAGCAAAAACACCCAAGCAAAAACACTACATACCAATGGTCGTCAGCAATTAGCACTCCAGAAAGCTGGATATCATGTTTTGAATTCGGTGTACACCTTCCAACTGTAGTTTCTCCTTCTTTGATCATATACAGCAGCACCTCAGAAAGCTGAGGATCTTCACTGAGATTGACAAGATTCGGTAAACGATTGTCCATTTTGAATGCAATTCCTGCTTTCTAGATAAAAGACAGCTCTGCATAAAAAAAACATTCACTTTGCACATTCAAACATCTATGTTATTTTTTTTTCCTAAGAAGACACAGCAATCTGTTAAAAATCAGCATTAAGGAAACCAAATCTTACAGCTTCTCCAATTTTCCTGGAAGGCTTAGTGCTATATTTTCTGTACTGCCTCCTATAGAAAGTGAAGAAAGCAAATGTACCTGCAATTCTTTTATATCTTCTAATTTTCTTTTTTCTGCATGTTCAAATTTTTCTTTCCAGGCCCTTAATGTATTAGGAAGAATAGCACAACATATTAGGAAAGATTCAAGTATATAAATTTTACCATTTCTATCTTAAAGTAAGACACAGACTGACCGACCTTTGCATTTCTGCCATGTCCTTCTCCTGCTGGTGCAATTTTATTCTCAAAGATGTTATTTCCTTCAAATAACATCTGTACTTTTCAGGGTCAGTGTTCACAGCTCTTTTCTGAGCTGCCTTCAGTTTTTCTATTTCAGCTTTCAATTCTGCATTAGACAAACCAGACATACAGTATACATCAACAAAAAAAAAAAATCAAAACAGGGCTTAGACAATTCAGTGTGATACTTGAAAATTCATCCTGTTATTTAATTAAAAATTAAGCAACTTTCCCCAATCCAGGTTCTCAAATGTAGCCTAAGACACCATCTGAACTTTTGCCAAAGAAAAAAAAAAAAGGCTCACAAAAAAAGAATAATGTTAAAAGGAAGATAATCTAAGTTGTATTAGCCTGGTTAACAAGTGGTCAGTCAACCACCATTGACTGTTGTTACAACTCTTACAAAGCACTTAAATAAACATGCAAATTCAAAACCCTCAAAGACTGCAGATGTCAACCTCACCTCTGATTACCTTGGCATTCACATCTTCATTTATTTTAGCAACATTGATAATTGAACAAGCTTCCTTTGCATAGCGAAGAGTGCTGAGTGTTTCTTCTGTACTGCTGGCAGCTGGACTTACTGTGGCAATCATAGCAGTTTGTGAATTTCCACCAAGACTTTCCTTTAACAACCTTGGAGAGGACATTGGACAGGAGAGTACAGAAGTCAATCCCTTGCCCCCACCTTGAAAGAACAACTAAACTTCTCAATCTGAATAGATTGAATACTAAATACCTAGAATCTTGCTACTTGTGAGATTGTTAGCTACTTCAAACGCAAACTGAGATCCTGTTTGTTCTTTAACTGGTGCAGCAGATAAAGAGAAGAAGGAAAGGAAGGGAAGCAATGCCTTCTGAATAGAAAAATCCACAATCTGAGAAAGCCTTTACTTCTACATAAAAAGCATTCTGAATTGTACATACCAAGTAAGGACAGATTCCCGATAAGGAATGAAACTTTTCTTTCCATTTTGAGACTGTTTAGAGAGTGCGGAAATAACCTTTCCAAGGGTTAACAGTGATTTATTGATACTTGCACCCTCCTACACAAAGCAAAAAAAAAAAAAACATTATACTACAATTGTATTTTCTTATGTCATGTTATTGATTGTGCTGTTCATTTCATTGTGCTTCTTCAATGCATGGTATAGCTGTACTATATTCAAAATCACCACTGATTAAAAAACAATAATAACACACAAGAATATCCTAGACGACCTTGATTTGGAAAGAACGGAGACCCTGGCTCTAAAACAGTGTTAAGAACCATCAAATTTTAGCAAACAGCTTGAAAGTCTCTTATTAAAACTCCATTTATTTAAATTCCCCCAAAAAGGGGCAAGGCCTGACTGATTCACAATTTGGAAAGTCATGCAGATAGTTCTCATGCCTTCTAAAGGATCATTAGGCCTGCATACCATGGTAAGTGCTGTCCTATGCAAGATCTAGCCTTCTATACTGTACAGTCAGAACAGCTTCTTAGGGCCATCCACCCTTGCTACCAAAATGCTATGCAACACTGACAAGCAATAGGGCTATCCTTTTACAACTGCCAGGCAGGAACCGGAGTGCTAGTACACAAGGATGCCTTTGAGTTCAGAGGCATTCTTCAGAGTCAATCCTTTCCACAGATTTCCAGCACTGGCTTACCTTCAGCCTTTCTCCAGTGGTCTGAGCTGTTGAGCAGCACTCACTGCCAGCTAGATCAATTAGATTTATGCGACTGGTAAGCCTACGATCACATTGTTCTTCATTCACAAATTCGACCTGGAAAGAAAGGAGATGTTTGTATTCAAACTGAAACAAAAAGCCTGCAGAAAAATGACAAGCTGTTCACTTCAAATACATTGAAAAAAATCGACACTTCCATTTTGTTGTTGTTGGTTTGTAAACCATCCTAAACCAACAACTTATTTGTGAACAGAGAAACTGACGCTCTGTAGATTTCTGGAGGAGCTCTACCTATTCCATTTCAGTTTTCAGGCTCATCTCACTGAGTCAGGTTTCGTCTCTTAAGCATTTGTAAATTAGGTGAGGAGTTTTAGTCCCTATATCCTGGAGACACATGGATGAAAGGCATCCTAAAGCAAGGAAAGATTTGCTCTGTGAACTATAGAGTTTCTGCTCAGTTTCTATATCTCCTACCATTGCCCCAGCTCATCACCTGAAGAAATTCAGCACAGCTATTCACCTTGCATAGCCCAACCTTTTTAGAAGCTAAAATTCATAGTCAGAAGTGTGAAGTTAGGTCTGGCCTCAATTTGGATTTCAGTTACATCTCAAAATTCACACTCAGAAGCTTGGAACTGCTCCTAGATCTGCCAGTCTAGACACACATATATTGCCACTATAAATACAGGCACCACACTGGCATCAGAATTTACTCAAAGCATGTAAAATAAAACAAGTTTTGTTGTGCAGAAAACCACGTTAAAATGCCCCATGCTTTAGTGATCATCTTCAAGTATATGCTCAAACAGTTTTCTAGGCAGCACACAACTTTTTACTACCCAATCTGAACAGATATAGCCCACTCAGCAGTACCTTGGTTTGTGTCATGACAAGGGTAAAGACAGAATGAGATCTAGAGCTCTTGTCATTCATTACTGTAGCAGCTGTCGCTCTTTGCTTATTTCCTAGTTCAAGCCAACTCTGCAAGAGATAAAAACCAGGTTGGGAAACTAAAGCCTACTTTGGGGAGGGAAGTTAACTGAAGGTTAAAATGTTTGCAAATAAAATTATTAACACAAAATAGTAACTCTATAAGGGAACAATTGAAACTGATGAGAGAACCATGTGAAGAGAGTGACACTTCACTTTATGCACTTAGCTCCATTATACAGGACACTATCCTTCTACAAAATTAGCTGAAACATCATAAACTACTGGACACTCTGTAAATCACTTTCCTCCCACCCATGGAATGTCATTATCAGCAGTGAACAAAGGAGCAAGTAAAAATATTTGGATTCCCTTTTAAGCAACCAAATAACTCTTACCTGGATATCAGAGTAAGAACTGACAACATTCCTAAGGTGGGGAGTGGAAAAAAACAAAGGGTTGGGTTTAGACTCTTTTCTTTCTACAATTTTCCCTGCTGCCTAAGTTCTGAAACATTTCCCCAGTTACAGACAAAATACAAATATACCATGAGAGCTCAAGTTGTCTTGAGACTTCCACAGGCTTATTTCATTTAAGCAATACACCAAAAGAAGCACCTCAAGTCAAACTAGACATGGGTACACAGAATACATGATACTTGCCTAATTTAGTGGCGAGTACACAAGCTGCCACAGAGCCTCAAGATAACAATTAATGCACTCTTTCAGGATTACACCACATATCTATTAAAACGAGAATAGTTAAGACTTACACTGTCAGGCCTTCCACATACGGTCCTAACACTGAATGTTCTCTTACACGAAGCTGGAGAGAATAATTTTAAAAGAAAAGTTACCATGAGTGCATTTGTTAGACCAGAACTCAGGAATATCTTCAAATTACAAGAAAGTCTATCTACATCCCTAGCATGACGTTTATCATTAACAAAACTTATTGTGAATCACCTAGCACAATATTTTTAAGGAAGTACCTACAACTGAATTTTTCCAACTGTCTGAGAAATCATAGCAGATTGCACCAGGCCAATGCTTGCAGAGCTAACTGCGAGAACATGTATCTTACATATGATATCTTACAAAAAATAACGACAAACCAAAACCAACCCCCACAACTTTTCTGCAAAATAAGTATTTTTCCAAGTTAAATAGCTCAGTTAAAAAAAAAAAAAATCAGTCGGAACTCAGAACACAACACTCCTACAGTAATACAACTAGTCTATGTAAGCCCCAAGGTTAAGATAAAGCACTTATTTGAATAACAATGTAAATTAAGTACATATTTATTTTTTCACTTGAATCATGTTATTTACAACAATGCAAGGCACTTACACAAGAAAATAATCATTTGTCATTCATGAATATACTTGTTTCTGTGAGCAACTTACTGGTTGTTTCTTCTGTCCACTTTCAGCTTTAAAGACAAGCAAATCATGAACCTTCTCATTGTATACTTCAAAAAAACTAATTTCAAGATGATACAAAACCTAATAAAATTAATAATAAAAGTTATTAGTATGGCGCACACAGCATTTTCATCATCCTTTGTTTAAAAAAATGAATATAGTTTACCAGATTCAGCTATTCAATGTTTCAAGCATTTATACTGAAAAGTCTTGCCAAGAGAAATTACATCCTAAACCAAGGATCTGCTAATCTGGAGTTAATAACACAATTTATCCATTCACAACAATTCCCAGGAAATAGATACCAAGATTTAGAAGTATATGCATCCACCTTAAAAATGTGTACTATAGGGGTAGGAAGGAATTAAAATCAAAATACATGGTGATCAGATGAAACATTCTCAGCCTCTTTTAGAAAGCCACTATTTCATACACAGTTATCTACAAATAAAGATGTATTTTCAAAACAGAGAAGGAAATAAAATGTTACTGAAAATGAAAATTTTAGGTTTTGAGGGGGAAAAAAACTCCAACTGTGTGTAGATGACTTCTACTGTATTTTTAATAAAAATCCAGGTAGGAGTAGTTGAGTTCTGTTGGTTTATTTCAGCAAGAATACTAAGATAGAATACTAGAATGTTATTCAACTGTATTTTGCTTTTATATCATAGATATCATAGCATCAGCCAGGTTGGAAGAGAACTCCAAGATCATCCAGTCCAACCAATCACCCAGCCCTATCCAATCAACTAGACCATGGCACTAAGTGCCTCATCCAGTCTTCTCTTGAACATCTCCAGTGATGGTGACTCCACCACCTCCCTGGGCAGCCCATTCCAATGGGCAATCACTCTCTCTGTGAAGAACTTCCTCCTAATATCCAGCCTATACCTCCCCTGGCACAACTTGAGACTGTGTCTCCTTGTTCTGCTGCTGGTTGCCTGGGAGAAGAGACCAACCCCTACCTGACTACAACCTCCCTTCAGGTAGTTGTAGACAGCAATGAAGTCACCCCTGAGCCTCCTCTTCTCCAGGCTAGACAATCCCAGCTTCCTCAGCCTCTCCTCATAGGACTTGTGTTCCAGGCCCCTCACCAGCTTCATCACCCTTCTCTGTGACAATGTACATTTTTTGAGTTCTATTTTATGTCTGCACTGCTAGTATTGATACCACAATGATTTCTTTTGGCCTTTCCTTACAAAAATCTTCTAAGACATGCAAAACAGAAGAGGAAATTTTAATCTAGTGACACATCAAAAACATGATGTCCGTATTTCTTTTTCATATTATTGCCATTAAGGAAGTAAAACAATGTTGACTTGGACTATTTAAGGTACCCTATTAAATCAGAGCTACTGTCAGAAATCAGATTTGAATCAGCAAAGAATACAGACATAAATAAATAGATCAGCACTAAGGTATAAAATGAAAAAGTATCAAAGTACTGAAATGCTTGAGGTTCCTCATAATTCAGTGTAAAGCAAACTGCAGAAGCATACCACCTGTTGCTTGTCCTTTTGTGCTATTTGGGAGAAAAGATCTTCACAAAGTCTTGGAATTATTCCTCGATCTTCATCAAATCCCATCATTCTGTAGTTATAAAAAACTGTTAGTTCCCTTTTGTAACACTCCACAGCTACTTTTAATAATAACTGTATACCTCTAAAGTTGAAATATCATCTACTTCTAAGTTATAAAATTAAAAAGTAACAGAAATAAACCTTATCTAAGTTGGTGCTTGCTTGAGTGGAAAGTTGGACAAAGTGACGTCCAGAGATATTTTCTAATTCACCTACTGAGAAATAAGTTGAAAACCTACAACAACTGAAGAGTGAGTTGCACTATAAACAGCAAAATTTATAGATAATTGATATCCTAACATCCAAGCATTTTATATTCTGTGCACACTGCCAGGATAGTAATCTCAATCTCTCTTCCACCTCTGGGTAGTTTTTTCCTGTCTAGTTCTACCAGTGCAGAACACTGGTATGCTGGACTAATTCAGCTACAGCCCAGAAACACACTCAGCTGCACAACACAGTTGTCAGCAGAAATTTGTTGTGTATACTTCAACTGAGGACACAGTTATTACTGATACTCGTTTCAGCCTTTCTTAAAATACAAAGGGATGAAGGTATGTAATTGTTTACCTGAAGGTGGAGGGAAAAAAAAAAAAAACAAGCCACAAACCAACAAACAAAAAACCCCGGCAAACCTACAAATAGGATAACAATTGCAATGCTGAACATTTCTTTTACACCAAGGTAAGTAAACACTAAGTAAAAATGTATTTTCCTTTCAGAAGGAAAAAAGCTTAACTCTGTATAATTTCTCCATCTATTAATATAGTGATTAGAGACAGTAAAATTATAACAAATTGAATAGAAACACTTCTGGTCCCTAGCTACATCTGTAGAAAACTATAATACCTTATGGGAATAACAAAGCTCATAGAGCTGACCTTAACAGATGCATGCTTGGAAACTAAACAGTTCACTAGACATTCTATGGAAAAATATACACAAGGTATATATTTGCTATCAACTCCAAAGATGTGACTTCTCTTGAGATAATTTTGCGTAAAGATTACATTTCAAGTAAACAGTGCCAGAAGCACCTGGATTTTTTTTTTAACTTCTGGAACAATCAGGACCATAATTAGAATGGCCTCTTAAAGGTCCTGTCAAAAACCAATGGGCTTTACAATGCTACTTCACACGAAGTAACAAGCAGTGGTGACCAAAAGCACTAGATTCTGACAAGCTCAAGTCATTAATAAAGGTTTTTCTTCACTAAAATCTCTGGGAAAGAGCTTTTATTTTCCTCATGAGAAGCATAAAGAGGAAAATGTCTGATACATAAAACCAGTCTATAGCTAACTGTGTCTTAATTACTATAGACATTGTTTTAATTATTTTTGGTTTAAAACACACAGAAAGCATTTTAACACAATTCAATAACTATGAAACCTATGTCATACAGTCTCTTTTCATGACTTGACATTGTGTAACAATTGGCTCCTACAGAATTTTAACAATTACTACCAGGAACTTACGTGTATGATTTTCCAGAACCAGTCTGCCCATAAGCAAAAAGACAAGCATTATATCCCTCAAAAGCTCTTTCTAGGAGCGGCACTGCCAAAGTTTCATAAATCATTGCCTGGCTGGCATAATTAGGATCACGCTTGTCAAAAGACCAGAAAGAGAAGTCATAACTGAAGCGGTAAACTTGGTTTGTGGCTGAATTTCGTACAGCTGTCTCTGGACCACTCATGGAGATTACAGGAAGTGAGTTTTCATCTTTCTCTCTGAATGAAAGCAGGAGGAAAATACAAAAAAATTAAATGCATAAATAAGCTAAATGCCCCAAGTTTCATTTCAATCAATAGTTGTTTCAATCAACTGCCTTATGGAAAAAAAAAAAGTACAATAACCATTGTTAAAATGAGCTGCTTGACAAATATATAAAGCATTAAAGCTCAAAATACTTCAGCTAATATGTAAAAAAGTAGCCCAAAACAACTCTAAAGTGAATTCAATAAAGCCTTTATCTTGATGTTGCATGAATTATATGCTGATTTTAAAGTATGTATTGTATCCTTATTGGTCGATGATTAAACAAACAAAAAAACCCACAACAAGCAGGAATCAATATATAAAAAACTACTGTCAGCATCAGAAATAAGTCCAGGATACAAACCTTTTGCTGAAAGGCCGTACACGCACAGCTACAACCACTTTGCTGCTTTCCACTTTGAAAACATCTTTCTCAGTGCTATTGCTCTCAGCTAGAGTCTCTGTGTTTTCTTTTGGTTTTGAACATCTACTCACAGGAGGAGAGATAGAGACTCTAGGGGTTTTTTTGAATAAAGTTTGAGGACGAGATGTTCGTTTATTTGAAGTGGATAAAGATGGTTGATCTCGAGAAGTGCTGCTCTTTGGTGTAAGCTGAAACCCTTCTATTGAACCTTTTATTGGTGTCCTAGGTCTTTCTGAGCTGTTATGTTTTATAATCAAGTGTTGCAACCTTTGCTTTCCAGCTAACTTACTTATATTATCTTTTTCATTCAGTTGTTCTTCAGATATCCTATTAATACATTTTGAGGTAATTAATTGTTCTGATTTAGCAACTTCATTTTTAAGTCTTGTGTCAGCAGCACTTGCCCTGTATTTTATATGCGTGTAGTTGTCATTTTCACACAGACCATTGACAGAGACGCAGGAATCCTTGCTGTTCATGTTATACTGCACCTTCGCAGCTGGCTGACCCTCAGCTAACCTAAAGCTAGGTTTAACATCATCAGTATCATTATTCTTAACGTTTGGTAGAAGTGCACTCTTGCAGTTATTTTGTGCAGCAGAGTAATTATTTTCAGTTCTAGGCACAGTATTTTGACTAATTTTCCTTTTCTCTGTGGAATAAGTCCTCGTACGCCTCTGCAGAGTAAGTCTTTTCTCCAGATGTGTGCTTTTCATGCCTTGTGTTGTGTTTGTATGTAGCTGTTCACTACTTGACACCGATATTTTGCTTGCTCCAGTTCTCCTCTGGAGTGTTAATCTGCCTTCAGGTTTATGCATAGTCGATGCATCACCTGCTTCTTTACAGGTTGAAATCACATAGGTCCGATTTAGTTCCTCAGTCTTGTACTGAGAACGTGGAGGCAGACCATCTTTTTCCTCTCCTGAAATCTGTGATTTTGGTTGCTGCCCAGATGCTTTGATGCTAGTAAAGGTATTCTGTGAAGAAGTCTTCTGCAAAGTTTTAGTAGGTTGTGCCTCACAGGGACTTCTCACAGGAACTGTGTAAATAGGCATTTTGTCTTCAAGCAAGTTCACATTAGGTTTTTAATAAGTAAAACACCTTTCCTAAAAGATTATTTCTAGTTGCTGCTTCTTAAGGAATCTGGGAAGACAAAACAAAAGATTTTATGATACTCCTGTCCAGTGTGAATCAGCATATGGGGAGCTCTTTACATATACTGTAGCAAATACACATACCCAAACAATAGTAACAATTAGTACTCCGTCTCACCTCCAATGGGAAAAAAAACACCAACCAACCAAAAAAAAAATTAATTTTTCATCTGAATTGGTGGACTACTTCCACCAATAACAGGTTCCTTTATTCCTTTTATTGAGTTCTGTATTATTTGTTTCAGAAAGCCAACGAGACATCATGAAGAAGCAGCAGTTGGTTCAAAGAACAACCTAACACTTTAGCATCAAAGATCACCATGGACACTTCTTCCAAATGACAATTGAACATCCTGCATCCGTTCACTCACAACTATCCATGCTCTTAATGTTTTACAACTAACAAATTCCAACAGGACAACAAAATTCTTAGTGCTGAACAGAAGATCTGTGAACACAAAGCAGATGTTTTTTTCCAGGATTTTTATATACAAGATAAAATTAACTATCAGAATAGGTCAACTAATAAAGATGACTATTGCAATATATGTGGACATTATTTTACTTCACTACAGCACATACATACATAGCAAAAAAAAAAAACAAAACACTTCACATAGGGGACAGAAGAATAACTGTAAAATGTGTTCCATATCCTTTCTACATGTAAATATTTAGAGAGCTGTACATATCCAATCTGCATAGAAAGATATGCTTTTGCTGTTGACCCTACATCAGTTACCGATTGTGACAGGTTTGCCATCACTAGATGATAGTAAGACAGTAAAACACGTGTAACTATTTGACCATTGCTCCAATACAAGTTTCATTTAATGCTACACTTACAAGTTAAAGCCTTGGGAGTCCTCTCCGAATTTATGCAATTGCATCCACTTCTACACGCGTCCTGACTGCACAAAGTTTTCATAGCTCAAAAGTTTTGAGGAAAGATTTCAGAAAATTCAGTTTGACACAGGACACCGCTCACGTCACATGAGCTGCGAAACACACATTTTGTAGCTCCACCTAGTACTCGGTATGGTTTTAAGCCATGAGTTACCTCAGTGTTTTTCATTCAGCTTTAGAACAATTAGCATTAAGAAGTTCTCCCTTCCTGATGCTGTACCTATGCCTGGTGAACATCCATAGAGCTTTCCTGTGGAAAGCTTAATGCCTTCATTAAAAGCTCCTTCATTATGAAATAAGGAATAAGGTTCGAGACTTGGCACAAGCACGCTCGTTCCTCGTTTTCAGTCGATTACAAGGAGTAAATCAGAGATGAAACTCAACGTTCAAAGCTAGGTGAAAGCAGAGGAGAAAGCTTTACTGTCCTTCGGCAAACCGACCCTCTTCAGGCGAGTCCACATAAGCCTCTCGACACACAACTACATCTGTTTTCCGACCGCCCCCCTGGATCGCCGAGTGCTCGGAGAGAAGGTGACAAGAAAAAAACGGCTACCTGACCCAGCCTGAGGGGACTTCACGAAGTAACTCCTCCACTACCCCGCGCCACCGACCCAGCCCCGGCGGTCTCGAAGCAATGGCCCAGCCGTGCCGCTGCAGGCCCTCAAGACAACGAAAGGAAGCCCACCCCCTGAGGAGCCGCCCGTCCCTCACCTCACCGCCGAGACCGCTCCCAGCCACACCGGACACGACTCGCGCCCTCTCCCTGCCCTGTTTGAATCCGCCGGGCCCGCGGGATTGGCTCCCGCCCGGCGCTGCGTCAGAAAGGGGCAGCCCCTAGATGTCCGGAGGTTTCAGGCAGCCTCTCGAGCGTCGCGCCCCATTCACAGCCACGACTGGGCCCCGCGGCTTTCCTGCCGGAGCGTTTCCTTCTCTCTAGGGAGGACAGCCTGCGGCTGATGGGCAGGAGGCCCGGCGCAGCCAGTGACGCCCCTAGAATCAGGCGCGGCTCCGCGATACCCGCCGGCCCATGAACGGTGCCCGCTTTCCGAGGCGAATCGCTCGGCAGCGCACGGCACAGGCACCAAGCCGCATTCAGAACGCAGCGCTAACCAACTCGGGATAATTGGAACGTCTGAGGACTGCAGAATGAGAAAGACTACCACGTTACCCTTCATGAAATCTCCACCCGTAACAGGAACTGATCTCTTGCTGAAGCATATATATGCAGTTCAGAAAAGATTCGGCACTTACAAATGTGCCACGCCGCGGAGTGGATCGGAAAAACTTCTTTAAAACAAGAACAGCAGAGGGAGACAAAAGACAAAGCAGGGGAGGGCAAGTGAAAAACGAGGCTTTCCCTCTGTCGGATGATGTTTAAAGCAGTAAAAATAATAATAAATACCATCTTTCAAATTATCAGAAGTCGTAAGACATTCTTGAGCCTGCTAAAGAGCCGCTGGCACCAATGCCATGCTTGTATCTTCTGTCTTGTGGCAGGTAACGCCTCTCACGTTTCTAGTTCAGAAGAGGGCGAGGTGGAATAAATTGGCTACTACCCTTTCATAAATCAGTTTTCTACAAACGTCAGCCTATCATATTGACGTTCCTTGGCCAACGAGTAGACAACTCACTATACAAGGCAAACTTCCTGGGACATCTCAGCCTCCCTAAAAGGGGATGATGCATCACAGCAGCGTGAAAGGTCTGATGAAACTAATTTCTCAAGACTCAGTCTAAAAGAAAAAGGCAAGAAAAAAATTATTTTTGATCATGACTTATCTCAGCCTCCAGCTGGTTTAAGTTATACAACACTACTGTCAGTACAAGTCTCGTTTCCTTAAAAAAAATTTAAAAAAGAAACAGCATCTGATGTCGGAGCATGTAAACTTCTTCTTAAGTTCATTAAATAAGAATGCAAATTCCTTATTTATGTGCTTGATGAGGACTAGGACTGTTACTCAATCCACAACCACTAAAAGAGAAACTTAACTTTCAGTAGTTCACAAACAAAACTTGCACACATGTTGACAAGAACCCACCAGAGAACAATCTTGAGGATTCAGAGCAGTGTTTCCAGTGGAAGCTTTTATGTAAACAAACAGAGGAGTATATTGAGGCTTGTTTTCAGCGACTAAGATGATGTTTGGTTTTTTTTTTTGGTGGGGTCCTTTTCAAAAATCTTACCTCCTAACACTTATCATTAAAGTGTGTTTCACAATATGTCTAAAATGATTATTCAGAAACATTAAAACAAAATAAAGAAATAAAAAGAAAATAAATCCATTTGTTGCAAGCAAGACCAGAGTACTGGTTTTGAAAAACGGTTACATGGAGTATGTTAACTAGGCACTGCTGTAATGTAAACACACAAGAGCTTGAGACAAAAATGAAACTCATTAAGAAATGGAATATATACACTCCTTTTAGAACGGCTACATAACAAGGCATCAAAATTCCATGTTTATTTTTTAATCACAATTTTATTATAATACAAGCATGTATTTATTACCTCTGAGAAGTATTTTTATCATGTTTTCTAATAATGTCCATAAGATTATCTCCTGTCACAAGGCTGTTCTGTAACTGTTTAAGTCTCTGTTGTTCCCTTCGCTTTTGGTCATGAAGATAAGGGGAATTAATCAGCTGTGGGGGAAGAATGGTGCCTGTTGGTTTCACTCTCTTCACTACATCCCAGAAGAGCTTCTTGCTGTTGTTATTGATAAAAGTAATTGCAGTGCCACTGTGACCCAACCTCCCCGCTCTTCCAACCTGAAAAAGCAAAACCACATTTTAAGTTATCAATATGAAATTGAAGACCTTCAAATATCCTTGAAGTTTATTTTCTGTTATAGAAAACAGCTATAAACCTAAGTTTATAGCAACTAACCTAAGTGACAAGATCAAATCTCTTTATTTCATCCTCTAAGCATAAAGTTTAACAAACCTTCTGAATTCAGGATATGCAGATGTGAAACGTCAGTTTAAATGCATCTAAAATTGCAATCTTCTCGTTTACTACTTGCTCAAAACCTTAGCAGAAAGATAATTAAAAACCAGAGAGGTGTATACTGCAGTTAGCAACACAGAATACATTAGTTCATGGCACTAGATCATTTCTAGAGGTCCTTTCCACCTATTCAGAACAGAGCAAACTTCAAAGTTAGGTTAGTTCGATCAGGGCCTTGTCCTATGGAATTTTGAGTGTCTCCAAGTACAGACGTTCCATCATCACTCTGGGCGCTCTCTTCCACTGCCTACTTTCACTGTGAAAAACATGTTTGCCTGTTATGAAGCGAGAATTTCCCTTTCAGCGAGTTGTGACTGCTCTCATTCCTTTCACTATACTTCGAGAAAGACACTGAGTTGCTGGAGCATGTCCAGAGAAAGGCAAGAAAACTGGTGAAGGGTCTAGAGCACAAGCCTTGTGAGGAGCAGCTGAGGGAACTGGGATTCTTTAATCTGGAGAAGAGGAAGCTGAGAGAAGACTTCGTTGCTCTCTACAACTACCTAAAAGGAGGTTGTAGTGAGGTGGGAATTACTCTATTCTCCTTGCCAATGGAGTTTTAGGTTGGATATTAAGAACCATTTCTTTACTGAAGGAGTGGTCAGGCATGGCAATAGGTTGCCCAGGGAGTTCACCATCCCTGGAGGTGTTCAAGAAGCACGTGAACATGGCACTTGGGGACATAGTTTAATGTCATGGTGGTCTTTGGTGGACTTATCTTTAGAGGTCTCTTCCAACCAAAACAGTTCTCTAATTCTGTGACAGGTAGCTCCAGGCTTTTCTTGTAGTTGATAGTCTCATAACTGGACACAGTAGTAGACTACTGTGGCTTCTAAGTGCCAAAAGAGGGTATTAATTAGTTCTCTTCACCTACTAGCCAAAGTAGGGTTGCACTGTGCATAGATATGCACTAATGTGCATGCAAACCACACAGCATCTTTTTTACAGCAGTAAATCCTCAGGGAAAAAAAAAAAAAAAGATACTGGAATAGGGAGAAGGAATGAAAATTAAGGTCATGGCTGGTTTCCTGATTATATCACATGCACATCCCACACTGGAGATGAGCTGCAGCAGAAAGAGAGGTACTTGGCCTTAACAGAAATCATAAAAATATGTTGAATATTGTTTTCCATAGACACAAAATGATACAAAAGAGTAGAAAACAGGAAAAATAATACTGCAACCATAATCAATATAAGTTTTAGTAACTTATACAGGAGATATAAGAACAGTGTTCTAGATTTTTGTAATTTACATCTACAGAAAAGATTCGGTACCTTACTCTCATATAAAACAAATACTCTAATGAGGAAAATAGTATTTATGTTTACATTTAAATTTCCAGAGGCGAAAGTAGCATTTCAGTATTCTTTCAAATAATGCTTTAGCAATTCATTTATTTACCTGATGTACATATTCATCCATACTTGATGGCATATCAAAATTTACTACCAGTTTGACATTAACCAGGTCAAGCCCTCGTCCAAGGACTCCAGTACTTACTATAACTTCATACTTCTCTTGAAGTAATCCCTGAGAAGACAAGAACAAACAATATTTTTTCTTATTTGTATTTTGAAGCTCTCCAAGCATAGGCTGGGGTTATATATACAATGTAAGAATACATCCAGAGGGATTATTCTGTTGCAGAAGAGAAAATGGCCCCTTTGTACTCTTCCTTTAAATAGGAATATAATTCACAGAGTTAATTTAAAAAGGGCCAAAATCGCCATTTTAAAAAAATCATCAACGTTCAATGCATATTTAAATTTGTATTTCAAAGCAAAAGACCTAGGAAGTAGTCTCCAGTACCCTACAAAAAAGTAGTAAATTATGACTTAAAAAAAAAATTGGTCAGTTAAAATCTGTTCAAACCCCTGCAACTTTAGGAGGCACAAACCTGTAATATGTCTGTTCTTTCCACCTGAGTCTTCTCAGAATGCATAGCTGTACACTGTAATCCTGTAATCTTATGAACAGCATCACTCAACAGATCAGCTCCTAGCTTACAGTCCACAAACACCAACACTGGAGGTTTGAAAAGTTTCTTATCCTGTAAAATTAAACTGTTTTTATGAAGGTATTGAAAGAGTTTGCTGCTCATCAACAGCAATCTGGATTCAATTTATTCTGTTCATTATCTCTAGCATTCAGAAGACTTTAATATAAATGTTTTTAGACTGTAGATAAGGGAAAAGGTACCAGCCATGAAACTACACAAACATGTACATTATAAACATATAATGATTTGTAGACTCAGAATCCAAGCTTATAACATTGCATGCATTTTTGTAAGTCAGCAGCTTTCTTTTTTATTACTTTAAATGCTACATAGCAAGTTTACTCATAAAACGTATCTATTATTATTCATATAAAGAAAATTTAACAACTAAGTTAGCTATCCCATTGGTTTCTTTTAATGACTTAAAAAATTACAAACTGTTCCCAGGCAGTAAGGCAGCAGTTTAAGTCCTGCTCCTCTACCACTCAAAGATAACTACTATAAATCTTTGGGATGCCATACTGTGAATCACAGAAAAAGTTATCAAAATGGGTCCCAGCACAGGAATTGGGTTTGCTGCTGCACAGAAGGAAGTATTAGTGATGGTGGTGGAATAATCCCTGAAATTGCCATTAAAACTCTTACACTCCAGAAGTACTGCACTACTGAGCACAGTTACAAGCTTAACCTCACCCCACCCCTTCAATACGTACAGGTTACAGTAAAAGATGAGAACCTGAATGACATGCATAAAGACATGAATAATTTTTAAATGGCTCTTATGAAAAAAAAAATTGCACTTACATTTAGTATTTCAAACAGCTTTTTCTTTTTAGACGGTTCTTCTACCCACAAGATAATTTGGCGGACGTTGGAACAAGGCAGATTCTTTTCTCCAATAGTTATTCTCACAAAATTGTGTAGAAGCTGATTTGCTAAGTGTTCAATGCCCACAGGAATCGTGGCTGACACCAGTATAGTTTGATGATCTTGAGAGATGCCTTCCAAAACATCCAACACTTGCTGCTGGAAACCCATTTTTAACATGGTATCCACCTAAGTGAAAAATATTAGATTTGTACCAGATTCTTCCATTAACAGCAGAATCTTGAACTTGAATTGACTGAAGAACCATAATGTGTGTGTATGATTGGCAAGCAATAACCCAAATGCAGGAGTATTTTCAGTCAGAAGAAAAGCTCAGCAAACAGTACCCTCTAAGTCTTAAAGCCAACAGAACATGCATGGTTCAAACACATTTCAGCCTGTGCTAAAAAAAGAATTTTTCTCTCACAAACGTATTTTATCTTTGTAATGAACTCTCTGTAATAAGTTAGACTAGTCCCTCAATTGGCTCTTCAAGGACCTCTGTATAGGCAATACAGCCCCGGTAACTAAAAACTTACTTCATCCACCACTACAATTTTTATGCCACTCAGACGAACAGAACTTTGCTTTAAAATCTCAAGAAGTCTTCCAGGTGTTGCTATTATAACCTAAAAAAACAAACAAACAAGTGAACAAAACCCAAACGCACACAAACAAAACTGGCGTTAGAAATTCCATGAAAGGACAGATGACTGTCCTAGAAAAACTATCAAGTTACAGCACATAGGTGAGAAAGACACTAATTAGTGAAATAACTTAAGAATCCTCAGATCTTCACAGCTCTAATGGAAGTGTCTAAATACAAGTAACGTAATCTTCATTAAACCCAAACTATTTTGACTGTAAATTACAACTCCTTGGCTAATCAAATGGCATATTTGAAAGCAGGAATGTCCATACATGTCAACAGTAACATCGTTCTTTCCAGCAAATGTCATGAAAACATAACTCTCCACAGGATCTTTCCACACCCCAGTCCTTACCTTAACACTTTGCTTGAGACGGTGAAGCTGGGGTGGCAGAGGCAAACCTCCTACCAGGAGAACTGTCCTCATGTTTGGCAAACCAGTCATCAGTTCTTTAGCTTGTCGCTCTATCTGAATTGCTAACTCCCTGGTTGGTGCCAAAATAAGGGCAGATGGAGTTTCTGTCTGGGAAGAGTGGAAGACCTGCTGAATGTGGAATTGCTTTATTATTTAGATAAAAAAGTTTCAAGATTTAATCCCCCAATACTAAAATAACATTTATATAGCACAGCTACTGTGGATACAGTTAGACTGCTTAATACCCTTTCTATTTGAAGACAGAAAGTAGAAGGGGATGATACCTTTAACAATGCAGGCCAAGGAAGCCTATTCCTCAATTACTCAACTTTTGGAAAGAAAAATTAACACATGTGTAAGAATACAGTTAGGATAGCTTCCTGACAACACCACAAAAAGACCCAGAAAGATGGTAGTCATTTGTGAAGACTGCTTTTTCCTATTTTGGTTATTGCACTGAATCTGTAACAGAAATTCAGAACGAATTCCACATGAACTCAAAACACAGAATGGTAGGACAGATGATTTCTCTTTACTGTCTTGCACACCACTAAGTGAAACCAGTAAGTATTAGCCAGGGAAGACAGGCAGATAGGAACTTTATATAGCAAATACATGTCTGAAATAAAAATAATAATAAAAAAATTAATAGCCCCTCTGACTCACTACTCATCAGCCAGGTACGGATGAATCATTAAAGTGGCACAGTCCTAATTTTTTTTTAATTTTTTTTCCTTATATAAGTATCACGAAACAACTTACCACAGAAGCACAGAATTGCCCCCATTTACATTTTCAGTTACACAGGGAATCCAAGAGACAAATTTCAAATCACTTTCTCTAAAGACATTAAGTTTCATTACCTCTTTCAAAACC
Source organism: Indicator indicator (assembly GCF_027791375.1). Taxonomy (NCBI): domain Eukaryota; kingdom Metazoa; phylum Chordata; class Aves; order Piciformes; family Indicatoridae; genus Indicator; species Indicator indicator. Next base: position 4,365,433 of record NC_072019.1, read on the forward strand.
TTCATAATAACTGGAAGTAGGAAAGCTGCTGTTTTCCCAGAGCCTGTGTCTGCACTAGCCACAATATCCCTCCCTAATAGTCCAACGGGGATCATTTGCATCTGGATGGGAGTTGGGACTTCATAGCCAGACTTCTTTAAATTATGGTTTAAAGTTTCAGGAAAACCACAGTGTTCAAACTCTACAATAGGTCTTGGCACTTGCTGGCCATGGACAGCAATACCCAGCTGCAGTTTAAGGTTCTCAATCTGCTCCTCTCGCAAACCTAAAATAAAGGAATGATCTTTGTAGAAATAAGGTGCATTAAGGTGAGTTTCTGTTTGAGACTCTGCTTTTGTGAGCTGATCAGATGTTAGCTTCTTTTCATTTGCTTGAGTTTGTAGAAGGTGTTTGGCTTTACATTCCAAGCTACATACATCTTCATCTGTTTTATCACAGATATACTCTCCATAGCGACCGCAGACAACACATACAGGTTCTCCAGGTTCTGCCCAACGCTGCAATTTGCTGTATGATTTTATGGGTTCTTCTGAAATGCTACCTTCATCTGTATTTTGGTTGTCCTTTCCCAAAGTTGCATTAGCAGCACTAAGGTCTCCAGCTGCAGGCTGTGTGTGTTCTTGCACAACTTCATTCAAATTACATCTTGAGGCAGAAGTTTGTGTGCTAACTGGCTGACAGTCCTGGTACTCAGCAGTCTCCTCTAGCAAAGATCCTCCAGAAGATGATTTATTTCTCTTAGCTGTACAACTTTTGTCCTCATCAGCAGTTCTCTTGACTTTAATAGCTCTTGGTAAAAACATGCTTTAGTACACTAGAAAGAAAATTGTTACAATTGTTATAAACTATTATCACCGGGAAAGGTACACTTTACCATTATCACAAAAGAAATAAAGTCTAGGAAATACATTTGCAAGCCTAGGAACCAACTCTCAATCCCTGAAAAGATCTGGAAACTGCCTTGTTTAAAAATTATCTTGGACTTAATGCAATGTAAAACAATACTTTAAAGTAACAGTGCAAACATGTAATAACAGAAATCCACCTACAGTTAATTTCGAGTATTAAACATTTGCAATCAAATAAAAACTCGGATTTCAACTGTCTGAAAAAATATCCATTTGGGGAGTCAGTCACAATTAAATCGTCAGAAAATTTAATTGTTTCTAAGATGAAACATAGAAGCAAACCACATATTATTCCAAGCTATGGAAAAACAAACAAACAAACAAACCAAACATAGAAAATTATCAAATTCGAACAGAATGTAAAATTTAGTACAGGAACCAGCCAAGACCACTCTTTTCAATGTCCTTTTCAAAGTCCACTCACATTTTAAAAGGTTGTAAACTTTGAGATGTTTAGTGCCCAGCTCTGTTTGTTCAGATCGTCAAAGAAAGAGCAAAGACCTACACGATCAGCTCCCAAATCTCTACTGCAATTCAAGGAGGTCACAGTTAGAGTTCGTACATAACCACAACGTTTATATTCTGAAACTTTCAACAGCCGATTCTCAAAGTGTCCCACATTCTCAACAACCATTTGCTATGGTGCAATCGGTAAGCAAATTACAGACAGCACCGTCATTTCATTCTAAATTAACCGTACTGTGCATATCAGCCTTTCTAAGAATGCACAATGCGATGTCTGTGTTTACAGGCACCTTATTTTTTTCTCTGCGCAACTCGTAAGCAATCCAGAGCGATGAAGCTCACCGGTGAGATAAGGAGATGAGGTCTGCTGGCTAAAACCTGCAAGCACGACCCAGGTGCTTGGATGGCGGTCTCTCCCCCTCGCTGTTTTATCAGAAGACACTTAAAATTTTTTGCACCTAATGAGAATTTCCCGCAACAAACGTCTTTACAAGCCCAGGAGCCCTTCAAGGTGAGGGGAGCAAACCGTGCTCACGAAAACGAAAGAGATTGTAACCCTCACGGGCTTCTCGTTAGGGTCGCGCCCAGCCGCCAGCGGTGACCCCTCTGGGAAGCGCCCCCGCCGCGGGGCTCCGGGCACCACGGCTGCCTCTACCCCCACCCCCCAGCCTCCTTCTCTGGCAACAGCTACCCACCCCACGGGAAACCAAGGCGGCGCAAAGCCGTTTCCCTCCGACAGCCTCCCGCGCCCCACTGCTGCGAAGCGTAGCCCGGCCCCAATCTCCCCCGCCTCCTCGCTGGCGGCAGAGAGACGTCGTCTCACGTACCGCTACCGACTGGCCGTCAGCCCCGCCGCCAGCTGTCCTCACAAAATGGCGACGACTGCATGCAAGCAGCGCCGTGCGAGCCGCCGCCGCAGACAGGGACCCGCAGCTGAGGGCTGAGAGCAGCCGGAAGTGTGGGCCCGGGCAGTGAAAGGAGGAGGAAGGGCTCTCGGCCGCACGGGAAGGAGCAACCCGACACAGTCGCACCTCCCCGGCTGGGCTTTCCGCCGCCTGACATGGGGAGAGGCGCGGGGCGGGGATGGGCAGCGCCGGCGCGTCCCCGCTCCCGGGATATGGCCAGACCAGTGTTGTCCGGGCCTGTGTACTCGGGCTGGGAAGGGAGAACCGCACGGCCGGGAGATGTCACCGCCGAATTGAGTTTCGGTTTGGAGATTGAATGCGCGGCTATTGATCCTCTAGGTCTCGCCCTGCACATCCGCGTTCACAGTGCGAGTTGCCAGATGCTACAAACACCTAAGTATTTCACCCATGTGAAAAACATGTTATTACTGCACACGATGTTGATGTACGGTGTGCCAAGGAAATGCCCAGCCCCGGCCTTGACCTATTTAGGAAATTGAAAGGGCATGATGAGAGAGGTCTTCCTGTACTTCAACCTATTTCAGACACTCCCTTGCAACACCAGGCCCCTGACGTAGTGTCACCGTGTCTACATCATTTGCAAGAGGCCCTGCGTTTGAGCACAAGCAGGAAGCCCAGTGTACCCCCAAAGTAAAAATACATCCTATTCGTAGAATACTAGGTTGGAAGGGACCTCAAGGATCACCGAGTTCAACCTTTCACGGTAGGAATGTAGTTTAAATGAGCTGGCCAGCACCCTGGCAAGCTAGGCTTCCCAAACTAATGTAGGGAAATCCACCACCTCCCTTGAGAGTTTATTCCAATGCCTTAGTTTGATAAAAAAAACAATTTTTGGCATCCAGTCCAAATCTCCCCCGTAGCAATTTGTCCCCATTGCCCCTTGTCTTTACCATGGGACTCTTTGTAAAAACGGAGTCCCCCTCCTCATGATAGCCACCCTTTATGTACTTGTACATGGTTATGAGGTCTCCCCTAAGTCTTCTCATCATTGAAAAAAAACAGTTCTCTCAGCCTTCCTTCATGTGACAGGTCTGCCAGTCCTCTGATCATTCTTGTGGCCCTTCTCTGGGCCCTTTCCTGCCTGTCTGCATCCTTCTATAGTGGGGACCAAAACTGTGCATAGTGCTTAAGGTGTCAGGCACTTTTCACCCACACTCCTTGCATTCCTCATTCTCTGTGAGAATCCCCACCTTCCTCTGATTCAGCCTGTCACTCCCCTTTCCTTGCACTGACTTTCTTTTCTTCATTTTTCCTCCTGGAGGCTAATTTCCATTTCTTGCTTCCATTTTTACAAAGTCATTTCCTGGAATTCAAAGCATCATTTGCTAAACATGGACCAGTATTCAACAATATTCAATATGATACAAGATGCTTTGTCATCTATACAGTCCAGCTATGAAAACGTATCAGCTTTTTTTTTTTTTTTTTTTGCTAACAGTATGTTTCATTGACAGAAATACTTATCTAATGGAAGCAACTGAGTTCAAAGAAAATTAAAGTACCTTTTTATAATGGTAAGAACACTTGCTTTTTGAAAGCTACCCTGTGGCCCTCACCTGCACAGTTTGATGACACAGACACACTCAGGCTTTTATGATTAAATACAACTGTCCATACTGTAATACATGTGTTTATCATTTTTATTCAGAGTACATTTTCATGCTGTTCTGAGATGCAGACCGCAGAAGTCTGTGGTAGGGATTTCTGTGGAAGGAATAATGTCAGTGGGTGTATTCCATGATTCACTTATGGATTCATGACTTGCAATTTTCGCTCTACCCTGTATTTGTTTCATGACAACACTACTTTGATAGTAAAGAACACTTTCTATTCAGGGACTGGGTTGTTTTTTTTAAATAAAGTTGCATTTTATAAGACCAGTATTATATTACAAATCAGAATGCAACATAAATTGACATTTTCTGAATAGGGAGCGTGCCTCTATTTTTAATCAGAAACACTAACAGCTTTTTCTTCAGCGTATAATGGTCTTTCAAAAGATGCATTCAGACTTCATCACAGCAGTTAAGATAAAAGGAGGTCACTGAGATTATTCAAGCTGGTTAAAGACTAAGACAAACCAAGTATTGCACAGTCTGCAGGATTATATTATTAATAAAACCTAGAAGCATCTCTCTTTCTCATTACATCATCAATTACCTAGGAATCCTTAAAGACTTGCTGAATAAGGATAACTGTTAATAAAAACTTCTCTAGTACCAGAAAAGGCTGTCACACCTGTGATTATAGATATCACTCGTGGAATACTTGATTTGCCAAAGCTGTTAAGAGATTCCTTGCCATAAGTTTTAAGGACACTAAAAAAATGCAGGGTAAGAGGAAATGGTCTTGCATGGATGTACCATAGATGAGAATGGAAAGAAAAAAAAAAAAAAAGAATAAGGAACTCACTAATAAGTGGTCCCATGTTTAAGGGAGGAAAGTCACCAGTGTATTCTGCAAAACTTGGTACTGTCTTGCAGATAGATATGGCAACCTGAAGACAGAATGTGAGAAAGTTTGCTAGCAGTGCTACCTCAGATACTTACCGAAGAGCTTTACAAGAGCCTTAGAAGAATTAGTTATGATGACAGGTAAAATTCAGACAGAGAATTGCAAATCTAGACATACAGGCCTATTTTGAGTACAGAGTGATAGGCTCTGAATTAGCCATTATTATTTAGAAGCAAGATATGAAGATTAGGAGGAATAATTTTGTTTAAAGCATCAGTTCAGTGTATAACAGCAGTGAGAAAAAAAACAACAAAGAACAAAAAACCCAAACCAAAACAAAAGCCAACAAAATTAGATTGCAGGAAATATTAGAAAAGACACTATTACTGTATAAACTGAGACAGGCTTGTAACACTAATAGGAGATTTTAATATGCTCTATAGTAAGTGCTCACAACTGAAAAGGAGCACAAGTTTCCACAGAATGTAGTGTGTTGTTTACATGGAGAAGTTAATCAGGCTGGAACAGATACTGTGCTTCGTGATTTTTTTTTTAATAAAGATTTTTTAATTTGGAATAAAGCATAAAAATTCTGGTCTAGTCACTATCCTAAGCTTTTTTAGAATGCTGAAATACGAGTAGTAGATAGCCTCAGTGAATTTAATTCCCATGCTCTCAGCTCTTGAGGCTGCTAATCAGATCTGAGGTGAATGACATTTTAGTAAGATTTCTGAACTTGGAAATTTTTTACCTTTAGAGTTCACTAGGTTATACAAAATGTTCCCAGATAAGATGCTCTCTGATATCCTACAAAGGCTTTGCCTTGATATTCTTTATCCTGAAAACTAGCTAGTTCAGGCACTGGCTGAATGAAGGTGAGTTTAAGTCCAGTTAGAAAACCATGAACAATTAGGACAGCCATTTTTATGCACTGTGGACAATTTATCCAGGCATGTCATTATGGAAAATTAAAAAAAAAGAAAAAAAAAAGGGGGGGGGGGATCTTTATTTTGTACAGTGACACTGTTACTTAGTTGGTAAAACACCACAAATGTACAATTTTCTCACCTTGTGCATGCTGCATGTATTCCAACACATTAGTTACCTAGGAAAGAGTCACGTGCTGTTATTACAAGCTCCACTTCAATTATAAGTCCTTATATAATTATATACCTCTTCAGAGTAACCTCAAAAATAAATAGTAGGAGCTACAGAAATGTCACAATTTACACACAAATACATACCAATAGAGATTTAGTATGTAAGTATACAGCAACAGATTATTTCAAATCCAATATAGTAACTCTCAGTTAAAAGTCAAAATGAATAATGAAAACAATAATTCCAGCACAAATTATTAATACTAAGGTATCCCACTTTTTGGTGCATTTTAAACTATAGCAAGAAAATTGTTCTGTATTCGTTCATGTTTTCTCTATCAAATAACAGAAAGTAAGTGTGGCATCTTGGATTCCTGCCCTCACTTTTATAACAGGCACTTTTCCCTGTAACATCTCACAGCTATTCTTTAGAAGTGTGAACAAACCTTTCCCATCACTTGCAAATAATAAATAATTCAGTAAAACAAGATTGGATTAAAGCCGGGTTCTGAAATTCCTCTACTCCGAGCCATACTAAATGCAAAAGAAACAGGCATTCGGCATACTAATTCAGAGACCGTATCACAAGCATTTCAAAGAGCTCCTTGACTGTAGCATATGCCTCAGCTCTCCCCAGTGGTACCTCCCAGAGTGACCCTGTTAATTAAAACCTGTAACAGAACACGACCTGTAGGCACCTCTCATGGAATCTGGCAAGCAAGGTGTTCTTGAGTTCCATGCAGTGATTTGAGTAACAGATAAATACATCCCAGAGGGTAACTGTCCAGAACATTTTACAACAGTGCATTTTAAGTTTTCTTTGTTGCGAAAATATCCTCATGTGATGTCCAATGAGCTCCCAGTGTACACCAAACTACTAAAAAGAGACTCGAATTAGAGTCCAAATAGCACTTAATGCATCAGTCCCTCAAGTAGCAAGTGTCAGTAGGACAAATCTGAAAATTAAAACATGCCTCATCAAGAGGAAGTTTTCTTTATGTTAGTCATTATTTTAAGTATCTCATTACTCTAAACTAAGGAATCCCAGTGGTTTAATGGTTTTTAATGTTATAATGGATGAAGGGTATGAAAAGTATGAAGATGTCACTTAAAGAATACAAAGGATTCCCTGAATTTATTGTATTTATTTGTTTTGCTTCTTAGGTATATGTGCCACAATACATATTTGAGTTAACAGCCACTGCTTGGGTGAAAGGAAGGAGGAATGTCTCTCCATTTAGAAGGCATGGAAGTCAAAGCATGTTTACTTGAGGACTGGCATCTCTGTGTTCCACCTGATGCTGTAAAACTAAATACCTTTCAATTTCTTTTATGTTTCAAGATTTTGAAGACACTCAGTAGATTTGTAGGTATGTAGTCAACAGCAGCTCTAACCAAAGCATTCTTAATGAATGGTTCTTTGATTGAAGGAATCAGTGAGTCAATGACTCCACTGTTTTCTGAATTACAGCTTTAAAAGCGAAAAATCCAGATAATCTAAAAACAAATAAATGGTGGTTAACCATTAACTACTCAGTTCTGCTAATATACAAAATGTCCTCATTTAGTACATATATTGCACACAGCATATTTATTTTGAGGCCTAGTTTTTCTGGTTTTGCTTAATCCAAACAGGCAGCTTCTAAGATTTTTTTAAAGTAAATTTTGTGAAAGTAAATCTTGGTGTTGGACTAAGACTTTCATGCTTTCTGAGCATTCTCATTGGAGAGCCACATGCTAGGAAATACTGGTCAATATTAGTCCCTGCAGAAATCCATGGTTAAATTGGAATGAAAAGAAATAATCTAATTAAATCTGACTTCTTAAATCATATTATTGAGCTGTGGTATTTAAAACAAAACAAATCAAAAACCCAAAAAATCCAACATGCACACAAATAGCAGTCCTGGTCTGAAGCTCCAGCATTAAAAGCCACTGCTCCATGTGGAAATAACTGTACAAAGCAAATCATGCAAAAATATATATTGATTATTTGCTCAAATACTGTATATAATATTTGAGAATCAAAGGACTTTCTGATTTAATATCACCATAGCCTTAGCACAACTGTGAAAACCTACAGTGAATACAGTTACCAACTTTTTTGTACAAGATACCAAGTAGCTTTTTCCATTTAAAAGGCACGATTTTATGGTATAAGAATCATTTAAACCAATTTACAAATCTCTGTTATGTCTCTCAGACTTACACAACAAGGATTTGATCAAAAATATTGCAAAGACAATGGCAAATTTCCATGGACTTCAGTAAAATGGAAGCCAGACTTTTAGAGAATTAAGATAGAAATTAACAGGATCAGATAAATGTAACTCAAAGGTGTAGAATGAAGAATTAAAATTCTCTCCTTTCATGCTGATGTGTTGGTGTTTTGGTTTTTTGGGTTTTTGTTTATTGGTTGTTTTTTTGTTGGTTGGGGTTTTTTTCTGAGAGGATATAAACATAGTATTTGGAAGCTGCTTAACAGTTTGCCTTTCAGATCTGTGTTCCAATTAAGGCTGTTAGGAGCTATATGAGATTAGCATCTATTCTAAAAATAAGATAACACTCCCATGATATGCTCTTACTGAAATTAAACCCTTTTTCCTCCCCTCTGGGGTCCCAAACAAAAGGATGGGAGAGGAAGAAAAAAAAAATCCACAAAAGACAACAGAAAGCATTAAATTCCAGTCTGCCAGATGACCTGTGTTCTATGTGTGCTACCACCTGCCCCCTCAATATACTTTCTTTGCAATCATATAACTAAAGAGATGAAGACCTTTCTAATGAACATGACCACGTATGATAAACATAAGTTTATTGCATTTGTATTACAGAGGGACAAGTGGAAGAAACAGTTATAATCCATTAGTGTGAGGCAGACTGAAAGAAAAATTTACATCATAAGCTTTTTGAGTAAATGGATGAGGATTTTCCCTTTCCACTTCTAAGCTCTTAACTAGCATTGCTAGTTTTGAGAACAGGAACCACTGTACTAAGAATGGTCTGGAAAGCACACAAGAATGCTACTAGAAACTAGACTTTCTACCAGTCTTATTAAAATCTATGCCAATACTAATTATTTGGCTTAAACTTCATACTTCCTTGCATTAGGTCCCTGTTCGATCTCTTAATGAAGTCTTACACATTAGCACAGTTGAATACCTTACACAAAAATTGCTAAAGGACACAGAAAGGCTATAACTGCATCTCCAAAAAGCCAACTCACTGCTGCCTAAGTAGAAGCCAAATTCAGGATGTCCATGCTACTGAGTGAATGCCAGCTGTGACTATTGCCTTTAGAAGCCGTTGGCAGCTGTTACAAAACAGAGAATCCTTCCAGCTCCTGCGCCTTCGCTAGTAGCAGGCTTAGTGGCTATGCAGCTCCAGGATTCAGGTTTCAAAAGCTTCCTATATGTCAGCCTTTACCATTGCTCTGTTGAGCTTTAGCCTACAGATTTACTTTTTTTTTTTTTCCATTTATCAAATGTCACCCTTTATGTATAGAGTATTTAATGCAGTCCTAGTAGTTTAATTAAAAATATACACGTTGTGGCTCCCTTTTTCCACTGACTTACACTGGAGATGTCCAACATAATTTTTGTGCCCTGTGGTATACTTGGCTTGGCTCCTCCAATCAGTCAGAGAATGGCACTGTACCAAACACTGGATATTGTATGGATTTTTTTCATAAATGTTTTTCTGAAGCTCTGTAAAGAAACATACTATTAAATATGAAAATATACAACTGAAGTACTTTTGTCTTAAGGGATACATCTAAAACTCAGTATGTGTGTCCCAGTTTTGGCTGGGATAGAGTCAATTTCCTTCCTAGTAGCTGGTACAGTGCTGTGTTTTTTATTTAGGCTGAGAATAATGTTGATAACACTGGTGTTTTAGTTGTTGCTAAGCACTGTTTACAGTAAGTCAAAGATTTTTCAGTTGCCCATGCACTGCGAGCCAGGAGGTGCACAAGAAGCCTGAGGGAGCATGCCCAGGACAGCTGACCCAAACTAGCCAAAGGGATATTCCATAGCATAGGGTGCCATGCTCAGTATAAAAATTGAAAGGAATTGGCTTGGGGGCTCTGTGTGATTGCTGCTCAGGTATCAGTCAGCAGGTAGTGAGCAATTGCATTATGCATCACTTGTCTTTTCTTGGGTTGTATTAATCTCTTTTTGTTGCATTCCTTTTCATTGCTATTATAATAATAACAATATTTTGTTGTTATTAATAACAGTGTTTGGTTTATTTTAAATCTTTTATCTCAACCCATGAATTTTTACCTTTTCCCTGACTTTCCTCCCCATGCCACTCAGGGTGGGGAGTGGGGAGGGGAGGGGCAGGTAAGCGAGCAACTGCATGGTCTTAAGTTACTGACTAGGGTTAAACCACAGCAATGTGTAATTAAGTTTTATTGTATAAAAAAAAGTGCATGTTTTGTTTTCTCTTTTAAGCTAGACCTATCAGCAAATACAGTCAAAGTGGGATAAAGTTGAGGACTGAGGCACTATATAAGTGAAAATACAAATAAACACTGATTATATAAGGCTATACCATTCAAGGTAACCAAAAGAGATTAGAATACATCACAAGGTTCAAAAACTATAAATACTTTAACTCTCTCTTGAGCTTCTGCTCCTGTGGATCACTTGCAGTATTTATCAACTAGTTCTTAGAAATACTAGGCAGACAGACCTCCACTTCATGACATGATGGCACTAAGTTGTTCGCTGGTGGTTTAATTACACACTTCACAGACTGCTAAAGGTAAACCAACAGATCTGTCCTTCTGAAATTCAGTTTTCTAAACTTCGTTTGCTGCGAGAACACGCAGACAATGCATTAGCTCAGCCTGATAAAGCACAATAGCTATCAAAGAAAGAAAGCCTCAGAAACACAACATATTTCTCACTGCCGCCCTTGAATGACTGCTCCCTATGCTTTTTATTAGAAAGATTCCAAGATGCCAGTAACCTTACAGCTGCTGACTGTAATAACAGAGGGTAACAAGATAGAAATCATGAATGCCTCCTTGTTAAGCAGGTTTTTTAGTGCTGTTCCAAGAGAGACCTGCCAAGAACTTTCCATGCAAACCTTATTTTTCTGGGATTTGAAACTTGGCTAAAAAAAAAAAAAAATGCTCAGTTCAAAAGAATTCCAATTACAACTTTTAAAATACATTTTCAAGTTTTGGAATAAATTAACTTTACACTAAATAACATAAACAATTTAGGACTTCATATATTTCTTAGTTGCTTTACTGAAAAAAAAAAACTCCGGTTAGCGAATTTGTACCCCAAATCATTATATGTTTTCTAACTCTTTAGTATTAAATAAGTTTGAACTATTGCAGTGAGAAAGGAAACTTTTGTGCTATATGGTCAAGATTCCACTGAAGTGTATTTTCTTTTTAAGGAAGCCTGTATGAAATGCATGTGAAACACTCATGGGATTCTATCTGCTGAAGAATTCAGTGGATTAAAACTGTGCCAATTCTTAATACAACTCAGCTGACTTGGGTATAAGGTCAGGTTGTGAAAAAACTGGTGAAGTTTAACACATCATTCTTACAAAACAAGCTTAAAATTTCCTTTTTAAGCTATGTGGCATTGTTTTTGTTTTGGTTTGATTTTAACCAAATTATTGAAATCTCTGAGCTGTGCAAAAGTCCAGTTTCAGTGTTCCTGTTTTCTTTTTTGGCACATGACCCATTAGGACAAGGTCATTTTGTACAGTTCCTTGCCAAAGCAATGGTGTTTCCCGTGAAAAGATATATAGAAATTACGTTTCAGGGAGAACACAGGTTGCAGCCAAAACTAAGGAAGCTCTCTTTCTGGCAACCATACCAAAGAAGGCTATGGTAATTGCCTGAGCTGTGAAAAAGTGTGGGCTTAGGCATATACTGAAGAGGAAGAAACTTTGCAACAACTCAAAACTAAAAGAGACAATCAAAACAGATCAATAAATTATAAAACTGTTCTGAACATATCTGGTGGGATCATTTCAAAGGAAACACTGAAAGGAACAGTGCTGGAAAAAACATCATGTGACAGAGTAACTTAGAAATGTTTCTGCTCATTTTCTTACTAACACGGGTTTTCTCTCAGGAAAATTTGCCCAGAGCACATTATGCCCCAGAGTATTTCTACCTTCCTCATAGTTCAACACAAATGAAAACAAAGTAATCCTATGAAACAATAATTCCTCTGGGACTGTTTGCAATCCAGTCAACCATGCTGGGTATACAAGGACTTCACCATTCTTGAGGAGTTTGTACGAACTGGAGTAAGTCTCTGACCTCAAATTCTCATCCTGCTCAGCTCAAGAGTAAACTAAGGCTGCATGGGAACAGCTCCCTTTGACATTACCAATGTAAATGCCTGCGAAATAGAGCACTACTGCATATAAAACCTGAAGAAAGAAAGAACATGGCTAGCCAGACAGGAGACAAGCAAGAACAAAGAGCTGCTACCAAACAGTGGAACTTCAAGCAAAAAGGCAAAGTAGCAAAAAGGCTTCTGCATTACTGACACCGTCTGCTCTGCAGTAAGCCACAAAGGTAGTCAGTGGTTACAAAAGGGTGTTGCCCTGGGAAGCGTGACATGTCTTCCTTTAGTGATTAAAGAGCCTGCAGAAGCACAGACAGAGCATCTCCATGCAGATGGCTCTTCATCTTCTGTTGATCAACAGTAAACCTGTTCTCTAGCAGCAGTAACAATATTTCTGTGGGACACCTGCCTTGGACACACTTTGTTAGTGAGCCAGTTTTTGCTTTCCCTCCTCTTCTGGTGGCCATGACTTACTGCTTTTCCCACTTCTGAAAGAGCATACTACCATCTGAGGCAGAGAGACTCTCAAGTACCCCAATTTCAACAGCTACCCTATGCATAGCAAAATACTCTGCTGAACAACCTGAACCTATAGCAACATAGGGGTTCACTGCAATGAAATCTGTTACCCTACATTCTCCAATCAGGCAATTGCTTCCTTTCTGTTAAGCACAAAGAAAAGGAAAAAAGAGCTTGACACAAACAGAAGACATGCCAACCCAGAAGAAACCTGATAGGTATATAGCCCACCAAGTCTCACTTCTCATATAAAACCTCCAGGGGTTACTTTTATTATTTCACATAATGATCCCCTTGCTTCAGCACAGTTCCCTCTAGCATATTCTTTCCCAGACTGATTGTTTTCTCATTTAGTTATCATCCATAAAGACTGTACTGTGGCTCTTAAGTCAAACCCTAAATTATGGGGCATAAGTGGAAGTCTCGGGCTGTCTTCCAGTGCAGTGGCCATAACAACTAGGGCTCAAACTTTCTGTAAGCAGCAAGTTTCAGTCTGTTTGCCCTCCTCCTTCAACCACATTCTATTCCACTAGCTAATACAAAGGGAGGGTTCTGTTTCTGAAACTGTGATAAGGACACCCATTCCTATTCTTTATGCCAAGTAGAACTATGACTGCTTTCTGCCCAGGTGAGACAGCTGAGATAATGCTTTTACAGAGCCATGTATATTATGTATCAAGAAAACCACCTGTGGACAGAATAAATAGAGAAATGTATAATCCTTTTGTAGTTACTTTATCTTTTAAGACTTTCTAGAAGAAAGAAATCATCCAGATGTTATCTTCAAACACAAATATTCTGCAGGACACCCTTAATCCAGAGACACAATTATATACACACTTAATCATGTCTGTAGCACTAGTGATTTCAAACGGGAGCTACACAAAGGATTAACCTAAAGCTGACAAAAATCCTTATTGGAGATAAGTTTTTATTGCTAAATATACACATACATTTTAAGGCAGCTATTAAAATAATTGTTGCTCTTTCCATGTTTCTAATATATATTGAAATAAGGAACTATTTTAATCAAATTGTTCTACATGAGGCTTAGACATCTCTTAGACCTCATCACTCTCTACAACTACCTGAAAGGCAATTTTAGTGAGCTGGGGTTCAGTCAGTTCTCACAGGTAAAAAAGTGACAGTGCAAGAGGAAATGGCCTCAAGTTGTGCTGGGGGGAGATTTGTATTGGATATCAGGAAAATGTCTTCACTGAAAGTGTTGTAAAAGCACAGCAACGGATTGCCCAGGGAAGCAGTGGAGTCACCATCCCTTGAGGTATTTAAAACATATGTAGATGTGGTGCTGAGGGACGTGGTTTAGTGGTGAGCTTGGCAGTGCTGGGTTAACTGTTGGACTTGATTATCTTAAATGTTTTTTCCAGCAAAATGGTTCTATGATTTTTGTGTACTGAAAGCGCTTTTAACTGTAAGGTATTTGATATCCTGTAAAGATACTCAGAGAATAATATAAACAACTTAAATTATGCCAAACCAGAATTAAATCTAACAGAGTTCTATGCACTCAGATTGTGATGACCTCAGCCTGCATGCATAATCAAAATCTGCAACACCATCAAGAGTTATTATGTATAAATGGTTACAAGAAAAATCATTGATATGCACTTTCCACAGCCACTTTTTTAAACAGTATACCAGCTACTTACACCTGCTTCCTGAAGTAATCACCAAAAATTTCTCAATACATGTAATTTCTCCACCAGTTAACAGAAACAGAGAAAATCACTAAAAAAATTTTAAAAATGGATGTTGTTGTTAAAAATAATTCCTCTGTGATCAAATGACAGCAGAATTTTACTGCTCTAACAGGGCATTCTCTCCTATTTACTGCTGGTCTCATTCAGACATATGTGCACTTCAATGGAAACTGAAAGCAGGGCCAAAAGATGGGAAACTGAAGTCTACTCATGCTTTGCTAAAATCATGTATATGCTTATGAATGTTCAAATCTTTCTTCACATGCAGAAGCAGAACGAAAAAAAAATCAGCCAGTCACTTCACTGCAGTATAGTTCAACAGCAGATAGCGCACAATTTAGTCCTTGCTCTCAGTGAGTCTTACTGAAGAAGTCTTGCTGATTTAAACTTCTTGCACCTAATGAACAACTTGAAAACTAAAGTCATGCCCATTTTTCTCTGAAGTGCAAACAAAGCATTATCTAACAGCTACCAGAATGGCAGTTACACTGCATTATACTTCTCTGCAAAGTGGTGTTTGAATGTACATTTCTGTACATCTATCTGGCAGTGCAACTAAGCTGCTTCTTGTATTTAAAGGTTATAGTCATAAAATCATGCTTAGAATTTTCCTTAAGAAAACACATCAGGTACTAGGTGGCCATAAAAGAAATATTATACAGATTTCACTTAATGAAAGAGTAGGATCTCTTCCACACATTTAAAAGTTCATAATAAAAAGTACCACTTAGAGCAGTGTATTTACTCTCTTCATAGCAAACTTGGCAATATTGGCATGTCAAGAACGAGAAAGCACTGAAATTAAGGAGTATTGCACAGCAAATCTGTGAAGAAAAGTCACCTAAAAACCCCTAGGACAAACACAATTCCAGGAGATGGGCAGATCATGAAAGAGCCAGTGTGAAAAGCAGATTATAAAATTAAAAATAAATGTTAAAAAAAAAAAACAAAACTCAGAAGACATCAAAGTAAGCAGAGAAAAAGACAAGTGAACCAAACAGCCTTGCATGTCAAGGGAGATGAGAGGTTTTGGCTCTCACAGTCCACAAGAAAAGGACAGATCTGTCAGTTGGTAACCCAGTGAAATTAGGGGAGCAAGATGTAGACATCCTGTGTCTGTCCCCAGCCCTTTCACAGAACTACATTAGGTCAAAATCAAGTTCAGGAAATGAAACCAGGAGCATCCAATTCTTCAGAGAAGTGACTGTTGAGTATCTCATTTTATTTTCGCTGTGTAGTTTTTTTGGTTGTGCAAATTTCAGCAGTAAATGAAATATCTATTCAGCTTTTTCCTTTTTTAAGTTTTAGACATATTAAAAAAAAAAATCAAATCACAGACCATACAGGTAAAATGTCATACAAAGCTTTATTTTCCATTTCATCCATGACTCCACTGAATCTGTAAAGGTGGTAAACTGTTTTCTTCCCTTTTAAATGTCAGCACTTTCTGATTACAAGTTAATAGAAGAGTTTGAAAGAAAATAATTAGGTAACCGTTCTTTTGCATCATCCTGAAATGGGAAAAACGTACTCCCCTCTAAAATCATGCTCTAAGAAAACTCCTACCTTGCAGAAACTGCATACATGCATTTCAGTAATAATAAAACAGGAAAGTTAAAAAATTCAAACAATCACTCACTTGAAGATACCTAAATAATTCTGATTCCTTAACTCGTAACAATTTTAAAGGTTTGACCATTACTTATAAAGAAGTATATTTAATAAAATATTGTAAGTTTGAGAGGCTGGAATATCAGTAACTCCATTTCACAAGTCATCCTAAGGCTGCAATAACCTTATAGAATCATTAATGATTACCTGTTCAGCCACACCTACCCACATAAGACATGCTGAAGTGAACTGGCATGCTTCTTAAGGACCACACTGGGACATGACTGGTTCTTGGTCTGCATGTTGACAGTTTGACAGCACCACATCAAGTTGTGCATGATGCCTCTTGGCCAGACGTTACAGGCCACAGGGAGCAACCCTCCCATTAGCCATTATCATTTCTATCATAACTGCCTCTAAGCTAAGACAAAAGATGGGCAGATCACAAAAGAGTGTGAAAACAAGATTATAAAATTAAAAATAAATATATTTTAAAAATCTCAAAGGACACCAAAGTAACCAGAGAAAATGTCAAATGTACCAAACAGCCAAGACAAGATCTTAAATAGGCAACTTTGATAGCAGCAATTAAAAACAATATCCCCACTATGTTATTTCCTTGCCTTTTTCCAACACCAAGACTGATGCATTACATGGAAGAATAGTTGCTGTGGACCTCTGTGTTTGTGGATTTGCCCTCATACAACCAGCTAAGTTGAAATGGGAATGTTTGACTACCCTTTGTAAGTTACCTGGTAAACTGTTCACTAGCACTGAGTCTGGCTATAGGCAAGTGCTACTGCAAAACCACCAACAGTATTACTAATTTAAAACATTTTACTTTACCTTTATCATCAAATATTATGAAGGAAGAAATTACATTATGAAATCTTATTCCAGTCTGAACACTCCCTGTAATCCAGGCTAGCTCTAGATTTAGTCTAAGGGTATCTATTCTATACATAGTTTCTTTGGAAGACAAGTGAATCTTCAAGCAACTGACAGAGGTAAAGAATTGGTAGTTAAGGCTCATTCCACTGCCTCCCAAGGTTAAGACTATTAGCAACAACTGCCATCCACACTATTATTCATAGCTTCATGGTAATTTCTGTTCCTGTTGCCTGACACTGATTGAAGACTTAGTACACGCACTGTGTAAATGGCTAGACACATGACAATGAAGAATCAGGCCTATGATGTAATTATGGCATAAAACTAATCAAATGTTTCTAATTTGGGATGGAGAGAGAAGGAAGGAAGGAAAGAATGAAGAAGTCAAAAAAAACACCCAACCCAACAAAACCAAAACCCAACAAACCTCTTTGAGCTGCTTGGTTTAATCCTTAATACTTCGTTTTTCCACTGGGAATGAACTTTGAAGTATAAAATACTTTGCAGCAGACAGATTGTGTACAGAAGAGATTATCACTATTTAAAATATTTTAAGATGGATAAACAGGACCAGAGCATAAGGG
Organism: Indicator indicator; assembly: GCF_027791375.1. Classification (NCBI taxonomy): domain Eukaryota; kingdom Metazoa; phylum Chordata; class Aves; order Piciformes; family Indicatoridae; genus Indicator; species Indicator indicator. The sequence continues at coordinate 4,382,941 of NC_072019.1, forward strand.
GACTACTTTTCACTCAGTTTTTCTGTTTATCTATTATGAACAATTAGAGCAAATTTTAATCTTATCTTCCATTGGCATGTTGGTATCTTTGACAAAGTATTAAGCAAGATCACGTTTTGGCATGTCTGCAAAAGCAGAACTGGCACAAGAACTCCCACAATGTTTTTGTGATGTCTTCTTTTTCACTTACACATACTAGATTTTACATTCATGCATTCACTTCTAAGAGGACTATGCAAATTAAAGTACTCTTCAATTACAGTTACCACAACAGAGCTTTTTAAGATTTTGTTCTGCGACTGAACAGGTTTCATCAGCACAAAGGCCGCACCCACAAAGATTTCTGCATTTTAAATCAGACTGGTAGCAATGTTTATATATGTACTTATCCATAACAGTATTTATTGCCATATTTGAGATGCATTCTCTTAAACAATAAGGACTTTTTTTTAAGTAAAAAGGGCTCAGAGTTGCAAGAATTTTGGAAGATTAGACACATTTTTATTTGCCTCAGGTAAGTGTTATAGTACAGTACACACATATAGGTGATACTTTGCAAGGGCTTAGGAAGAGATGATAAATACAAGAATACATTAACTATAACTGATGATTCTTTATTTGGATTATGCCATACTTCTGTAAGAACACTGTTTCTGAAATTTTCATATTATTTTATAGGGACTAGTTTGTAAACTTTTAGATTCTCAAAGTAGATCCTACAGTCATCATATATGGCCTTGTATTTTTCCTAAGCATGTTTTCCTGTAGATTGATCTCATTTTGTGATATTTTCTTGGTCATACAAGAAACAAATGAGTTGGCATCTTCGACTTTTGTTTTTCTAATTCCCATCATGAGAGATTTTAAAGCTTATGAATTCCAGGTGCTTGTTGTTAAATATATAGGAATAATTAAACCAGTTTTCTTGGGGCAACGTAAAAAAATAGTTAAAATAATGTTGTCTAAAATAACATTTCCAAAGTATATATAAAAAAATATATCAGGAAAATGTGCAAATAAAGGGTTCATTTTAATTGCTGAAAACTAAGCATATACTTTTCCTGACTAGAGATCATTTTCCCAAGTCACATCTCTATGTTACATATGTTTATATTCGGCATTATTCTTATTTCCACTGTTAAGCACACAGTAATTTCAGCCAGAAGCGTGCTAAAGCAAGGATTTCTAAATTTTCCTTCTCCCCTCCCTTCTGCTGAATACTGACAACAGCATCTCCTAGTTTTGTAGCTAAGCATGTACCACTTATGAACAGTATGCGTAACGGTTTGAGAATCCCATCCCAGAGAGAATGACCTCCAGAGTCAGCAATAATCTCTTCAAATGTTGACCTCCAAAACCTTTTCTCTTACTCATTACTAGTACATACAGATTCATGTCAGTAAAACTGTAAAGTATACTGAGGCCTCATAATCATAGTATTTGTATCATTGTGCACACGAAGTCCTAGAAGCGTCTGTAACCGTGTACCAATGGAAAATCTCTGTTCAGATCAATCCATAGTCCACTTTAAACACTAAGAAATAACAGTCTGATTAAAGTGTTATTTGAAAACTTAAGAGCATCTTGCTAAGACTGTGTCTTAAGAGTCTTTCCCAGATTGAGTGGGGCTAAACAAACAAGAAATAAATAACATCAACGCACCTCAAACTACCATTCTCCACTACAACAGTTTGGGAAGACACTCACTAAATTACCAGAAAGGGAAGAAAAAAGAACAAAACAACAACAACAAAAAAAACAGATTAGTCAATAATTACTGTACATCCAGAGTGGTCCTTTAGTGATCCAAGAATGCTCAGCCAAATGAATAACCAACTACAAAAAGAAACTATTATTTTTAAGCCAGATCAGCTTCTTGAACTACCTCAACTACACAGCTGCTAGGCTAGCAGGGAAGGAGGGCACGCTTCTACATGACACCAACCTAACTATTTGCTGCCAAAAAGAACAAATTTACTACCCCCTGGCGCTGCTGGTCACCCAATTACACAGTGCACATGCAAAGGAGAGGCAGGGCCTTGCCGTCAGCAGCGGCCGGTCACCAGCACGGCCACAACCTCAGGCCCGCACTTCAAAGTCAAGTCATCCAATTCTGTTTGAATGGTAGTCATTAATCATCTAGTTACTAGTCCCTACTGTGACTAAGAGTTCTTTCCATACAGCCCACTGTTAAAGTCATTTCATATGTTTCCAAAAACAGCCCAGGTACTTCTGAATGAGGCAGCTGATGGTCTCCAGGGCAAATTGTTAGTACCGCCTCTTTATTACAGTCATTACGTGAACAAGGCCCCAAACCATCTTAAGGCTCTGTCATTTTTCTACCCAAGTATTCGAGAAGTTATATATAGACACAATTTTAAATAGGGGGAACGAATACACACGAGAGGTCTAGGAGACACCCGCCTCCTCAGAAGCGATCCCTGCTCCAGTCAGTGCGGCCCCGGCCCACCGGCTCCCCGCAGCGAGACGGCCGCCGGCTCCTCAGACTGCGCTTAACACTCAAGGCACGTCGCAGCCTCAACGCTGGGGGTTGGTTCCGACCTTTGCAGCAGACGCCGAAAAGGCCAGGACAGCGCGCTGGCAGGCCCGCCCGGCCCCACAGTGGAAAGTGGCGGCGGTGAAGCTGGCAGCGGGTGGGTCCCGCGGCCAAGGGACACCGCCCTTTTCCCCAAAGCCGACCACTGCCAGGCGCCCCCTTACTGGCAGGGAAATTCTCCACCCCTCTCTTCCGCTGCCGCTCGGTTAAAGCTGAACACAGCCTAGCGTAGCTCGCTCAACGTGAGACAAATCCCACCTCAACCAACCCCGCCTAGGGCAAGGGCCCTGCTCGGCCCGGAGCCAAGAATCCCGCTGTGGCGTGGGGGCAACCACGTGACCGCCCGGCGGCGGAGGGAGACCCGACTCCGCCCGCCCCGCCCTCCCGGGCTCCCCCTACCCGCGCTCCCCGCCCTCCCCGCCCCGCCCGTCGGGGAGGCGGTAGTGGCCTCCGTGCATGCGCAGCCGTGGTTTGCCCATCCAGTGCGGCAGCCGCGGGTGGAAAACCGCAGCGGCAGCTGCCGAAGGGAGTTGGAAGCACGTCGCCTTGCTGGGGGGCGGCTGAGACAACGTCTGGGCGCGGGGCAGCGGCGGGGTAGCTGGCACTGCTCCCTGGCCGCTGCGGGCTGCCGATGAACTGTGGCGGCGTGGCGGGCTGCGCTGCGTTTTGGGGCTGGTCCCCGGCGTTTTGACATTTCGGCGCCGGGAAGGGCCGCGTCCCGGCCCGCTGCGGCTGTGAGGGCCTTGCCGGCGGCTCCCGCCCCGGCCTCGGTCGAGGGGCTGGCGGCCGCGGCGGCCTGGGGTGCCCAGCCCTGGCTGGAGGGTATCCTCAGAGAAAGGGGTATCGGGGCCGCCGGGGGCCGTTTTCCGGAGGGTGGGAGGTGGAATCGAGAGTGAGTTGAGACAAAGAGCGAGGAGGAGGAAGAAGAGGACACTCGGGCTCTGCCACATTCCTGTGCAGAGGAAGGCGGGAGGCGGCGTTAGCCCTTTACGGACAGCTGGGTTCAGCGCTGCCCTCAGCTGCTGCCGCCGTATTTACAGACGTCTCCTAGCCGCGGGAGGAGGAGAAGGAAGAACCATGTAAGTTCCGAATTGCCGAGGGTCCTGTGAGAAGATGGGGGATGCCGCAGACACCAAGGAGATGAGGAAGACTTTCATTGTTCCTGCTATCAAACCCTTTGACCATTATGATTTCTCCCGAGCGAAAATCGCCTGTAATCTCGCCTGGCTGGTGGCCAAAGCCTTTGGGACAGGTAGGTGGCGTCGTCTTCTTCCCTTTCTTTGATGCTGGTTCCTGCTTGGTTGCTTCGCTCCTGAGGATGTACGAGCCCTTCCCTGAGGATCTGGGAAAGAGATGGGTAGGAGGTGCGTAGGAAATGCGTTTCATCAGTTCCCTCATCTTTGGGTTCCCTTACACCTTGTGCCGTCTTTCGGTTTTCTTTAATTACCTGTCATATTTTAGAGTAGTGTCATAGTTGCAATTAGCGAGTTATTTTTGTGTTTTGAAGCTAATACGATTTAATGCGAGGAATCCAAAGGTGTTTTATTTGTCACCCGAGGTACCCTTCCAGGATGCGAGTAAACACTGGCTATTCACGTTTGTTATATAGAAAATGTTCCGATTTTTTTTTTTAAGAGCTGAACTGGGGGCTAGCAATGGAAATGGATTTGCGCTGTTAGCTCTGACATGTGTGACAGTAGCCTGTAGCCATTTGAGTGGTTAAGCAGTAAGAACGGTTCAGGAAAAAGAGTGTTTAATGTTTTGGCCTGCACAATACAGAAGGCTCTCCTTGTCTGTAAGCGTAAATGCAGTTGATTGTAATGCCTCCAAAAGGCATCACTGCTCTTTGAAAACTTGGGCCTTGAGGAACACCAGACCTATTATTCTATGCCTGAAATGTTGTTGGGCCTCGAGGAATACCAGACTTATAGAGGTCTTCTGAGGGAAGCGTTTTGAAAATTTATCATGGGGTGGTGTTATTATTATCATTTTATTTTTTTTAAAATGTAGCTGTGGTATATTGATCACTTAATTTTCTGTGGATTAGAAGTAAGGTGTTTCTTTGAAAGGTGAGTTAGATATCAAGAGTCAATATTTTTAACCCTGTTCTTTGTAGAATAACAGAAAAAGGTTCCTCCTCCTGGAATTTTGCACCTTATGCATTTGGGGCTAGAACATTGTTATATATTCCTTTATAATGTCTCTGGGAACTGTTTGATGAGGTCTTTCCAGAAAGTTACTTTGAAAGTGGGTGAACCTATTGAAATTTCTGTAAGGTGAGTACCTACTGAAATACAAGTACATGTTAATTACTTTAGAAAAAAAAATCAAAATACTGTTGTCATATAAAGGTTTGTTAATAAATTCTGTTTAATTTGCTCTGTGAAATCTGAGAAAGTATATGATGTTTTTATGTATGGCTTTATTAGCTAAACACACATGAGAGGTCAAATAGTAATAGTGAACATTTTTGCAAGCACTTGTTTCAGTGCTTTGAACTAGTTTGGTTCCTGTGGGCTCTACTCAAGGGTTCTTGGGTATATAGTTCTTGTGCAATTATATAATCCAGCATTCTAACCTGAAAGCCTTTTTCTACTGGAATGGAAATTCTCAGCCTGTGATTTAAATGTCTTGGGGTTTATTGGTTGATTTTCTGTTGGATGTGTAAAGCAAAGTTGCAGGGTACTTGGTTGGTACTTTCTATAGAAAACATGATCCAAACCCAGTTCTTTTACTGTTCATTGCTGTGGTTGTTCTGAGATGCACAAATGAAACATGATTAGGGGAGTTAATAGCTCCATCTGCCCTGTAAATACTGCCATAATGTGATAGTAGGAAGAGAGGTAAACATGCACATTTGTGCTTCAGATCTCTCAATTCTTCCACTAGGTTAGTATTGCTTAGTAGCCTTAAAGAAGAGTTTGTGACTGAAGTAGGGAAAAGTAGTATACAGGACTTGAATGTCTGTAGTACAAACACGTCATTTGTATTTCAAGCAAAACACTAGAAACCCTGTCCTTCACCTTTTCCGAGAAGGAAGGAAGTTAGGGTTTGTTCAATTATTTTAGTTCTTTAGTAGATCGCAACCTCAGTCATGCCTTCTATCTATTGCTATATATGTTTGTACAAAGGAAATATAAAAGATAATCAGTGTGTTTATGGATGATACATTTTCTTTCTTTTTATCCCTGAAATGTTGGAAGTGGGCAGAGGAAGTGAAAGATTCCCCCCCCACTCCCCAAAATAAACTAATGCCATTCATTGTGATTAATGAAAAGCATAAATTGTTGCCATCGTGTCCATTGAAGAAATCTAAATGGGCACACCTTTCAGTGGACATACTTTACATTCTTAAAAGAATGTTTTAATACAATCAAAATTCTGGGTACAGCTTGGCTAGGAGATACAAAGATTTCTCTCTTGAAAAAAGACCTTGAAATACATGCTGTTCGTTAATATTTAGTAGTGATTTTTTGGTGTTTGATGATTGATAACTGCATCCAAAAAATGGAGAGACCAGTTTTACATTACTGTTGGCTTCAATGACATGGCAAGAGTAGAGTCTGGCCCACAATGCAGACAGGGCAAAGTTGTCTTATTAGTAAGGTGTTCTGTGAGAGTGTATTAACAGTCATGTTAAAGGTATCTTGTATGAAGAATTTTTAAAGCAATACTAGTTGAAGACAGCACTCGTATTTAAGTGTTAAGGGAGCACAGGATTTTGTGGCTTGACATTTTGCTGCAGGAAAATGTATCAGTGTTAGGTCAGATGTTTTGTAATAACCAAATTATTTTAAGTGATGAAATTTAGAGTAACTGGAAAGGGGAGAAATTAACAAGTCTGAAGTATGAAAGCGGGAATGTTTTCATCTTAGAAATTACAAACAAATATGCAAACACTAAATTTCAGCATACTGGGAGGTAACTGTTTCAAGTGTAGAAAAACTGCTTTCCAGAGAAGTGGTTGAACTATATTAATGTTAGGTGCTTTGACTTAAAAGTATAATGGGACCTACTTTGTGGGAGTAATTTTTAAAAGGTCTTGTTACTCTGTAAAAAAAAGGTTGTGTTACTCTCTGTCCTTATTATTTCTGAAACCACAGAGGAGAATTTCATTGTTTTGAAAAGGGAAGGTTTTTAACCTGTGCTCTTCTGTAGTCACAGAAAATGTGCCTGGAAATTCTGTTATCCATCCTAAGAACAGGTTGAGCTAAATATACGTCATTCCTGGCAGATGTTTGTTTAGATGTTTGTCTTTTGTAAACACGTAATTATAGAGATTCCATGATCTATGTCTGCTAGTCAGTTTGAATCCTTATTTATCTCTAGATGTGAGAACAGCATCATAATCTTGATGTTTTTTGCTAGACTGTAAACCTATTACTTATGCTATTCCTGGTGAATGTGAGAATGGTGAGCACCTTACCTCTTTATAACACTTTCCACATAATAAAAAGTGTCTTTTCTCTGTCATAGAGTCTTTCTTTTCAACTGCATTTTTCTAAGTCAAGCTTTTTTTTTGGACTCTGTTTTGGTTTGGGAGTGGTGTGGTTTTGGGTTGTTGTTTTTCCTATATTTTCATTCTGTAGTGTGTTTTGCATGAATTTTGTACTTAAATCTAGATCAAATGTTCCAGCTAAGCTCTTAACCAGTAGAGGGTAGATTTGAAAAATCACTTCATCTTTCCAACCTATAATACTCTACTTTCTTGACTAGAATATGATATTTGTCATTTTTGCATCAGCCTAGAATTGTTGACTCATTCACTCTGTGATTCACTGTAGCTCTGTATCTTTCTCTGCAGAACTGCTGCCTACTCAGTTGTTCCCATCTTGTAATTGTACAGTTGTAGGTTCCTGCTTTGCAGCTATACTTACATAACAGCATCCTATTTTTCAAACCACTTATTCCACTTATTAAAATCATCTTGAATTATAGTTTTGTCCTCGTAATTGCTTTTCTATCATTTTGTAGCTTGGAATTGCTTCTCTAGAACCTCAGCTGGTATGAATGAAGATACTAATTCTTGCATCTTGAGGTACAAGTTGTTCCCATCTGATAGGGGACCTCTGAGTACTCTTGGAAAACTTTTTCGGATTAGTCAAGACTTATCTCAGACATGTATGTTTCTTGGGAAGTTATGGGAAGGATTTTAAAATCGGGTTAAATCTGTTCTATCCATACAAGGTATTAATCCTGCTACAGTGATACATTTCACTGGTTTAGTATAAAGGGTTGTTTTTTGGTTTGGGTGTTTTGTTTTGGTTTTTTTGACAGGAATGTACTGAAAACTAAATTAAAGCTGTGCAGGTCTATTTGCTTGTCCTAAACATTGTTGCAAGTGTTTTCTTCAGTCAAAATAAAATAGTCTCTCCACCTTTTAACATTAAATTTATCCTTGTACGTGTCTGAAAGACTAGATTGCAAATAGCATCATCTGCCCAAGCAACTTAAAGAATAGCTTTCTCCTGATGATTAATTTTTTCAGAATTCATGTGTGCAGCTACTTGGTGTTGCAGATGCTGCCAGTAGAGCCATCAAGGAAGGAAATGAACAGTGTGCATCTGACAAGCAATTTTAACTAAATACTCTTACCTGTTATGTTGGATGTTGCATGCTAGAACATATTTTAATGTTTATTTTTTCCTAGCAGACCCAATTTCTTTACTTTTAGTAGCAAAAATTTGCACATTAGTTTGAGAGTATAAAAGATTGTTAGAGATTATTGTGAGGAATTTTTTTTAATATAGATTGCTTTTAATCAGTTCCCTGAAATAGTTGCTAACAAATCAATACTTTGGTCAATCTTACTAAAATCAGTTGATTGGACTAACCATGTACTGAGATGGTCTGCCTAGAAGTTCATGATATCACTCCTTTCTATAGAACACATTTAAAACATAGTTTAACTGTAGATCCCTTTTTAAAAGTAAATAAAATTGCGTGAGCTTCTGGATATGTTACATGTGGCAGAGTCAACTGAGATTGTAGACTGTAGACGTACAGAAGTATAGGAAGGTGAATTAGTAAGTTAACAGTTGTCAGGGTTCTTAATACACAGTAGATCTGTTCTTTCAATGATTTCATGTTATTGAGCATATTCTGAACCTATTGGGCTTCACAGGTTTTTGTTTTTTTACAGGTGCATGTCTGTAGAAGGCAATTTGAAAAAGTGACTGTAGCCAAGCACTCACCTCTGCTGGGTGATGAGATTAAATAGATTTCTTTTACCTGTACCTGGTTGCTCTTTCATATTTTTTGACCACCACTGCAGTTACTACTAGGGATATTTTTTAACTTCTTGTGTCTCCCTCCATGATTTAGCATAATCTGTTGGGTTACTTTAGTGACTCCATGTTTAAAGGTGGCTCTTATTTCATCTCCAAGGGTATTTACATGTTGTGAATCAGGAACTTAGCACCTTTCTGACAGATGTATCATTTCACTTCTGCAGCTACCTGGTGGATTTTAATGAGCAAAAGTGAATACAATTACACTCCTGAAAGTAATAACTTTTGGGTACTTGCTTTGGTAAACCCAAGGTTCTGAATGCTGATCATTCTGGAAAGTGGGGCTGGGGATGAAAAACCTTCAAGAATTTGCAAGAAAAAGAAGTGTGTGTGGGGAGGAACTTTTTTTTAACAACACATTATTACTGGATCAGGTAGTAGTAATAAACCTTGCTATGGAGCTGAAGTGTAGTCTTTTAAATCTATTAGCCTAATAGAAGAGTTGTATAGTCCTAGCTGTTTAGCTGTTTCATACGTGTTTTCTTTTTTTCCATGAGAAGCAGTATTAACCTAAGAGAACCTCTAAGTCAGACACCAGAGGATATGTGTCAGCTCATGTGTATCTAGGTATCGCTGGCAGAAAGTTTTCTTTGACTTCGTATAGCCTTATAATAGCTCAATAATTAAATGTTCATCTCTAAACCTCTGAAAGTGTTTTTTTGTGTGCTATTCCATAGGCTATTTAAACCATATCTAGTGGATACTAGCCATCAGGGTGCTAGCTGAGTGAGACAGGATGATAACTATATGCCATTATCTTTATATTTTTCAGATCTTGCCTTTCTTTAAAATACATTCTGAAGGCATTTTATGCTAATAAGAATCGTCTCTTTTATTGCCAGTATTAATTCTAAGTTATTCTTGTGTTTATCAGAACCTGAATCAATATGCAGGTGTTAGTAAAGTAGATGTTAAAACTTCCTCATTTTACTAGGAAATGCCTCCATCAGACAAATTCTGCAGAGGGTTGGTCTATAAAACAGCATTTGAAGGTAAATCCAGGGGCAGTAACAGAATTATTTTTAGATGATTCCTTTCCTTAAAAGTAGTCTGTCTTAAATGGAAAGTTAAGTTACAATTTTATCTCAAGGTAGGGAGAAATAATCCCTTTTTGATTTAAAGCTTGGAATAAGTACTTCTTTGTTTGTTGTTCTTCTCTAAAGAGAGCATCTGCAGGATGTTTGAGTCCATTGTAATATAAAGAAGGAGTACCTGAAGATAAGTTGAACAGTGTTTAAAGTTAGCCTGATTCTTAAATTTATGTTCTTGTTTTTAGCTAATGTGGTATTCACTTTTTATTCTTCTCCTTGTGCTGAACTTATACAGTTACTTGATTTATTCTCTTTACAGTTCAATATTTAGAAAATTAAAAATGTCAGAAACATGAAACTGTTTGGTTTTCTGTTTGCTTGGTTGGGTTTTTTTAACTCAATTTCCAAAATTGAAGCCTATGGTCCTGTTGACAATTTTAGGAATAAAGAAGATGAAAGCCATCTCTGGAGATCATGTAGTTTAACCACATACTCCAAGAAGAGCTGAATACAAACTTGGAAGAGATTTCTTGGGCCCTTGTCCATGCTAGTTCTGAAAGTCCCTGCAGATGATGGTTTCACAGCTAGGTCCTCAAGCAAGCTGTGCAGGTGCTCTGCTGCTCTGGTTGTAGAGAATGTTTTTTCTTGCTTCCCATTGAAATTTCCCTTGTGACAGCTCGTGGCCACTGCCTTTTGTCAGTCTAGCTCAGTGTTTCTGAAACTGGCCCCTTGGGTGGCGGTTAGATTTTCCCACCCCCTAGTTCCTTTTGTCTCACCTATATTTCATGTGCTCAACTCCCTGAACTCAGTGTCCACAATACGTCTCTCTAGTGTATCTGCTGTATTTTGCCAGAAATTTCAAGGTAAAATGGTACTTTATGGCAGCATGTGTGACAAGGTATTTATTTTATAACTGTTCATTGACTTCAGAATTTAGTTGTGAAACACTAGTCAGCTGGAAAAAGGAAAAATGTGAAAAAGTGCATATTGGGGATTAGTGTTAAGATCCTTCTATGCCTAGCAGAGCCATTCAACAGTCTCCAATCCTGACAGAATTGTTATGAAAGGCTTTTGGCAATCTGCTGAGAACTGGATGTTGCCTTGAAATGCCCTTCCACAGAGGCAATGCTGCTGATCCTGGGAGGACTGTTATTTTGAAATCAATAACAGGAAGAGTTCCCTCTCTCTAGCTGCTGTGCCTTTGTTTTGTGGTTGGGTTTTCTTATGTTTTGGGCTGTTTCTCTGTTTAATTTTATTTAATCTACAACAAACCCAACACGATTTCAATTTTCTGTCAATATCTATTCTATCTATTCTGATAGCAAACAGTTGGATACATGTTATAAGCAGGGGAAAAGTGCATGTGTCTGTCTTTGCGAAGGGAACTGATGGAATTTTTTGAAGCCTCTGATCTTGTTGCAGCAGGGATTCCTTATCTGTATGCTTTCACATATTTTGTTTGTATAAATTTGGAATATGTCTGTAGTTGCAATTTTTCTCCGGTAAATTTCTGGTTGAATTTTTATGAATGCCTATAAATTTCTATTCCAGATTTATTTCTGTGAAAGCCCATGAAATATAATAAATGGCTTACATCTTATTTTTGCCTTTTGCTGTATTTTTCAGAAGCAAAAATAGCCATTATAAATAGTTCTGTTTGCCTTTGTTGGTTATCACCTTGTTTGTTTGTTTTCCATATTGAACTTCAGTAGTGGATATCATTCTATCATTGTAAGTGCACTTATTGCATCTTGTCACTTGAAGGTCTGTTTTGGTGATGCAGAAGATCACAAATTATTCATTAAGAGTTGATGGGTTTGTTATTTCTCACTTTTGGATTTCTCTTCTGGCTCAAATTTTCAGATTTTGAAATCTTTCATTATCTTCAGTGAATCTAAACCAGAGATTATGTGACTGTATGCAGCTAGATCCTTCCTCAATAGCTATTTTTTCATATAGGAATGAGGCTTTTTTAGGTAATCTAAGAAAGGACAAATGGCTTTAGCTTTTGCTCCCTGTTGCCCCTTGCCCCACCGAACTTCCCATACAATTCAAAAAGTGTGTGTTTTTTTTCAAAAAAGATAAAATCTGCTGCCTATGAATTGTGAGATACTAACTAACTTTTTTTTTCTAATGCTCTCTATCTGGAAGAAATAGCATGAAGATGCTTTAAACGATGGCATTGGGAATTACAGAGGACAAAGTCATGATGAGGATTGAGTTCCTGATACCAAGTTTGAGATAGATCATGGGGGACTTAAGAAATAATGAGCTTAATACTTAAATAGACAACTGGGAGAAAAAAGAAGGATAGGTAGAAGTGAGATGGATGGAAATAATGCCTAGGGAAGCAGGTACCTAGTAGCTTACAGTTTCTTAATTAGTGTTTAGGGTTTGTTTATTTTGTAGTATTGGGTGACTCTAGGTGTTAGAGAATTAGTAAGTGAGACTGGGAGATGGCAAGAGAAGACTACAATGTCAGTACCTGACATGTAGATTTTTTTTTTTGTTTGTTAGCAGTTTTTTATTATTTTTCTTGTGCAACAGTAATGTTAGGCATTAGGCTTGTATTTTAAAGGGCAGAGTAGTTTTACTGACAGTGTGTTTTGATCTGCAAAGCGGAGCTGTCACGTTTCTAGCCAAACTGAGGCTGGAATAGACCTCTGAGATCATCAAGTTAAAGCATATTATAAACTATACCTCTCTTCTTAATACTCTGAATGGTGAATAATAAGCTACATCTTAATCTTTTTTCCCATCCTTACGACATTTAAGAAAGTATGGGTTAATATTTCTTTCCTTTCTTGCACTCTGTAATGCATATTTTTCTCCTTTCACTGCTAGAAGGCTGTTAGCCCTGCCTGCAAAGCCCATGGGAGTACATAAACTGCAAGAGAATATGTATGAGGAAGAAGATAATCTGTCATTATCTTGTGATGGCATGTTCTGGTTTTTGCCTCAGCAGCTCCACCCTTATATTGGGCTGTTTATTCCACCTTCTGTTTCAAACTTTGTTTAGCCATTTAACCATCTGAAGGTGAAGGCAATAGGAACCTAGAGTTGCAGTCACTTTTTATATGCACTTGTTTTCCTTGTAGTAATTAAAAAGCTTTTCCATCTAGGCTAAGGAAAAGAATCGCATGTTTCTTATCCCATAAATGCTGTTGTCTTAGCTAATTTTATGACTACTGAGAGCGAAATCCTTACATAGGGAAAATGGAGCATATGGCAGTGCATATCTAGAAGTGTGAAATCATGTCAAGTTATTTTCCACTCCACTGGTGATTTCATTTGGTCTAGTACCATATTTAATCTCTAACTATTACTTTTATGGTAGACAATTATAAGTATAGTCTGCCTGTATTATGTTGTGTAAAGTATTTGGAATGACAGATGCATTGTCTTGGAACACTAATTTGAGGAGTTAAAATCTCAGCATAAACCTGACAGAAACTCACGTCGTTTTGTGTGGATGCTAAGCCAGCTCACTGAAAAAAAGATGCAATTTTAAGGGAAGTCCTTAATACAAATAGGCAAATAAGAATTTAATATTTATGCATTTCCTTCTGCTTTTTTTCCATTCTTTTAATCCTGTCAATCATCCATGCATTTGTGCTTAACTGCTGGCTTGTAACCAATCTGTGATACGTGACCTTTGAAATAGATAGTATAGTAATTAAATTTCTCTTGCATGTATGAAACCTAGGATGTTACTGAGCAGAAGTTTACTTTTTATGTCTGAGATGATTTTGTGCTAAAATATGACGTCCCATTTCTGTTTTACTATTGTGATAGGGACAGGGTTTTTTTAAAGTAGGTGTCATTCTGCCTTTGTGTCTGACCTGTATGATGTTACAGCAAAGGAAATGAGAATGTTTGGGGCATGGTATTTGGAGAAGCCAAGAAATTGTTGAAGCAATAATGCTGTAAACTGCAGATCGGCTTTCTGTGTGGCCTTTGCACTGTGGAATTCTTTCTGAATTGTCCTTAAGTTTCTATTTATAGTTCCAACATTACCTTAGCCTGAGTTTTCCCCAGTGTATTATATCATGATGACTGGTAAAAAATGTAGCCTTGACTGTGCTTTCTTTAACGTAGTTGTGCATATTAAAAAAAACCAAACTACTGATGCTACATGTATCTTTTTTTCATAATATCTAAGTTTTTTTCTTTTTTTTTTTTTCCCTTATCTTTGTAGAAAATGTTCCAGAAGAACTAAGAGAACCGTTTTACACAGACCAGTATGACCAGGAGCACATTAAACCACCTGTTGTTAACTTGCTGCTGTCTGCAGAACTGTACTGTCGTGCTGGGAGCCTTATTCTCAAGAGTGATGCTGCAAAACCACTTCTAGGTCATGATGCTGTTATACAAGCCCTGGCACAAAAAGGCCTTTATGTCACTGACCAAGAAAAGTTGGTGACTGAACGAGATCTTCACAAAAAACCAATTCAGATGGTGAGTGTTTACAGCTTGTACATGGTGTTTCTCCTATTTTGTTTGTGTACTCCCAGTAACTATGTATCTGTCTTCAAATATGCATTGTTATGTTGAAGCATTTTTCTCAAGAGTTAAATGTGATTCATTACTGGGAGGCTTATGATTATTTTTTTTTTCAGTCTTCTCATAGCTGTCAGGTATTTCCTCTGCACTAATGCTTGAAAACACCAATCATTCTACTGACTTCAGGTGTTATATATTTAAATGCAGCAGTGACAATATGATGGTTTGGATTTCAGTTTTACAGCACTGACTATTCCTGTTGGAATTCAACCTAATACCACTCTATAGTCACCAGTTACATATTAAGTCAATGTAAAACACACAGCAATGGTATATTCTTTCATAGAGACTTAATAATATGTCTTTGCTTTATACAACTGCCAATTAAAACACTAGCTCAACAGATGAATGATTCTATTACTAAGCTCCTAGTTCATGAATGTTCTTCCTTGTTTGGAGCTGAGTTAAAAAATTATCTTTAAAAAGAATGGCTATGTGTGGTTGTTTCGTAAAATGACAGGATGATAGAAAAAAATTTGACGATATTTAAAGTGAAGTATGTAAAATTATTTTCGCCTTTTTATTGTTTAATATTTGGTACAGAAAGTAGGTAAGAGACTACAAAGGTTGAGCTGACAACTTCTGTTGTAGTACAGAACTTAGGCTTGCTCATTTGAAACCATGATTAAATTTTATAGTGTTATCTGTGGATTACTGTTACTACTATGAGTGTTTGTGACACAATTTGTTTTTTTCAAGTTAGAATACATTAGATGCAGGGAATAAAATGTCTGAGAAAACACATAAATTTTCTGTCATCCATGAGCAGAATATCTAGACGTTGTAATCTAGTTTTCCCAGGGTATTTTTTTTGCTTTGCGTCTGCCCTCTGAAGCTGACTGCTGTAAGTCTTTTGATGCTTTATGATCAGTGACCTGCTGCTACTACAATGGAGATGTATGAAAATTAATATAGCTGTATTTTTATCATCAGCTTATTGCAACTTGTGTTTACTAACATGCAAGAAGACTAACAAGTATTTGGCAGAATAGGACTAGAGTTTCTCTTATTTGGTCAGTTGGTGTCGAATGACAAGTTGCAGAGGCTTTACAGGTACATATCAAAACTACTGATAAGTAATTAATGACTTACTTCATACAGCATTGCCAAGAAGTATTAAGCCTCTTAGTCTGCACAAATGATTTTTAGAAGTGACCGTAATCAGTTACTGTTGTATGAAGACTAAATTCCTTACATCCACTTTTGTTTTTATTCTTTTAATTTGAAAATCTTCTATAGCTTTTGGAATGTTTAAGATCTGAAGATAAAAATCTTTCAACATTAGTAATGAAACTAGACAAGACTTTTTTACTCATGATTAAGCTGTAACTACTGAATGTAGGTAACCTGAAACTTTGCCCATCTCTTTTTTTGATCCTAATATCCTTTTCAAAAAGGGGAGCTCAGCAAAGAGTAAGTGGCATTTTAGTACAAGATGCTATAGATAGCAAATAATATGTACTGAATTGATACAAAATTTGCAGGACACTCTCAACAGTCACAGGTGATTTTAGGAGTAAGTGTTTATGATATTCATAGAAGCCAAAGCATTAAAGAGGTTAGGAAAAAAAACTTCCTGACTGTTCATATTCTTACAGAATTAAATTCCTTTCTTGTCTGTGAAGGAAGATAAGGTTACTGACTTGCATATATGAGCCTACGGTTTTCCCATTGGATCCCTTTCTAGAGTTGTCAGTTGAGAAAATGTCAGTATTTTTCAGTTTGGTTTGCTGATCATTAACTTGGTAATTAATGTTGCTTAAAATGCATTTCAGTAACAACTTGGTATTTCCCTTGTGCTTGAGTGGGCAAATGTCTGTCTTTCCTGTGTTATTTAGGTGTAGTCCAGCACGTAATTACTCAAGCATCAGCGTCCTAACAGCTGACATCCCCAAATTGCTACTCTGTCTGGGTTGCTTGTCCCCGCTCCATTATCAGCGTACATATGAATGTACCAGCACTGCTGAGTTAATTCATAAGTGGCTGGCCTGTGACAGTGAAGAGGGAACACCAGAGTGGAAACACAGCTGGCTTAGGCAGAAGGGCAGCCTTGTCTAAAACCACTGTTACCGAAGAAATGGCTGTGAAACTGTAGTCTTAATAGTAATACTTTGAAGCCAAGAATTTTAATTTGTTGTGCCATGCTCGTGTGTCTATGCAGGATCCTAGCAGCAATGCTACATTTTAATTGGGAAATCTTAAACCTTTTTCCTTCTTAGACAATTAGTAAAGTTGGCAGAGAACTGCAATCTGTCTGTGGTGGTATTGACAGAATCTTAAAACTATCCCCTTGATGTCTTCCAGAACCTTTCCCCAGTGTTCCATATGTCACAGTTTCTACAAGCCTTACAAAGTAAGATGTATGTCCTGTTTTAGAGCATGGAATGATATTTCTTTTTAATCACGTAGAAAAAAAAAAAGTTTGCATATGCAATTAACTCATACATTCCTCTAGTAGACCAGATTGCGTTAAACTTCTGTTCAATGTAATTTTGAGGAAATGAATAGAAAACAGAAAGGCAGTCTTTCTCTTTGCTAGCCTGTCTTTCCTGTGAATAAAAGCAAGATGCTAGTGTTTGTTAAAGGACATTTCTTGTTCTCTGCTCAGTTTTATTGGTGTTTCTGTAGCTGAAAAGGGGTGAGCTATAAAATGCAACTATGGAAAGAGGTTTGAGTATGGAATATTTTTGTTTTACTTGTGCGTTATAATGCATGTAGCTGCAGTTAAGACTTCAAAATCCTTGTACTGTGTGTTTGTAGTGGTGATGTCTGTGGTGTTAAATTGTTGATTTACTCCCTGCGTGACTGTGTAGTAAAACAGTCTTGTCAAATATTGGTCTTACCCCTTTCTTGGGTAGCTACAACTGAATCCAAATTGTTTATCCACGTAATTGCAAATTACCTTATTCCTTGAAGAGGTTTTCTATGAGGAAGTCTGGCAATAATTCTCTATGCAACGCTTTGTGAATCTGGGCTATAACTGAGTTGTCAGTTGCTGTGCCCATATTAGCTTTTTAGCAGTTATCAGGAATGCACATTCAAGGCAAATCTCCCTATTTCTCCCAGTTACTGCACTTCTGGTTTGTGTTGTGGAGTTTGCTTTAGGGAGCACAAACTCAAGTTTCTTTCAGCAGCTGAATTGGAAGATGGGCTCTAAGATCACAGCTGCAGTAGCCCACTTGCTGTGGGATACTCATTCCACAGCAGTAGAGTGGGTTGAAGTGAATCTCCTGATAAGGGAGCAGAGATGATTCCTGGGAACTTTGCGCCAGTTTTGCTTTTCTGTTGTGTGGTACTTACTGTTAAATTACTCCTATTCAGTGAAACAAATGTGAATAGAAAGGGGATAGATAGTGCTGGTTTTGTACCCACAGCCAGAACCTGGAGCTCTTTCTGGATAAGACAGCAGACAAAAAGTGGTTAACTCATCCTGCTGTCCAGATTTTTGGTCTCTCTGACTGCGTTAATTTGAAATGACAGTGCCTCATCAACAGTCTTTCTCCTTGATGAAGGACTCCAGTAGCTCGCCTGGTTAGCTTGCAGCTACATGCTGCAGCCGCTGCGTTGTCATGCTGGAGAATTGCTCTAACTCTGTAAAACAACAAAGAGTACTAAACACTTTGTAGAATAAAGAAATAAGATGTGACTTCTGCCCTAAAGATTTTTTTCTTGGTTTTAGGCATGATATAACAAGTTTCCACAACTGTGCTCCTGTGAATTACTTGTTAGATGAGGACACCTAAAAAGAATTTGCAGTTACTGGACTTGAGCCTATGAATACCATAGTCTGATAGCTAAACCACCAGATTCTAATATTAACTGACTTTGTGATATTTCAGCATCTTATGTAGTAGTATGTCAAAATAGTAAGCAAAGTTAGCGCTGAATTGGAACCTGAGTTTAGTCTATTGCATCTAATGTGCCACATGGAACCAGTCAGCTGTGGGTTTGGGCTGGGGTAATGTAATCTTTAGGTATTCTGTAATTTTGCTCAATTTCTAGACTCATCTCTTCCCAGACATTCCTTGTAAGAACCTTGTATGGTTCTTATTTGCTTGAAAACAGTCATCCAGTGTTTGTGCTGGTCTTGGGCTGGATGTACCATCACACTTAAGGCAGTGTTGTGCAAACATCTGTTTGACACGGTAAGGCAAATGCATACCAAGCTACCTCAAGCACAATCTGCCACTTCGTGCTTGGTCATGCTAACTCCTCTAACTCTTAGCATTTAACTTACAATTTAGTGTCCCATTGGCTTTGCATGCAGATTATGTTAACTCTTAGCCTGGGAATTTTGTTTTGCCTTCTGCTTGTTTTTGGTTGTTTGTCTTGTATGTAGAATTTTTTGTGTGTGTCATATAAACAGCAGCAGTGATTTGGGATGTGTTCTAAGGTATGTTTGTCTAGAATTTAGCAGGTTGTGTGAGTCATACTAGGGTTTGTATTATTTCTGTAATTTTCTGGGACTGGAGTTGTCTTATCTAGACCAGCTCCTTTCTGAAATTAAGCTCCATGACTGATTATCTGCTACTAATGCTGTTCTTTCGCACTGTAAGTCATTAGTTTGACTGCAGTTCAACTGTGCAACTTCAGTGTTTCTCTGAGCCAGTTGAGAGAACCTGCAAGTGAAACAAAATTATGTGATTAAATTGTTCTATGCTCACTTGTATTCGAAAATATCTTAGCCTAAGAAGAGCTGAAATAAATAATGGTCCCTTACAGCAATTTTTCATTTGAAACATCTCATGAGAAAAAAAACCAGATTTATTTTAAGAGCATCAGTTCCGAAATATGTTTATCAAGGGCTGTCTGCAAGTCAAGGTAGGAATGACCTCCAAAAGATAATGTCGCTATCTGTATCAGAAATTTGTGAAGACACAGATAAGGACAAGGTTCTCTGCAACATCCTTTGAGTTTTCACAGAATGTTGTCTGCTCAACTTGTGCACCGTGTGCAGCAACTAATGTGGAAGGTAGCAGAGCTACTGACACCAAAGTTACATCTGTAAAGAATACAAAATAGGAGGCCCCATCCACTCGCTTTTATGTTTGCAGGTTTATGTTCTAGCTTTAACTTGATTTTTTTATGTATTTTTTTTCTGCATTCTTAATTTCAGTACAAAAAACCTGTGCAGGATTTTGATCTTTTTCAGGATTCCAGCACTGCAGTGGGCATTTCTAAGTTGTATCACTAAGATCCTTGCATGGGAAATAACAAAATCTGGTGGTGGTTCTTAACAGCTCCTGTAGGATTCATTTCAGTTGTGCAGAGATGTTGAATAGACTGTGCTGCTTGTATTGCATTGAAAACATGTCTTCAGAACTGCCCTAAAGTCCCTGGTCTATAGAGAGCTGACCTTACAGTTGTCTTTGCAACATGAATATAGTATGTGATGTTCATATATAGCTCTGCATGATCTCATGTTTATTTTAATGTAAAATCATGTCAATTAGATGTAATTGTTTACTGAAATGAGGAGCAAATACTGCAACACATCTTATCAAGATACATAGCACAATAAAAATACTAAACTGCTTCTACTTGGAATCATGTCAGGAAATAAAGTGAATGTGTACTTAAGAGAAGGCAGTACATCCCAAAGTCAAGTTTTAAGCCTTTCATGAGAAAATAAAGCAGTGCATCAGTATTGACTGTTGTTGGCCTTGCTCACTTCCTTGCTAATTAGGAAATATGGAGTGCTGTGAGGGCTGGGAAAAATAGTTGCTCTTCTGCCTTGAGCAAGCTAAAGTTTTGAACCCAAGTGCATCTGATAGCATTCGTAGTTAGTGTTCCTTATACTGCTCTTATCCTTGGGAGGAGAAAAAGGGGGATAATTTAATTAAAACAGGCTAACCAAAAATTCAAAGCAACAACAACCCAATTGAAAAATAGACCTAAACCCCCCACTTGTGAGGTCCAACAAGGAAAAACACTTAAAGGGAGGTAAAAATGATGAAATAAACATGGTATGAATTAAGGTCTGTGAAGAATGCCAGATACCATGCTTTCTAAACAGGTCAGGAAGTATTTTCATTAACCTTCAAAGAAAGATTTTGTTAAGCAGAGTTTTAAGAATATTTTCTTCCTGTTTCAACAGCACTGTTAAATAGTGTGGTTCAGGTTTTGTCTGTTGGTTTGCTACTGTGTACTTTTTGCGTCTCTTTAAATGTGTAGAAAGGTTATTTAAGTAAATGTCTAGGAATGGTCCTGCTTCTTCTAGGTTAAGTATATTTTGGAGTAGAATAACTGTCACAGTATCACAGTATATCAGAGGTTGGAAGCGACCTCAAGAGATCATCAGGTCCAACCCTCCTGCCAGAGCAGGATCACTTAGGATAGTCTGCACAGGAATGCATCCAGGTGGGTTTGGAAAGTGTCCAGAGAAGGAGACTCCACAACCCTCCTGTGCAGTGTGTTCCAGTGCTCTGTCACCCTCACTGTAAAGAAGTTTCTCCTCATGTTGAGGTGAAATCTTCCATGTACTCTGTTTAGAAAAAAAGACGAATCTGTGAATTATTTTCCAGGCTACCTAGAAGGTACTTCTTTGTCAGTTTATTTAAATTATACCAAGAAAAATCTTTCTTTAATACCCTTCTGCTGGACAGGGGAAAGCTCGAAGTCCTGGATGGTTGTAACAGGCAGATACTTGGTTAAGAGCACTGCTTTCTTCCTATTATGGAAAACAGTTAGCTACTTCTAGCAGGAGGTGTGGGGCTTTCATGTAAACATGTGAACTTCACTACCAGCTCTGTGTAGTTCATACAGGAACAAGGGGATGAAACTCCAATGACTGATGAAAGATTGTACTTTATACTCCCCATAATGCAGCAGCAGCTCCAGTATAGTACAGAAGAACATTGCTAATCTGCATTTGCTGAAGAACAGAAGAACATTGCTAATCTGCACACATAAACCTGGCAATCTGCCTGCACTTATCAGCAGAGAGCACGCTCTGTCATCACAGTGGATGTATCATAACACTAAAATCTTTGTTCTTAGAACTCTGTGGAATTTAACAGCATTATGTGGAGTTTATTTCCACACCCTCCCCCCTGCCCCGAAATCCATTGAACAAAATGTTGTAAGATCTCATGTTGTTTAATGCTTAGGGAAGTGCAGTAAATAGCAGTGTACCTCAGTCATCTGTATGAACTGGTAGGTTTTCTATGAACTATGAAGTTTATATGAACTAGCAGGAATTTTTGCTACCCGTCAGGAATAGACCTCCAAATTACCAAAAGAAAAATCCTATAGAGTTTGTCCTATGTAAACAAAACAATTTAAGACTTGAGTTAAAACACCTGGTATCTTGTTGAACTGTTTAAAATTGGCTGTAATAGTGCTTTTCAACAAATTTGCTGTCTGCTATGAATGTGGAACATACTCAGCTTTCCTCCATCCATCATAAGGCTATGAGGAAGGGTATCTTTCAGTATAATGTTTGTTTGCCTTCCTGAGCCATGAATCCAAGACCAGTGGATAAATAGCAAAGAAAGAGGCCCTACAACATAATAATGGGGAAAAGCTACCTTTATCACAATCTCTAGCAGCAGCTAGAGATCCGGATTGGTCAGTTGTCAAGTCCCTTATATTCTGTGCTGTGTCAACTATGAATATTGAAGAACAAGGGGGTTTTGTTTGTTTGTTTTAAGCAGTCTTTTAAGTGTGGACAGGTAGCATCTCAGACTTTGTCACGCTTGGTTTCCCAAACCTCATCTTCCTTCTAAACGTTCTTCATTTGGTTCTGCTTTTTCTTGACAGTTTGTGTTGAAAACCGGACCCAGGATTGTAACTGGGATCTTGTCAAGGCTTGTAAGGCACAATGGGTACCGATGCATTTTATTGCAAACTAGAGTCTGCAGTTAACACACCTGTCTGTCAGCTCTCTCTTCTGCAGCAGCAGGATACTGTATGCTCATGTTCAGGTGCTTACATACTAACTTCAGACTGTATGCTGATCAGTGATTCATCTAGCTGTTTTCCACCTTGATGTGAGAGGTTAATACAGACTTTTTTGTTGACTCTTTTCTCTGTCACGCTGAGATTATTTTGAATTGGAGTATATCGTGTATTAGTGACTTGCGCTTTGTGGAAAACGTCTTGCACTTGATTTCTCCTCTGAAGGGAGTGCTGTGATGGAATAAGTATTTGAAAACCCTCTTGGTCTAGTATATAGAAAGAGTTCTATAAAATCTGAGTGATACATTCCTGTGGTATTGTTTTGTGAAGGCAGCCATTTTTTCTAAGGTGCTCAATTCACTTTGAAGCTTTGTGTTACATTAACACCTTTGATGCTCTGTGCGCAAAAGAAGTTAGAATGAAATAAAGGACTATGTGGGATTACATCTTAATACACAAAACAATGGAATAGACAAAAGGTTGAGGGAAAGAAAATTCAGTTCACGGTTTTGAACAGGTTCTGTTTTTTGGTTTTTTTTTTTTTTTTTCTCTTACCCATCCTCTTAACTCCTCCACTCCCAAAAGCAAAACCAAACCTGTATAATGATACTTAGAAATTCCCTGTAAAGACATGTTTATGTATGTGAGGGTGAAAAAAAGAATAGGTGTGACTATTCGTAAGAAGACTGTAAGTTCATAAATTTCAGTATATCCTTTTGTCAGGGAGGACTCATAGCTTCTGTGTTCTTTATAATAAAATGAAGATTGGTACCTACAAGGAAAAAGAATATTCACACTCTTTCTCTTAGTTTTTCCTGGCGACAGGAAGAAGTACAGAGAAAACTTAACTATGCAGCTGGGAAGTAAAAATACTCTGATTAATGATGGAGTTGATGAAGAAGTACTTGTAGACACTATGAAAGAACTGCTAGAGAGAAGAAAATCCTAAAAGTCCTGCTCAGCGAATTTATTTACTGAACTTTTTATCAGTTGTAATATAGCAATTAGGCAGTAATGGCAGTGTTCAAATCACTCCAGTGTCTTCTGTGGTGTTTTGGTGTTCCCAGGTACTCTCCTATTTGTTGTCTTTATTGCTAATTGGCATCATGAATTGTATTTTTTCTAAGTCAACACACACATATGGTTGCCTTTTCCAGATCAGAGCTTTAGGGAAGAACCCAATCCTGCTAAAGTACTATGTACTTTGAAGAAAAATTAAAATGAAATAATACTCATATGCCTCTCGGCATTGGGGGATAATTGGTCTGGTTTTCCCAGAACAGAGGGAAACCGAGAACTTATGTAACAGGCTTCATGTGGCTTGGTATTACTGGCTTGCACTAATTAAGGGGGAGGGAGAAGGATAATACAGCCTTGCTTGTTCTAACAAGATCTGATGTCTTAATGACTTAAACACAATTACGCTCTTATCGTACATATGGCTGTAGTGTCAATTTTTTCAGGTTCCTTTTCTCAAGCAGCTTTAAACCTTTCATCCAATAGAGAGGATAATACTTTTCTGACTACTATAGCTTGCCTTTTTTTTTTTTTTTTAACCTAAGGTATGGGACCTTCCATTTCAGTGTGCTGTTTCCTTACTTCCCAAATTTAAAGGCAGAGCCGATTGCTCTACTCCTGATGTACCTTTTTTTTAAATACCTTTCGTGCATTCTCCTCAAGTCTGATCAGGGAAGAGTTTTTCTTCCAGGCAGTTGGTGGAAACTGATAACTCATCCCTGTAGGTTTTGTGAAAAACGCACCTATTCATTGCCCAGTCTATGCTAAGGTGCATTTTCAGCTTAGTTGACCAGATTATATATCAGTTGCATGTATCTAGCTTTAAAAAAAAAAAGTTACTTAGTATCCAGTTATATGCCTTGCACTGATAATAACTGTCTTGTGCTTTTCAGGTACATATATATGAATTTTTAAAATGGCTTATGTTCTGTAAATTCATGTTTTAATTTGCGTCCTCTTTTATTTTTGAATATATGAAGCTGCTCGTTGATTCTGAAATTACTTTGCATGAGATGAGAAGGAGGATGTGGGACTTGAAATTTATATGTATTGTCTGTTGACTTTCAAAAAGAAAAAAAACACCCAAAAAACCATAATCCTTTGTTGAATTTCTTCTAGTCTTTTGGAATATCCCCAGTGTTTGTTGAGTTACAAAGAGAACAGCTCAATATGTACAGAGAGTTCCTCTTTAAATCCTTTTGTAATTTCAAAAATATAACATTTGTTCTTCTTCACCTCAGTCTGCAGCAAATATGTAGGTTAAGTGTGAAATTGCCAACTTGCCGATAATCCAAAGGCTATCTCAATAATTAATATACTTTTTAGAAGACAGAATTAAAACCCTTGGAAAAAAGTGTAAGATACTAGTATCAGCTTGCAGGTCATTATATATATTTTTAATAGAACAGAGATATTTCTCTGTGGGGCATTATTTCTTATCCTTAAACACAATGATGGTCTTCAGTCATCAAAAATGAGCTATTAGCCTTCTTTTTAGAGCTGAAACTTTGGACAGCAGCACAAAATACTACCAGCACTTACTGTCATTTTAAAAGATACTACATTCACTAGTGATAACTGCATGTCCCTCCTGCTGGTTACAACTATTTTTGCTCTATAAACCTCTTGGTTCCTAGTTATTTTTGGATAACACTCATTGTGGCAACCATTTTGATGACTAAATTTAAGTTCAAATCATGCAAAACTGTTTTCATATTAATGTTAAATATATTAGTTTTTGAACTGTGTTCTCTTTTGTTGTCTTATCCAAACTGTAGTCTTCTAGATGTGTGTTTGTTTTTTTTTCTGATTGATATTTTTCCAGATAAAATAACTTTCTGCTAGTATAGCCACTGACTGAATTTTTCCTTTAAGGTTTCTGGAAGGCATACATTGCTGAGTTCTTGTTCTTTGTTATTCTGCATCTTTCCCAACCCTTCCTTGAAAATAATTTTAAAGTATTATCTGAAATTGCAGAAAATTATAGTTTGGTTTTGGTGGTTTGCTCCATTTATGGGTAGCCTGTATCTTGTCTTCTACTGTGTTTTTTGTTTGGGTGGGGTTTTTTGTTTTTTTTTTTGTTTCATTTTGCCTTGTTGTTGGTTGGTTTGGTTTTTTGGTTGTTTTTTTTTTTTTTGATTGTTTGGCTTTTCTGTGTGTGGAGTTTTTTGCTTGGCTTTTGTTTGTTGTGGGGTTATTTGTATTTTTTTTTCCTAAATACTGTTGCTTGTCCAGTTTCTTAAAAACATTGGAGATAGCTGCTGGACTAGAGGACAGTAAACCAGGTTCAGTCTTCTGCCAAAGGAAAGGCTGCAGTGCAGACCAAATGGCTATGGCCTCTGATGAATTTCCTTCCTGAGCAATCACGTATCAAAAGTAGTTCAAGAAAGTCCTCAGGATGTAGGTCTGAGTAAAAACAGAAAAGATTAGAGGACTCAAGTTGGCAACTGAGAGAGTTATAGAAATGACTGAACGGGAGGAAAAGTCAGGACTCCTCAGACTGGAGCGCACAGTCCATCAATCTGCAAAGCTACTTTGTCACAAAAGAGCTTAACCACTTCCCACTTTCCTCCTTGTTACCAAAAGGTAACCAGAACCAAGTGCTTGGAGATGCTTCTTCAAAGTGTTTCAGTTGTATTATCCAAACGGCCAAATAAAGCAGAGATCTCCAGATCTGTGTGTAGGCATGCTGTGATAAAGCTTATTGCCAGGAATATCTTCTTCCAGAAAGATGATAATTTTTTTTTCTCCTACAGCATAACTCCCACCTTTCCTCCTCTGTTTCTCTCAGTGGCATCAGTGTACACGGTACTTTACAGATTAAAATTGTGCACTGCTAATCTATTGGCAACCAGACATGCCACTATCGCCTACCTTATTGTCATAGTTTCTGTGGGCAGAATGAATAATGGATTGTGATTAAAACAAGAAAATTATAAAGAAAATTAGATTGTAATAAATGGACTTGAAAAATGTATTACTTAGATATAGTTTAAATTGAAAATGTATACCAGTTACTAGTATTACGCTAAATTCAAACGGAATTCAGTGATTCAGTTTAAGTGAAGGTTAGCTTTGAAAAGTAACAAGGTGAAAATTAAGTTCTTTGAGGCACATCCTGGGGGAAATGCCTTCCTAGATAAAGTATCGGGTGGCTGTGCGCTTTATAAGGGGTACAAAACATTTTCTCTGTTCTTCTAATCGCCAAAGTACAGGACCTACAGAACAGGAAAACTGCTTTTCTTTGCAAATGTAGCTGTGAAGTATCATCAGGACTTCCTGTCGTTGCAGGGCCAGCAGCACTGTACATGAAACAGTAACAGATGAGAGTCACAATTTGTTCTTCTCCTTCTCTCTTCCTTTTCATGAGAAAAGCATGTCCATATACAGACAAGATTGATTGGAGCTCTTCTGTTTGCAGAACAAACAATGGGAGTATTTGTTGGAAGTAGCAGAGGCTTTCAGAGAAGTTGATCTTAAAGTACTGATTGAGTATTTGGGGGGGGGGGAAGAGGAAGTGGGGAGTGAATGGTGGTTTATTTTCACTAAACATTGTTCAAAGCCAGCAGCTTTAGTAAATACTATCTCAGGGTGTACATAATGCCTAACAAAAGATAATGTTCTGTAAATCTAGAAAAGATAAACGAATGCATATCTCAGATTTTACCTAGATTTGAAAAGGATACTGGAGTGACCTAAAGTGAATACTACCAAATATCTCAATTAAGATCTGCTACTATAAGAACTAATTTAAAAATAACAACATAATTATACTTTGTCTGCCATTTCTGTGTGCAAAATATTTTAACAATTGTCCGAAGTTGTACAGTGCACCTAGGCTTTAAAACTACCACTCAGTTTTCAGTTGAAAAGGATTCATGTTTCTATGTAGGTAGTATTTACTAAAACAACATACTAGGTTATTTCCTTTTATCATCTTGTCCAATTTTACTTCAGCTGAAATGGACAATTAAGTTTTAGTTCTTAATTAAAATGTGTTTACAAATACTGTAGCTACAAGCTAATGGATGTTTTTAAGGCCAGGCTGGATGTGACTCTGGGCAACGTGATTTAGTGGAAGGTGTCCCTGCCTGTGGCAGAGGGGTTGGAACTAGATGATCCTTCCCACCCTGACAGTTCTGTCATTCTGTGAGTCTAATCACTGGATTTTCACAGTATTTTTAGTGAAAGAAATTTCATCTACATCTTCTTAGATATTGAAGCTATTCTTCCTTTATAGCATCTATGCCACAATTTCACTTGTTTTCTTTTCATCACAGACTTGTGATAGTTGTCTTTTGAAAGAACAATTTCACTTGTGAAGTTAGGCTATTTCTTTATCTAAACTCCATTTAAATTGCAGTTAATTAAGAAAAAAGTACTGTCCTTCAAATTACTCTGCTGTTTTTGTCTCAGGATATATGATTCAGAATGGGTTTCCTTTTAACATCATGATAATGCTGAGCATATGATGAATACTACTAGGTATGAATTAGAGGTTTGCCAAATACTTTAAGTAGGTTTCTCTCAGTTTTGGATTTTTACAGGTTAGTTTTACAACAGCTTTGTAATTCCCTAGCGTAATGGAGAGGAAAGGAGAAAAAGTGACTTAGATCTATATCTGGAGATTATGTCACTAATATACTATTCCTTCTGTCTCTCATCTAAAAATACCATTTTTTCCCTCTATACATTGAAAGTTATTTAACTCATTAGACCTGTCAAGATACATGCGCTGGGAGTGGGAATTTATTCCTGTAATTTTAAATGCTAGTTTTTGTTGTGAATTGTTTAACTTCTTAAATCCAGCATTCTGTCTCAAAGGTTAACTTTCGTACTTGCTGCTGTGAACAAGCACGTAAGAGCAGACTGTTAATATACTTACATAAACCTTTTGTTGCAGTCTTCTACATATTTCAGATGCCTTTTTAGAGAATGAAATTAGCTACATTAGCATGAGCAGTTTGAATCAGATTATATATTGAAAGCTAAGTGATACTTTGTGGTGAACTTTGGAAGCTTGGTACCTCACTTCTTTTTCCCTGGATTAGATAGCTGCACATTTCAGGATGCAGTAGATAGAGTGCTTAAAGTAGTGCTGCATACTGTTTCAGTGACATGTTTATTGAATTAACCAGATATAGAATAAAATCTGGGGGCTGGGTGAGAAGACTATAAAATTGGGCCTATTGATTTATTTTGTATTTATTTTTGTGAAAGACTTGTTTGTCTTTATCTCATCAAGCAGCATGTTTTGCCCTACTTGTGCAGCAGTACGTTTGCAAATATGAATGCATTCACTCCTGTATCTTGGTAGTGCATTCATTATCAGTAATTTGAGGAGAGTTTAAATTGTTTTATCCAGTGTCTTGTTGAAATACCAGGGTGTAATGACAAGTTCTCATGTTGGATCAGGGTTACAGTGGAATGAAGGTCCCAAGTTTATAAACAACTCAACAAGACTTGTTAGGCAAATGTGTCAATAATAAACAACTGGTGTTTGTAACAGTTGGTTACTCTATTTTATAACCTGTTAAAAAAAAAACTCAGTTATTTAAACTTCAAAAGTAAATTTGGAATATTATATCTGTTTTTGACTGAAGATCATCCAGTCCAACCCCCTTGCTGACACGGGTATGCCAAGATCAGGTTGCACAGGAAGGTGTCCAGTCAGGTTTTGAAAGTCTCCAGAGAGAGAAACTCCACAGCCTCTCTGGGCAGCCTATTCCAGTGCCCTGTCAGTCTCAAAGGGAAGTTTCTCCTTAAGTTGACGTGAAACCTCCTATGTTCTAGTTTGTGCCTGTTGTCCCTTGTCCTGTCACTGACCACCCACTGAGAAGAGCCCAGCCCCATCCTCAGTACCTTTAGATATTTATATGCATTTATAAGATGCCCTCTGTCTTCCCCAGGCTACAAAGCCCGTTGTGTCTCAGCCTCTCCTCACAAGAGAGATGCTCCAGTCCCCTAACCATCCCCTAACCTCCAGTGGATTCTCCAGTAGTTTCCTGTCCCTCTTGAACTGGGGAGTCCAGAACTGGACACAGTGCATTAAACAGCTACTTTATCATCTGCAGAAGGCACAATCAAAATAGAGATTTGGATTTGATACTTCATTTTGAAGTATCTGACCTATACAGCAAGTGTTAGACCCTGCGCTTTCTGATGGGCGGTATCTATTTTGCACTCAAGTGCCAAGAGGATGAACAGGAAGAGTGCCAGACAGTAGAAAGCATGTGTACTAGCATGAATGTCCCTGTCAGTTTGTCTTAATTGCTGTTATATTTTTGACATTTTCCTTTGCAGAAATACGAAAATTCTAAATTGTATTTATGAGGTAAAATGTAGTTTATTTCAAGTGAGGATTACTCATCTCCATCAATATTTAGAAGCTTGTGAAATACTTCTTCAATCATCTCTCATCCCTCACTTCTGTACCAGTACCTTTCATTTCTTCTGGGCTAATAAAATAAAGTATAGAGTGAATATATCCACTGTAGCTGTGTTCTGTACACCAGGTACACATAACCTACTGGAAGCTGAAATATCACAGGACTGGGAGAAATCACATGTGTGTTCTCTTGTAGGCATGGCATTCACCTAGCCAGTGTTGTTTCTTGGGGCTGTATCACACCTCTTTGCCTTGCTTGATGTATGCATAGGTATCCAACATAAACTTGAAAAAGACTTTTAATCCTAGTTCTTGAGTAATATGTCTGAAAACTGCAACTATTCTGTGTTTGAGGATGAATACAGTGAGCTCTATGTCCAAGCCAAAAATAATTAAAAAACTAATTGCAGAAGATGTATTTAGTTTTAATGCCACTGAAATTGTGTTCTGTTTGAATATTTTGGCAGGTTGTCATTATACCTGGATATGAAGGGCTTGTGTGGTTTCTGGGCAGCCTGTGACGGTGTATCTTGTGCTTGTAGCAGAGGTTTCAAATAATGGTGTTGGTATTTACTGCTATTCTAGTAATTGCCATCTTAAGTCATTGAAATGTGAAATTTGGTAATGAAGAGGCATAAGTTACTAGTTTTCATGTTTTGTACTGTGTTTTTCTGTTCAGCTGTTTTCTGGTGGTTTGTTTCATTTCTCCCCTTTCTGAGTTCTCTTAACTCAGCTGGTTGTAGTTGGGGAGAAAAGGAGGAGTGATATTTTGCCAGAGAAAATGGTTGTTTACTACAATGTAAATAGGTTATTACTGCAACTGACTGTACTGTTTTGAGAGCTACTAATTATGCAATGTCTCCTGGAATAACATTATGAACCAAAAATGCATGGGGAATGAGAACAAGATTGTGTGTCTTATTGTTTTAATCTTTAAATAGACCCGAAACTGGCACCCCATTACCAAAGGGAGGTGGAGGAAGGAGACTTTTCCAATTCATTTTCATACCATACAAACCATTAGTTTACAAACAGATACTTGTGAAGGATGATAACGGAGATTTGTTCTACCTTGGCTGACAGTTAGCAGAGTAGTCTATAGTTCACATTGTTCTATCTTTATTCTTGGGAAGAGAACACTCTAGTCTTCTCTATGTGTATGCCACAAGCTAATTACCTTTTTCATTTTTAAAAAGAAAAAGTTTTCCTGGAAAGAAAACGTACTTACTGAAGATCATATCATATCCAGAAGTAATTTTCATGGCTTTTCCAAAGGAACTTTCAAGAAGAGCTTTAGTTACTATCTCACTGACTTTCCATTCTTGTGAAAAGCTGAGGGAAAAACAATCTATTGCTTTGCCAGTATGCTGCTTAAATTTCAGATTATTTTCATCTCATCCTCATCACAGCCCTCTTCTGCCTGTCAATCTATTGATACTGATCTGCAGCAGTACTTAACACAGCCTGTATGGCCCTTTGTTTGCTGGAAGCTTGTAGTGATGGGGACTACAGCCAGATGTCCTGTGAAAATCTGAGCAGTGGATGAAGCAGACATCCCTGGGTGCAAGTAATTAATAAAAAGGATTATTGGTAAAGCAGGATCTTCTGTGAAGGCATGCAGATTGCTGTTTCTTGAGTACAGAATTAGTTGGGAAGATGAAAAAACCATAAAGTTTACAGTAAAATAATTAGTTTATACCTGCATGTGTGTATACGTATATATAAGTCTCTTTCTGAAGAAGCCTTACCTACCTTTAGAAGTTCAAGATGTATTTTAAAGCTTGATGTTTATACTCCAGGTTAACCAAACAAGTGGAAAGGTTTTTCGATCTAATTATCAAGCCAACTATAACACACCTTTCCCACTTCTGCCATAACATTGTTGTGGACCATATCCATGCTTAGCAGCTGCTGTTGTGTCTGGCCTGTCGCAATCCTTTAATGAGGAGATGGAAGAAATGTTGGTCAGCTGTCTGATTTAGTAATGCAATTTAGTCAGAAGCTTGTCACTTGCAAGGTTTTATTATGTTAACAGATTTCTTGTGATGAGTGTAATTTTCTGCCTGTTTTAATTTCTTAGATACTGCTGACACAGTTTTGACCTTGGCTGTTACTTCAAAAGAAAATGTTTGACAAGGTCAATTTCCCTCTCATGTCTTACTGTGTGGTGTTATGGTCTATAAATGTGGTATTTCTATAAACCTTTGAGGAAAAGGTCAAACACCTCCCATTCTTAATGTAATTGCCATTACAGTAATGAGTGTGATGACCTTATTTCTCTGCCCTTTTTATGGTTAACAAAGAAACAGCAAGGAAATTATCAGAAGTCTCTTCATATGCAAGTACAGGAAGAGTTCTTTTGTTTTCGTCTAAAAATTGAAGATGATTTTCCTCTTTCTGAAGATAGTTTGTGGGAATGGGCCAGGCATAACATTTTGATTGCTATAGCCAGTGTTTTCCTAGAAAGAAAGCTAAGGCTAAAAAAGATACTTATGTTTCTGTCCTGAAGGTAGAGTTTTGAATATGGGATGCTTACATGTCAGAGGCATTAGCTTCAACACTGACTTTTTTTTTTTTTTTTGGGTTTATCTAAGATGCTAAAAGATGCACATTTCCCCAGCATACAACAAAAACATAAATTTGGGCCAAGGAGGATAATCACCTCTCAAAAACAAAGATGAGTTTTTGGAACAAAAACCCTAATACTGTGTTCATAATTAAAAGTTGTTCATAAAATGTTTTTCCTGAGTAATTTAAGTCTGTATTTCCAGTATTGCGTTTTGGCGAGAGTCTCACATGAATTCCAGCTGGGATATACATTTCCTGAGAAAACTGAGTAGAATGTAGGAGCTAAAATCTTACCCTGGAAAGCCTGTCCCAGAAGTGTGCAGATGCAGCCATCTCACCATAATGTTAGCAAACGACACCTTAAACAATGATGTGTTAGGGTATACACAGAAAAGCAGAAGGAAAACGAGGAGGAGTCTGTTCAGATGGAAATGTAGGAGCATTTTACATTGCCTGTTCATGTAGAAATTGCTGCTTGTTTACCCCTTTTTGAAAGATAACATCCTGTTTGCTTTCAACTTCTAACACCATCTTCTAACGTAGGTTTTATGTGGTAGGCTGAATTATGCTGGATTGAAGTCTGCATCGTTTTACACTTCTATTGACAGTATTCTGGATTTATATTGTAACAGAGCAGCACAGCAGTTGGCAGAGTTCAGCTGGGCTTTGGGTGAGCTCCAGGTTTTTTAACAACCATCCTGGAGTTCAGTTTGAGATTTCCATTGATA
This sequence comes from Indicator indicator, assembly GCF_027791375.1. NCBI lineage: Eukaryota > Metazoa > Chordata > Aves > Piciformes > Indicatoridae > Indicator > Indicator indicator. Next base: position 4,415,982 of record NC_072019.1, read on the forward strand.
ATTTGGCCCTACTTTGGTTTGAGAAATGAGGGAACCATAGCTAATTTTGTTTCTCCTCTGGTCGGAAAGCAGTGTGCTGTATTTACCTTTGTTTTAAATATATATATATATATATATGAAGCTTGATAGAAATACAGTGATATTGAGAGGTCAATATTTGAAGCTAATGAAAGCTACAGTATTTATCTCCGTTTTAGTTTAGCCATACATTTACAATGAGATTTTTGTGATTTTTGTAGTGAGAAGGATACCAGCTAACTCTTAACAGGATAGAAGGCGTTAGGTGGTTGCCCAGAGTGGTTGTACATTCTCCATCCTTGTTGATACTTAAAATTTGACTGAAAATGTCCTTGAGAAACCTGACCTAGCTGGACCTGGTTTGGGAAGGGAGTTGGTCTGAGTTTTTCTAGGTTTCTAAGTAGGTTTGGGATTTGGTTTTTTTTTTTGTTGTGTGTTGTGGTTTTTTGGGGGGTGGGAGGGGCTGTAATTTTGAGTTCCTCTCCAGCAAACTGCAGAAAATGAGAAACTTGTTTCAGTCTATCTCCAACTGAAACTCATCTAAATTGCAATGAGTATCAACCTTCCAATCTCTGTTGTGTCAAACACATGAATTGAACAAACCAGTATATTGTACTATTCATCACTGTAATTAAAGCATCATTTTTCTCTCACTCTCATTAGTACTGTGTGTGGAAGAGCTCATTATTAGAATGTAGTTCATCAGAACCCAAGGCCACTGAGTAGTAGAAGGAGTTGTGTTCAGTGTGAAGAACCGTGTAAAATTTAATCCTCTGTGTTATTTTGGGCAAAATCTTAATAAATCATTGTAATACCAAGTTGGTGGGACAGGTTCTACCAGATGGGTGTTTTACATTGATTCAATGCTTTAAACCTTTTGACAATTGTGAGATAAAGTTTGAGAGTAACTAGTTTTCCTATTAAGAAAATGGCAAACCAGAAAGGCAGGTTAGCCAGAAAGCATGTTCTATCACAATTACCTGAGCAGCAAAAGCTGCCATTCAGAAATGGTTGTCAGTATTTTACTGTGAAAAGGATTAACTAGAAGTCTATGTTACAAAGTCTCAGAACTAGTGCTCTGATAACACACTGAGCAGTGGCTCGTGAGTGGCATTGTCTATAGGGCTTGTAGCATGCTGTGGTACAGTGTCAGACTAAGTCATGCACTAGACAAGATGTGCTCCTTCACTCTTACCTTCATGAATTAATATTCTAGCCTCTTTTTTCTTTATTATCTCTTCTTTTATGTACTTACAGCACATCATTCAAACCTGAACTGTTCACCCCATATTCTGTAGCAACCCAGCTTGTCTTGTCACTGCTCCTGGATCACCATGAGGAAGTGGTAGTTTCCCAGCACTCCTAATGCTGTGTCCCTTCAGCAGATGTTTTGAGATGAACAAACTTGGATACTTCTGCTGATAGCTGTCTCTGGTGGCATTTAGCTGAGCTGCCAGAAAAGTTAAACCACTGCTTTTAATGTAATTACTATGCAGGCATGAGTGAGGCAGGAAGAAGGAACTACTTTTTATTTATATATGAATGTAGTTGGTTTATTACCAAAATCCCATTTTTCTTTTTCCCACTTCTGTAGTCTTGAAGGATTGTTGGACACAGTTGTAACAGAAGTAGTTCCATTTTATATATTTGCAGCTTATTCTTGTTTTAAATGTCTAGAGCATAACAGCAAGGAGACAGTGCATATATGTAACAGACTGTAAGTTTTGTAAGGAATTTTTGTTTCTGGTTACTCTGGACAGGATTTGTCAGTGTAATCTAGGACAACCGTAAGTTTCTGCAAATTCAAAATACTCCGGGAAATTTGAGGCTGATGCTTTTCATTCATCTACGTGTGTACAATTATTTTGTTATATGTTATTCTACATTAAATCATTATTTAGTTGAACCTACTCAACGAATTTATTTTTTTTTTAAATATGGAATACTTGGCAGAAAGGTACTGAAGTGCCTTAGTGGTTGTACCATTAGGCACTTGATTCTTCCAGTAAAGAGGCTACAGGCAACTTCTGGAGTAATTCTTAAAGTACATATTTTTTAAAATAGATCAGAGTAGGTAGTGTGAAACTATAAAATGTCAAAGTAAAAATAATGTGATGAGCACCATTTGCTAGTTCTTGATTCCAGTGCATGTCATGCAAGTATTTTGTTTCGCTATGACCTAGAGTGTGACAAGGTCTCGCTTGGTTATGTTATTAAGATAGAATCTGGGAATCTCTATTAAGTATTTAGTTAGGATCAATTTAGTAGATCATTCAGATTATTTCATTTCCCTTACAAACAATGAGGAAACCTTAGGTAGAAGATTTTGGAAGTGCTATCAAAACGCTCAAGTATCTGCACTTAAATGCTTTGTTTTCAGAGGTGAATTACATTTCCCATCTTAGATGTGTATAGTCAGTCAAATATATATTCACAAAATTGATTACTGAATTTTAAAAGTTAACCAAAACCAGAAGGTTATAATAAATATTGAAAGTAAACCACATTCCCCCCACCTTGCAGAACCTGCTGTGATGTGTTTAGCATGACTCAGTAATGCTTGTTGTTGCTGAACAAGTGTCTTATCGGAGTCAAGTGCTTGTGCTTCATGAAAATGAAGAGAGGAGGTAATTTGGCATGATCACTCCATTGCAGGACAAGAATAACTAGACAACTGGGGTTATCTTATAATTGTGCCAGGCATAAGTACTGTGAGAGGCTAGGGAAGAATTACATCCAGAAAACATCAAAGAGAGCTGAGCTGAATATTTCAATGCAATTTTATGGTTTGTTTCTCAGGGTGGTAGATGCAAATTGACTCACATTCTTCTGTTTACTGGTTTAAAAACAAATCTTCTTTTGAGTGTCTTGCCTGGACTATAAAGAAAATAATTTGGAGTCACTTTGTTGATTCTGAGATGTTTATATTTGATAGCTTACATAAAATAAAGTTGTGACTTGGATCCAGTCAGTGGGGATAAAAGTTGGTTTGGATAGTACAGAGTATTATCTAAGGTCATCCCTTTCATGGTTTACTGAAGTAGTTTGCAGTTCATTAACAGTTTGCTAGAAGCATTGAAAATGTGACTCAGCTAGGTAGTTGTAAATATTGCTTTTTCCTTAATGTATTTACAATGTTTTGAGCATATTGACTGTTCTAGGAACACTTCAGTAGCTTTCTGTCTGTGTTGGCAGTCATCTTCATAGGCACGATCAAGTTTTGCAGAGAAATTGATGATCCAGCATGGGGAAGTGAAGGCTATGAAATTCCCCCTGGGAGAATTGCCAGTGATCGCTTTTCTTGCAGGCTGCTATTTGACCACATACACAGTAACCACTAAACAATTGGTGTTGAAGATTCTGCCTCCAAATCTGTTTGGAGCTTCCTAGGTTGTCAGATCTCAACTTCAAGGTTGTATCCACCCCACAGGAAGGGGATGAAAACAACCCTCTGGTGCAGCAAGCAGCCTGCACGGTTCTGGATCCACAGGGGTGGCTCCAGCACATCTCTAGCAGTAGCATTCCACATGACCCCCCTCTTGCATCTGACTGGAAAATGTGGATTTGTGCACTATCTACTCTTAAGAAACAAATCTAGCATTTTTTTGCTTATTTCAGTACCTCCATTTTATTTTCTGGAAATGGTACTGTGTTTTAACCCATCTGCTGCTCAGACTAGGCAACAAAGATATAATAGCACGGAAAAAACAACAGAGCAATGAACCTTGAATGTCTAAGACAGTCCAAGTCTTCCCTTCTTCCTTCCTGTTTTGCACTTGCTAATCTACCTTTCTGCACTGGAAACTCCTGCAGGACTGCATGGACTTGTACAGCAGACCCAGGCTTTGCAATTCCTCACAAGATTTACTAGGAGCTAGTGATTCTCAACTCCTCTGTGCTGCATTGCAGGGCCAGTAAAGGAGTGATGACCCTCTTGTATCTTAGGTAGGGAATTGTGTTTCACACTGAGAGTGCAGGCTCCTCAGCAGGCTGGGCATGGGCCATACTCCCTGTCTTTTCCTTCTTAAATACTTACGGTAGCAAGAATTCAGCTCCACAGTTCTTTCATTCATTTGCATATAATAGCTTGTGTCAGTCCTCTAAAGGTCTGTAAATAAATTCATAAGGCAGATGAATATGGTGGAAAGAATTTATTCTGAAGAAGTCATTCAGGGTGGGCAGGACTGAGGAGGTGCTGGTTCCTAGCCTAGCTGCAGTACTTGTGCTAGGAGCATGCATGAAGTGTGTGGAGGATAAGGCTCTCTGGTCGCATCCAGGGTCCAAAGAAAGTTGGCTGTTTGTGTATGTCTTTAGTTAGTAGACAAATTATAGTTTGACTTTTTTTTTGTCACACAAAACTACTTAACTCCTTTAATAAAAGTGGTATGTGCAGCTCCCTGCTTCTGAAGCCAGCATCATCATCACTTTACATTGTTGATATCACCAGTAAGGGCAGCACTAAGCCTGGATCTGTTCATCTTTTTCCTGCTGGGAATTCTGGAATACATGATGTGTGTGCATTACCTTAATTATAATGATTAGACAGCATATTGCAGTGTGACTCATGTTATTCAATGCTGTTGCTATGGCTGTTATAGCTACCTTGTAATACATTCATACGAGTATTTTCATTAGAATTGAAGTGATTTTTTATTTCCATTGTGGGCTGTGTTTAAAGGCAATGTTAAAAAACAAAACACAAACAACACAACTGTTCTGGTTCATGAGAAATGTTGCTTAATACTTAACTGTTGGTGGTGTTCTTATCATGAAACAGAAGCAAATCTGTTTAGCTGCAGGCAATGCCTCTACAAACCACCACAATTTTCTTACTGAGTCAGAAGAACCTAGTGTAAATCCTGATAGTCATTCTCTATTTTAATTCTGGGGGTTGGTTTTGGTTTTGTTTTATATTTTTTTAAAATCATTAAAAACTGTGGAAATTACTTTTGTGTTGGTTTTGTACTTAAGAGAAGTATAATTGCATCTCCTTTCTGAATTATGACTTGAAAAACACATACAGTTCCATTTATTAATGTAGCATTTTTATGATGAGGGTTGTTTACCAGGCAGGCTCGGCTTTTATTTCCAGTACAAATGATATTGATCAGGCAGAGGTTCTATTTTCACTGCAGTGACACATTTAAAAGATGGCTTCAGCTCTGTTAGAAGTGACCTAATGTCTGAATCCTTAGAACTGCTTATTCTTTCCATTGTCAATTTTTTACTTTTGCTGTTAATTTTGTTACAGAAGTTATTTTAATTCACAGTAAGCTTTTTTTAAAATTAATGTCCCTGTGCTTTGTTTTGCCTTCTCAAATCTGTTACATGTTTGTCTTCATTTGTCTTTAATTCAAAAACTGACAACCAGGCAGCAAACTTGTAGCATTTACAGTTTTGGTCTTTGCATGTTTGTGGCTGCATTGAGAAATGGTACTTAAGAAAGTGATATTTTGGTTTGCAAACTAATTGGGTATTGCTGCTTTGCTTTGTAGAGTGCTCACTTGGCCATGATCGATACTCTTATGATGGCATATACTGTAGAGATGGTCAGTGTTGAGAAAGTGATTGCATGCACTCAGCAGTATTCATCCTTCTTCCAAGCTACAGATCTACCCTACGACATTGAGGATGCTGTCATGTACTGGATAAACAAGGTATGAATACTGGAAATGCAAGCTGTGGTTTTCTTTGTAGTGCCTATGTGAGTAGTGATGAGTGGGTACGTGTGCAGGTATATCAAGACTGTGTCTGATACAAAGTGTTCCCTCATCAGCTGTGTATGGATAATAAAACCCAAAGTTTGCAGAAATAAGTTAAATGTTATGTAAACTAAGCAAATGGGAAGTCTAAATAAAATATTGTAATATACATTACCTACAACAGCAGTTATTGTCATGTTGAGACACCATGACAACTGCTCAAGGGCCTCTTTTTGGCTCTAAGAGTTGTTGTCTCATTGTGTAATTTATTGTGATGTAAACCCAAGGTATTCTCTTTGTATTTGAACACATCTTGCTTGATCAACCTTCACTACATAATCAAATCAAGTAATAAGGATACACTGTTAATCAAATGTGATTGAGCATAATAAGGGGCAGGTCAGTTTGCACAATGGTTGCCTCAGACAGCATCTGAAACTGACATTCGCTGATTATGCTTCAGGGCTCTATGTAGTCTGAAATATTTGTTTAATGTTTTCAGTTAAGTTGGTGTTAGTGATTTATAGACCTTTGGGAAACTCAAAATTTCTATGACTTGTTTCCTAGAAAAGACCACTGAATAAACTATTTTGTCTTTAGGTAAATGAACATTTGAAAGACATAATGGAACAGGAACAAAAACTGAAAGAGCATCACAGTGCAGAATCTGCAGGAGGTCAGAAGGTGGGTTTTGGAAGTTAAAACATTAAACAAGGACAAGCATTTATGTGGAAATAAAAACTACATGAATATAGTATGTATAGGTAAATACACAATTGAAGGCATTGAACTTCTAAAACAACCTTCTAGAATGCAGGATTTTTGTTACTGGTTTTATTGTTTCCATAAAAATATCCACTTAGAGGTAACACTAACAGAGTTGCAGTTTTTATTCGCAGTTGGCTTTTTTGACAGTTAAATCTTTGATAGCAGGGAAGCATCTCTTACGTTAGTTTTAAGGGATTTATTAAGATTAATGCTTCCAAATGAATTAAATCTGTAGTGAGGTCTGATATGAAAAAGACAACTACATTTGTATTCATGATTTTTTAATGGTTTTATTTCCTTGTGAATTGCACTCATCTCAAAAGAGAAACCTGTATGTGGAATCATGGGAACCTTTGCTCTGGCTGTGATCCAAAAGACTGGTTGATTACAGGTTTTATTATATATGCAATAAAACCAGATTATGTTTGATTCCCTTTCCTAACAGGATTTTATTTCCTTTTGTTTGTGGAGCACAGTTAATTAAGTAGAGTTATACCCATCAAAATAGATACAGTTCCAGAGCAGGTAAAATTGCTTGCTTCAGAGGAAGATAGTTGATGCTATCGTTACCTAATTATTATTAGGGAATGGGTAATCAGTTTGAACACACAAACTTCCAAACTACTGCAAGCTGTAATCCTAGTTTTATGTAAGCAGCTCCTTTTTAATTCTGATGGAGTTGCAGGTCACCTAGCTACGTTAGAAGTTCAGGTTCAAAAAGCATGAATGCAATGAGTGTCCCTGTGCTGCTGGTTTGTTTTGTTGTTTTTTTTTTTTTAATATAAGGAAAGATGAAGGATAATTAGGAAGTGTGTGACTCCATAAAAGAAAATGTGTTGTGTTTTTTGTTTTGTTTTTTTTTTACAGTAGTGGTATTGCCCTGATCTGGGAGATTTAATCTGTGTTCAGTAGTAGTAATAGCATAGAAATACAAAGAATGAGATGCCCTTGACAAGCTAATTTCTCAAAATCAGATAAACCTTAGCTGTTTCTACAAATCTGTGGTGAACCTTCTTGCAATAAATAGTAAATCACTACATTTCTAAACATTGTAAGCATCATATACACAGATAAATAAATGACACAACTGCTAGGCTCACTTTTCTATTTCTGGGTAGATAAAAACAGTATTAACAGATGATGAGATTTCTTTTGTTTTTCCTTCACTTCTGCTGCTGGCTTCCTGTAGAAGATAAGAGAGGAAAGAGTGTAGTCTTCTGTTGATCTAGATCGGCTGGTGATTTGTAGTAACCTCATCTTTTTCTGGTAGAGTCTCTGCATCTTCTTTCAGAATCAGGATTTCAAGTTCTGTGGTGCACAGCTTTGATTTTCAGCCTTCCGTTAAATAATCTGTAGTGAATGTTGGATTGCTCTGGTCAAACTGCTGGTTTTCAATGCAATTAGACTTTTTACCAAAACTTGTTATTTTCCCATCTGCTTCTGTGATTTTTTTGACTGAACCAGCCTTAACAGATTCAAGCCCAATTAATGCCAATCCTATGAGAGAAACAAATGTTAAGAGTATTTATCCAAACACCTAAATTCTTTAAAGTTTTTTTAAAATTAAACAGTGCAATTTTTTTTGTAAAGGTGAAATGCTAACACCAGAGTTCCACTTTGAATTAGTGTGTCACAAATCCACACTGCTAGCAAAAGCTAACCAATCAAGAAGAAAAGTTTGTAGCAGGTCAGCTTCTTGATCCACTTAATGCTAATGCAATTAGTGCACAGCTGCATGAACAGAAATGATGGTGCAAGCAAGATAGTGGAAACAAATATTTAATGAAGAGAATGACTACTTTTTTTGATGCCATAGGATGAATTTATACTGAGTTTATTTTACAGTCATGTTTAAAACTTTCTTTTTCTTTTTTTTTTTTTTTAGGGAAGATTAAACACTCTTCTTGTAGAGCTGTAAACCCTCAATATGAGAGACTGTTTTGTTGTTTTGGGTTTTGTTCTGTTTTGGGGGGGGGGTGTAGGTGTTAATTTGATTTAGATTTTTCTGGTTGGTTGGTTGTTTTGGTGGGCTTTTGTTTGGTTGGGGTTTTTTTAAACTTTGGGTGAAGTCAGTCAGGGTTCTCCAGTTTGTTTTACAGGGACCAATTTTTTAATAAGTTCCAGGGCAGAAAAGTTTATTTATGTTGATAAAACATTCCAATTCAGCAGCCATTTAATTCCCATTATGATAGCCAAGAGACATGAACTTTTTTATCTCTCTTCTTTAATTTCCTTTACAAAGTGTATATTTACGAATCTCATAGTATGTTTGAACTTCAACTTGCTTCAGGAGGCTGAGAGACTTAAAACAATCGTATTCATAGGCATCTCAACCATAGGTTGCAGCCCAGTAGATAAATCAAAATATGTACTGGGTCACTAGTTTTTAGTTTAGTTTGTACTGTTATAGAGAACTATTCTTTGGAACTGAAATACGTGTTTTGTTTAGTTTTTTAAATGTTAGCTCTTCAGCCTATCATTAATTACATAATGATGAACCTTCTAAACCCTCTTCAGACATACACTTAACCTTGATAAATGTAAGAAGAATGTTCCTATCAGTGATATGTGGAATGATAGGCAGCCTAGGTCTGGTCTTGGTCCGTTTTGCATAAAATCACAGAATGTTAGGAGCTGGAAGGGACCTGGAAAGATCATCCAGTCCAATCCCCCTGCCAGAGCAGGATCACCTATACCAGATCACACAGGAGAACACATCCCTGCAGGTCTTGAGTATCTCCAGAGAGGGAGACTCCACAACCCACCTGGGCAGCCTGTTTTACTTAGAAGCTGGCTTTATGACTAGATTTAGAATTCCTAATTGCAGTTAAATTAACTCATTTTCAGATCCACGTACCTTCCCATATGTTGACTATATTTCAATGAGCTGAAGAGAAACTGAACCCTAGGGAAAGTGCTTTAGTTGGGTTTGACTGAAATATCTGGAGCCACACAAGGACATGCATCTCATAGTTCATTTCTTCTGAGTGGCTTTGGGATTCTCCAGTGTAACAGTCCAGTGAAGTGGAGGAGAATGTTGAAAGTAGGGAGGGGTGTTACTAATGTACACCCTTTTGTCTACAGCAGCTTTCTTTCATGACTGCAGTTACTTCAAGGCTTTTAAAGAGGCACAGTATTTTATCAGCTAAATGAAATAATAAGCTTCCACAGCAGTTGTTGGTTTTTTTCCATAACAGTTTTAAACCACTTTTTCATCATTTCTAGAAAATACTTATCTTCATTTTAAAAGATAAGTAAATAAGTTCATCTCTGCATTTAGGTAATTGGTTTGAACTTTTTTTTTTTCATTTTTACAATGAAATCCATAGCATGGTAGAGTTTTCTGTGTGTAGTTATGCTATGCAATATATTTTTTTTTTCTTAACAGACCAGTTCTTGGAGTTACAGAAAAATTCGCTCATTTTGGTGTGCTTAGGATAAAACTTTTAGATTAAATTTCATGTTTTGTGTTTTTTGATCAAATGTGAGCTTAGAATTGCATACATCAGTTGTGATCATTTCTCTGCCAGTAGCCAAAACTCCATCTACGTTTTGGGTCATTGCACATCATGCAGCTGATGCTAATGTGATTTGTCATTGCAAAAACATGCCTGTGCATATCTTGTTCTGAAAACTGTTGTATAATTGTTTAAAAATACTGTTAAATGTTATAATTGTAACGGTTTGGCTTGAAGTAACAAATGCAAACCTCATTGCTAGTGGTTGTATCCCTACTACAATGTGTTTATAGCTTTTGTTTCATTGCTTTAGCTTCCCTGCTTCCTCATATGTGCTGCTGGAGTTCATTTTGATACTTGTGGTATCCAAGTCTCAAATGAATTCTTCAGTCAGATTGCATATGCAGGGTACAATCAGATGTGTGAAAGCATTAAATAAAACTGTACTGATCTGATAATCTTATCTGTTCATGTGCAAAAGTCAATGTTGATCTACAAAGATTGCAGACATACTTCTCCAGTGTTATTTCTACTAATTAGCTCAATATGCAGACGTTACAGTACCCTAATGATTGCTATTAAACTGCAATTCACTGTTATGCAAAACTGAGAATGTTTAAAAAATGCTTTGAAAAAGAATTTTATGAACTCTGATAAATTGTTCCTTTTGTGTTTTTTTTTTTCTTTGCTTTTTTGCTTTTATTCTTTTTTTTCTACTGCTTCCTCTGAAGTCTCCTACCAAATGGTTTTGGAAACTGGTTCCTGTAAGTTTGCCCAACTGCTACACTTAGATCAAATAGCTTATTTTGGGAACGGCTTTGTCCATGTCACGCTGGTCTGATCATTCATTTCATTTGTCTCTACAAGATAATATTATAAGAGATTGCTCTGCAAAGGTGTGCATAATGCAGAAGGTTATTTTGCAAGGTAATCTGTGCAAAAATAAACATAAGATAACGATGCTGGCTAAGGAATTACTTTTCAGGCAGTCAAGTTTGAATGAGTTTGTATAAGACAGTGCTACCTGTTAATGACTAATGTCAAATCATGGGGGGTTTTGCAGATTAATTTTTCATAAGCTTTCAGTGAATATGTGCTATTTGATATGGAGTCTCTTAAAATGAGACTTGCAGAAGTAGTTTCTGATTGTTGATGCCACATGTAATTTGAAAATGTTTAATTTATTTCAACAATATGCAGTCATTACACTATTTGTATAGAATTCCCTATGGAGCTGGTTTAAGATTGCTCTTAATGTCTCCTCACACAAAATAACCCAAAGCGATCTATTTTTAATGAGACTATAATTTCATTAGAAGCACTAAAAAGCAACTGTTCAGATGTGCAATAATAATAAAGTTTGTTTTCTTTGTGCTATGTCACATTGGGATTATTGCTGCTTTCCTCTGTCTAGTAATTCACCCCTGAAATGCATTCAGATTGTTTATTCTACAGTCAGCTGTTCAGGTAGATGCAGAATTGCACACTTCTGGTTTGAATTTCAAAGAAATAATTCTGATCTATCATTTTTGTAAGGATTACCAAATAAGTGATACATCTGTCCCTCAGCTACTTGTTGTCATAACTAGTAAAAGTTTGCTCATGCATTGTGAAGAGAATGAAAAATACCAAGGCAGTTGCATATAGGCAACAGCAGAAATTACTTTGTGCCTGTAAAACCAGTTAAAAAAATAGTCTTCAACAGACTAATCAGTATTCAAACACATAAGTTTAAGCTATACAAGCAATTTCTCTATAATACTATCTATTGCAGTTCTGACACATACACTGCTTTTCACATTATAATCCTTGAATTTTGTTTTGAAGAACTTTCAAGCCCCCCCTGTTTTTTTTGGTCTTATTTCTACCAAGTAGAAACTGCTTCAAAGTAGTTCCAGAATGTTTTGTTCTATTTTCAGTACTGGCCTTTCAGTATCTTAAGGGGGCCTACAAGAATGCTGGGGAGGGACTTTTTAGGATGTCAGCTAGTGATAGAACTACAGGGAATGGAGCAGAGCTAAAAGTGGGTAGATTCAGATTGGATGTTAGGAAGAAGTCTGGAACAGGTTGCCCAGGGAGGTGGTAGAAGCCCCATCCCTGGAGGTTTTTAAGGCCAGGCTAGATGTGGCTCTGAGCAATCTGATCTAGTGTGAGGTGTCCCTGCCCACAGCAGTGGGGTTGGAACTGGATGATCCTTGAGGTCCCTTCCAACCCTAACAATTCTATGATTCTATGATTTTGCCTAAGGTGTTAGTTTAGTAATTATTCTCTTAACTGAAAAAAAATTACTTTCAAATATAAAACAATCTGTTGAAAAGTAACTCTAGTTTGCCTGCTGGTTGTCCATAAACAGCTTGAAGTAGTGATTCTTATGGTACTTTGGGCTTGTTAGTTTAGTAGAGAGACAGTTGAAACCTGAGTGCTACTGATCATACAGTAGGCAGGCAGGGTCTGAAGCTGTTCGAACAGTTCAGTCTTCTAGCTCCTCCCTTTCAATAAAGCAACTATTTTATAGCAATGTAGATATTCCTGAGCATACAGGCAGCTGAAAACTTACTCTGAGGAGTAAATTTACAACATGTTATCTACTGTATGGTAAATACACCAGAGCATTCATTATTAACTGGGAGCACACATGAGCACTTCAAGTAGCTGGTGTGCTGTTCGTTTGTCTTTAGCTGTACTTGTTTATATGGAAGTGTCTCAACTACACCTAGATTCTTTAAGTAGAATAAGTTCAAGGATGCTAAATCAGGCTGGTTTAGCATCTTGGAAACAAGATGCACTAGAGGCTTATAATAAATATATGGGTTCACATTTTGCGTTATTGCATCCATGTTTAGTAGCAAACAGTGCAATGAAATTAGTAAATTTCAAATTGAAGTTTATGGAAAATACGGCACATTTACCATTGTCTTTTATTTTTAGTATAATTTCTTTTATCTTTTCAACCAAATTGATAACCTGATGCCTGTTATACCCTAATGAACCTACCATATCAGGTTATATAAACTTATTTTTCCTGAAGTAACGTGCCTGATATACACTCTACAATGATTTAAGTCCTCTTTCTAGGTCTGCTGATGTGACACAGTTTCCAGCATTTGTAGGCACTATTCCTAATGCTGGTGAAAGCATCGTTAAAGTGACAGACTTTTTCACAGCAGTCACTGTACAAGACCACTTCATTATCAACTTTCAATATTTTAGAACACTCCATTAAAAAGATACTATTTAGAAGACTATAGTAATTTCACAGGGCTTGATGGATGAAGGTATTAGAGCCCATCTGTGTCCTGTATGTTAGGATTTCATGATAGTAATATTTCGTAGACTTGATTTCAGTAATTTTGAGGAGGAGGTACATGGATATATTAACATGGTGTTTGAAAGTTACGGGATTTTCATCATAGTGTGTCATTGTACTGCTGTAGAGCAGAGACCAGGCTTTCACTGCATGTGTAATCGGCCAAGTTCATCAGAAATGGCAGGGAGTGTTACTGACATGGGGAGAAGAACATTAACGTGTGCAACACTGACATGGTTTTGTTTGGTGTTAGCAAACGTATCCCAGGCTTGCCACCCAAGTACCCCGGTGTGTTTCAAGTATGAAATAGTTACTAACTTTCAGGAGGTTTTTAAATATTAATTGGTTGAAATGTAAGTTCTCTGGGCCAAATACAAGCCCTTTCTTTTCCTAGAAGTGGTGTCTTTTATTGCCAGATTAGACTTGTATTTCTTAGGCCAGTTCTGACATTAACTAAAGATAATCCCCTGTGATCCTTGACAGAGATTCAGTGACAGTAAGCATAGCCTTGAGGGTTAGTAGTCTGTGCTTCCGCAGACCTTTTTACCAGCAAAGCGAGCTTAAACAATTCTCACTCCACCCATAAAACCTTCATTCCTGCCCATTCATTCACTGCAGAAACAAAGGAAGAGAGAGATGATGTAGCTGGATCGATGGTTTTACCATGCAGTCCCATCAGCAATTGCTCCAAAACAGCCAAAAATGTGGAGAGTTAGCTTCAGCTTTGCTGGAAAGGGTAACATCCACAAAGACTGTTTAGAGTCCCTACAGAAAGACTTCCAGTTTAGTGTGTATGGGTGAATGAAAATAGTGTGAGTATTACTCAGAAACACTCCTGGCATCATAAGTAGCTCTGTGATACGAATACAAAAGTAAGCCTTCAGTGTTGTTTAGAAATGCATTAGTAAATAGTATTAATAAATTGAAAGCTGTATCATTTTCTTCCACTTCCATTCATTTTCTCAGAAAGGAGTAGGAAGAAGTAAAACTTCTTGCCCAGCCTTCCCTCTCCCCCACCCCCCCAAAAAACAACAACAAACAAAACAACAACAAAACCACAATAAAAAACCCCACCCAGACCCCAAAACATTCACTGCAGCGAAATGCAATCTTGGTATTCTGAACTAATGATCTCTTCATATACCAATTTGTTTTTCAAAATGTTCTCTCTTGTCAGTGGGCACTGTCTGGTCATAACACTTGACCATTAATGCTTCTTGAAGTTTATGCCTGCTTACAGCAGCACATGGTAGAAATAAAAATGGAGTTGATCAAACACAAATTTCATTGCTTCTGATTTTGTCATTATGTGAAGGAGATTTGGGGCAAGATTCTCAGGTGTGTTAACTTCAGAGTTGTTTGATTTGCCAGTAAACTGAAGTTGCACTGCCTATGGATTTGTCTCACTGTTCTCACACTGATCATTTCAGGTTGTATAAGTCTTGAATGTTAGTGAAGGTACATGATGCTATTTATTTCAGTGTGCTGTATGGAAATCAGAAAGATTTAGTGGCTTTGAAGGAAAGGTTCAATATTAGAATTGTGGCATTAGTATTCCTCCTAGATAGCATTTATGCCATTCAAAGTAGGACATAACATGAGTAGTTTTAAGAAATTTAACATTGAGAATATTCAGATATTTATTGAATAGGGCTTTTTCACTAGCAGGGTGTAAAACCTACAGTATGAATTTCTTCAGTCATCTGTTTCACAGCCTTTGTCCCTCTGAATTTCTCTGTTCTGTATCGTAGGCTCGTTACAGGAAGGAGCAGACACTACTTAAACAGCTGCCATGCATTCCATTGGTGGAGAATCTGCTAAAAGATGGAACAGATGGTTGTGCTCTAGCAGCCCTGATTCACTTCTACTGTCCAGATATCATTAAACTGGAGGGTATGTCTAATGTGTCTCTCAGCTTGTAAGCATATGACCATAAACGTTTAGATGACTGTGTGAAGAAAGGTGCTTTAAATGTGATACACAGGAGGCATAATCTGGATGTGATGGGTTTAATATTAACTTCGTGCCCATTTATTTTTACATTTAAATAAAAGCACAAAGGTGTCCTTCCATATTGTGCTTACTTTTATGTTATTATGTTAATATAAATATATCAAGAAATATTATGAGTCATCTGACTATGGCAACACATCTACCATGCTGCTATGAAACTTCAAACCACCTGAAAAACTCTTATTCTTGAAGCTACCTAAGTGCTTTCTTGTGAATCTGAGAAATTACAGATAAAATGTGGAAGAGATTAGAGTCGGTCAAGTGCTACATAGCTGCACTGGCAGATAGTTGCTCTGTGTTCTGGGCTTTTAGTTCACCTGATAGTTACTTATCATTTGTAGGGTAAACAAAAAATATATAATCTAGAATTCTGGTGTCATGCTGTTTATAATAGCTACTAGCTCAGCAACTGATAAGCAGCTTTTGTCTTGTTCTTTTGCTCAGTGGCCTGGTTAAAGCCATATCTTCCTTTTGGCAATTAAATGCCTCGTGTAGTTATAAAATGTCTTGGCAGCTAACACCCTTCATTTTCTGCCTGTGTTCTGTCCATGATGCCTTTGATGTCGTGGGAACACTTACACAGAAGCAGCCGGAGAAATCCAGGAATCCCTTGTTCGTACAAGGGTATAAAGCTTGCTAAGGACTGAAATCTGGAATTCATATACTCAGCTTCTTTCTAGGAAGCTTCTAGCATAGTAGTCATTGAAGATAAAAGACACCAAGCTGCATGCATTCACCATTCTTCTTTGCCTTCTTTAAAAACTACAAGTTTCAGTTTACATAAACGTTGCAGCCTAATAGGCGAGAGCTAAAATGTGGGTAGTGTTGAATGGGGGTAACACCAGCTTTTTCTTTCTGTTTTAGCATGGCTGAAAATACCAACAGTCCCAAAGGTCTTGTATACCTTGTGTGACCCCATGTATACTGACAAGCAAATCGATCCCTCCAGCACTTTAAACAAGATGAGGTGCATGTCATAGAATCATAGAATTGTCAGCTTCGAAGCAACCTCAAGGGTCATCCAGTTCCACTCCCCCTGCTATGAGTGCTATGCTGATCACATTAGATCAGGTTGCTTAGAGCCCCATCCAGCCTGGCTTTGAAAACTTCCTGGGATGGGGC
Organism: Indicator indicator; assembly: GCF_027791375.1. Lineage (NCBI taxonomy): Eukaryota > Metazoa > Chordata > Aves > Piciformes > Indicatoridae > Indicator > Indicator indicator. Next base: position 4,432,370 of record NC_072019.1, read on the forward strand.
TTCTACCACCTCCCCGGGCAACCTGTTCCACTGTCTCACCACCCTTATGGTGGTGAACTTCTTCCTAACATCCAATCTGAATCTACTCGCTTCTAGTTTTGCTCCATTTCCTCTAGTCCTATCACTACCTGATCTCCCAAGAAGTCCCTCCCCAGCTTTCTTGTAGCCCCCTTCAAATACTAGAAGGCCACAGTAAGATTTCCTTGGAGCCTTCTCCTCTCCAGGCTGAATAGCCCAAACTTTCTCAGTCTGTCTCCATAGGAGAGGTGCTTCAATCTCTGATCATCCTCATGGCCCTTCTCTGGACATGTTCCAGCAAGTCCATGTCTTTCTTTCAATAGGGGCTCCAGAACTGGACACAGTACTCAAGGTGGGGTCTCACCAGAGTGGAGTAGAGGGGGAGAATCACCTGCCTTGAGCTGCTGGCTATGCTTCTCTTGAAGCAGCCCAGATGTCATCTTTGGAGCTTTAGTTTCAGTATTCTTGTTAGGTGTCCTGACATCATCTTCTCTGAAGATACATACATGTGTGTGTCTCTGTCTGAGAAGGAAATTCAAAGATACTTTGAAATGATTGGAAACACTTGGAAAAGACTTTGCCTGTGTTTCTGTGTTTCAATAATATGTATTTTTGTTGCATCTTACATTTCACTGATATTTGGTTCTGTATTGGAACTGAGAAAGGTAACAAAAATGCATATGCAAAAATGGCTTAACATGCATTAACAGGAAAAAAAAAGTATTCATCTAAAGTTCTCTGTAGTCTGGAATAGACTGTTTCTTTTCATTAAGACTTAATTTAACTTTCAAATCTGGGTTTCCTTTAAGGAATACAGAACTAGAAAAGTCTTTGTCAGTGAGTCAAGAAATTGGCTATTGTATAAAATTATATAATCACTTTCATTAATTTATCATGTTCTATTTCAAAACTGTCTAGCTCATTAAAATCTACACTCTCTACTGTTGCAGGGCTCCATGTTTAAAGGTTTTAAATCTTATTCTCGTTTTCTACCTAAATGTGCTTGTAGCCTATGTGCCTTTATTCTCCCAGCAGTGCCTTTTGGCTTGAATAGCTTCTCCTAATCTGATGTCTACCTTTTCTTTCTTGGTCTGCCCAGGCCACTGAGCCAAACCTTTCCATTCTCCCTTTCTACAGTGTCTTCCCATTCTCATTATTATCCTCAGTAGTCTCCCTCTGCAAGTAGTCCAGTTTTGGTTCATAGGTTCATAGAATACTAGGTTGGAAGGGACCTCAAGGATCATCTAGTCTAACCTTTCAGCATAAGAATATAGTTTAAATGAGCTGGCCCAGCACTCTGGCAAGCTGGGCCTTCAAACTGTCTAATGTAGGGGAATCCACCACCTGCCTTCAGAGTTTATTTCAATGCTTAATAGTTCAAATGGTGAAAAAAATTTTCTGGCATCCAGTCCAAATCTCCCCAGTAGCTACTTGTCCTCATTGCTCCTTGTCTTTACCATGGGACTCTGTAAAAAGGGAGTCTCCATCTTCATGATAGCCACCCTTTATGTATTTGTGCATGGTTATGAAGTCTCCCCGAAGCCTTCTCTTTTTAAGGCTGAACAAATCCAGTTCTCTCAGCCTTCCTTCATATGACAGGTCTGCCAGTCCTCTGATCATTCTTCTGGCCCTTCTCTGGACTCTTCCAGGCTGCCCACACCCTTTTAGTACAGCAGTGACCAAAACTGTGCACAGTGCTCAAGGTGCAGCCTGACCAGTGCTGAGTGGGGCAAATGACACCTTTAGCTCTGCCTGTGATACCCTTATTAATGCAACCCAGCATCCTGTTGGCTTGCTTTGCCACTGCAGCATGCTGTTCACTCATGTTGAGCTTTTTGTCTGCCAAGACCCCCAGGTCCCTCTCTCCATTGCTGCTCTCAGGCCAGGTGGCTCCTAACCTGAGCTGCATTCCTGGGTTATGTGTTCCCAGGTGCAATCCCTACAGTTGGCTGCATTAAACATCATACAGTTCCTTCTTGCCTGCTCAACCAGCCTGTTGAGATCCTCTTGGAGAGTGGCTCTTCCTTCTGGGGTGTCAACTACCCCACTGATTTTTGTATCATCAGCAAACTTCTCGTTGATTGTCTGGTTGTGACATCAGCCAACTGGTTGATCTTTCTTGAATATGGATGGTTGTAATTGTGCATAGAAATCCAGACTGGTGTCTTCTGTACTTAGTACATTGCTCTTCTGTCACTGATGGAAATAAATTTTCTGATACTTTTTAATATCATCTTTGCTTTCTTTCATACCTGCATGATGCTGAATGTTTATAAACATCTTTACATTGGCTAACACATGATAACTTCCTACTTTATATCACTTTCAAGCAGTAAATCACATTAGAATTTCATTAGATCCAAATGCATGACTTCACATTTGGCATCACTTAATTTAACCTCATTTTGTTCACCTTCAGTTTAGTCAAACATTGATCACCATCTGTGGGGTTGGGATGATGGAATGTATCCAATTTCCTCAGAATGGGAATCCTTATCCTGCTTAGTGTCAAAGTAGGACCCTTGTCTGAAGAAAAACTTAATCACAAACAACTTAAAACTCCCTCATATCCTGTTGCTTCAGGAATAATATTTGGTGCGTGTTCTGGAAGTGTTTCTGGAATCTGTTTATTTACTCAGTCCTCCTTTTAACAAGGACTATCTTTTTTTTCTAGAAAGTTGTTATTGCTACATAATTTTCCAAGAAGCAGCCATAAAAAGAGAACATGAGCTGGGCATATGTAGCATTCAGAGACTACCGTGGAACTACACTAGCCTGTTCACTGCTAATTCCTTTTTTTTAAAGAGCACTTTCAGAGTGTGATATTTCATGTAGTGGAGGCTTCAGTTTCTTGTAAAATCTCTTCTCAAAGAGATGAAGACTAAACTGAACCTTGGACTTCTTTTGGGGTGATCTGGGATTGATAGCATTTAAGTGTACTCTCAGATCCCTAAAGAAAGATGAATAACTAGTATGTATGTGAAAAAGCATACATTTCCTACTGCCAGCCTGGAAAAGAGGAGGCTCTGGGGAGACCTAATAGCAGTCTTCCAGTACCTGAAGGGGGCTACAGGAAGGATGGGGAGAGACTGCTTACAAAGGCCTGCAGTGACAGGACGAGGGGCGATGGCTTCAAACTATAAAAGAGCAGATTTAGATTGGATATCAGGAAGAAGCTCTTTACTATGAGGGTGGTGGAACACTGGAACAGGTTGCCCAGGGAGGTGGTTGAGGCCCCTTCCCTGGAGATAGTCAAGGTAGGGCTCAACGAGGCCCTGGGCAACCTGATCTAGTTGAGAATGTCCCTGCTGAGTGCAGGGAGGTTGAACTAGATGACCTTCTGACCTGGACCATTCTATGATTCTGATTAAAAAAAATTTTAGTGGTTACATCTGGTTTTTGACTATATGGAAACAGCAGGAGTTTAAACCATTTGGTCAGTTTTCACAAAAGGGAAAGCAGGAAAAATGAACTTGTCAATAGTAAAAAAATTACGTTTGGGAAAATGTCTAAAGGTCTAAAACTGCAAAGATAAAATGCAGAGTTGCAATTTCTTAGGTTTCTAAAATAGAAAAAATCTTCCTAAAAAAAAAAATCAAGTCTGAATTTATCCAGAACATGCTCTTGAGTCCACCAAACCAAAAAGCACTTACTTGTGAACCTGTAACTGTATCTAATTTTTGCTTCTATCCTTCCTTTTTAGATATTTGTTTGAAAGAGACAATGTCTTTGGCTGACAGCCTGTATAACCTACAACTGATTCAAGAATTTTGTCAGGAATATCTTAACCAGTGTTGCCATTTCAGTCTTGAGGATATGCTCTATGCAGCTTCTTCAATAAAGGTAAAAATAAATAAATATTAAAAGACGCCAGCAGCGTCCAGAGGAATGTTTTGTGAATGATATATGTAGTCTTTTTTGATCCACTACTGTGTAGCTGTATGAAGAAAAGCATGTTGCATCTCTTGTGATACAGCATGAAACACAAATTTCTGCAGTAAACCCACCTTCTTCTGGCAGTTATGTTCTTGTCATTTCAAAGCATTTTTTTAGGAAAGCACTTGTGAAGGTATTTACAAAAACTTTGATTCTGTGCAAAACTATTTCATACTTTATCTTCATTTTTAGTTATTTAAAGCGTGTGATCTGTGATACTTTTGTTAAAATGTAGTAGTGACCAGCCTTAGTTTGATTAAAGCTTTAACAAATAGGGAAGAGTTGTTTATGAAATTGTTTACTTCTTGATAATTTATTTTGTAGTAGTGTAAACTTCCAAGTAAATTTCATGGAAAAATGAAGTGGTTATATGCCCAGAACACAGGCAAAAGCACAGTTCCAACAAATGCAGTTGTTGGAATAAGCAATAAAACATTTTCAGTCGCTCTAAGATTTTTCTCTTTTAGAAAAAGAAGAGGGTGGAAGAAAGAGTTTTGCTTATTCTATAATTTTTTAATTATTTGTGGAAAGACCAGGAGCAATTGAATTATTTCTTGCTTAATTGTAATTTTAATTTTTTCATTCTTCTGTTTCTTGAAGGCTTCTATATAAAACACTTTTCATTTGCTTAAGGTTCTTGTTGGCTTGCCTTTAGGGAAAGAAATACTATTTTTATGGAGTCAGCATACCCATTGCAGATGGGATGTAATTGGTTTCTAAATATCTAGGTCATTTCACTGCTTTTATGATCTTTGTAGCAATCTCACAAGCTGAGTCACAGAGGCCTGAGTGTGAGTATAGCATTGTTGTCTCTTGTAGTATTGAACCCAATTCTTTCCAAATATGCCATGAGCTGCCAGGGTCAGTAAGGGCAGTAGGACTTATGTCTAGACTATTTAGCTGCTGCTGTTTTGTTTTGTGTATACAAAGCTGTGTAGTGACTGCTTTCAACCAGCTTTTGGTGGTTTTAATTTTTAGATACAGTAATCTCCCTACATACTTGTAAAAATCTGCTGCATTGCAGCCTCTCATGTCTGTAGTTTCCTAACATATGGTCCTACAACCACATCCAATGATATTGAGTAGGACTCCTTCACTACATTTTGATTGTTCCTCTCTGCTTGCAGACACATGGAATAAATGCAACTCGTTATTTTTCCTTCATTCATGACAATTAATAATACAGATATTTTTATAGTAATGATTTGAATTAGTTCTCAAGCAATATGAAGCTTTATTGTTTTTATTAAATAGTAACTCTACCAAATATTTTGTCAATATCCCAACATCTCACGCTATACACTTAATATTCTACAGCCTTGGTAATTTTGTTGTTTCTGAACGCTGTTTTTAGAGGGAATTTAGAGCTCTTTCAAAGATTGATAGTATTTCTACAACTGAGAAAACCCTTTTGTGATCATGTTTTTGCAAGCTGCTGCAGTGTGGATACTTACTTAAATGTAAATTTTAAAAAGACAGGCTGCCAAGTTTTTCTTCTGAAGCTTGGCACAGAAACTTTCACTAAGGCTATATACTCTGGGTTTCCAGCATTAAGAACTCATTTGCTTTCAAAATAAATTCACAGTTAAAGGAACTCTTTCTTAGTTTTCTAGTGCATCTGATTAGAGTTTTAATAAAGGTGTATGTTCTCTACAGATTTTGTCACTCGAAAAAAGCTTGTGTTGTAAATGGATATTTTAAATATTACACTTCGAATTAAACTGGTTACTAGGAGTCACTTTTATCTCAGCCTATGAAGTGTATGTAATACCAAGTTTTAGGATTTATAGACACATTTGTCTGTGTTTAAGGTGTCTTGGATAGTAGGCAAAAATTTCTATTTGTTTTCAGGGTGACTCATACTACACAGTAGATGGCATTAAGATTTTGGTTAGAAGTCTGTTACTGGTGACAGAAAGTAAAAGATCCAAATCGCAGCTTCCTTACTGCGAAAAGGTTCAAGGAAAAAAACTGCATCTGAGTTTTGGAATGACAATGCTGTGCCTTATGTGGTCTTAGAAATTACACTGTGTATCCTAACTTCATGCTAGTCCTTGAGAAGGAAGGGAACAGAGTGTCTTTTAAAATGGTCAAGCACAAAGTTGCATACCTTACATTCTTTACTGGACACACAGCACTGTTATGTTAAATCAAGGTAGCTTGTAGTTAGTATAGGAAACACAACTTGAGTGCAAGACTTGACCAAGGTGATTCTGCCTACTATTGGCTTTTGTATCACAAGGCACAGAAACAGTCAAATTAATTTAAGACTTCATTTTACAAGCCTTCAGAGTCTTAGATACAGGTTCTCAGATTTTGCAGCAGAGGAGACCATTGCATTACCTTTCTTTTAGCACAGAGAAGTAGGCTTTGTTTGCATTTGTAAACAACTTCAATGTGTCATAATCAAATGAAGCAGAAAGTGAGAGGGTTTTCCTTGCTCCTCACTCGCCCATTTCTTGTCCTCTGAGAAAAATACATTTGTGAAGTTCTTCATAGGGCAGGGCTACTGTTGTTGAAGAAAAAAAAATTGAACACATTCCATGGATGCTTGAGGCACCACCAAGGGATCATACTGGTTCCTGGTTGTTTGCCTTTGAGATAGGCGAACGCATGTAGGGAGGGATAACATAAAAATAGTCACAAGATTTTGAGTCCTCCTTACATATTAGCAAGAGAAAAGAATGGAAAATCTTGGATGTTTCTTTAGTTGTGCAGATTGCTTGTTTTGCCTGATCTTCCCTCTTCCCATGTCCTGTAAGCACTTTTATCCTGAGGCAGGATTGGAAAAAAAAAAACAAACCACCTTTGTTCTTCACCTACAGTTGTGAAATAACAGAACTGAAAGAGTTAATTTATTGTGTCTTGACACATGCGTGTTCTGGCTGTCCAAAGAACAAATTTGTAGAGCTTGCATGAAGTGCCGTTACAGGAAGCACAGTCCATGCAGAACAGTAAAGACTTCTCTAATGCTTTGGCCTGTCAGTTGATTAGCACTGCAATGTGATAGTCAGTATGTAGCATCTGTGGCTTGAATAAAGGTCTTCTGGAAGGTACAATTCCTGAAAGGATGTCCTGAAAGGGACATGTATAATTCCTGAATAGAAAGGAAAAAATGCATCTTCCATGTTCCATTTTTCACAGGAGATATATGTTGAAAGTGTTTCTAAAAGAGGAAAAAACACATCTTTGGTTGTATTTGTTTATATTCTTTATATTTTTAGCTCATTCTCCACCAGTTTATTCAAGTAGGACTATAGGAACCTAAGAGCAAGCAGTTCATGAGGTTAACTGTCAAAGGTGGTACTGGCAGAAAGCCTTGAATCATCTGATCCTTGCCATGATTTGAGAGCTCACATAGGAACTTGGCATTGAGTCAGTTGACACAATTAATTACTGTCTTTTCTAGGTGTTCCTTTATCCGAGCCTTCAGAAAAGTATGGGTTCTTTGAAAACACTGTGATCCTAAACTTCTACTACTAATTTAATCTACACATATTTCTGTGCATTCCCCTTTGTTGATAGGAGATTGAGTCAGGATAAGACACAGATCACAACCAGTATTAGAACACTTGTTATTAATTCAACTATTACTAATTGGTTGAGTCCATCATTCATAAGAGGTAACTCTTCACATAGTGCGTTCATTTGCTTACACAGGTTACAAACACATGCATACATACTCACCTACTCATTCAGTCATTTTTACTGGGTTGGAGGCCAATCCAGTGGCCTTCCAGAATCTAGGGGTTGTACTGGCCCACCAGGGGCTTTTGGGAAGGTGCCCAGAAAATGTCTCAAGTATTCCACTTGTCTTTTGAGATGTTTATATGTGTATAACCCTGTACTCTTTACGTAGCAACTACTGCCTTACTGGGTGTGGTTAGGGTTATACAACCTGTTGTTGACATTAGAGTGTGCTGCCAGCCTGGTACAGATCTGGCTGAGCCGTGCTGTTGTGAGCGTGTGAGTTCTTGAGGACTCAGCAGGGCCACGAATCTCTGAAACCTCTCGGTTCTTGGGAGACTTTAATGTGCTGCATGGATGCTTCCTCTCTTTGGCTGTATTTTCTGGTAACTGTAGAGTCTGTTTACCCAGACTCATGCAAAAGGCACACTTAGTCAAAATGAAAGCCTTCTGAATGAGATATCAAGCAAATCTGAGAGATAATTGCTGTCTTTTCTCTGTGAAGGGCGTTCTTCTTGCCTGTATATGGGCAGACTCTGAACTGTGCAGAATCACAACCGAGCACATGGAATAGGTACCTTAGGTTTGCACATAGTTTCTAGAAAAAACATTTACACTGTCAAAGGCCTAGGAGGCCAAATGGAGAGGCTGGGTCCAGAGCTGGGTTGTTTTTTTTTTTTCCCCTTTTCTCTTCCCCTCTGATGAATTGCACAGGAGAATATATCTAATGATTGTTTTATACTAAAAATATTTATTGCACTTGTGCAGTTTTGAATACTTGCACTTTCTGATGTTGATGATGACTTTGCTAACAAGGTAGGCAGAACATATAATCAGCACTTTGTCCTGTGAGATGTGCAAAACAGAGTTCAAATACATCACATAGATAAATCCTAGAATTTGAGGGCTAGACAGTGTCCACTCATGGTGTGCAACATTCCCTCCAATCTCAACAAAAAAAACCCTGCCAGTCAGGATGCTAACCTAAGCCTGAATTTGCAGTTGATGTCCCTGTAAGCGTGCTCATGGATTCCTTAAGGACCTAGGAGAGCAGCTGGATGTGTTTGAGGCAGTTAGGTACCTATGGTGGGAATCAGTCCCATCTGACTGGTTTTAAAGGGTTTGGGCTCAGGATTCAACCCAAGAACAGTTCTTTAAGGGAAGAGCTCTCCCCTGAGAAGGACCAGAAGCTCCCAGCTCCTTATTTAAAGGGAAGCAGCCTGCTTTGCTTTCACTGATGTTAATCAGCCAGTTTTCCAACTTCTTTGTTCCCATCTGAAACAACATACTGGTGTTTTCAACTTGAGCTGCTGTGGCAAGATATATGACAAACTACTAGTGGATGGATCATGCACACAACTGCAGTTTGTCCTTCTCCAGAGAGCTGAAAGCACTCATTTTTCTTCGTTCTTGACACATTTATGTTGGCACTTCCATAACATGTAAAATACAGATTTTGTGCTGGAAGTAACTTGGCCTAATGAACAGAGATCTTGACGGGTGTTGTGACATAACTTTTACAGTGTATTTTTGTGTTCATTTTGAGAAAATTCTTAGAAGCACCTATGGATGCTTTTGCGCTCCAGGATTCAAGCCTGATTACAAATTATTTGTGTCATTTGTATATATGACGTAGTGGCTATTATTTGGTAATATGCAGATCTAAAACCCTGTAAATATTAGAAGTATGTAATTTAAGTAGCAAGATTGGATGTACTCTTTCTGATAGCTAATTTGATTTAAAAATTAGTCATTATTTTAACATCGTGAGGGGGCAAAGAGATAAAGAAAATCATTTGCTTTGTGTACATTTTTATGTCTAGAACAAGCTAGCTTATTTGATACAGAAGCAAGTAATGACTTCAGATTTTTTTACTCAGAATATGGGAATGTTGTTGCTTTTTTTTTTCTCAAAAGATAATCTTCTAAAATTTGTTAAAAAAACGGATTTTTTTAGTACAGTACCAGAAGATGCAGTAGATAAAATGTAACCAGTATCAGAGCTGACTACATGCAACTAATGAACTGTCTACAAACATCAAACTCAAAACATTACACCGGAAGGTTTAGCAAATGAAAGCATCCTTGAAGCTGCAAGTCTGCCATCTGCTGTTGAGTGGTTTTGAGCCAGGCTGAACTGCCCAGAGCTTAGTTAATTTTTTAAAAATGCTTTTATGCTTCTGAATATTTTTTACTTATAAGTGCTATGTGGTAATTATGTGGTGAACTGTTAGAACTTAAGTGAGAGTAATCAAGGCACAAACTGTGGAAATAATAGCTACATGCTTTCTGGCCCTGGGTGTGAGGATAACTACAGACCCACAGTTAGTTTTCCCAAAATATTAAGTTACTGGTCAGCAGTCTTCCCCTTTGATCATTATTGTTGATATATCTTTCTGACTAAAAATAACTTCTGAGAAAATGTAAATTTCCATCATGATGTTTCTCACCAGCAAACATCTAAAGTAGCCTCAGTTCTAAGTGGGCTGTGCAGCCATCACTTTCCTTTTTCCTGTAGTAAATACTGCTTTCGTGATTTTGGAAAAACAAGCTGAGTCCTAGCTCAGGACTGTCTAGAATCATAGAATCAACCAGATTGGATGAGACCTCCAAGATCATCCAGTCCAGCTGATCACCCAGCCCTAAGCAATCAACTAGCCCATGGCACTAAGTGCCTCATCCAGTCTTCTCTTGAACATCTCCGGTGATGGTGACTCCACCACCTCCCTGGGCAGCCCATTCCAATGGGCAATCACTCTCTCTGTGAAGAACTTCCTCCTAATATCCAGCCTATACCTCCCTTGGCACAACTTGAGACTGTGTCCTCTTGTTCTGGTGCTGGTTGCCTGGGAGAAGAGACCAACCCCTACCTGACTACAACCTCCCTTCAGGTAGTTGTAGACAGCAATGAGGTCACCCCTGAGCCTCCTCTTCTCCAGGCTAAACACCCCCAGCTCCCTCAGCCTCTCCCCATAGGGTTTGTGTTCCAAGCCCCTCACCAGCTTCATTGCCCTTCTCTGGACACGTTCCAGTACCTCAACCTCTCTCTTGAATTGAGGAGCCCAGAACTGGACACAGTACTCAAGGTGTGGCCTGACCAGTGCTGAGTACAAGGAAAGAATAACCTCCCTTGTCCTGCTGCACACACTATTCCTGATACAGGCCAGGATGCCATTGGCTCTCCTGGCCACCTAGGCACACTGCTGGCTCATGTTCAGCCTAATATCGACCAGCACCCCCAGGTCCCTCTCTGTCTGGCTGCTCTCCAGCCACTCTGTCCCCAGCCTGTAGCGCTGCATGGGGTTGTTGGGGCCAAAGTGTAGAACCCTGCACTTAGCCTTGTTAAATTTCTGCAGGGCCCTCCTACCCTCCAACAGATCAACACCTGCTCCTAACTTGGTGTCATCTGCAAACTTACTGATGATGGACTCAATTCCCTCATCCAGATCATCAATAAAGATACTTAATAGGATGGGGCCCAGCACTGATCCCTGGAGGACACCACATAGAAGATACTCTCAGGAGGAATATCTGAGCCCTTCATGAAATGGTCATGCTATTAAATGCAGCATTTCAACATAAAAATTAGTGTATTTAAATACATTATTATTTCAGATGGATGCAATGCTATGATCAGAACATTTTGTAATTATTTCTCATAATAAAGGAAAGCAAGTTAATGTAAATGTTTGAGGGAGAGGGTGAAGGGAAGGGGAAAACATTAAGAGAAAATTTGTTGAAATTGTAATATTTAGAAATTATATAGTATTAAAAATCTTACTTGGACAAGTACATCTGATTTTATTTTTTTTTCTTCTGTGTATATTGCTTCCTGATAAAATCAGTTTATGATGACAAAATGCTATGCTTAGCATCTTTCGGGAAAAAGTTGCTGTAAACCTTTCTTTTTCGATTCAGTTGTGTTTTCAGAATTCATAAGCCTGGTGACACAGGTCTGAGCACCAGCTTGAGCCAGCTCAGGCCTGGATGCTCATAATCTCATCCAGTTGATACTTCAGATATGAAGTAACACTGAACCATTTCGACGTTGCAGTTCAGGACCATGATCATTTGGCCTCTGAACTCTTTAGCCTCCACAGTCAATAAACTTTCTGGTCTTTTTGTATTCCTTATTCTGTACTTTTTTTTTTTCCTAGAGCAACTACATGGTGTTCATGGCAGAATTGTTCTGGTGGTTCGAAGTGGTGAAGCCGTCATTTGTACAACCTCGTGTTGTGCATTCCCAAGGTAATCATCCGCAGGATTGGTTTTCAAGTGTACGTTTTGAATATGTATGTGTACAGATTGCCATCGTGTTCACAAATACAGTGAATGTTTTAGTTAACAGGATTTGCTGGTGTACAACCCCTGTGAAGAAGGAGCAAAGTACTCTTTCCTCATATTAATCTTCATCTCATCTCATAACTTATAATTAGATGTTGTTATCTATTACCAGAAACTCATTTAAATCGTTGTGGTATAATCACTTGCAAATTTTCTTGACCTAAACAAGCCTAGAATCCATTTATGCTCATGCAAGGATTACGAACATAATAAGGAGTCAAGAATAGAATTTAGCCTGAAGAGCTTGTATTGCTGAGGAGAAGATAGGAAAAGAAATGAACATAAATCTGGGGAAGGTGGACAGGTAGTCACTTGTAAAACTGCATTTTGTACCTTGGTGCAAAGACACAGTCTTCCATCCGTAAATTCTCAAGTTTAAAAAAATCCACCTCTCAGATCTTGAGCACTGTTAATGAGTAGAGAGTCATGGTAACTTAAGCATTCATGCAGTAACACTGTGATTTTTCTCTCCAAGAGCTAGGATGAGATGTTCCTTGTGTGGCTTGTATACCTTTTTTCACTTGTGCCTTATAGCACATACACATCTGACTTAAGTCATCAAATATGGCTAAGTAATTTAGGATATGACTACAATGCTCTTTTCTACCTGAAAATCAGTCTAAGGGTTTGGGAGAAAAAGGTTTTTATCAGAAAAGTTTCTTCCAGAAGAAGAAAATCTATTTTTGCTGAAGATACTTCTTACTTTTAATTTAGTGAATTTCTCTGAATTTTTAAATTTCTTTCCTTGCCTTTACTGGAAATTTTTGTCATTCTCTGTTGCCTTAATTAGTGGCAGTATGGGAATTTAGGAGAAAGTAGAGCTGAAAGGAAGTGGCTGGGTTTTAATGTAAATGAAAATTCTTTAAATCTCTGAAAATCATTACTTCAGATTATTTCAGATGGCTTTTCTACTATGGAATTTAACTGAATACTAAACTGTAATAACTTGAGCTTTGTTTTTTTTGGCAGCTGAACCTGCAAAAGATGCAGCTTCTACTCACAGTTTGAATGCTAACAGACGAAATTATATGGAGGGTCCATCTGGGCCTGACTTCGTAGCCAGGTACTGTTTTGCAGTCTTCTCCTTTCTATTCAAAATAAAACACATTTTTTTAATTTAGTTTTGTTTCCTTTTTGCGATGCTCGAGGATTCAGTCACCAAATATAATCTGTGGAAATTTGTGGAAGATCCCTTAGTTTCCCCCACTGCCCTGTTACATGGCAGGCGATTTGTTACTCATGTTGGCAACTTGGACAGCATGCTGTTGTCTTACCAGTTTCTGTTCATCAGAGAGGTGTCACAGGGCCTTCTTGTCCTCTTCAGTCTCTTGTGAGGCTGCCAACCAGATCTGCTCTGAAAGAGCTATTCTTCAAAAATTCACAGCAGATTTTCCAAAACTGGTAAAGAAAGTAAAAACAGCAGGAAAACCTGAGTGATGGTTTATAGTTTGCTCTGATTATGTTACTTATGTACCACGAAGGTCAAATAGGTAAAAAATAAATACTTGTGCTGTAATGAACTTCCCTAGTCTTCATTCATCACGAATGAAAAGCTAACTGCTGTATTAATTATGTTTTGCATTATTTGCAGTGTTTGGAAATAGATGTGAAACTTTATTTTTAGTATTACTGTTACAGATTTGGAAGCCATATGAAAACATCTGTTTCCCTTGTGTTCTCTAGCTGATCACACATTTGAGTAATTTCTCAGGGAAGACCTTATCACTCTCTACAACTACCTGAAAGGAGGTTGTAGCGAGGTGGGTGTCAGTCTCTTCTTGCAAGTTAAAAACAAAAGGCCAAGAGGAAACAGCCTCAGTTGTGCCAGCGGAGGTTTAGTTGGGTTATTAAGAAAAATTTCTTCACCAAAATGGTTGTCAAAGATTTAGTTGTGGACTTGGCAATGATGGGTTAATGGTTGGATTCGATTTTAAAGGTGACCTCATTTACCAACCTAAATGATTCTATGATAAGAGGCAGAAATTGCATGTTAGGCCTCTCCTCTTTCGACAGGGTAAAGAAAGCCTTCCAGTGATCTGTTCTGAACGTAGTAGATGATGGGTAGCATTACCTTTATGTTTATAACTGGGGGCAAAGGTTTATTGATTGCATCTGAACAGACACAGAGAAGGATAAATTCAGCATTTTAATTGGATATTCAGTGAATTGTTGCTTGCTAACCCAGCTAATGCTGTTCAGCCTTTTCTGTTCTTTTTGGATGTTTTGGGTTTTCTTTTTTTGGGACGGGGCCTGGGGAGAGGGTGGATTGGTTTGGGTTATTTTGGGGGTTGTTGCAGGTTTGTTGGGTTGTGGTTTTTTTTTTTTTTTTTTTTTGGTTTTTTTTTTTTTTTGTTTTTTGTTTTTTGTTTTTTGTTTTGTTTTGGTTTGGTTTTTTTTAGTATTTCCTGAGACATATTCAGAGATACAGTAAAAGACATTGTGAACCCTTTATGGGTGGTGGATTGCATATTGTACTATCTCATCACAATGCTGTTTCAGAGTCTCTACAAGTGATGGATATGGTTTTGTGCTGGAGTATTATGAGAGCAATCCATGAGTAATAGAGCTATATCTTTTCTCATAAACCAGTGTACTTCATCCAACTTGATGCCACTTCACTGCATTGTAAAATAAAGGAGGAGCCTAGGGAGCTATTTCAGATGGTAGGAATCTAACACAGAGACTGCAGTATCTCTGGCAGAACAGACCGGACTGCAGGATCTTGTGGTCCTGGCGTTCCTTGTCCTGACTGCATGTTCCCGCCCCTCACCATTTCAATGCCAAAGGCAGAAAAACCTAACCCAGTCGGAAAAAGTGAATGTTTTTCTGTTGGCCTGGCTTGTCGAAATGACTCAGAGGATCAGATGGAAAGCCAGATCCAGCACAGAGGAGGGAGTGGGACTGTGGCGGTGGAGCAGTTGCCATGGAACCACAGTCACAGTGCCAAAGTCAGTCTTTTCCTGAGGGAAAATGAAGTGTGTGGATTTTCTTTGTGGCAGCAAATTTTCACAGGCTGCTGGATTGAAATTTTGAAAGCATGCTTTTCCTTACAGATGTTATACCTTACAGATGTTATAGCTATGATTTCTAAATTTTCACAGAAATCTCAAATACCGTTTAAAATAGATACATCATGCAGCTAGTGTGGAGTGTTGTTAACAAAACATCAGGAATTTATGAGAACCTCTTTTGAATCGTTTAATATCTGTGCTTATGGAAGGTGCTTTTGTAGATTGTAAGCCAACAGTATTTTTCTTACGTTGATGTGAATGTCCTTCCCACCAATACTATTTAGAAACCTTTCCACAGCATGTTGTATATAACTAGAAAAGCACGGAAGTTGTAGTTTGAACATTTCTGATTAAAAAGGGAGTTTGGGAGTGTGTTGTTCAACTCACATGAGCAAAATTCAAAACATGAAAGTTTCATGTGGCCAGCTTTTGAAGTTTGACTTCTTTAGAAGTGTTTTACATACAAATACACATGTCTTTGTGTGGATCGTGAAAAAAAGCACCTTGATCAGAACATTAAATTACCTTAATCCTATACTGGATTAACACAGCTAGTCTATTACAGACTGTCTCTATGAACTAAAAAAGGTAGCTGTTTTAAGTAGAACAGAGGGAATCTTTGTAATTACTTTTTTTAGTAGTAGATTGAACTTTCGTATTCATAAAGTAATGTCTTTCACAAAACCTTCTTTATCCATTTCTGGTGCATATTGGCAGTCCAGACGCAAAGCGAAGTTTCAGACTGCGTGACTGAAAAGTGGGGTGCAGGAAAAGTAGGTGGTGCTAGCTGCAGCTACTCAGTTTTGAGGCCAGTAGGAACTGCCTTGTTTTGTTCATGTTCATGTTTGGGGCTTTTGCTAAAATCAGACCTAAGAATGAGAACCTTCTATTAATATCATTCACATGAAATAAATTGGGAAATAAATATGTTAGGAAAACTAATGCCACTCTGTGGCCATTTGTGTAGGAGGAATTCCTCCCTAACTCTTTGGATTATCAGAATTAGGTCCAGTTAAAGGTAATAACAATGTTTGCCTTGTAGTTAATAAATTAATACTTCTGGAAGAGAGTTACATGTGACTTTTCTTCCTTGTCACAAAAAATAAATTGTTTTTGAGTCAGCCTAGAACATGAAGCCTGTCTGTCCTGTTGTAACGTGGCTTTTGATGTATTCCTGCTAAGTTAACGTCTCTTGCTTTATAGATTGGAAAGTCCAACATACACCTCATCTCACCAACTGCATACACCCCAGCAGCCTTACTCATCTGTTCCAGGTAACAATTTACAAATGGGTGGAAGGGGCAATGAGAGAAGGTGTTGTCTCCTGAGTAAATGTCTATCTTGCTTATATTTATTTAACATTATTTATGCAGGAATTACTGAGAGCACTTTACATGAAAGCCTAATGTGAGTGAGTTCTGTAACTTACAAAGTGTACAGGTGGGAGGTTTGCTTTTGTACCTCTTACACTGATTTTTTTTTTTATTTGATTTGTTTTGATTATGTGGAATATGGCTTACAACAAGCATTTGTAGTATATTTTACAAGTATTTGTAGTGTATTTTACTTAACAGTAAATTCTTTGACTGATGAGGAGCAAAATGTATACTTAGGATGAAATTGACTCAGTTTCTCTACTTGTGTTCTCAATATAAACCCTACTATTTTTCACCATTGCAGTCTTCTATGCGTTGAAGCAAACTAATTTTTTAAAGCAACAGAAGGTGATGGTAAAGTATCTTTTTCATAGCAGTTACCTTAGGTTTTGTTCTAATTTCATTTAGGAGTCATCAGAAGGTCCACATCAATGTCTTATGTAGATGGGTATGTAGGGACTTGGCCCAAAGAAAAAAGGTAAGTACTTTACAGTATGAGTTGGTTAAAAAAATAACTATTTATAGGTCATAAGTAGCAATAAATGCTCCACTGTAGTTTGGATTTTCAGAATCCTCTAAGGAGAGTTCTTGTGAGCAAGGGTGACAAGAGCACTGGAGCAGGCTGCCCAGAGAGGTTCTGGAGTCTGTTTCTTTGGAGACTTTCAAAACCTGCCTGGATGAGTTCCTGTGTGGCCTGCCCTAGGTGATCCTGCTTTGGCAGGGACGTTGGGCTTTATGATCTCTGGAGGTCCCTTCCAACCCTTAACATGCTGTGATTCTGTGACTTTCAAAAGCAAAAAGCTGTACCGTGGATTAAAAACTCTCTAATAGGAAACAAACTTCAGCAATAAAATACCCAGATCTTACTGGAAAGTAACAAAAAAGCATTGGATATCTCTGAAGATGACAGTTTTATATTCTATTTTGTACATTTTTTAATGTAATCTATTTAATACGTAGACATAAATAACCACATATGCATCTATTTACATTTATTATGTTGTTACCTTGTATTTTAAGCTAGTAAAAATGCAGTACACCTCACGGTGCCTCTAATACTACCATCTTAAACCAATTTTAAACCAGAATGTGATTATTTCACTGTTGTCAATCATGAGTTGCTGAGTTAGTTCCTTTTTTTTTTTTCTAATCTCCATTAGGTCATCAGTACATGGAGTTTCATTTGACATTTCTTTTGACAAAGAAAAAAACATTCCAGTACCCACTCCAAGCAGAGGAATTACTAGATCTGTGAGCAATGAAGGCCTTACATTGAACATGAACCGCATGCCGAAACACATAAGGAAAAATCTGTCCTTCAAATCAGTAAATAGAGAAGAGGAAAACCAAGATATTGAAGAGGAGAGGGACACGATAGATCATAAAGACACAAAGGCCAATCAGTCTGTTAACGCAAATCAAAAAAATGCCAACGAGAGCCACTGCTACAGATTTCCAAATGGAGCTCTGCAAAACAGGGCAGTTCTGGATGATTTTGGCAATCAGATTGAGACACCAACCATTGAAGAGGCTTTGCAGATAATTCATGACACTGAAAAATCTCCCAGGGTTATCCAACCAGACCAAATTACAAATGGGTTCTTTCTTCACAATCAGGAGATGAGCATCTTGAATTCAAACATTAAACCAAATCAGTCTACCCCTGATATAATTACAGACACAAAAGGTGCTTTAAGTCCTGTGACTGACAATACAGAAGTAGATACTGGAATACATGTCCCTTCAGAAGATATTCCAGAGACAATGGATGAGGATTCTTCTTTGAGAGATTATACTGTAAGCATGGACTCTGACATGGAAGAACCATCTAAATTTCTCCAGGATTATGACATGCGAGCTAGCAATCACAGAGATCAATTAAGTCCCTGTCCCAGCTCAGTAAGTACTAAATCACAGGCAGGCAGCAGTGCTTCTTCAAGTTCAGGGGTTAAAATGACTAGCTTTGCAGAGCAGAAATTCAGGAAGTTGAATCACACAGATAGCAGAAGCAGTGGAAGCAGTTCTCAGAAAACCACACCAGAAGGTTCCGAGCTGAACATCCCTCATGTGGTTGCTTGGGCTCATATTCCAGAGGAGGCACCTGTGCCTCAAGGAAGAGACACCACACAGTTACTGGCCTCTGAAATGGTACATCTTAGAATGAAGCTAGAGGAAAAGAGGCGAGCCATTGAAGCACAGAAGAAGAAAGTTGAAGCTGCCTTCACAAAGCAGCGGCAGAAAATGGGAAGAACGGCATTTCTTAATGTTGTGAAAAAGAAAGGTGATGGAGTATCACCTCTCCGAGAAGAAGCAGCAGGAGCTGAAGATGAGAAAGTGTTCACTGACAGTAATAGGTTAAAAGAGAAAGAAACTCAAAAAGCAGACAACCAGGCTGGTAAGACTTCAGAATCAGTAAAAGAAACCCCTGAAAACTCTCACAGCAAATGGTTAAAATCTCCCGCTACTTCTACTGACGCTGAAAAGCAGTGGAATTTAGCAAGTCCTTCAGAAGAAAATCTTAATGAAGGAGATATCTTAGAGTACACAAAATCTATTGAAAAACTAAACTCTTCCCTACACTTCCTACAACAAGAAATGCAGCGTCTATCCCTTCAACAGGAGATGTTGATGCAGATGAGAGAGCAACAGGCTTGGGTTATTTCTCCTCCTCAGCCTTCTCCTCAGAAGCAGATTCGGGACTTTAAGTCTTCATCAAGGCAAGTCGGAGCTCCGTCTCCTGTTGCACCTTTCTCACAGGAATCTCCTCGCTCTACACACCAGTCTCCACAGTCTTCCAACAGGAAGAGTGCCTCTTTTCATATTAAAATGCAAAGGACTCCTAGGCCAAATGAACTGAAAATCACACCTCTAAATCGTACCTTGACTGCCCCACGGTCTGTGGATAGTCTTCCCCGTTTGAGGAGATTTTCTCCAAGTCAGGTTCCCATTCAGACTAGATCATTTGTTTGCTTTGGAGATGATGGTGAACATATAAGTGAACCTCAATTAAAGGGAAATCTTTTGAAGGAAATCAAGCCTACAGAAGATGTAGCAAAAGAAGAAGGACCAAAAGTGCAGAAACAGTGTGAACAGAAGTTAGAGGAAAAGGAGATTAAACCTATTGAATCTAATGTTTCTGAAGTATTATCTCAGCCTATCACAGAAACTGTCTGCCTCACCCCAAATGAAGATCAGCTAAGCCAACCAGTTTTACCAACTCCAGCTCCCAAAACAGCTAACTTAATTGAAGTTTCCTTGTCAGATTTGAAGCCACCAGAAAAAAGTGAGATGTCTGTTGAGAAATACGAAGGTGAGAGTGATAGAGAACAATTTGAGGATGACCAGAAAGTGTGTTGTGGATTCTTTTTTAAGGTAAGAAAACTAGTGGATGTGTATGTCTACTATTAAGCTTCTTTTGAAAGGGGACTTCTTCATTCAGATACGGATTTCAGTTGTGACATTCTGTTGAAGTCAAAGCAGATGGTTCTGCAACTTTAACTGTGCAAGCATATCTTTTGCACTTGATGATTAATTTGTAAGATTGCATTGTAAGAGTGGTGATAATTCTACCATACCGTATTTCTGAATGTGCCAGAGTATCCCTTACCATTTATAGTTGTGGAAGAGTGCTTAGAGTTTTTGCTGAGGAAGTTGCATGCTGAATGTAGACTTATTTTTAACATAATCCTTGGTGACATTAATTAAACATGCTCATAATCTCACCCTCACTTCCCCATCCCAACCCCAATTTAACTAATTCTGTGTGTTTTTCTGGTTTTGTTGGGTGTGTTGTGGGGGGTTTTGTTTGTTTGCTATGATTTGTTTGTTTGTTTTGGGGTGTTTGGGTTTTGGTTGGTTGGTTGGTAATAGGTCTCTTGCACTTCAAGCATTTTATCCTCTCTTAGCTGGCTAAGGATGTATAGTCTTCTGAGACTCCCTTTTGAAGTTCGTATGTGGGAGCACTCCCTGTCTTATTAGAGAGTTCTGTTCAGGCAGTCTTTTAATTGTAATGCAGGTTGTAAGAGAGTGGTCTAGATGCTGAAAGCCATCGAGATTTTGAATTATTATCTTGGAATACCCAAACATCATGTATCGCTTATCTGAGATGCACCTTGATTGTTGGGAAGCATTCTTCAGTTCTAACACCTGGCTGAATCAGCAGAAGTTACTTCTGTATGCTGTGTAGTTACTGCTTTTTGTGATATATTATCTTCATCTCCATACCATATAATCTTCCAAAGCTGAACAGATAAGTTTATGCAACGTGGCATCTAAAGTAAAGACTCTAAAGTAAAATATCTCATTTAGCAAGTTTTCATATATGAATGTTGAACTTCATATTTGACTTAAGAAGGAAAAAAATGTTTTATGAAAAGTGTTTAGTAGTCTTAAGAAAAAAAAAATTAGTATTTAAAACACTGCAAAGCAAGTTAGGATGTTGCAGTCCAATGTACAGTATTGTCTAATGGCTTGGCAAAATCAGGTGCTGAATTCAGATCTTAATAATTTTGGGATCTTTTCCTTCAAATACTGCTGCTGCTAGGATGATCAAAAGGCAGAAAATGATATGGCAATGAAACGAGCAGCGTTATTGGAGAAGCGTTTGAGAAGGGAAAGAGAGACACTGCTTCGAAAGCAGCAGCTGGAAGCAGAACTAGAACATAAGAAGGAAGAGACAAGGTAAAACTACATATCACAGTCCAAATGATCAGTAAACTTAAAAAACGTCTGATTTAGGTAAAAGTGCAATTTCCAAGTACAAAAAAAAATATCCAGCTTAATATCAAAGAGACTTAATTCTCGAGACAGGTGTGCTGAGGAGCCCTCCTGAAGACACATGCCTGATGGTCCTGCCAAATCAGCAGGTGACATCAGTTTGTAGCTCAGACTCACTGCTGGCCTGAGTGAAGCTCCTCAGA
Source organism: Indicator indicator (assembly GCF_027791375.1). Lineage (NCBI taxonomy): Eukaryota > Metazoa > Chordata > Aves > Piciformes > Indicatoridae > Indicator > Indicator indicator. The sequence continues at coordinate 4,453,661 of NC_072019.1, forward strand.
GCACTACCCTGCTGTGCACTTTATATTCTGAGAGAGACTGTGTCACTGTGGGGTTCTTTCTGCACAAATACACGCTGCCCACTCAGTTACAGTTTCATTACAATTTAAGCCATCTGAAAATGTTTTTAAAAGGCAGATTACTCCTACTGATATCTCAGAGCGCTCAGGTTCAAAAGTCTGGTAGCTGCATTGTCCTCACTGTGATAATTAAAACTGTTTCTACTGAATTTATTGTCTTCCCAGGAGGTGAAGTCTCCCTTTCTGGAGGTATTCAAAACCCACCTGGATATGTTTCCTGTGTGATCTGGTATGATATCACAGAATCACGGAAACATTCAGGTTGGAAAAGACCTTCAGGATCACCAAGTCCAACCAACCAACCCTACTCTACAAAGTTCACCCCTAAAACATATCCCCAAGCACCACATCCAAAGGAACTTTAAACACATCCAGGGTTGATGACTCAACCACCTCCCTAGGCAGAACATTCCAATGTCTGACCACTCTTTCTGTGAAATATTTTTTCCTAATGTCTAGTCTAAACCTACCCAGTTGTAGCTTGAGGTCACTCCCTCTTGTTCTATTACTAATTACCTGTGAGAAGAGGCCAGCAACAACCTCTTTACAACGTCCTTTCAGGTAGCGATATGGCACAATCCTGCTCTGGCAGCGGGGTTTGGACTAGACATTCTTTTGATGTCCCTTCCAGCCCTTAACATTCTGTGATAATTTCGAAATTTGATCATTTTGAAATTTGAAATCTCTTTGATAATTTTTTTCAGACGAAAAACCGAAGAAGAACGTCAGAAGAAGGAGGATGAACGAGCACGGCGAGAATTTATTAAGCAGGAATATATGAGAAGGAAACAATTAAAGCTTATGGAAGATATGGATACTGTCATCAAACCACGTTCCCTATCGATCAAAAAAAAGCCACGTCCAAAATCTATTCATAGAGATCATATTGAATCACCTAAGACACCAATCAAAGGTCCCCCAGGTAACAAATGTTTATGGGGAAAAAGAGTCTGTTCATGCTAAAACACCAGCTCGATTTTTTTGGTACTAACAAGCAAGTGCATTCATTAGTGTCTTGTGCTAAATTGAAGCTGCACGTGACCAAACTGGAAAGCAAAATTTGCTAACAGAAGTGAAAAAGATGAATATCACTTTACCTGCTATGCATGCATGCATATATGAACAAACAAAAAAGTTAACTGGGAAAACCCAAGGGAAGCACCGATGTGTGTTGCAAGTTTTGTACACGTCCATGTATTCTTCACTAACCTCTTCTTGCGCCTGTAGAGCTAAGAAAGAGTAAAAGTTGGGACATAAGAAATTATTAAATAGAATGGTGATTATAAGGTAAGACTACTTAAATTCCTGCTTAACACAGGCAACATTAGAAAGTTACTTTTCTACTTCATGGTGTTTTTTCTATTTCACTTACCTACTGCATGTACAGTTAAGAATGTAGCAACACTAATACCTGGAACAATTTAATGTTCTTACAGATGTCACTTAACTGCAGGAATTATTGGAAGATTTACAATTCAAAGAAAATGAACCAGTCTGTTCCAATTAATCTTTTTGTTACAGCATTATTTAGCTTTGCTGTTCTGCTGCATTTTTCTCTAGCTGCTTCCTTCTGTCTTCCAGTGTAATTTAAAGTACTCCCTTAACACCTTCTAGGAATCCATTCCAAGCCTTAAATTAAGGCTCTTAAGCTCTCATTCATGAGGACTTAGGAGCTTTGATTGTAGTCTTCAATTTGCATAGAGCAAATATTTCCATGTCCATGCTTCACATTAGTGCTTAGCCTGAGACCATTCCAGGTGGCTGCAGGTGGCTGGGGCTCAATGGGCATTTAGATGAAGTGCACCATATATGCATGCAGGCATATCATGTATGGGTGTAAGAGTTTTGTATATTAAAAGTTCTTCCTGACTTTCTCATGCTGGTGTTGAGTCTAATGAACAGACTCTTCCACTTGCACCGGTTTATTTGCCTTAACTTTGTTTTTATCCAGGTTCACAGCTTTATCGTGTTTTTTCAGTATCTAGTCTTTCATTGGCATCGCTGAATACAGGGGACAATGAGAGTGTGCAGTCAGGCAAGAGAACACCAAGGTAAGGCTAAAATCACCATTTCATTTAATTACATTTGATTATCAGCTATGTGAAATTAGCATGTATTTTACAGAGGTCTTGTATATGTTGTGTATTCCAAGAACAGGTACGTTCTCCTGATTTGAGACCTTGAGAGTTTCTACTGTGAGGCATTAGGGAACCAAGCCATGAATGTTTGTTTCACAAATTTTACCAAGTAAGCCAGTTGGGCAACTCTAAATGAGGTCCAAACAAAATGCTGTTCACACAGATTCTTTAATTCACCTGCTTGGATTTATGTCTCAACTTGTGCATCCACATTTTATTAAAACCTGTATGCAGCTATGTATGTTTTCCTTTTTTTTTTTTTTTTTTTTTTTTGCATAGAAGCTTTCGGGTTTTTTGAGGTTATTTTTGTTTGGCTTGGGTTTTTTGGTTGATTGGCTGGTTTGGGGTTTTGCTTTGTTTGTTTGGTTTGGTTTGGGTTTTTTAATATTTTCCCATACAACTGCTAAGGTTACAAATGATCGCTAGGACTTCAGCCTTTTCCAAACACCAGCTTTTACTCTGCATTAAAAAAATCACCTGAAAATGGAATAAAAAGAGATAAAGATAGCAGAAAATTTTTAATCTTACATACAAAATCTATGTTATAATTCAGAGGAAAGGTTTTCTGTGTAACTAGTTAATTATATTCAGAGAAACACCATTTTTTTGGATGGAAAAAGATGAACTAGGGAAAGCAGTTTGATATGGACTACTATGTGCTATTACGTCACATCATGTTTTCATGGCCAGTGTGCATCACTCATCAACTCTGACATGCCTCCAGCTGGTTTCAATTGACTTTTCCATTTCCTTAAATCTTGACAACTGACTTTCTGGTTATTACCTAAGAAGCTTCAATAAAATTATCCAAATATCCCTAACACTTATTATCATCTCTTAAATATTACTGGTTTTAATTGAGAAAGGGATTTTTTTTTTCCCAGCTGTATTGGCTATTAGAAAAGGCTTGATGTTGCTCATTTGCAGACTTCACAGGGGATTACCCCTATCTATGTAGTTTTAGTTGTACAGTGCTGTACTGTGCTTGTAATGCATAGTACATCTTCCTCTGGCTTTGGATTTGATTTAGGGGGTCAAGACTTTAGAAATGTGTTAAAATTCAGTCCAAATTGCCGAAAGTAACATTGATGACAAGATTTTCAGTAATCTTCCCAGAACCATACTTTCACCTTTTCCTCACATCAGAATTGGCTTTTGATGATCACAGTAACACCTTTGTGGTCTCCTTCATGCAGGTGCTAACCACAAAAGGTGTAGGATGTATTATAAACTGAGTTTTTATCACTGATTTTACTTGTGTGCAGATAAAGGGTATTATAATACCACTTTCTTTCCTTATTCTTTGCTAGTAGTGCCTTTCTACTTACTTAGAAAACCCTTCATGCTAAGATGACAATTTGACTGGCTTTGCATCAGCCACAGTCAGAAGAAAACTTTAAATATCTTTAAGATATTTAATACTTAAAGAAAGCATAACAGTTTTGCTTAGATCTTTAAATGCAAAACTATTCACATACAAGTGAAGAATTACACACAGCCTGAAGAATTACAGCACCAAAAGATACTGCTTATGAAAACAAAAATTAGAAAGGAAATTTTTTCTGCTGTCTTAAATATAGCAGTTCTCATTGCCAACTGTTGTAATAAATACAAATTAATTAAAGTTTTACTTCTCATTCATCTTTCAATCAAGAAAGATGTTTGCTAAGTGAGATAACATTGTCTTGCTAGTACAAATGTAAAAGTAACCCAAATTCCCACTCAGTGACAATAATCCAAAGCCTAGAATATGTTAGGTTTCTGTCCCTCAGATGGAACACTACTTATTAACATCCACCTCACCAACTTCTTCTTCCCTTGCTTAAAATATTTTATGCAGAACCTGAACTCAGTTATCAAGTAATTTTCTCTGTAAATATTGTGCATTTCTGGGCCCCTCAATATAAGAAGGACATTGAAATACTTGAACGTGTCCAGAGAAGGGCAACGAGGCTGGGGAGAGGCCTCGAACACAAGCCCTAAGAGGAGAGGCTGAGGGAGCTGGGATTGTTTATCCTGGAGAAGAGGAGGCTCAGGGGTGACCTCATTGCTGTCTACAACTACCTGAAGGGAGGCTGTAGGCAGGAGGGGTTTGGTCTCTTCTCCCAGGCAACCAGCAGCAGAACAAGAGGACACAGTCTCAAGCTGCGCCAGGGGAATTTTAGGCTCGAGCTGAGGAGAAAGTTCTTCATGAAGAGAGTTGTTAGCCGTTGAAATGTATTGCCCAGGGAGGTGGTGGAGTCACCATCCCTGGAGGTGTTCAAGCGGGGATTGGACGTGGCGCTTGGTGGCATGGTTTAGTGGTCATGAGGTGTAGGGTGACAGGTTGGACTGTGATGATCCTTGAGGTCTTTTCCAACCTTATTGATTCTGTGATTCAGGTTTATAATCTACAGTTCAGATCAGTGTGTTCTACCTCAATACAGTTTGCCTTCCTTTGATGTTAGAAAGCTTCTCTGCTCAATGTTTTAAGGGGGTTTTTTTGTAATAGATTTAAAAATTAATGTTTAGATCTGAGTCTGTGGAGGGATTCTTGTCTCCAAGTCGCTGTGGTAGTCGTAATGGAGAAAAGGATTGGGAAAATGCATCTACAACTTCTTCAGTTGCCTCTGCTACAGAATACACAGGTCAGTGACAACAATACTCAGAAAAATACCTGGCTAATAGTAGTTCTGTGCATGAACAAGGTTTTCACTTATCTTTGTTTCCTGAAATTTGGTTGAGGACGCTTTCCTAAAAATATTACTTTCACCTTCTTTAAAATAGATGGTAATAATAGAAGGTTGAAGTCTTAAATCCAAAATTAAAGTCCTGATTCAGTAGCATTTGTGATAACCAGAGTAGATTGCAGTTAGGCTTATAACAGCAAATGGGCTCACAGGTCACTGTGCACTTCAGTAGTCTCTCTAGCATGACAAGAAGAGTTGAAATTTATACTCAGAATAGAATTACAAAAAGCAAAAACCAAATTCTAGCAGGAAAAATAATCTGGTTGGTAATATGAATTAAAATATTTTGCACCCTTTGTTCTGAAACAGATCCTTTGTTGTTTATTAAATCTTTACAGTCTGAGTATCTTCATCTGTTTTTTTTTCCTGGTGTCTTCATCTCTTTTCTCCAAATAATATGGCATATGATACTGCAAAGGCCTTGCATCGTCAGGATTATAAAGGCTCCATTTTTGCTCACCTTTGCTCTTTTCTTTGGTAAAGAGTAAAGCAGCATTAGGTCTTGAAAAAAGTATACATGTTTTTCAGAAATAAAACCAGGAGATGTCTCCTCCAACCAGATGAAGCAAATCTTCAGAGAGAATAACCTGATCAGTATCAGGCCAGATCTTTTAGCTCTAGCTTTGGGTAATGCACTTCCAGAGTTCCAGTTACTTGAAGCACTGCATCATCTTCAGTGTTATATACCTGTCACCCTTGAAATGACAAGTGTAGGTAAATGAAGAGAAAGAAGTAATTTATTGCCTTCTGGAAAACTGAATTTTTAGTTAGAAAATGCTAAACATTTTGGTGTTCATAGAAAAGGTCTCCTGAGAGGAAATACACTCAGCAAGACTGCCAGTAATAATGATTTAAGAAAGAAAGACACATCTGTAAGCAAATTCAGTAAGAGCTGACAGAATGGAGTTGTAGTTGTTTGTGAAATTTGTGGTGTCTATCCTAATTCTACTTTATTCCAGGATTTGTATTTTTATGCATGTGGAAGACCCATACCAGAAGCACTTCATAGCATTTAAACTCGTTGTTGGTCTATTGATTAACTTAGCTGATTTGTCATTCCTCCTCCACAGGACCAAAGCTCTTCAAAGAACCCAGTGCTAAATCCAATAAGTATATCATTCAGAATGCCCTGGCACATTGCTGCTTGGCTGGAAAAGTAAATGAAGGTCAAAAGAAAAAAATATTGGAGGTAAGGGTATTTCTTCCCTAGAAGCATAAACACCTAAGTCAAACCAGTTAGACACTCAAGTATAAATGCAGATATAGAAAGGAATCTTCTGAGTTTATGACAGCTCTTAGGGAAAGGTTTGAGAAGCTTCTGTGACTTGCTTCCTATGTAGACAGAAAGGTTCTCTTGTACTGGAAGTTTTCTAGTACTGTAGAAGCAATAGGTGCCCCATTGTACAGGCAGCACAGGAATCTGAATTGATATGTTAATTAATAGTTACTGCCTGTTCGATGTGGGAACTTTCAATACGTAGATTTTTACAATGTGCTCACAAATTTGTTTTCCATAACATGAAAAATACCCATCTCATACATACAGACCCTCAGGCTGGGACCTTTAGAGCTAAAGCACAACTCTCTCATGAACAGAAAGAACTGAAATACATCCCTCCTGGGCTTTTCTCCAGTTATCATGCAGTAGGGCAAATTCAGGACTTTCTCCTACAGGAATGTGCTAGTATAAACCTTGCTGAAGCTGCACAAATATTGCAAGGGTGAGAACTCAGGGACCAGTGCGTTTCCATGCAAAAGGACTCAGACTCAGAGTCTAGAGACTGAGAGTAATGAAACCATTCCTTTTATCTAGTGTGATGAATATGACAGAGTAAATAGATCAAAGAACACAAGTACTTGGAGTCTGGATTTAATTCCTTTTCCAGAATACATTTCAGAAAAGTATTTCTTGTCCCATGTTATCTCCATAATTCTTCCGCATTCATGTTTAGATCCTGCCTTCTCTGTCTTTCCAGCTAATTTTTGGAAGTAAAAAGTTAGAAATCAAGACAGCCTCTTTCAGTTCAAGTAACTGCAGGCATAATAACCCCCAGAAATCCCACCAAAGATCAGCTGTAAGAAAGTCTTGCTTAACTCTAGGATGCAGTAAATGTCATATACATTTTCCAGGTGTATATCTGTAGAAGTTTTGTTGACTCTGTTCAGATAAGCTTAGCAAATTCTAGTGATTAAAAATAAGGTCTTTTAGTGGACAAAGCAAGACATAATTTCATTTCTAGTAGAAAGCAACTTCAAAATGACAGTCCAGTGATTTTGAATGTTTTCCAGTTGAAATGCAAAATTCATATTGTGAATCTTTTTCTTTCTTTCTTTTAAAGGAAATGGAAAAATCTGACGCCAATAATTTCTTAATCTTGTTCCGGGATTCAGGCTGCCAGTTCAGATCTCTGTATACATACTGCCCTGATACTGAAGAAATCAATAAACTAACGGGAATAGGTCCCAAATCTATCACAAAGAAAATGATAGAGGGACTGTATAAATACAACTCTGACAGGAAGCAATTTAGTCACATACCTGCTAAAACTTTGTCTGCCAGTGTCGATGCGATTACCATTCACAGCCATTTGTGGCAAACCAAGAGACCAGTAACTCCCAAGAAACTTTTACCCACCAAGGCATAGTAGATGGGAAAAAATTTGCTCCAGACAATTAATGATAAACTTGCACTTCATCTTTACTGCCTATAGGAAATAGATTTCTAGTTGCCAACAAGACTCTTAGAACTTAAAACTGGACACCAAGTTCTATTATCATGTCCAACTGGAATGTAAACAGTGTTTAGGAGTGCAGAAGATTATCACTTAGGTGAATAATTATGAGTGATTACTGAAATGTTTATGTGGAGATTTATATGTGCTAATACAATATATAGAGTACATTTGCTCTGTATTTTGATTAGATACACTGAAGCACTGAATGTTCCTCTTTAGTGACTCAAACTACGTTTTTTTACATCTGTTGCCTTATGTTTGTATTTGTGCTTGTCTCAAAATATTTTTTCTTTCACTAATGAAATACTTATTATTCTCAATACCATTGAACTTTGCATACTGACTTGCAGTAGAAACTGAACAATAAGTTGTATGTCACTGAAGAACAGCTGAATGGATCTGTTATGCAAGATCCTTATTGTTTGCTGTAGCAAAATGAAGATTCATTCCCCTGAGTATTTATAATTCTTTTTCAGTTGAATAGTACTGATTTGCTTATAGACTAAACAGTAAAAAAAAATTTTTTTAATGCTTGATGTTTCCTTCAAACAAAGTATTTAACAACTCAGGGTATAGTTAGGTGATGCAATAATTCCTGTTTCAGTAAGTAGTGACTTCCCACTTGCATGTCTGTAATAGCATTAGAATGTAAGGTAAAAAGATCTGGTAGACCTCTGAAACAGCTTAAGCAAATGTGCATTTTTCTGCATAGTTTCAGATGAAGAGCGAGCATGCAGTCAGGTTATGCTTCTCCAAGGAAGGAACAGGAACTTGGGAAACATTCAGAACTAGATCCCTGAAGTTTGCCTGACAGAACACTAAAGTTACTCAGAAGAATCACAGAATTCACTAAGTCACAGATCTTTCAGAAGTCAGGTATCTAATTCACATTGATTTTAAGATTTCTAAGACAGGTCCCTGTCTGTTCTTCCTGCCTGCAGATCTTCAGTTTTCTAGGGAACAGACATCTGATAACAATTCTCAGTGTGTTTTAATAAATGGTTTTATTGACGCAATCCAACAGATGATGGCAAAAAAAAAAGCCTCAATGACATTTCAATAAATTTATAATACAGCCATTTACAAAAACAAACTCTAGGCTTATTTCAGTATTATTTATAAAGGGCTGCATTTGATTTCAAACCAGTGTTTGACAGATCACTACTTCATTTCAGTGTTTATCTCATAATTTGCTTTTAACATAGCACTGTTCTGAAAAAAAAAAAAAAAGGAAAAGGAAAAGAAAAAAAACACACTACAAACTTGAAGCCTCCCCTAAATCTGTGGCTATTTTGATAATATACACCAGAGGATTTGGTGGGGGGGGGGGGGAAATCTCATTCTCAGGAAAAGACTTGAATGATTTGTGATTCTGTTCTGTTTCAGTGTTGTGACAACTCCATTAACATAAGACAGTATTGTGCTGTAAGTATGTAGTCCATTCTGTTTCATGGGAAGACTCAAACTATGTTCTTATTTCTCTCCATAAACTGCTTTGAGAGAAACTTTGCCTCACTACTATGATGTGCTCATTTACTTATAGAAAAGGTGCACAGGAATGAGATGTCATTAAGCAGTTTGGAATAGTTGGTTGGGTTTTTTTTTATTATTATTATAAGGCCTTAGGCACCAATGCATCTGGATTATAAACATTTTCCTCAAAAATGCTGTCAGTTTTATTGTAATTTATGTTCTTATATTTATGTATATTTGTTAAAACTGTAAAAAAGAAAAAAAGAAAAAAAAAAACACAAAACCCAACACTTTAAAATACATGTTTAATATGTATGTGGCTCAAAACTATTTGTGGTTAGCTGATTCCTACTGTTTGCATGTATATCACCAGGATCTGTAACTCCTATATTTCAAGTGTATACATACTGTGTAAATAGGATATAAATAATATTAAAAGGTGGGGGAGAGGGTTTACACATTCTGCCTGTTAGACAGTTCCTAAAAATGCCATTGTAGGAACATCTTGAATAACAATATGAAACTGTGTATAATATACAGTGATTCAAGAAACCAGGAGGTTGGAATTAACAGATACACATAGGGTGAATAACTTCAAAAGAAGTTTTATCATGGGAGGCTTTTTATTTCTAAAATCTATACTATGGTTTAACTGAAGATTTGCAACACCATGAAGACACACAACACATAAATCAAAGCTAAGTGAGCTTAAGTACATGACAGGAATTGAGTAATTTTAAATCTATCTGAATGTATTACGAAATTTAGATTTGTCAACAGGTTACAGATTTGTGCTGCAGTGTCTAAAAGTAGAATGTGAATAATGCAGTTGAAAATTTCATTGCTTGCAGTGTAAAGTTTTACTTAATACAGGAAAAGTAAAGCTAGATATGCTTTTCCTTTTTAAGCCTGCAAATTTTCTAATTACAGTGGCTTTGGTTGGGATCATGTTTAAAAAACGAAAATAAAAAAAAAAAAAAAAGAAAAGGAAGCTTTCCATAAAGGCCAGTATTTATCACTGACCTTTTCAGAACACACTGGTGCTTTCATCAGGGGTATTATTATTGTTGCTATGACTGAATTGCCAAACTCTCATCTTAGTTTTCAGAGCAAAATTTCATATTCTAACAGTCATAATGGCTACTGAAGTATTTTTCTTTTTTTTTCTTTTTTTGTTTTTAAATTTTATTTTATGTTAGTATGACTGTTAGTTTTTATTATTTGGCTGTTTAAAGCCAAATTGAGCTATTTAATTATGATTTAATGGGCACTGTTGAAAATTGTACAGTGTATTGTGTGCTTACTTGTCCACTTCTATGGAGCATAGCTTCCATATTTTTTCAAATGCTGTGCTGTAAAATATTGTCATTGCTACTTATGTGGTACAGTGTAGTTTTTTTCCTTTCATTTAAATAAAAGCATGGCATCAAAAGCACCTTTTTTTTTTTGGTTTTATTGCTTACATCTAAATATAAACTTAAACCCATAAAAAGTTCACATTAATGTTTAAATCTTATTTCTTCTGGTATTTCAGCAACATAGAAAATATAGGAAATACTATTGTAGGAAATATGCACTATATTTACTTCTCCTTTTGTTCCCCATTGTTTTGTCCTGACATATAACTTCACTTTCTGATGTTATCCGAGGGAGGCTATTGAAGAATTAGGCTTCTTATTTCCTTCTTGAGGACAATGTGGTGTCAGCCTGTTCTCTTTAGAAGTGTACTCCAACTAGCTTCCATTGTTCCAAAACCACAGAAACTTGCTGGTTGGTGTAATAGAATGGTTTCAGATGGTGTAATGGGTTAACACAGGGGCAGCACAGAAGAAATCCAGCAGCTACCTTCCTCTTACTCTTCTCACCACCATCCCTGTGAAAAAAGCCAACACCCAACCACCTGCAACCCAGAAACAGCAATGGAAACGGGAAGCCTGCCATGCTACAACCTGAACTTCAAGCTCCATACTACTTTCCTCCAGCCAGCGCTTTCATTTTGAAGCTGGCATGACTGCAGCGTGGTATGAATAACAGCAGCAGATTCGACTCAACCCATGACAGATGGGAAGGTTTTTAAGTTGAACCGAAGTCTTACCTTCATCAAGATAGTTAACAAAGAACATGACTTCTAGTCAAATGTACTTAGTGGTGAAATTTTCAACAGAAACAGTATCCAAAAAAATTAAGTCTTTCCCAGATATGTAAATTAGCAGTACTGTCCAGTCCAAATCATGCGTTTGGGGGGAGTTTTGTGTTGACCTGCTAGGCTGCCAAGCATGAGCAAGGACTTGCTGATACGGGATGTAGCCTCACTGTAATTGTTAAGAGGCTGACTGAATTGTTGGGCAAACACAGATAAAAGAAATCTAAATTTCAGAGCTATTCAAAGGACAGCTTCAAGGAGAAGATACAGAAATCTGACCGTAAAGCTTTTAGTACTGAATTGAAAACTAATGTGGATGAAAATTAATAGCTGTCCCTCCTCCTCCCAAAACTGGTTATTTTTCAGCCAGCTCAATGTGTTCCCTGTGCTGTATCATAAACAGGCTGACACAAGCAAGGAGCTATGTTGGAACAGGAACACCCAGTTGCGTGCACCCAGTAAAGCCATTTTTTTCAGTAGCAATCCCCACTTAAATTTTTAATTTAAAAATAGCCTTTGTCTAGACAAGCTTTAGAACTGACTTCTTTTTCTCTATCCTTCAGCAAGTAACACCAGACTTGAGAAAATGCTGATTAACTTGTCAGAATACAACTGTGCTGTGTGTCTGAATTTGTGCAGAATTTGTGAATCAGAATGTGTACTGCTGTGGGATCAAGTGCAGAGATCCGGTATCACCAGCTGCCCAACAATCATCTCAGTTACCCTTGGAACCGAAGCTCTTGGATCAATCACCATACATAGGTGGTGTAAAAAAAGAGCTTTGTTTCTCAAATACAGCTGTACTGATCAGGTATAAAGTCTTTTCTCCAGCAGTTTCATAAATACACAGCTTTGTGAGGGCTAAACCTTTAACTACTTGTATCTTTTGGAATAGCAAATTAACATTTTTTGCTGCCTTGTTAATAATTCAATGAGCTGAATAAGCAGTTTGAAGAATCGTGGCTATAAAAATCTATCTTGACAACCACAGCCTTATACATGTGCATTTTCCTTTTCTAATTAATTAAAAAAATAAAAACAAGATCAGGAAAGAAAGGAAAAAAAAAACAACACAACAAACCAGAAATTACCTTCTTCCATGCCTAGGTGGCAGAAAACAAGGTAGTATTTTAAACCCACATAGCATCTTTGTTAATTTATAAGCAATTTGCTTTTAAAAGCAAACTATTCCATTTAGAAAAAAGGATGTGAAGTGTTGTTTGTGTATGCATACAGATCCATGCATGTGTACTTTCAGACTTGCTTATACACAGATGTAAAAAGAAATACACTTGATTTTCACAACCACAGCTAAGAGTTAAACACAGTAGAGGTTACACTAGCTTGTTTTCTTCCTAGCAAGAAAGAAAAGCAGCTACCTTTTACACTCTTAAGTACTCGTCTTTGTGGGCAGGGAAGCAACACAGAACATACACAAACAAGGGCTCAGTACAGACTCTTTGGGAGATGGAGTTCTTAGCACCAGGCTTTTCATCGGATTTCTGAATTCATGGGCAATACTGATGGATGTTAGACAGAACATCCTCTGATCAGAAAAGCTAGTAACTAAGATTTCAAGAAAGGCAAGAATCCAGTAAAAAGTGTTAAGCATTCCACTGAAAAACGGACTTCAGACACTCACCGTTACAAATAGCAGTATGTACTACATTGTTGGGAGTAACTCATTCATTGAGAAATTTAAAAAGCAAGATATTGAAAGAATTTTTTTCACAAAGGATGTGTCCTTTTTCAGTTAATGGTATGTGAACTTTATGGAGATCAGGCACTTCTATGTCACTCATCTATTAATAGAAATTTGCAGAAAGACTAAAACTTAATATGAAGCTTTCTGTCAAGGCAGCTCTGTCTTACCCTTTCTACATCATCAGTGACCTAAATGTCTGCATTGCAAGACCTGGCAAGGCCCCACATGCCTGCAATTATTTAAATTACCTAAAGCCAGATTATACTGTGTGTCAGTATTTTTCTTGTTTAAGCTACCTGAAACTGGAGCTATGATGCTGATGTAAACAATTCTCCTATAGGTTATGCAAGAATTTTGCTGAATTGTCAACCCAAAGATCTGGAAATCTTTCCTTGAAATGAGTGAAAACTGTTTCTGGAAGTAAAGCTTTTAACAGAGTTGGTTTGGTTTTGGGCAGGGGTGGGTTTGCAGTTTTTTACAACATCATGTAAACAGAAAATATAAAGAGTTTAATGACTCAGTTAAAAAGAGTATAAACCACATTTTTATGGCATATTTTTATGATGACACCACCACAAAGATGCTTTGCAAGAACTGCTAGACTGCACTGGCAAATCTCATGCAAGGTTAGTGCCTGGGAACAATACTAAGAATGTATCCAGCCTGGCTAATGTTGTCTGTGGCCACGTGCAACATCTGTAAAATAGTCACAATTACTATTTTCTTTTCAGAAGTGTTCCAAGAAGAGACTGCCATGCCCTGTCTTGTCACTAGGCAATGCGGAACTCCTTCTCTACTAATCCTGAATTTCAAGCTCTTGGAAACCCACACCCAGCAACTTCATTATTCATGGGAGTTCCCTTTGCAATAATGACTAGAGAGTTCAAGCCGAGACCATCCTAAAGACATCTTTCCATGCCTGACTAAAAAGTTATGAACAATCAGAGGACAGGGTCTTCCATCTGCCCTTCTCTGACAGGATGCTATGATGTATCCTAACCAAATATTTAAGAGCAGTACGATTGCCCTCCAAAGGAGGTGCGTCAAGTAATGCCACCTATTCTTCCATAGCTCTTCCTGAGCACAGACACTTGGATTTTGAAATCTCTTTCCATACTGTAGGAATTTTGTAATTCCTTTGTGAGAGGCAAGGAGCAAGAAACAGAGAAATTTTAAGTTTAGAATTACTTTTCCTTTCAGGTCTGTAACTGGGGAGATGCTTTACCTCTCTTTCATTTCCAAACTCTGGCCCCATCAGCTGTGATAGAAGGACCTACACTTAAAGCTATTGCACAGAAGATAGGTCAGTCACAGTAACACCATTGTGAAATCAAACAAAATCATATGTGTGATTCCTTAGTGCTTTGTAGATTAAACTTTTCGTATTGAAGTATATGTTCAGCAGAGCTATGCATAAAGCATTGTTTAGACAAAGTCATCTTGGTTGTCTGCACTCCCTCGGATTTATCATCTCTATTCTATCAGATTGTACATATTGGGAAATTGGTTTCATTTCTATAATTATGTTTTCTATTACTCACTGTCTCCAAAGGCAAGTAAGCAATAAGTGATAGCTTTGTCAGTAAAAGGTAGGATTTGGTGTTTTATTAGCAAATCAAGCTTCCTGAGCTTGATTGAAATGCCAAGAGCTGAGTGCTACAGAAGGAAGCAAGTTCCACGTTCCTTGCTGGTCCCTGGCAAGTCAGTGCTGTAGCACCCCTCACTGGATGGTCTTTGAGGTATTTCTCCGTATTTCTTTTCAGAAAGGAGAGAATGACATTACGATTCCCCTCTGCCCTTCAGCTGCTCGTCACTGTTTTCGTTGTGACAAGTCTGTCATTGTGCTGCTGCACACTCACGGCGGGGGGCGTGGGGAGGCAGTTCAAGTGCTATCCTAGCACATTATCTTCTGTATCTCATCTCATTGCCAACTTTAAATACTGGGAAAGCTTATTAATGGTTCACCATGATAATTGTGGCTACCATAATCTTTTGACAATTCAAATAACGCAGTGTATCCAAATGTCAAATTACACATATCTTCATAAAATACGCGTGTAACATATGCATACATAGGGTTTCTGTACAGAATGTGTTTTAACAGGCTCATGAAGTGAAGACAGACAAAACACGCTAAAAGGATCCAAGGATGGCAGCACCTCATGCAGTAATTTCAAGGCGCTCCCAGACCGCTGCAGGAGCAAAGGCAATGCAGTCCTGTCAGAGCATGATGGCAGGCTAGCGAATAAAGTGCACCTCCTCTGCAATGGCTGTATGGCTTTTTGGGGTACCCCGGGCCGCGTTTGAGCGGTAGCGAACAGCGCAGGTGTACCGAAGGCCTGGGAGACCGTTTTCATGCCGACACCTGGAAGGCAACGATCAGAGCGGAAGGCCAGGAGCGAGACAGTGTCTGGCCAGGCCCGGCCCACAAGCCGTGCAAGCAGCTGCGGCCGGACGGCCAGCCCGGGCCACACGGACGAGCTTCCTTGCGGGGACAGCTCTTTGTGTGGGAACATCGAATTATTTATAAGTTGTTTCCAAAGCACCCCACCGCGTTAGGAAACCCTTCCCTGCCCACCGTCATGGAGACCGCCGAGGCAATGGGTGGCCCCGGCCGCGGGGGAGGTGCCGGGCGCCTGGGAAAGCGTCGGGCGGAGGCACGCTGCACCGCTCCCCCAGGACAGGCCTGGAGCCGCCGCGGAGTTTCGCGGGAGGCAGTCGGGGCGCCCGCACTTGCCGAGGCTGGCAGCTGCGGACCCGCCCAGCAGCCGCGCCCCTTATGCCGCTGTTGCCTCAGCCTTGGGGCGCGGGAGGAGCGCTCGGTCGGTCTTCTCCCAGCACTGCCCCGACGAGCGGGGGCTCGCTCCGTCGCTAACAAAGCGCGCCCCGCCCCAGCGCGGCGGCGCCCGACACCATCTGTCCCTCCCGCCCCCGCGGCGCAGGCGACGCCCAGCCGTCCCGGCCTCGACCCACCCCCTTTCGCTTTACACTTAGGCCCCGGCGCGGGGAGGGGTCTGGGTTCCGTGCCGGCGGACAGTCGGTGGTGAGGGAGGGTGGCAGCCGCAGCGTCAAGTAGAGCGAGAGCCCGACAGCGGGGCCGCCGCACAGCTAGGCCTGTCGCCATCTTCCTATCCCATCTCGCCGGTGACAGCGCGAACGGGGCGCTGGGCCCCTCAGGTGAGCGTCTGCGGGCGGGACGGAGGACGGGGGACCGCTCCGTGCAGGGGCTGGGAGCAGCTGGGCGGGGAGGGACCGAGGCGAGCTGACCGCGCGGGGCGACAGAGCCGGGGCTGTGGTCGCTGTGCCGTGAGGTAGTAGGTGCTGCCCAGCAGGACTGCCGTCCTCGGGGCCGCATTGGTGAGGTGCAGCCAAGATCTGTGCCCTGTTTCTGGTGGGCGGGTATGGCCCTGCTGTGCGAGGCCCTGCCGCCGTTTCCCCCGCCGAAGGGAGCATCGCCCTGGCTGCCGGCGCGGCGGCAACGCCCGGTCGCCGCCGTCCCTTTGTTGTGGCACCCGTAGGCAGTGCGGGTGGGCCGGGGTGCGGACGGGCCCGGCTAGCCTGACCGCCGCGGCCGGCGCGGTGCGTGCCCGGGCCCCGGCCCCGGGACGGGCGAGGCGGCAGGGGTGGTGTGAGTCCTGTCCTCGGGGCTGCTTCAAAGCAGCGTGGGTTCCTCTGCGGCCCTGTCTGCTGCTGGCGCTGAGCTGATAGTCCCGAAATGCTAATTGAGGCAGGGCGCCGTGTGATTAAAGCGTGCGGTTGTTTTGAACCCTCTCACCAGCAGAGCTGGATTCCGTGTGGAACCGCACGTGAATGAAAAAAATACTTGGAGCAAGTGTATGTGGGGGGTGGGTGAGTTAAAATGCGTTCAGTCCTGATCTTTGTAACTTGTTTGGGGTTTTCATTTTTCTCCGTGCTGTTTTCACTTTGTTAGGGGAGTATTGCATAATTTAACTACCTTTTTGGGATTCTTGGTGCTGAATGTTCTGGATAGTGAGTGTGCATGTTGGAGCAGGGATTGATGAATGCAAAGAACTCAGCTGGTCACCTCTAAAGCGTGGTAAGGATTACAGTGGTGGCTGTAAAGCAACAGCTGATCTAAGCAGGGTGAAAAAAATGGATTATTAGAAGGCAAGCCAGTGAAAAAATCTGTGTGAGGAAGAAAAAGTTAGTATGTAAGAGGACAGTTATTTGCTGTGTTAGAATAGTAAAAGCTTTCAATTATAGGGTTAATCTGCACAACATTTGGTGACAGTTTTCTATTAAAGGCTTCATATGTTCAATATAGTTAATTTTAAATAACGAGTTGTGCAGTCTCTTAGGGTAAAATGGATGTTATTGAGTTGCACTGTTATGGGAATCAATAGTAATTTAAAAAATGGCTTACAGACTTCCCCCCCCCCTAATTCTTTTGGTATGGAATGACTGGAAGATGACTGAGGGCACATGAGAAACTGAGCCACTACTGGTACTGGGCCTTGAGTCCTCTCTGAGGTCTCTGTAGTGGAAAGTCTGGAGTGGCCTCTGGGCAGGCCCAAGACTTCTATATAAGTGGCTGTGGGGTGGATTAAAAGGTGAAATAACTTAATAAAAACCAGCAAGCTTTTAAAACATCTTTACATTTGTTTTTTAGTGTGTCATAGCTCAGCAAGGTGCTGAGTTTATGGGTGTGCATTGCAGCTGTCAGTGCAGTCAGTGAACCAAGACTTTTCATTAGGCGTTGCATCTTCTTTAAGTGTATCCCCGCTCTTTCAGTATGGTGCTTAAGATTTCAACTGCAGTATTTATTTCATGTGTTTCTGAGTAGCTAGAGGTTTTATGTTCTTTGCCGAGTTTTGGAAGTGCATATTTTATGCTATCAGGGAATGATCTGTTTCAGATGATAAATAGCATTCAGAATTTCAGTATTTACTTGTTTTCCAGTATATTAAATCTTACTTTAACTTTCTATCATATGAATGCATATGCATTTTAAATTTCTTCTAAGAGAAGTGATTTAAAGAGAAAGATTAATTCGATGCTATTTTTAGACAGTACTAGTTTAAAAACATTTTTCTGGAATAGTGTAAGTGTATGCACATATGAAGGGGGTTGTGCCTTTTTTCAATTGTTTTCTATGCTTATAACAGAGTGTTCTTGCTGTTGGCATGTAGAACTCATGTAGAACATGAGTAAGAACAGAAAAAGGGAAACCATTCCATGGAAAATTAAGGAGTAGGTAGTCGGTGTTCCAAAGAGCTAGTTTAAAAGACATCTTGTCTTTTGAAGCTACAGAGTAAAGATGTGCCAGGCTTATGGCAAGAAGTTTTGGGTTTTGTCTCGATAATAGTTTTCACTAGGAAAAAAACAAATATAAGTACATAACTAGGAGATGATGATAATAAGTGTGAGTGGATAGGAGGAAGAAGGAAAGAGGACAGGTCTGGAAAAGATTCTGAAAAGACTGGGTGAGATAAGAATGTTGGTAGAAGGCACCTGAAATGTTAAGCTGTAATACTCATTTGCTTTCATTATACCTCAAGCTAACGCTGTGCTTCAGTCATTCTTGAGTATTAGTGCTTGAGCTGATCAGATTGTGACGTTATGTGCCATATGTGCTGGCAGAAAGCAACATAGTGGGATGGACCAAAGATGCAGCTTGAGCTCTAATCTTGAGTTTCCCTGCTATTTTTTGCTTTTTTATTATTAATTTTATCGATGCACATACGTACACACATACCACTGAATGTCAGAAAACCTGATGTATTTCATAGGGGGTGATGTGTAAGCCTAGGTATGTTTATAATTTCATGAGTGTGTCATAGTGCTTCTCATTCTTTAGACAGCATAATGCTTATAAGGGAAATCTGATCTCATCTCCCTGAAAAAAGTCAGCTAAGTGAAAAATCTCTCATTGGTATACTGTTCTTTTCTAGCTATTTGTGTTGCTTTGACAGCAAATGCACACTGCATGTTTTCATAATACTAATGTATGAACTTATTGGTGTACCTTGACTCTTCTTCAGAAGTTCAGTATCCAAACTATTTGGATATTATATTTTATTTTTCGTATCAGAACCCCAAAAGTGCTGTTAGCAGTCTACTACCAAATGCGGAGAGTGCTGATCATCCTTTATCTTAATTTACATCAGCAATATAAATGAAGTAGTAGAATTGACAAAGGTGTTAGGTTCAGGACAAACCTGTTTTAAAATTGCTGTGGAAAAATGGAAGGCAACTTCTTACAGATGCTAGGGTTTTGCTTAATGTAGTTGTACTCTTAAGCAAAGTACTGAGTACTGTGCTCATTTTTCCCTCAATAGAATATATAAATAATTAATCTTAAACCAGTTTTGAAGCTGTGTAAGGTGGCTTCCTGTTTAGACTTGAGTCCAGGAGATCCAGTTGAAAAGAAAACTGCACTTGGTGTTCCTTTCCTCAAAGGGAGTATTAATCTGAATATTTTTTTTTTGGTATTTTTCTTACAAGGAATCTCTGTATAGCTGTGCCTAAGTTTTACTTCATCTTCTGGCAAGAAATTTAATTTATGTGGAAACATAAAACATGCTAAAGAGAAATGCAAATTAAGTAGGTGACGTTGGGAATTAAGCTGTTAATACTAAATTGCTGGTTAAATTACGATTTTTTTAAAAATTATTTTCTTTCAGTATTTAAGAGCAGGGTTGGATTTTTCTCTGGGATCAAAGACCTGTATCCAGTTGCCAAGAGAGGAAGTTGAACCAGTGCTAAAATGTAGGAGAAAAGCATCTTTCTGCAAGTTTTAGCTTTGGAGTTGTGTGTCTTACCTGCATTCTTTCCTGCAGCAAAGCTTACTGGCAAACCAGATGGATTTTGGTAGCTGAGAGTGCGTGCATGGTCTCTGGTTGTCTTTCGTGAGACCCATCAAAATACTTGGTGATTGGAATCTTCTGTAGCTAAAATGAGAATTGAACCCAGCCATTTTTAAAAAGGAATTGGGCCATTTCATCTGGCACAATTAGGTCTCTGTTGTTCCAAAATAAACTCTGCTCCTCTTATAATTTAATGCTTTCCTATTCAAGTGTTGTGGCAAAAACTTACTTGGAAAAAAGGTGGCACACAACAGTGAGCAGACGGAAAATTTGGGGATTCAGACAATGTAGTACAAACCCCCTTCTTATTTCTTTTTATTCCTTGAAGTTCATTAGCATTGGTTTATGATGGTGAGAAGTCTTACTGGAGTATTTGTCTCTTCCCTCTGCTCTGATAAGTAATTAATTTCTTGTTAATTCTTTGGGTGCCTTATTTGGATTATTCAAACTTAATATCTTTTCTTTGATTTCTTAGTATACCAGTTTCTGTGCATCTTTCCTAATACGAGGTAGACAACTAGCTTATGGGCTCCACTTTTCCAAGGCCAGGGTTCCAGGAGGCTGCATTATCTTTTCAACTTGTCTTGGGAGCTGTGTTACCCACAGCTGGTTGTCTTTCAGTATCATAGTTGTCAGATTTCTGCATAAGTAAATGGTTGCATAAGGGAATTAAGAAGCGTTTTTATTGAATTAATTTTATTTTAGTTTTTATTAAAAGGGTGAGCAGCTTGGGTTACTGTAACCTATTGCTCTGTGTGGTCATCTCCCTTTATTAATTTTTCTGATTACTGTTACTCCACTGTACTGTCCTTGGTCCTGGGCATACTGTGTCCTGCTGACGGTTCATCACCGATCCTGATTTCTTCTCTGTCCTTTGGTGCACTCTCTGTGTTAGTGATGGGAAAATTGTGGATGGTAACGATGGACTGTGATCCGTAGATGTAACCAATGGACAGAGGCTCTATTGTAGTGTAACTCTCTTTTATCTGTGGATGTGACTGCTGGACAAGCCTCTAATCTTGTGACTATATGCAATGTAATAACTGAATGTTAAAGGGAAGAGATTAGAAGAAGCAAGTAGCGAAATGGATCTCTACCCCACATTGTGAAACTGGGCTGTGTGCCACTGCACCTTGGAGGGTGGGGGAAAGTCATTGTCTAAGTGATTGTGTAAGTGATGAAGAGGAGAGAGGATGAAGTTACGACCCTCAGGGGTCTCAGATAACCACTTTTCCTGTTACAGTGCACGTGCAGTGGGGGTTTTGCATTACATCACTAAGGGCATGCTTTCCCTGCCTCCTGGCACATACTGGCACTACATGACAGGATGCATAATGTGTGTAAGTAACCCAGAGCTTTGACACGGCATGGTGACCAATTTCGGCCAACGCTCCCGTCGCGGAGATGTCCGCTCAGTATGGGTGCCTTGCCGTCTCAAGATCCGGACTGCCTGCTACCATATCTAGTGGGGTCGATGGCACGCGTGTAAGTATTATGCTTTTGCTACGCCAAGTGCTAAATCATGAACTGCTTCTGATGTTATAGTACAGTTAATGAATTATTTTATATATATATATATATATGTGTATGTATCAGTGTATATATTTTATTCATTGCTGCACCTCAGTCCGTCAAACCTATCAGCAACACTCTCGTAACCAGTTTAAGACAGATGAAGACTTTAGTACTGCCAGAAAAAAAGTCTCTGTCAGTACCTCGTGTCAGCAATACTGCTCTTGTGTTCACACGGTGAACAAATGTTTAACTTGTGGCTGGATCAGAGGAGTGATCTGGCTAACCATACAGCTCCATTGTGGGTATCATGTGCTGGCTGGGCATGTGTGGCTTAGTGCAGAGGTGAAAAGAGGGCCCACCTCATTCTGCATTAACATTAAATTGAATTTTTCCTGAAGTGCATCACAGAATGTTAGGGGCTGGACTCAATCTCCGGAGGTCCCTTCCAACTCCCCTGCCAGAGCAGGACCATAGAATCTAGCACAGGTCACACAGGAATGCATCCAGATGGGCCTTGAAAGTCTCCAGAGAAGGAGACTCCACAACCTCTCTGGGGAGCCTGTTCCAGTGCTCTGTGACCCTCACAGTGAAGTTCCTCCTCATGCTGAGGTGGAACCTCCTGTGCTGTAGTTGATATCCATTGTTCCTTGTCCTATCACAGGATGCAAGTGAGCAGAGCCTGTACCCTCCCTCTTGATCCCCAGCCCTCAGACATTTATAAACATTTATTAAATCTCCTCTCAGTCTTTTCTCCAGACTAAAAAGCTCCAGGGCTCTCAGGGCTCTCCTTATGAGGCAGTGCTCCAGTTCTCAGTCATCCTGGTAGCCCTCCGCTGGACTCTCTCGAATAGATCTCTGTCCCTCTTGAACTGGGGAGCCCAAAACTGGACACAGTATTCCAGGTGTGGCCTCACCAGGACAGAGTAGAGGGAGAGGAGAACCTCCCTCTGCCTGCTGGACACACTCCTCTTAGTGCACCCCAGTCTCACTCTTGTAGCCACTAGCTTGTTGTAAAGAGCTGCTGCTGAGGCAATGCTACATAGCTTGTCTCTATTAGAAGTTTAGATAGTTTTCAGCAGATCAGCTGTCAAGTCTTCTTAAGGCTTTAAAAAAAAAGTTGAACAGCTTCTGCTTTAAGTCAGACTTACAGAACCATGCAAGACTTAGCTAGAAGCAGAACGTATTTCAAGTTTCCTAAAAGAATAACATACTGCAGATGTCATGTCCTTGGAGAAACTGTGTTGCAAAGGAGCTTGGATGCCATATCCATGGGAGGTTTAAACAAGCTGACTGCTGGCAGACAGGTCCTTGGCCTGTCACTTGCATTAGCTGTGTCTTCCCAGTTTTCCTTACTGCTGTCACGAGTTGGTAGAAAAGCTAGCCCAATGTAAAAAGTGAGGAGTGCTGAGGAAGGACCAATAACTTGAAGCTTGGAGGCAGGTGGGCAAGTGGGACTCTGGCAGTCAGTGGTCAAAAGGACTTAGGCCACCTTGGGCTTGCAGCTTTAGCTTCTTCATAAAATGTGTAGGCAGAAATAGGTGTTCCTAGGAAAGAACAACGAAACTGCATTTTTAATGTCCTATTTTTTTTGTGTGTGTGTGAGAAACAAGTTCAAGATTGCATGTAAGATCTCTAGATAATAACATAGTAACTGGTGCATTTTTATGCTCTTTGAACTTCACTGTTTGCATTTCAGAAGGGAAAATTTTACATATTGCAGACTTAATAAGCACAATATTTTCACGCTGCAGGAGCATTGATTTCTGGGTGGCTTTGTTTATCTGGGCCTCTATATAATGTATAGGACAAAAAAAGGGTGCAGACGCATTGTTAGGTCTTAATTGTGGATTTTATAATCAACCTCTCAAAATCTGTTTCCTAATCTTGTCTATTTGATTTTTGTAATGCTACACTAAACTGTGCTATAAAACTGTGTTTTTTAGTAGCCAACATTTGTTAACCAAGCATAAAGAAATTGATCATAGCTGAAATTCTGCCTTCCCTTTTAGGCTGCCAACATGACGGCTGAAGAAACAGTGAATGTTAAAGAAGCTGAAATAATTAAACTCATACTGGATTTTCTGAACTCAAGAAAACTTCATATCAGTATGCTGGCACTTGAGAAAGAAAGTGGGGTCATTAATGGCTTGTTTTCAGATGACATGCTTTTTCTAAGGTAGGACTTGTTCCTCTGGTGCTTAGATACCACATATACTGAAGTGTGCAGTCAGACTGTGATTAAGTGGGCAGCCACAACAGAAGGTCTCATGCCCTCATCTTAATCTGCTGCTTTCTAATCCCACTTCTGTGGGTCAGCCATGCATTGTGTATGAGCTTGAGCTTTCAAGTTGATGACACCTTTCCATAGGACACTTGCAGTTGCTGACTAGGCATCATCAACATAGGTTGAGTTTGATTTGTTTACAAATTTTTGTTTGTTTGTTTGCTTGTTAATTCATTTAACAATATGAAAGGGGACTCTGCTGTCATCAGGGCATGAGAGCTGGTATCATTTGCCATTTGAGATGTTGTCCTCAAAAGTATGAAAAGGAGTTGCTATAGATGCACACTGGTTTTTATCATTGCTGTTTTCTATTTTGTGCTAAAGGCACTTAGTGCCTTTGTAGAAGCAGGAGACAGTAATTCATTCAACTGTTCTTAAAACACTATAAAATATATTTTATCACTTGACAAGGCTTCTCACCTGGCTTTTCTTTTGAGTAAAGTTATGGATGTCGGAATAAAACGAAATGGAAGAACTATTAGATAAGAGTTATTAATCCCATTTGTTTGTTTCATTCTTAGCTTACTTGGATTATGCATCTGATAAGAAACTCAGCCCTTCCTTGTAGATCTGGGCCTTTCATAGAGAACTCTGTGTGATTGGAAGGTGTGAAGAAATTGAACACCTATGCAGTCTAGTCCCCTGGTTGTGGTGCTGAAACTCTTGTGCTGGCGTAGTTCTGCCAAGCTGTTCCCTTTACATTCTTAATATGGGACCTGTGTGTTTTCCCACTGATGTTACAAAATAGGTCCAGCAGTATTTCTTCAGTTAAAATGAACTCAATTTTAGTTAGCTTTCATTCTTCAGGATGTATTCGTTGAATCAATACATTTATTTGCTCTCTTTTTTTAATAAGAATTACAGGTAAAGCAGGAGACACAGGGACATTTTGTCGTTTCTGATATGCCTTTATAAGTAATGTTTGTCCTTCCAGTATGCAGGTATTTTTACAGAAGACTGAGGACTTGGATTTTGCTGTTATTACTAGTCGCATCAGTCATCTTGGCATCTGTGCGAAGCATTAACTTTTCAAACATGTTGATCATCTGTTTAAATTACTGTTGTCTATTTAAATGAGCTGCTTGCTTAGAAGGATGAAAGATGTTCTTGTCCACTGAAATTAAAGCAGTGACTTTCTTTCACTAGGCAATTAATTCTTGATGGTCAGTGGGATGAGGTTCTTCAATTTATTCAGCCTCTTGAATGTATGGAAAAATTCGACAAGAAAAGGTAAAATAGAACGTATGCCAGAGTTCCTTTTTTTCTGAGTTTTCGAAAATACATTTATTTCCAACTATTGTGTGTGAAAGCAATGGTTCTGAGTTTTTTCACCTGCAGTTTTTTGGGTTTTTTTGTTTGGTTGGTTTAGTTTTTGGTTTTTTTTTTTTTTTTTTTTTTGTTGTTGTTGTTGGGGGTGGTGTTGTTTTATTATTTTTTCTAACTCGTATACCATTACTGAAGTGTAAGTGGCTGCTCTATTGCATTTCTATTCATGAAATGGGTACGATTGCTACACTGTCTTTCTTATTAGCATCATAGAATGGTTTGGGTTGGACAGAGCCTGGTTCTGTGGACAGGGACACTCTCTACTAGATGAGGTTACTCAAGGCCGCATCCAACCTGGCTTTGAACACTTCCAGGGCAATCTGTTCCAGTGCCTTGCCACCCTCATGGTGAAAAATTTCTTGCTAAGGTCTAACCTAAGTCTAGCTTCTTCAGGTTTGAAGCCATTGCTCTTCATCCTTGTGACTTACATGCCGCTGTGAAAAGTCCCTTTCCAGCTGCCCTGTAGGCCTCCTTTAAATACTGGAAAGCTGCTCAGAGGTTTCCCTTGAGTCCTCTCTTCTTCAAGTTAAACAACCCCGACTAATATTTAATATGGACTTTAAGAGTCTTTTAATATTTTAATAATGTAATGTTTCTGAAACCAGTAATTGAAAAAGTAATATCCTGTTACAAAATAATGTTGTGGTTACCACTTTGTTAAAATTTGAGATTGGAATTCCTTGTCATTGCAGTTTCTATGCCTAATTCAGAAATTGCTTGTAAAATACCATGTTTGTTTCTGAAAGAATGGATCAAGACTTATATTTAACTTCTCACCTGCAGATTTCGTTACATTATAATGAAGCAGAAGTTCTTGGAAGCTTTATGTGTAAACAATGCCATGTCAGCAGAAGATGAGCCTCAGCATGTAAGAATTGTCTCTTGTTTGGGAATGTTTTTGTTGTCAAGAAGCCTCTTGAGATATTCTAATTGAAGGGAGAGCGGAAGCTCCCAGCACTGAATACATAAATTTTAGCTATTGCCAAATGGTTTCATAAACAATGGAAAAAATAACTGGTATCCTTTTGAAATTAGTGTGACTCCCATGTCTCATGGAGTTGTATCTAAAAGAGTTTCTTTGAAATGTAGCAGCACAGATCAGTGACTTTATGCAATGTTTGTGGTCCTGATCCTGACATTTACTTTAGGCTGTTAAGCTAAAGCACAGGGCTCTTGTTTGTTTGTTGGTTGGTTTGGTTTTGATTTTGGGGGGCCGGGGGGTTGTTGTGAGATTCTATGGGGTTTTTTTTTTTGTTGGGGTTTTGTTTTGTTTTGTTTTTCCAAAATTTGCTGAAGCAAGCCTTAAAATCACAGTAATTTATTGTCATAATTAGGACCAGGTTAAGAATTCTACTTTAGATTCATCTTGAACTTAATTTTTGTTACTTTTAGAGAGAACAGACACAATTATTTGGAGGGAACAGGTGCATTCACAAAGGACTGATTCAGTTAAATGTGCAAACAGCAGGAGTTGGGAACATAAGGTTTCCAATATGGAAAGAGACATTTTACTCAAATTGGCAAAGAAGGTGTGCAGATTGTGACATTAATTATTGTTACTCATTTGTGTTGGTTATGCAGGAATACCAAACCAAATGTTAATTAGGAAATTAAAAATGAAGAGTGGCAGTAGCTCTAAGATAATTTCATTTTCAAAACTTGATTTTAATTCTGTCCCATTGCACATACATTATACTAGAGGGGTTTCTTGTGATAGTACAGAGAAAGCTAAAAGCAAATATGTTGTTGGAGTTGTAAAGGGAAAGTGTAGTATTCCCCTAATCAATCAAGCTGTATACTTACACTAGATAGCAGTAGAGAAGAAAAAGGCACAGACTGATGTCGTCTTTTTTTTGTTTGTTTGAATGTTACCAAGTGTCTTGGCATGTTGTGGATGAACAGCTGCTGTGTTGAGCAGATATTAGGTAACATGGGAGTTTTTATTACTTAAAAAAAAATAATTGAAACTGAAAATGCTATGCTACCTGTATTTAACATGGTTCTTGGCTTTTAGCTATCAACAAGCTTCATACTGAAGTCTTTGATTCATTTCAAGGGCTTCTGAGAACCTTTTGAATTTTGGTTAAGAACAGAAAATACCAATAGAAAGCCAACTCAGGGTTGCTAATCACTGGAAACTAGAGAACTCTGCAAGCATTTTATAACTTATGTCAATGGCTTTTCATAGCAATAAAAAAAGGGGAAAGTAAGTTAGTTGGCTTTGAGAAGTGGCCTTCTGTGCTACAATAGGATCAAAGCTGTTCATCTACAAATTGAAAATTATAATATCAAACATGCAGTGGCGTGAGAAACTTCTGTAAATCCATGTGAAAAGAAAAAACACTGGGGGGGTGGGGTGTGATTTTTAGAAAGTCAGAGCATCCAGAAATTTGACTCTAACTACATTTGCATCAGCAACTTTGGACTATGTTGTTTTAATTAAGCACAAACAGTAATAAAGGAATGGTAGCCAAGAAACCCTGCTACTGCCTGCTTTTCTTCAACGAACTGTTTTATTGTAGAAACACATCCTGCAAAGTACCCTGCTAATGTTACTCTTTCTGCAGCTGGAGTTTACCATGCGAGAGGCTGTGCAGTGCCTACACGCGCTGGAAGAATATTGTCCCTCCAAGGAAGACTACAGTAAACTCTGCCTGCTGCTGACGCTGCCGCGCTTGACCAACCACGCGGAATTCAAGGACTGGAATCCCAGCACTGCGCGGGTTCACTGCTTTGAAGAAGCCTGCGTCATGGTAGCAGAGTTTATTCCTGCTGATAGGAAACTGAGTGAGGCTGGCTTCAAAGCAAGTAACAATCGTTTGTTTCAGCTTGTAATGAAGGGATTGCTTTATGAATGTTGTGTGGAGTTCTGTCAGAGTAAAGCGACAGGAGAAGAAATCACAGAAAGTGAAGTGTTGCTGGGCATTGATCTCCTGTGTGGCAATGGGTGTGATGACTTGGACCTTAGTTTATTGTCGTGGCTGCAGAATCTGCCAGCTACTGTTTTCTCTTGTGCTTTTGAACAAAAGATGCTTAATATTCACGTTGATAAACTCCTCAAGCCTACAAAAGCTGCATATGCTGATCTTTTGACACCTCTTATCAGCAAACTTTCTCCTTACCCATCATCCCCCATGAGACGGCCTCAGTCAGCAGATGCTTACATGACCCGCTCCTTGAACCCTGCCTTGGATGGGCTTTCCTGTGGATTAACCAATCATGATAAGCGAGTCACAGACCTTGGGACCAAAACTTCTCCAATGTCTCACTCTTTTGCGAATTTCCATTACCCGGGAGTACAGAACCTCAGCCGAAGTCTCATGCTTGAGAATACAGAGTGTCACAGCATTTTCGAAGAGTCACCTGAGCGGTAAGCACAACTGTAGTTGTTGTGTTTTTTACATTGGCTTATGTTACGCTTCATGTGAGGTTTCTTACCTGCATTGGAACTTCGAACACAGTTGTAATGTTGAAGCATAATTTGATTGTTTAAATCCTGTTGCAATTCTCTGTTCAGAAGCTGTTTTCTTCCTTACGCTTTTAGGATCAAAGTACGTCTTCATATTTGTTCTTGAGCCTTACAGGTTCAGTCTGTGTTTTCTCAAAGCTGAAATCCTAGCAGGGAGTGCAGTATGCTCTAGTTAATGTAATAGAGTCTAGCTAAGGTTTGTGTTCAGTATTAGTGAATTCTTTCATTCCAGATAAATAGATGGAGACAGTGGAACAGCTGTAGCTCTCTTCTTTCCCCATCTCATTCTGTCCTCAAGTGCCTGTAAATTTTGGCCCTGGCACCATAGATAATTATGTGTACTTCCAAAATTTACATACAGAAACAATCCTAGTGAAGTCATGAGAAATTTGCTGTTACCATACCATTCCTCTGTTGCTTAAACTGTTAGAATAGTAGTTCAGAATTGTTTTGGAAAATGGTAGGTAAATATTTAAGCTGAATAAGACAGCTGTCAAGTATTATACTTTTTATATTGGACATGGAGATAGTCAGGTTATGACAATGGTGATTGCTATTAATAACTCCTTTCAATGCAATGTAGACTGCTTTCTGAAGAACTAAAGGCTTTATCAAAACATTGCGGTTCTTACTATCTGAGAGAAGTCCTGGTAAGCAGGAGAAATGATACTTGTAAATTAAAAGTTGATGTTAATGGTTTTGCCTGGCCTTTATTTTGATCAGCAGTTCTGTCACTTTCTAAATGCTAAATCCATACTTCTCTGCAAAGCAGCTGTAAGCTTTTTTGCCTTTTAAGAGAGCCAGGTGTGTAACTAGTACTGAGCTTGGGTGTACTGGCCAGCAGAAGACACTTTGAGAGCTGTGCCATTCAATCCTGGCCAGTTTGTGACCTTGTCTATTAGTTTTGCCTTACAACCATGTTATTTATCTTGTGTTAAGTTCAGGAACATCTGTAAGTAAACTCAATAAAAAGGAATCAAACACCATTACACTGAAGCTAGTTCACCAATGATAATGGAAATGTTTACAGTAGTGAATGTTTTTAATACATTATCGTAATGTTTGTGATGAAAGGAGCCATTTTATTTAGTTCCAGGTCATTCCTTTTAAATCTTTGGTTTTACCAGCCTCTTCACAACTGGATAGCTTAAGTGTTAATGGCAGTGTCCCTTGTGTTATGCTGGTAAAAAGTGCACCTTCTGAGGATACTAATGAATGGCACTTCCTCAATTTTTACTTACCTGTATGCACAAACCTTAACATTATGTCTGTGTATCCCAGGGTCCAATGTTAAAACTGATTCTTGAAAGCTTTTTTCAATATTAGTGGACAACAATGATTCTGCACAAGTGGAGTTTTGTGATCTAAATAAAGTGATAAATTGCTGCTGTTCTTTTTCTTGGGATTTTCATGTGGTGTTAAGTTTAATGTTCTTAATGTGGTTGACTTTGGGTTATTGGGTTTTTTGTTTATTTGTTTGTTGAGTGGTTTGGTGGGGTTTGGTGTTGGGTTTTGTTCAGTTGGTTTTGGTTGTTTTTTGGTTTCGTTCATTAATACCCCTCTTGAAGGTTAGAATTATGTTAAGGAGACAGACTCATAATTTTTAAGTAGGCATTGCATTTCTCAGAAGCAAAATCAACTTCAGATTAAGTGTCCAACATAAATAGCAATATTTGCAAAGGTGGAAGCTGGGAACTTGAGCTTTATGCAGATCTGACCCTTGCTTCCTCTTGCATGTGACAAAAATATGGTATTTCTTTTAAAAGTTGTAGTCACAAGCGATTACTTAGCTTTTAGTCAACTAATTTACTTTATTATACAGGGATACCCAAAAAATTTAGAGCAACTTATGAAAGAGCTTTCCTCCAAATCAGTGAATCGAGGACTTTGACAAAAGTGAAGTTGGGAATCCAGGGCTTTTAATTGAGTTCTGCAGACTTACTGATGGTTAAAGCATTCTGGAGAAAGTTCTATGCAGAAATATTTGTAAAATACAAGGGTTTGAAAATGACTGGCTGTTGTTGTTAGGTGTTTTATTTTGTTAGTGTAACCCATTGCAAGTGGTATTTTTTTCTTAAGCAGTTATCTTCAGTTTGTGACTTCAGGAGTCTGCACGCTTGTGTTACCGTGTTTTACTCTAAGTAAGGTGGTGGGGT
Source organism: Indicator indicator (assembly GCF_027791375.1). Classification (NCBI taxonomy): domain Eukaryota; kingdom Metazoa; phylum Chordata; class Aves; order Piciformes; family Indicatoridae; genus Indicator; species Indicator indicator. The sequence goes on from NC_072019.1 coordinate 4,484,239, forward strand.
TGATGTCCTGGAGGTGTTTAAGAAAAGACTGGATGAGGCACTTAGTGCCATGGCTTAGTTGGTTAGATAGGGTTGGGTGATTGGTTGGACTTGATGATCTTGGAGGTCTCTTCCAACCTGGTTGATTCTGTGATTGTCTTTCTCTACTTACCAGGGGATTTTCTACTCTTAATGTTGCTTATTTAAGCTTCTTTTCTTTTCCATGCTGCTGCAAGAAGTGATACTCCTGTGGAGCCACAGCATCCTATCAGCAGTGAAACTCAGTGCCAGAGTTCAGTTCCAGAAAATGAACAACGCAGTGGAGCACAGAGTCATGGATCAGCCAAGCAAGAGAAAAATGAGGTAGTGGTTGTTTGTTGAAAAATAATGAGGTTCTTTGAGCTGTGTTCTGATCACTTCATAATGATTTGCTGTTGTGTTGAGGACTTCATGCATGACAATGGGTTGCTTTCAATCTTGTTCATACTGTAGTGAAAATACCATATTGCATCTCATGTAACAAACTACTGAGAATGTTTTTGCTGTTGTATAAAGTTCTGTTGTCATTTGAGTCTGTAATGCAGCTGATTAGCATGCCTTCCCATGTCAGCAGTTTGGATAAGCTGTTATGTGTATCTTAAAACCAAAACCCACACACCAACAAAAATACAATATTTTGTAGTACTCAAAGCCAGCAGTGTTAGTTTAAACAATGCTTTAAAATTTTCTTAGTGAGGAATCTGGCATGTAGCCTGCAATTTCTGGTGTTCACACCAAGTTTTATAGGTCATCTTACATCATTTTCTGTCTAGAACTCAGAGAAATTAAAATTGGATAACTTCCTAGTCCATGTATCTTTTGCTATTTATAATTCAATAGCATAACCCTTTTTGGATTCCTTTTAGAAGACTTGTGCCTTGCTTATCCTTTTTTACTTTTTTTTCTTTTCTCCTTAACAGCAATATGGGGAAAGTGCAATAATAGTTAAGTAGAAAACAAGGAAAATGGTTACCTTTTCCACCATTTTTCCCACATTTTCAAATGTCTCTTCAATAATGATAAATAACCCAGAGAATGTAGTCTATTTTGTTTGCAGACTCCAGCTGGATCTTCTTAAGTAAATTTTGTGTTGACTTGTATGTGGTACTAAAAATCAGTCTAGTCTTGACAAGGCTGTGTTCTTGTCGACTCTGGATATTTAAGTGAGTCAACGGGGCCTACTGGAGGATTAACCCAGTCCTCTGGACTCGAGGACTTAACTCCCTTCAAGAACTTTGCTGAGTAACCTCTCTGCTGCAACAGTGTTATATATGCACATTGGGAATAAGGGGAGAGAGGAAAGAGCTTAGCTCTGTTATGTATAAATGGGCAGGCTTCAAAAGGCAAAAAAAATGGTCACACAATTTGTATGAGGGGATGAAGACAGGAGATGCTGTGCTGTAAGTGAAGATGTTGGCCAGACTACTCTACATGCGTAGAAAAGAATCTAATACCTAATCTAATTTCACCTTGTTTTGTTTACCACATCTTGGTGCTTTATGTGTACAGCTGTGCTATAGTATGTAAGAATAAGAAGATTGTATGTAGAGGGGAAGAGACTGTGAGAAAGGAAGCTCAGGTATTTTTGTTTAGTCTAGCAAGTAAGACATTTTAATGTTAGAACAAGAGGGGTCTTCTGAAGTATGGTTGAGCCACTTCAACAGTGCAGACTAGCAGTGATTCTCTTTAATGTGTAAGTTGTAGCTGGTTTTAAGGAAGAAGGAAAGCATCACTCCTCAGGTGAATGTGTTGGCCTTTTGATGCCTGTATTGAAATAACCAACTGGAAAGTAAATGTTTAGGTTGAAGACTACAATTATTTAATTTTCATTAGCGATTCTAATTTTTTTTTCAGCTTCGTGATTCAACAGAGCAGTTTCAGGAATATTACAGACAAAGGCTGCGTTACCAGCAGCACTTAGAGCAGAAGGAGCAACAACGACAGCTGTACCAGCAAATGCTCTTGGAAGGAGGTGTAAATCAAGAAGATGGAGCTGACCAGCAACAGAATCTTACTGAACAGTTTCTTAACAGGTCAGGGGGTTTCGTTGATTGTCTCTCCACCCACTGGTATCCCTCCTCAGGTGCTCATAATAACCTGGTTTGGCGGTGGTCTTCTTTTCCTTCTCATTTGTTATTAGATCGATCCAGAAACTAGGGGAATTAAATATGGGTATGGACAGTCTTGGAAATGATGTACAGACACTTAGCCAGCAGTGTAATGGGAGCAAAGGGAATGCATCTACCAATCCAGCAACTAACTTCACATCAGCACCTTCAGATGGTGGTCAGAGGATAACGACTGATAGCCAGAATGTTAATAGCAGCACTCCTCGGAAGCATGGGGCAGCTAATCAGATACCCTTCCCTGAAGAGTCACCTGTGCAGGGCAGTCAAATGTAAGTCACTTGAGACTGTTCGGGATTGGATGTAACATTCTCTTAGTACTGTGTTAGGAGCTGGTTTTATTGTTCATTACCAAATGAATCTGGCATTGAGTAGAGATCTTTAGCTCACAATCAGTGTTTTCTATATATGTTTATAGGGATTATAAAATCCTTGTTTTGATAGCACACATGAGAAATGGTGGGTTTATTTGGTTTACCTTTTGCACTTAACTTAGAGTTTCAGACTTTTTTTTTTTTCCCCCCCTTCCATCTTATGTGTACAGTTCTTGATCTATTTTGTGTTCTATTAAGTTTCTGGAAGTTATTTTTATGAAATACAAACTAGATGGAGAGAGGGGTGCAGGGCAGAGTGGGAACTGGATTTTTTTTTTTCTGCTAGCCAAAGGTATTGCTGACCTGAAAGCAACAACCTGTTTTCCACATCTGTGTATATGTGTGTTATGGAATGAAAACAGGTATTTTTAACTTGCGTTCACTTGTTCAGTGTCTGAAATTGATGCAAAACCAACAACCTCTTGTAAAAATAATAGTTTAATGATAAATAATCACAGATCTGACACTTGTCCATACAAACTAGTTCTGAGACTGAAACTGTAACTGTAGTCCAAAAAATACTTATAAACAAACCTGTCCCTGCTTTTGATTGTTGTTTTTGTTTGTCGGTTGGTGGTTTTTTTTCTTTCTTCTTATGATTTTAAATTCTTCACCAAATCAAAAACAGTGCATCAGAACATACTGTCACTCAGTCACAGACAGAAGACTCTTCAGGGAATTTAAGTAGGACAAGAGGTGATGAGGTGAGTTTCCTTGCTGTGCTTTACAATTTCTGGTTTCATAAGATGCAGTATTTACTCCTGAGTATGTGACACCCTCTCATTGGTAATAGATATTTAGAATGAACTTTGGTTGATCAGTACCTAAGAGTCACAGAATGATTGAGATGGGAAGAGTCAGCTGGAGAGTTGAGTCCAAACCCACTACTCAAGGGCCAGTGAGAGCAGGTTGCTTGGGGCTGGGTCTAGTTGGGTTTTGAGTATCTCCAAGGATGGAGACTATATCATCTGTGGACAATATATTCCCACCTCTGACCACTCTCATTGTGTTGTATAAACAACAAAAGAATGTATATTGAACTTCCTATATTTCAATTTGTGTTCGTTGCCTGTTGTCCTTCCACTGGGTAGCACTGAGAAGAGTCTTGTTCCATCTTCTTTACTTCTTCTGTTAGGTATTTATATGCACTGATGCAAATGCTGTGTGTTTGGGGTTTACACACACACATTCTATGCCCAAAAAGCCCTTCTGATCTCAAGGGCAGAGTCCCCGCTCTTTCAGCTTCTTGTACAACAAAGGTTCCAATGGGATGCCTTTGACAGCCATTGTTTTATGTCTTTCAGGTTGAAACTTTGATTGTTGGACACCAGTCAGTAGGGAAATGACTTTGCAATAAGTGCATTCCAAAATTTCTGCATCAGAGAAATAAATATCAAAACTTCAGAAAGGTGTTACTGAAGTAGTGAGGAGGATGACGTAATAAAGCTTAGCCTAATTTAATCATTACTTCTTATCATCTAAAGAACCAGCTTTTCATCCTGATGTTTAGTATTACATGTTTTAGAAACCATGTTTATGACTTGGACTGTATCCAGTGAAAATGTGAGTTTGTTCCCTTTGCAAGTTTCACAGAGATCAAACAGGTTTACTCGGAAATGTCTGAGATGGGCTGTTTAGTACAAAAGTTGTTGGAAGCCTGGAGGGAGAATAAGAAAAGCTAATCCAATGTTAGATGTAAAAGGGAATTGAAGAAAAGAAGTTTTTTAAATATGCTGTTCCCTGACATGGAGTAGATGCTGTTACACAGATCTCTAATTTGAATAGTTTTGCCTGGTGCTGCTACTTACTGATACTTTGGTTTTACAGTCATGTGTGCTCTTGAGTGTCCAGTCTTAGGCTGAAGAACCTAATTTGACTCTTACTCTTGTACACAGGAGGACAAATCAAAAAAGCAGTTTATTTGCATTAATACTCTGGAAGACACACAAGCTGTTAGAGCTGTAGCCTTTCATCCCAGTGGCAGTTTATATGCTGTTGGCTCCAACTCTAAAACGTTGAGAGTTTGTGCCTATCCAGAAGTAATTGATCCAAGGTAAGAATGTTCACACAGTAATTTCTTTGTCTGTATCAAAGTGCTTCTTTCTTCTATAGCTACTGATGTCTGTATGCTTCATACCTCTTCTTTTGTTGTCATAAATGGTGCTATGTTCTCCTTTGATACCTGAACTGTCAAACAAAAATGAGTTCTGCTGATATTTTTATGGGCTGCTTTTTTGCTTTCTTCCATTACTGGCAAAGGGCATTGCCATAATACACTTCTATAAGGAAAGGTGTGGTTATTTTTGTCTCAGCAGATGGGATTTTTTGTGTTTTCTGTGATGGCTTCTGGTTCTGATATTCCAGCTGTAAAAGTGGGAGAAACCATGTCTCAATTCCAAGCCAGCACAAGTTGAACTGCTTGAGATGCAGTTTCTGCACGAGGACAGACTTAGCATTAAAGAAAGCAATATCTTCAACTTTTACAGCAATCTTTGCCAGAGTATGTCTGTTGGCCTGTTACTATCAACATTGTTTTCCTAATCCTTTTTGTTCCTTGACAGGAAAAGTGCTGTTTCTGAGTTACTGTATACCTAGGATTTTCTTTGTTCTTTTCACCCATTTTTTTAATAGGAGGAGGTAAAATATTTTTTTTTTCACCTGGAAATAAATACTGACATCTAAATAACCATCTCCTTGTCTCTGCTCCAGTTACATTGTTTTCTTGGAGTAGGGGAAAGTACAGGCATCTAAAACTTCAGTTTCAGAATGAGCTACAGGCATGCACAGTGACTTTATTTGGGACACTTTCCCAGTTTAGGACGAACATTCAGGCTTCCAAAGTGTGCAAGAAGTGATCTGGGTTTGTTGATTTTTTTTCTTTGTCCTCTGTAAACCTCATCAGTAAGGTAGCCTTTGAAGTTAAATTCCAAACTCTTTACTGACAATGCATGAAAGGATAAAAGTTGACTTTTTTGATACCTAATGCAAGATGACTTGCTGGGGTTGAAGCCCTGATGACTTCCTCTTGATAGGTAAACAGTGCAAAAACCCCTTTGAGTGGAATGGATGTTTCTTTCCTAACTGACTGGTCTGCTCTCAGACAGCTTGTTATTCTAACCATAGGGAAAGGTTAGATTGATTGCAACCTTAGTCTCTAGTTACAGTGCATGATCTCATATGACAAGTGACATAGTGCAGCTGGAATACTGAGATTTCCTTAATTCTGGACTTGTGCTTCTTCCTCTCACTGTTCTCTTCACAATGCATACAGTCTGTCACAAATATTTCATCCCAGGATTTACTGGTCAGCAGAGAGATCACATTATCTTCAAGATTCTAATCTTTGTAACTACCTGATTCTGGACACCCATTCAAAATTTTACATGTTTGTTTCAAAAAGCTATAATTGTGTAGAATATCAGCTATGGAGCAGTTTTTTAATTATGCATCAGATTTTTGTTGGGACTCTTTTCTTGTCCTCCAAACTGATTTATAAGTCAGGACTAGTTGGTTTTGAGGCATTTTTCTGCTCTCTAAAGGTATAATAGTAGTGTGGTTTGGTTTATTGTTTTGGGGTTTTTTCATTTCTTCGTTTTTGAGATTAAGCACCAGTAGATGCACACTACAGTACTGCAGATGTTGCTGAAGTAACCACAGTGCTTCCACACAGCTGATTGGCAGCATGTGGTCTCCGGGCACGTGCTCTCATGTCCTGACACAGTGATTCTCATCAGCAGCCTCCACCTCTTCACACATGCTGGGAATCCAAACTCAGAGTGTGATCTAAGGCATTATACCATTTAGGAAGCTACACAGTGTGTGTTGGATGGTGATCCTGGTTTAGGCTGATCTGTCATGGATTTTTTTTCTCTGGCAACAAAATAAAATTTGCCTTCATGTGGATTTATTTTAGCATTCTTTACTAAAGCCATGTTTATCTCAGAAGTTTTTAAACAGACTTAGATGACTTTCTTTTGTTTTTTCTCTCTCTCGCCTGTTCAAGCGTTTATAGTATGTTTCTGAATTTTTCAGTAGTGATTTGATGTGTTGAATTTCTGTTCTTGATGTTACTGGAGTGAATATTGATGGAGTTTGGTACAGCATTACTTTATCTTAAACTTTTCTCTGTTCCCATAGCAGATAATAATATTGTAGGAATGTAATTGATTGAAATAGAGGAAGTGTACATCAGTGGAACTGTTCCTGTTATTCCAGCCATGTGTAGAGCTGATCTGGTTTCAGAAATAAAAATGCATGGTATGTTTAGATCCTGTGAGGACTGCTATGTACAATGGTGAATGTGTCCTGCACAAACTGTGCTATTAGGTTTTCTAGTAGATGAGTGAAGCTTTGAGTGTCACTTGATTCAAGAAATTGTATCCAATATATAGCTCACAATTATGAACATTTATGAGTCTTTTATTTCTTTGTACGTTTTTGTTGGTGGTTTTCATACATTTTTCTGTGTTTTCCCACAGAAGGCTCACACAAGTCTCTTTCTTGATCCTTTAACCCCTTTAAGTGCTTGATGAGTCCCACTCGTCCTGACAGTGAAGATGGCATTATCCAACTTTTTTGGATAAAGCAAATGTTTATTGTTAGAGTAGTACAGGCACAACAATATCCTCAAACTCAAGTACATAGAGCCCATTCACATAATGCTGTCATGCCAAACACAGTCCCCACTTAGGGATTATGTCTGGGGTGTGAGAAACTGGAAGAGAAACACCTTCCTGCACATATACAGAGAGGTTACACAAGCTTCTGTCAGGAGTATGGATTTTCTAATTTGCTGCCTGATAGTTTAGTCCCAGACCCAGGCTTTAGCCATGCCAGCTGCACTGTGTACTCACACAGTGCATTCCTTTATGAGCTTACTTGATCCACTGTTGATTAATTGGACTAAAGCAAATTCAGAAGTGACTACAGAATCAAGATGTTGGAAGCCTGATAGGTGTAGAGCAAAATCCCACCGTTTTGAGGACTCTGAGGATAAGGCTTCATTGTGATTAGCTAGCCATTACTCTGTTTTATACATATTCAACTCTCCATAGATGAGGGGACTGTTTAAGGGGTTTTTGTATGTCCAATAATAAATACAATGAGATGATAAAAAAATGAGAAAATGGGATGGAGAAGATCCATTTGTTTTGTCTTTAGAGCATTTGTATGTGTTTCAGTGTAAACAGTCACATGTATTTTGTGCTACCCAAACTAACAGAAAAGCAGTGTTTTCAATTTAGAATATGTTGTTTTTACAAATAAAAGGAAACTGGGTATTTTTTTTTCTTCTTTTTTTTCCCTAGTGCTTACAGTGCTCCTAAACAACCTGTAGTTCGCTTCAAAAGGAACAAGCATCATAAAGGATCAATCTATTGTGTATCCTGGAGTCCCTGTGGACAACTGTTAGCTACTGGATCTAATGATAAATATGTGAAAGTATTGCCTTTTAATGCAGAAACTTGTAATGCAACAGGTAGTGTGTGTGTATGTGTGTTTATTTAGTTTAAGAACTTCATTTTGACGATTTGGCAAAATTGTTCAAATTGCATTATTATTAGGTTTTGTCATTTTCACTTTAATGCTTTTCAACTTAGTCTGTTTTCCTTTTCACCATCACTGTAGTCTCTGTCCAAAAAAAGAGCCACTGAGGGACTGGGGATTATCTTTTGGGCTTTTACTTGATTTGGGGTTTTTGTACGTTTCATTTTGGTTTTGTTTTATAAGACTCTGGTATTGTGTTGTCTTCTGGTAGTTTGTCATTTTGGTTTGAATTTTTTTCCCCCGGGTATGTTACAACAACCAAATTTTCTTACCCAGTTCTAGTTCTTGATTGTCAGTAGGAATTGATTTCTGGTTCCCCTTTTTCTTGATGAGTTTTGTCATCTTCTCCCCCATCTTAGAAGTCTAAGGCTTCTCTCACAGCAAATACTATTTTCCAGGCCTAACCCTCCTAATCAATACACTGAATATGACTCTCCTCCTTCCTGGTTTGAACTTAGGTGACCTTGTCCTATGTGGTTCTCAATGAACCTTCCCTCCTGGCAAAGAAAGCCCCTTCAGCTTACCATAGTTAACAAAAACAAGTATATGTCCTTCATAAACCTTGTCTGGAATGGGCTGTGGACGTGCTCAACATGTATTTTACAAAGCTTCAGAAACTGCAAGAAGCACAATCAACACTCAGAAATAAGGTTCACAGAGATTTTATTTGAACTATAGTCGCTGAAATTGTGTTCTATAGAAAGTGTGCAACAGTGTTTATAGTTATGCCCATGCCTAAAATATTCTATAGCTACTTTGAAGGTTGCAGCAGGTCTCATTTTGTTCCTTGATTATTTTTTTTTTTTTAACTATTGTTATTTTAGGACCAGATTTGGAGTTCAGCATGCACGATGGGACAATCAGAGATCTTGCTTTTATGGAAGGCCCAGAAAGTGGTGGTGCTATTTTAATAAGTGCTGGAGCAGGGGACTGTAATATTTACACAACAGACTGTCAGCGAGGACAAGGCCTGCATGCTCTAAGTGGTCACACTGGTATGTATGTTGTTGCTTCTTGCTCATGGTTTGTAAGTCTGTATTATTCTAATGAAGTTGTTGAGTTGGAGGGGTTTTTAATGTCTTGGTGTTTTTCTTTCTAGCAAGACTTTTTTTCTCTTTTTTTTTTTTTTTTTTTCCCTACCCAGATTGCTTATGAGGTGTCTGGGGGGAGATGGGGGGGTGTTTGTTTTGATTGGCTGTTGATTTAATGGAGAGAGTGCTGGCCTCATTCCAGAGAACACGCAAAGCTGAGTACTGCCTTACACTGTTGGCATTTCAGGTCATACAACGTGCTCATTTTCAGTAGGACTGTTAAATCTCTGAACACGCAAACATAATGAGAACTGCAGTGGTTCATTATTTGATTAATGGTGCTTAATCAAAAAAGTCTTCTTGTTCATAGGTCACATCTTAGCACTTTATACATGGAGTGGCTGGATGATTGCATCTGGATCTCAGGACAAGACTGTAAGATTTTGGGATCTGAGAGTGCCAAGCTGTGTTCGTGTTGTGGGAACAACATTTCATGGAACAGGTAAGACTTGCTACTGTGCTTTTGATCATTCCTGGTTTAAAATATACTACTTAAACATCCTTAAAATACACAGAGAATGTAGGAGGTTTTGTGCTGCAGAAGGGAGGCTTGGCTTTAGAAGGAGGAAGTTCTAAGGGTATCTTTACCTGTGGTGTGTTTGTTTTTTTTTTTTTTTAAGAAAGTAACATTTCTTTTCAAAAACTGGCTAGTTGTTGGCCTTGTGACTTTGGAACACTTCCACTGCATTGGAACAATACACAAGATAACTGTTTCAGAATCAAAGCCAAGGATGGGAAAGAGTAGCTATTTTTGGAAGTTTTCAACATACTCTAATCTGCCAAAGGTTTCTTAAGAACCACTTGGATTGGGATTTGCTTCTTGAAACAGTTTGAGATAGGGAGGAATTCCTTGCATTATTCTACATTATTTCATAAAGAGTGACTTTCTTTCCTGTCAAGAAACAGATACTTTCTCTGACGCAGCTTTGCTACCTTTCCAGCGTGACCTATGGCTTCAGAGTGTTGAGTACTAGAACATTAACATTTTCTCTGTATAAGATACCAGCATAGCTAGGGGTGTTCACCCTAAACCTTATACAGTGTATATTCCTATGTTCTAAAAGAACACTGACTGATTGCACAAATGTACACAAGTATCATGTGTGTTGTTCGGGGTGTTTGTCTCCTGCAGGAAGTGCTGTAGCCTCAGTAGCTGTTGATCCTAGTGGTCGTCTCCTGGCTACGGGCCAAGAGGACTCTAGCTGTATGTTGTATGACATTCGAGGAGGACGAATGGTGCAGAGCTACCATCCTCATTCCAGTGACGTCCGTTCTGTTCGCTTCTCTCCAGGGGCACACTACCTGCTCACAGGATCCTATGACATGAAAATAAAGGTGACAGACTTGCAAGGTAACTGCAAAGTATGCTAGGGTTATTTTCAATTTGGTGCTTCTGATGAAGGTGTAAGAACTTGGATCAAAGATCAGATCTTAGTTTAAAAGAAGAGAAGTTGTAGAGGTTTGAAGGGTTTGGGATGTAATCAGATGTTATCACAGAAACATTCAGGTTAGAAAAGACCCTCAGGATCACCAAGTCCAATTGGGAACTCTACCGGATGAAGTTCACATCTAAACCATATCCCCAATCAACACATCCAAATGACCTTTAAACGCATACAGGGTTGGTGACTCCTCCACCTCTCCGGGCAGCACATTCCAATGCCTGACCACTCTTGCTGGGAAAAAAACTTCTACTAATCTCCAGTCTAAACCTACCCAGTCATAGCTTGAGGCTATTCCCTCTTGTTCTATCACTGATTACCTGTGAGAAGAGACCAGCACCAGCTTCTCTACAATGTCCTTTCAGGTAATTGTAGAGCACAATGAGGCCTCCCCTCAGCCTCTTTTCCAAACTAAACAGCCCCATCTCCTTCAGTCATTCTTCATAAGACTTATTCTCCAGGCCCTTCACCAGCTTCGTTGCTCTTCTCTGCACTCATTTGTGATTGTGCACAACCGGCCAGTTGGGTTGCTAAGAACGTAAGGTACAAACTAAATCTTGTGTTTGGGAGAGAGTCTGATTATGGTAAAAGAATTCATGAACACTGTTCACTGAACATTGCCTGATGAGATGGCTGTTGCTTTGAGGCAGCATTTGTAAAAGTGACCCTGTAAAAGAATAAATCATCATGCTTATTTTCATTGGGAAGGGTTAAGAGAGATGGTATTAAGGCAATTAGTTACATGTGATAGTCTTAGACGATTAACTTATCATGTTGTGTAAAATTGTGTATTTAAAGTTGTCTAGCAATGCCTGAAAAACAGAACGTGGGGGCCTTGTGTTATGATCTATATGCGTGAGAAAGAGATAGCAGGGGAGGGCAAGTATGCTTCAATAAAAGGAAATCCATATGTAAGCTTTACTAAACAAACTGGGGAAAAAAAAACAACAGACAAAAGGGGGAGGAGGGGAAGAGGGAAAAAAAAAAGGAGGAAAAAACCCCGACCCAAAAAAAAAACCCCACACCACAACCCCAAAAATCTGGGATATAAATTTAAGAAATGAATGATTTCTCTTCCTCTGCCACAGGGGATCTCACAAAGCAGCTTCCTCTTATGGTTGTTGGAGAGCACAAGGACAAAGTTATTCAATGCAGATGGCATACACAAGATCTTTCCTTCTTGTCATCTTCTGCAGACAGAACTGTAACCCTTTGGACTTACAACGGGTAAAGTGCAAATAAAGGCAACCTATGCAGCTAAAGCACAGAGACCTGAGACTACAGAACTGTAAAAACAACGTAAAAACAGGCATTGAGAGAGCAGCAGTTGCGCAGGAGAGTGTCTTAGCAAGAGGAGGAGCACTTGTCACAGATTTTTCTGGTTTCTAGGAGGTCTTGGTGTTTTTAGTATATTCTTTTGCAGTGCTTTCAGTCTTCCATGTGAACTCATGCTGCTGTGACCTATTGTAGTCTTGTTGCCAAAGTCTATGAGAACTCTGACGTTGTCGATGTGCACTCAAAGTAACATGAATGATGTGTTTACAGTTTGGTATTAATTGCATTCCTTGGTCTTTGCCTCAATGAGAATTTTACAGAGAAACTTCAGTTGAACAACACTTTGAGTCTGTATGTAACTAGTTCCACACACATAAATAACTTCCACTGTTTTTTCAGATTTATTATATTCATCACTTCTCAACAAGAGGTCTGATTTTATAACATCTCCACAATTTCAACTTTTTTAATAATAAATTCTGAACTTCAAATGTGGTGAGGCAGTAACCACATCTTGGTTATGGTCCATTATGTAGTGTGGGTTTTTTTTCTTTCTTTTCATCTAAACTGGGGGAAATGTTGCTGGTTTTACAACATGACACTGTTTTGAACAAGCTAACATGTTGGAGGGGGAAAAAGTAAAATATTGAGGTTGGTTTGTTTGTTTGTTTTTCCTGTAGAAGCATACAATATTTTACTTTTTGAATGCAACAGAATACCTCTGTGTATCGTGTACTGTAGAAGAGAGCAGATTGGCAGCAGTTGTCACAGTGAGCTTAATGGCTATCAGGTTTTCAAGTAAAAGGGATACCATTAATGCTGTAATAGAAACCAGCATGGCTTAAAATGCTATGTCTGCATGATAATTTAAGAATGGTTTAAATTCCCAGTTCAGAAGCTTATCTGAATTTTATTTCTTGCACTGTTTATGTATGGGAAGTTGTTTTATTTCTACAAAACTTTAGATTCTAATGTTTATGTATTGTTATATTTTCATATTGTACAGTTCCTTTTACTTTTTAAAATATAAACCTTAAACAGTAGGTTATTTATTTATTTGAACTGCAGTTAAGTTTTGGATTCTCTTGGTTACTAAATTATATGTGCACTGTAGCAAGCATTTTTAACTATCGTATAAAAGTGGAAAGGTAACTATAGAAGTGTATCTGTGCTATAATCTCAATAAAGACCTCCAACACCTGCAGCTGTCTCCTCTGTTATCTGGGACTCTTGGTTCCTCTGTACTACTCCGATGCTTAAACCATACATCAATTTATGCCTAGAACCATAAAAACACTTCAGCTCTTTGTTAACTCCTTCCAAACATCTGACTTTGTAGTGCAGTAACAACAGAGTACCACAGAGCTGAAAAATCTGTTTATTTTCAGTACTAAACCTATAGGTCCTACAGCAGCTTTGGAGGAAAAGAGGACTTCTCCCTATTCTGTTCCTCCAGTTGTCCATCTGAGGTCAAAGGTTTGGCACTACAACTATTTAAATGCTCCTTTCCTTAAATGGATGTTATTACAACTTGTGTCTTTACAGAGAGGGAGTAGTTATACGTCTGTCGTTTTATGTCCCAGCCTTTTGTGATTACGAGCTGTTCGTAGCTGCAAGCGCCTAACCCTCTCGTGTACTTAGTTAGTAAGGGCAAGTCCTTTTTCCTAGATGTCTGCCTGGAGCTGTAGGCAATTAAACAAATCCATATACAGAACGGGAAAGGGGAGGAGACGTTAAAACTTGGGGCTGCTTTCTCTTTTACAGACCTGCGTGCTTAGACTGTACTGCTGCTTCGCCCTCGGGGAAGGTCTTAAATGTAACCGCGTTGTTACGGCTGCTCCCCGGCTGGATGCTCCCCCTGCGCTTTGCCGCTGTGTTCTTCCACCTCCTGCTGGGGCGGACGTTAACGTTCCTCCTGCCTGCTGCCTCCCCCGCCCGCACTGGCCACAGGCCTGGCTGCGCGAGGCGGGGCCTTGCCCGCCAGCGCCTCCCCCTCTGAGGGCGAGCGCCAGGCTGAGGCGGCCGCTGCTGCGCTTCCTCTGTACGGCAGGAGCCGCTTTCGCCGGGCCTGTGGAGCGAGGGACGGGCAAGAGGACATTGACGTAACGGACCCCTCCCTGGCTGCGAGAGGCCCGGCGATGCGGGGTGCCTCCGGGCTGAGTAAACACGGCGAGGCTGGCTGCGGCCGTGCAGGTACCGAGGGCTCGGAGCTGGAGCATGGACCGCGGACAGGCCCTCGGCTGCGTGGCCTCGCTGGGGGCCGCGGCGTGGGTGCGGCCCCACGCCTTATCCGGGCCCTGGCGCGTTAGCTGCCGTGAAGGGGCGAGGAGAACGGGTGGGAGTGAGGCAAGGGCTGGAGCCGCCCCCTGTCTTCTGGGAGCGTGGCGTTAGTGCCTGAGATAAATATGGCGAAAGCGAAGTGGGGGTAGCCTCTGGCGTTTTCCCTTTTGTTGCAGCTTCAATGCTTACGAGGTACGGCCTGTAGCTCCAGAGAGGCGGAGCGGTGCGCGGCCGCAGCTCGGAGCAGGCGGTGTCCGAGGCCGCGGGAAGTGGGGCGGGTGGCCTGTCGGAGCAGCACCTTGGTGCCCAGGCAGGGCGGGAACAGCCTCACGGCCTCGGCAAGGCGTGCCAGGAAGGCTTCTGTGGTGCCGGAACCATGTGTCAAAGCCTGCAGCAGTTCTGTGCTCTTTTATCGTATTTATGGCAATGCTGAACTCTGCGCTACACCTGCTGATAACTACAGCAAGTTGCGTTGATCCAGTCGTACGATACAGCATAATTGTTGCATGTTCTTGCCGGTGCTTTCTTCGAGGGGGGAGGGAGAAGTGAACTTTAACTTCCTTAATGGAGAGTTGAGTTTAGAAACAACACCAGAGGAGGCATTTTTCATGTTGTAAGACGGTTTACGTTTTTTTGCACAGTATGTGAGATTCTGAACTAAATACCTGCATCTCTCGTTGTATTTAGTGATATAGGATGCTCTTTCCTTTGGTATTGTGTGCAATTGTGCTACTAGGGAGTGGTAAAGCTCCAGATGATGAATGGATCGACCCCACTGATATGCTCAATTATGATGCAGCATCAGGAACAATGAGGAGACCTTACAAGGTAGGAAAAGAAAGAGTGCATTAATAGGTGTCTCTCCTAAACAATCCTTCAGCCATGTGCTGTTGAAAGGTTGCCCATGAATTGTGACATTTGAAAATGGTACAATTATAGCCTCATTAAGGTCTGATGCGTTTACATCTCAGTCTATAAACAGAAAAGTGTTGTGTCCATTGGTGAAATTGCAAAGAAAAAATAATAGCTCTCTATATTATTGTAGATAATTAGCTCAGGGCCTTTTACTGACAAGGTTCACTTGTCAGTAAACTCCACGTGCTGTGTGAAGGTATTGGGAACGCCTGTGGTGTTTTTTAATGCTGGAAGGAAGATCAGAGTAGGGATGGAGTGATGTACTGTTAATAATTCATGAAGGAGAAGATGAAATAAGGAAAGGTAGTTTTAACAAGGGGAGTTCTCTTGGTTGCCTTGTATGAAAGGTGGACTCTGCATCTGTCATGGGATGTACTTCGCTTATTTGATACACGTGCACACATGGCACCGTAGATTGTGATGGGTTGAACAGGCAAGTTTAATTTTGTCATTCTTCAGCTTTCAAGTTTGGTTTTGCAGTCTTGAATAATAACTGTTTTAACTCTTCAGAAGAATTTTATGAAGCTTAAATTCAAACTGCATTATTTCTCTCCACAAAGTTGCTCCATAGCCTCCACCTGTCCCAAGTCCACCAAATAGTTAGCAGCATCCTTAAAATTCAGCAAAAAGCTTTGGAGCATTTAAGCTTGGTGCCCAACTGCTTCAGCTTTTGTGAAAAATATGTTGGGAGTTTTCCTGTTGTCTCCCACAGAAATAGAACCACATCTTAAGAAAAATGACTGCTTTGGGTTAATCCATCTTCTCAAAATGTATTCTCTCTTCTTCATTGAGAGATTTTTGGGTAGACAGGCTGTGTGGGCCATCAGAGTCCTCAAAACCAAACTTTGTATTAGCCTGGGTTCATTGATTTCAGTGGTATTGCACATACTTTTGGAGTCTTTCTTCAGTGCACTCACCTGGTTGCATAGAAGCACTGCTACAACGAAGTCTGAGCAATTAACAGAAAAAAATGGCTGTTGAAGAGTGAGAAGGGAGCATGAGAAGAAAGGCATGCAACCCAGAGCAGGCCTTTGTGTTTACTTTCAGTCTGGGTGGCTGCGTGGCAGCTGGACTGGGAATTTATCTGGCTGAAAACAGCTCCTTTGTTTGCTAAGTCAGTTTTTAGCCAGTTTGATTATCTAATCTCGTGTACTGCATGGCTTGCCAACACTCAGGAGGGGAAAGGGCAGATGGGGGGAGGATAGGACAAGGCTTCACCTTCTGAAGGCAGCTTGCATTTAGATTTAAAGCAGTTGTTCATTTGGATCCTAAAATAACAGCAGAGAGGCAGCCAGAGTATCACTGGGAATATATCGACAGCAAACACTCAGGTTTTAGCTCCTCTGCTTCTTTTAAAGTGATCTGATTACCGAAGTGTAGTATCACATACTGATCCAATTCTGTGATTCTGAAAATATGTTTTTCCTTTAGGGAAACTATCATGACTCTCAGGATAAGAACATGGATGTGGTCAGCACTGAAGTCCTATCAAGTTGTTCTAGGGAATTAGATGCCTTGCAACAGAAGGTTTGTTATGGAACTTCAGAATATTCTCCAGCCTCGTATAGTTAGTGCTTTCTGATGATGCTTTTCTGGATAGTACAGAACAGGAGAACTGCTGGCTTAATGTGTGAGACACCATGCATTATGTAGGGAGAACCTCTTTGTTCCGAACACAGGAAGTAATGGGAACTTCCAGACTGCTGTACTGCCTACCAAGGTCTCTTTCCTAAAACATTTTACAGAGTAACAGAAGTTGATAGGAGCTATGTGCTTCTGTCCAGAGTCAGCAGTTTAAACATGGTGTTGATGTTACACCATGCTGCCAACAGCTAAGAAACATGTTCTGTTTTGTTTCCGAGCTGTTCAGTTTTGTTGGGTTGTAAGGGGTGGGTTGTGAGCATAGAGAACATGTTTGTGGCTGACCATGGTGTGCAGGGCTGCAGTTCTCAGAAGCCACCCTGAGACTCTACACAGCTGCTTCCTGCGAGATCAGGAGGATGCAATAACGCTTGTGGGGCTGCCAGGGCTCACACTTCCCTCAGCCATCTGGAGACCCAATGGGATATGTAATTTTAGTGGTTTTAGTTCCTAGCACTTTATACTGGGGGCGGGTGGGGTGTTTAAATGTAAGCATAGTTTAAGGAGATCTTGATCTTGTCTTTTGTTTTTCCTAGTCAGACTGAGGTTAGTATCCCAACTGCACTATTAGCAGATCTGAAGTCTCCAGTAGTGGCCAGTCCACTAGAAAGCAGCATCTTCAGCAGCTGCCTAGGCTTGTTACCTGGTGTGCTAAACACAGGCTTGTTGCTCACCTGAACATGTGCCTCACTTCACCCTGAGCTTCATCTGCAGGTAGGGTTTCTTCTCCTTTGAACAAGACATGACCAAAGCATCTTTGCACCACAGGTTGCAGACTGTGAGAAGAGGAGTGCCAAATCACACCAAAACCGTAGCTTTTATATTTTTAAGAGATACTTGAACAAGATTTTAAATGAAGCTGGAAAACTTGGCCTGGTAAGTATTTGAGCAGTTGTTGAGAATTAATTAGAACTCATGCTTGCTGCTTTAAGCGTGTTTTTAGAGTTGCCATGTATTGATTAGTTATTCTGGCATACTTGAAATGAAAAGTAAAATGAAAGGCAGTGGATTGCAAAGGACAAAATGACAGAAGTGTGTATGTGCAGTGTTCTGCCAGTTAGCAGCATTTGCTTGGAGGGCCACTTGGTGTTTGATCTGTCAAGTCTCTGAAGGGAGACCACAGGAATTCAGAGGATGTATCTAAGTACCTCTTGTTGGACACAGCTATAGGAATACCGTGCTCAGTTCATAGAATCATAGAATCACCTGGGTTGGAAGGGACCTCTAAAGGTCATCCAGTCCAAACTTCTCTGCAGTAAGCAGGGACATCCTCAACTAGATCAGGTCACCCAGAGCCATGTTGAGCCTCACCTTGAGTATCTCTAGGGATGGGGCCTCAACTACCTCCCTGGGCAAACATGTTCCAGTGCTCAGCCATCTTCATTGTAGGGAACTTGTTCCTGACATCCAGTCTAAATCTACTCTCATTTCAAACCATTGTCTCTCATCCTGTCACCACAGGCTTTTGTAAACAGTCCCTCTCCAGCCTTCTTGCAGGCCCCCTTCAGGGTGCTAGAAGGTGGCAATTAGGCCTTCTCCAGGCTGAACAATGCCAGCTCCCTCAGTTTGGCTTTATAACAGAAGTCCTTCAGCCCCCTGATCGTTTTTTATGGCCCTTGTCTGGACTTGCTGCACGTCCATGTCCTTCCTATATTAAGGACTCCAGAGCTGGACACAGTGCTCCAGGTTGACCTTTTAGGCCTTTGTTTTAGGCTGCATCACATTAACCATGTAGGAGTAGTAGCTTATTACAGTCTGCATATGAGATTCATCTTGTTATTTTCTTTTTGTTGTCTTTGGAGGTTTGTTTTACCTATTCAGAGGCAGAGGAATAAATTTTTAGAAGTAAGCAAAATAAATACTTAACAAAACCCATTATACTTAGCAATGTTATGTTTCTTATTTCAGTATTTGATAGATTCTATCTGTGTTGTTCAGCCATGGTCAGGGCACACATAGCAAGCACATTCATAATTGTCACTTGTTAATGAGAAGTGGTTCTAAAATTTTAATAGCTTCGTTTTTTAGGTTTTGCTATAGAACTGAAAAAGTACCAGTCAGTGAATTCATGGTTTATATTGTTTAGAAAATGAAAAAAATATTACAGAATCATAGCATGCTCCTTGTTTCATGTCTTCATCCTGCAGTCTGCTTCTAAAAGGTGCTGGTATTTCGTGAGGGTATATAAGCAGGTTTTTGCCTGCAGATACAGCTTTCAAAGCATAGAATCATAGAACGGTTTGGGTCAGAAGGGACCTCCAATGGTCGTCTAGTCCAAGCGCCCTGCAGTGAGCAGGGGCATCCTCCATTAGATCAGGTTGTTCAGAGCCCTCTTGAGCTCTCTCTCTAAGGGTGGGGCTTCAACTACCACCCTGGGCAACCTGTTCCAGTGTTCCACCATCTTACCTCATGGTAAAGAACTTGTTCTCCAACCTAAGTCTTCTCTTCTCTAATTTCAAACCATTCTAGTTCCAAATAAGCAGCTTTTAACCATCGTTTTGTTTTTAATTTAGCCTGAGGAAAATGTGGACGATGTCCATTATGATGCTGAGATCATCCTTACGAAACAGACATACATGGAGATCCTCAAGTTTATCAATGAGGAAACTTGGCAGTCAGGTGCTGTGGATGATGCACTTAGTGATATTTTGATTAATTTTAAGCCGCATAATTATGAAGCTTGGCACTGGAGATTTGAAGACACTTTTGGAATTGATCTATATAATATGTTTCTGGTAAGAGAATGACCTTTTTTGGTTGGCCTTTTTTTTTTTTTTTTTTTAATTTGATTTTTCTAGTTTGTGTGCAAGTCAATGACTATTACCATCTTAACACCACACATAAAGCAGTTCTTTCCATCATACCTGCAGTGAGTCACTCTTGGGTTCACAGTTATTTAAAGTAGAGGAGATGTATTCACTTAAAGTAACAATTCAAGTTTTTTGTTCCTGTGGTCATCTTTTTCTTACTGTGGCTATGTGGTTTATTTCTGGTGTGCTTGCTTTTTTTACCTCCTGGCTTTTCTGTCTGTGTTGTGTGACTCATTAGACTCTAGTGCTTTACTGACAGCTTGTGCATTGCAGATTTTCCAGATTTCTCTCTTGTTCAAATAGATGCTGAAGCTGTTGGCTTCTTCAGGAGCTGAAATATATTTATATTGAGATGAGTGTATATTAGAGGTCTTCCAGGTCAGAAGTTTTTCTGAATTTTTGTGGAAAAACTTGGAGAGGAGAACATGTCACCTTCTTTAAAATGGGATGGTAAAGTGTTGAGCTGAGGATCTCTAATAATTTGTGTAACTGGTGCTAGTGAAAACAGAAGTGGGAAGTTCCTTCATGTGTACTGGCACTAAACTTGGGAAAATCCCAGATCTGGAGTGTAATTTTTTTTTTTTCCTGTTTTCTTTTTCAGCTACTCTTGTGCTTAGTTTGTGGTGTAGTTGTAATAGCTACAGAGCTGTGGACACGTATTCATTGGTTTGTTCAGCTAAAACGTCTTTTATTAATAAGTTTTCTCATCAGTTTTGTGTGGAATTGGCTTTACTTGTACAAGGTAAGTTGTGAAATTTTAATGGCTTTTAGGCTTAAACGTTTACACTTGCAGAGTGATAGAATTATGTTGTAAAACAGTTTTGAGATCGAGACGAACCACAAACCTAATGCTGTGTGAAGGAGTTAAGGTTTAGTTTCTTTAGATAGCTTATGTAAAGCAGTAACTGACCACAAAATAAACAAAGGGTTGGATGCTAGGGTTAAAGGACCAAAGAAACCCTGCCAGCTCACACCCTGCTGCAGAGCTGCACACAATTCATAAAGCAGTAGAACTGGAAGGGAGACGTGAACGCTGAAGCAGCATGCTAGAAAAGTCTTAGGGAAACACATTGTGGGGAGTGTTTTCTTTCTCAGGATTCTCTGATGGAAACTACATAACACATCACAGACTAGAGAGAAATGCTTCATTAATGGTGACAAAGTAGCTGACGGTACAACAGTGTTGATTTTTCATGAGGAGCAGCTTATGCCACTAGGTCACAGCCCAAATACAAGACCTTAGTCCTTGAATCTTGTCAGCAGAATTTAACTGCAGCTGGTCAGAGCCAGGAATAGTGGTGTGCTGCTCTTGAAGGTTGAGGCTGCTGTGCTGACTTGGGCTCCATCAGTGAAGAATGGCAGCTTTTTAGCAGATTGACTTTAATTTTTTCTATTTGATTACAAGTTGCAAACTGGCAGGCAAAATCGTAATCAATAGAGGTATTTGTTAGTGGGAATTCTTTAAAACATAAGAGAACATCCTGATGTTTTGATGAGTAAGTGCATGGCAGTAGCTGTTTCTTAATCCAGAAACATTGTAGGGAAACTGGATGTTGCCAGATTTGCTCTGAATTTACATCTTTCAATGTTGGAGTTGGCTCGTTGGGTAATTCAAGCTCCATTTGGAGAACAGCTCAGGGATGGCCACATTGGTGGCTTTTAATCTGTTCCCTGGAAGTACTTCGAACTTAACTCTGTTAAATTGTTTAGGTACCAAATATAGATCTACCCAGGTAATTGTCCCGAACCAAGAGCAAACATCATGAGCTGGGGTGCAGAGCTGCAGGGACAGAGGTGTTCTGCCCAGTACCACCTTGGTTTCTGTTTCACAAGAACCTCCTCTTCTCCTGCAGCGAGCCTTTGCGCAGCATCAAGCAGACATTGCAAAAATGGGGCAGTTTGATAACGTCTGTGCTGAGAAGCTGGACTGGAGGGATGGTCTTATTGGTAAATACCTGTTTCATTGCTTTGTCACAGTATGTACAGTCAGTGTACTCAGTACCCAAGAATACTCTCATTTCTTCACGAGTACTGCACTGAATTTTCTGCAGCAACAAACGATTCCACGGTTTTACCTTTTTTTCTGTTCCACAAGACTGGGTTTTCCTAAGCCTTGGGAGGGTGAGCTGATCACAAATCTGCTTGGAGCATGTCATGGTGTTCCTTCCTTTCATTATAACTTCACCCATGAATGCTTCCCCAGCGCCACTACCCCAAGACCATTCCATGTCATTTATAGAAGAGAGGAGGGTAGAGTTCAAGAAACCATCTTGGTTTTGGGAAATTTTTAATTCTTGCATCTGCCAGGCCTTGTGAGTACAATGGGCTTCAGAATTTATTATCTGTAACTGTTTCACTCTGGTGTTACTTTTACAAAAAAAGCTGATTCTTTTGGTTTTGTTAGTTATTTGTTATCCAGTGCTCTAGCTGGGAGACGAACAGTGGCTGCTCCTAAAGGGTGCTTGCTCTGGTCTTCTCATTGTGTATTTTTGACTGTGATTGTGGGAACCCAAAGGGAGTAGGGAACGGAGTGTTTAAATGTCCTTCATGTCTGTGTGGGAGCCTCAGAGGTGAGTGAGTGATGTACCTCAAATCGCGTGAGAAAGGATGGGAGTAGGGATAACAAAGTGCTGTAGCTTTGAAGTGCATTGGAAAGGCAGTTGGGGAAAACGCCACCTGTTAGAATAAGAAGACTTGAGGGAGGTAGGCTGTGCGAAAGTGAATTAAACCATGTACAAACTTTTCAATATATAGCCACTGGCTGGGCAGATCAAGGCCATTCTGGTCCAGCTGTGGCCATGACCACTTCCTGGCAGACTGCTCTGTTAGTTTATATTTCAGCTCATGGTAGTGGCACTGGCTGGATTGGGCCCCACTGCATTTTTCACCATTCTCACAAACGCCACCACAGGTGACTGCTCTGTGTATGTCTATGCTGTCTACAACTACCTGAAGGGAGGTTGTAGCCAGGAGGGGGTTGGTCTCTTCTCCCAGGCAACCAGCAGCAGAATAAGAGGACACAGTCTCAAGCTGCACCAGGGGAGGTTTAGGCTGGAGGTGAGGAGAAAGTTCTTCACAGAGAGAGTGGTTGGCCATCGGAATGGGCTGCCCAGAGAGGTGGTGGAGTCACCATCCCTAGAGGTGTTCAAGAGGGGATTGGACGTGGCACTTGGTGCCATGGTTTAGATAGTCATGAGGTTTAGGGTGACAGGTTGGACTCGATGATCTTTGAGGTCTCTTCCAACCTTCTTGATTCTATGATTCAAATTTCAATGGTTTGTATTTGTGTTGCACTAAAATCAAACTACTCAAAACATTGATGTCATAAATTTGTTGTTTATAGCTTAAAAGTTCCCTTAAGGAGTAACACTACCTGCTACAATAGTTCCTTGAATCCTAGCAAGCAGAATATACATTTTTAATCCACTTGCAGCCTGGCAGATGAGTAGTAACACTCAGTTATTTGTTTCAGTAGCTGTGGACAAAATGTAATTCCCACAGACCAGACTTACTTTTCTTCTGAGGCTCCTAGGGACTGAGTTTATCTCATAAAAGAATTTTCTTGGCTAAACATGGAGAAAACATCAGTTTCTTCTCTTTATTTCCAGCCTCCCCTGTCCTTGTTGCATCCCCATGACTAGATAAACTACACTGCCAAGCTCGTTCAGAGGTTTAAAAACCAAATCTGAGCTGTGAACCATATCTGGAAGAGTTGTCTTCCATCTGTAACTGAATTTCTACTTTCTGTAGTACTACGCTCTCATAAAATCTGTGTCTTTTACAGTAGTAAAAATGTGTTTCTGCTTTGACTACAGAGTGGCTCAGAAGTAAATGGACATTTCAGGACGATCCCTGTCAGAAATACTATGAAACTCTACTAGTGAACCCTGCTTTGTTGGTTCCACCGACAAAGGTATCTGCCAGGCCTGGAGAGACTGCTCCTGTGTGTGTGTGTGTAGGCAGTGACACCAATAGTGTTCTGTTTGTGTTCTTCTAGGCGCTGGCAATCACTTTCACCAACTTTGTAACTGAGCCTTTGGAGCATGTAGGACAAGGTATTGGTGAATTCATCAAAGCACTCATGAAGGAGATACCATTTCTTCTGCAGGTTCCAGTGCTGATTATGATGGCTCTGGCTGTTGTGGTTTGTATACATTTATCTTATGTTTTAAAACTCAGTTTTATTTTTTTATATGTCAATTTATAATAATAGACCATTACATTTAAATATTTATTTCATACTTGTACTACTGGTATAGTAGCACAGGTGAAATTATTTCTGCAAGGGAAGTTTTCTTGACACAAATTGTTGTAGTACAGTTGGTTTAGAAATAAAACAGGTACCCTTGTATTTAGACCACACTTCTCCAGTCTTCAAGTGGGATACAACAGCATTAAACTGCCTAAAGTCCTAGACTGACAGCTTACTGCAGATTAGTTCCTTGCTTCTTTCTGATGACATTTTGCACACAAAAGCCCCGAGTTAGAGCCTTCAACATCTTTATTGTAGTACCAAAGATGAAGTGCATCCACTCTGACAGTTTCTGTGGTATGGTCAGACCATATGAGCAGAAAGATCAGATGTTACTGTAGCCCTGAGTTTTCCTCTCAGTGTTTTTTAGATGTGTGAGAACTAGAAGCTGCAAATACTTAGCATTTACTCATTTGGTGTTTTGTGGGTTTGGGGTTTTTTTTCCTTGCCCAGGCTTTCTTCTACGGTGCAGGATCATCAGTGTCTATGCTAAGATACTTGGCATCTTCTCAGAGAAGTCTTCCTCCACCTGACAGTCAACAGGAGAAAATAGACTTTGGCCAGAGTGATAGGAGTAGATCAGACAGCTACTATCTGCAGCAGCTTCCTTATGTTCACAGAGGACCACATGACAGAGGAGATGCTCCTGTGAGACCAGGAAATGGCAGAAGTCCTGGCATTCCGCATTCAAGTGATGAGCCAAACACGCAAGTAGAAGAGTCTCGCCAACCAGAACCTGGTGTATGTTAGTCCTGGTGCTCTCTGAGCTGGGATTAAATGTAATAGATTTCAGTGTCATTTGTTATACCATGTTTAAACAGAAAGCTTAACCCAAATTCTGGGGAGAGAGGAGTTAAAGTACCTGTTCCTGTACGGACCACTTCGGTAGTGTTGGGTCTTGGTGTGTAGTTTGGTCGTGGGTGTGTTTTGTTCTGGAAAAATACTGTGCAGTGGCCAACTGTGGCAGGAAATGGCACTAAGTTATAACTCTTTTTAGTAAAAACTAGCTTCTGTTTTGAGAGATCAGGACTTAGGTCAGCCTGGGCAACATGACTACTCTTAGAAGAAAAGCAGGAGAAAAAAGCAGCACTGACTTTTCTGTAGACTACTGAAAATTAAAAGCAGACTTCTACTCCAGATTGTACAATTTACACGCGCTGTTTTCCCAAAGAAAGAAAGATAGATAGCAGTTGTGCTTTGGGGAAGTTCTGCCCTTGAGCTGAGATGCACCTGAAGCAAAAAATGTCATCGCTTTTAGATTGGGTGATTAATAGCTTATTATTAATTTTTACAGAAGAGATGGCACACTGAGCCTGAAGTTTGTAGACTAGAAACTATCACAGCTGAAAAACTTACTGAAGAACAAGCACTTGAGCAGCAGAAACAGGAGACAGGCAAAGCAGAGCAAGAGACTGAAGGAAGTTGTGATCCTAATAAAGACCTAGAAGGGAAAAGTTACACAGTGGAACCACATGAAGAGACGAAAACCAAGATTTCACATGACTCACAGGAAGGAGACTAAGGAAGCCCCAAGCTCTGCTGTAAGTTTTGTCTAATCTTTAGTAGTCATGTAGTTGCTAGCTCTGCTCTAATTATCAAATGTAGAGAAGAGAGTGTCAGTAAGCTGACAGAACTCTCATCTTTGGCCAGAGCAGTAATAGGCACAGGTATAAAGTAGGGGCTTTAAAACAGAGAGACAGAGTATCCATACTGTTTCTGGAACCCCACAAGTAAATCTGGCCAAGAAAACAGGTGTGGGGATGTTGCTGCTTGTCTGAAATCCACTTTGTCTAACACGTTCTGTCTAAAACTAGATCATCTGTGGTGGGAAAGCACTGACACTCTGATCTAGCTACCATAAGCTGAATCAGGTAACCGTCAAACAGCCTGAACAGAGTTCCTAATACTCCTGTAATTCATATAAGGGTAATTGCAGCTCAGCTAGAAGTCTCAGGACTATCTTTTTGTTTAAATGCCTTAAAATCAGTTTTAAATAGAATGGCTGCTGGTCAGCATATTTCTAGGATAGCTTGATGATTTTCTTCTAGTTTAATAGTTTTCAGGGGACTGAGAAGCTGAAATATCAGATGTGGTTTTTTTGATGATTCAAAGCTGAACAGGAAATATGAAGCACTAAGTGAAAATACTGAAGATCAGCACTTAGGTTTGGAAGAGAGTATTTTGTCACTTCTAAGAAGTAGAAAGAGGATAGTTTCAGTAGTAATCAAATTCCAGTGCTAAAATACTGCAAGAGAATATTGTAAAACATTATTATCTCTAAAACAGTTTTAGTTCTGTAGAGCCTATTTAATTAATCTTACACTGACATTTTACTCTGAAGCTAAAATGCAGTTGTAGATTTTTCTCTAGAGCTAATATAGTTCAATTAAAAACTGGTATAGTTTATAAATACCTAAAGTGAACAAACTGCCAGCTTTTAGATCAGTGGCTTCTAATGCAAGATACGCACACTTAAACCAACATGTAGCTTTCAGGGTTTCCAAGAGCTACCCCAGCATGGCACATCCTTACCAAGTGAAGGAGAAGCAGTTGGGGCCCAGCAGCATGCATGCAGCCATTGACTATTTATAACAGTTACATTCATTTACTGCAGGAATTACCTAAGGACTGTGGTAGTCCCTGCCAAGTACCTACCACCCCTATGATTCCCTGGTGCATGCACTACTTACTGCTGGTGGTGGGCATGTACCAACTACAGAACAGCACTGGCAGCTCTTACTTAAAACCAAGAAGACCTTCATTAAGAAGTTTCCTGATGGTAAAACTGCACTAATACATGAAACACTTCAGTTAATAGTACCAAACCCCTGTTTTTTAAATGAAACCATTAATACTGGTAGTTGAGGGGTTTTTAATAAAAATTATTGCAAAAACAGATTGGGAGAAATAAAGACAAAGTACTGAAGCTATTTATCTCTTTCTTTTATTAAAAAAAAAAAGTATAAAAGCAAACAGGCCCTTTTTGCAGGATGATACAAAGAACAAAAAATAATCACATTTCCTTTAAAAAGAATGTACAAATTTAGGCCCTGCACTAGATGTAGATGGGCACAGAATTCATATATCAGCAATGAGAATTCCTTGACAGGAAAAAAAAAAATCCATATTAAAATTCTTAGACTAGAGGGACTAGATTGTTGTCTCAAATCACTGCTAAGAGCAGCTGCCACTAGCCGTAGCTACCAGTCACGAGTGCAGTGCTGCTGCTATTTATACCAAAAATTATTAGAAAGGGGACAAAAAGCACTAAGTGCAGTCTTCTGTAAAAAGGCCATGTCTGGTTTTCCTGCAAACAAAAATGATACCTAAGATGCTGCTGTACAGTGCGCACTGCCACCTTCCTTCAGCTAGAACTTGGTCCCTTTATAGCTGAGGGTAAATGGACTCTCTGTTCATCCATTCTCTTAGCTTGTGATCGCACAATTAGGCTGAAAAAATCCTCATCTGGTACAGTTGCTCCCTTCGCAGATGATGGAGGAGCACATCTTTGATCGTCCAGTCTGGAACCCTACAGAGAGAGCAAGCAATAAAGCTGCATTATCTACAGGATTATATTGTAAAACAAGTGAATAATACACATGAAAAATCACTAAAAGCTTTTGTTTTCAGGTTTAAAGCTTTTTCTTACAAGGAGGATTGAATGGGTAAGTTCTGGGGCAAGGTAAACTTCCCAGATGAAATTACAAAGTTAAGAGTGTAAATGCAGCTAAAATGGTTCCTCCAAGACACCTGTCCACATGTATCTGAAAACAGCCACATACACAATTTAATACTTATGCATATTGCAGAAAGGGATTTGTGTCCTTTCTCCAGGAGAATTTTAGCGTTAATAGATGGTAGTTCCAGTCTCCACAACAGAAATGCTTGTCTGCCTTATGCAGGAAGTACAAAATGGCTGTGCTGTTTGTCAGACTTGGAAAGGCCATACTGAGAGACTCAAAAGACTGGTAGGGTTTAACCACCACGGTACAGAACAGTTCCCTAACATTTTGGAGAGGGTTTCTGTGTGCCTTCCACACAGCTACTCCCTCCTGCTCAGGTTTCACAAGCATCAGCCTATGGCACGAGGTCTGGCTGGGGAGAGCAGCTCCTTTGCTGTAGCTTACAAGTGTTTCTTAACAGCAACAAGTGGCTGCAGAGCTAGCTGGAGGGGAAAATGGACCCTTCAGGAAAAGCCTGGCTTTCAGAGGTAGGTGGACTTCAGACAGAGTCATCTTTGAGACAAAAAATTTCAAAAAGTCACCATTTTGTGCTTCTGTGTAAAGCCATAGCACCTGTAATGATAATGATTGAGAGGATGAAATGTTTCCATTCCTTTCTCTATAAACACAGTAATTGCATTACTTTTGCCCAGGAAGAGACAAGATCTAGTCTATTCCTCTCTAGACTCTTTGATTGACTCCAAGAAGTAAACAAGACAAGCTACTAAACCAGAACATGGTATTTCATCAGGCTGATGAACAGTCATTGTAGACTCAATTCCAGGTGCTGCTTCCCACCCAAGCTCACATGCTTCTTTACCTTTGGAGAACTCAGTACCTGAGGTGATTTAGTTTTGGCCTAGCTGGTATAGATACCATGCTGTAACTCACCACCAGACACCTCACTTGTATATTGCTATGAGTTATTAGCACAATTAGAATGATGGTCACTGTCACCACTAAACCTTTGATACTGGAATCTTCCATTTAAGAGGACTCCTGATATAGAAGGTGCCCTTCTGCTAAGGATCTAGACCTCAACTCTTTCCTAACACCATTTTACATGTACCTTGTAGTGCCCCTACTTGTTTTTCTTCGCTTTTCCAGAATTTGTTACTTTAAATGGTTCATGTGCTAGGAATACCAAAAATGACAAGGGGCAATGGATATCAATTACAGCACAGGAGGTTCCACCTCAACATGAAGAGGAACTTCACTGTGAGGGGCACAGAGCACTGGAACCCCAGAGAGGTTGTGGAGTCTCCTCTGGAGACTTTGAAGACCTGTGATCCTGTGACCACATTTTTTTCATAATCAGCCAGTGTCTGGTAATTTGAATTTTTTTGTTCTTCCTTATCTGCCAAATCAATTTGTATCTTCAAACACATGATAAACAAGGTGGCTCACTTGAAGAAACTGAATCAGATGGACAAATCAAATCCCCAAAGACTCAAAACGTGAAGAATTTTTGTGAAAAACCTTACCTGGCATTTTACCAATATATCAAAGAAGTCATCATCGAGTTCTCTGCTGCTGCTGGCCATGAGGTGCCCCAGGACTGAGTGGCTGTTGTGCTGGTTCAGACGAAGGCCAGGTAGATTATTGAAGCTAGCACGTTGGTCATCCAGCCGGCGGCTCTGCGAGCTAGCCAGCAGGTCCAGAAATTCATCTGTGTGGGGGGAGACTACAGAAGTAGAAAAGGCTGGGGAGGAGGAAGAAAACAAGTTAGCCTGGACAAGAATTCCTTTCCATAGTAAGTCTGTATGCAAATGCACTGTTAAAATAGCATTTGGTAGGAACTGAAGTTTGGTATGGATTTTAGATTTGAAAAATTACATTTTCTCATTGTTTTAGGTGGAGTAGAAGGTGTTGCCACTGAAGCAGCTGAGAACCTGGTCCTCTCCTGGAAGAAACACCTCTGATCATCCATCCTGTTGCTCTGGAATCGGCTCAGTAGATCAAAGAACCCTTCATCTGCCATTGTCTCTCGACTGTTTTTCTGAAGAGAAGAGAAGAGTCAGGGGTGTTTTGAGCTCAAGACTTGATTCTAAAACTAGGACAACTGCACTGCAGTTTCATTCCAGTAATGTTTGGCATTTGCATATCTGAAATCCATCCCATTTCTGTAAACAGGGAAGTATTATAAGAGAAAACTGCCAGTAATATGGCAAGCATTTTGGAAGAGAAAATGTATGAGAAATGTTTCCTGCTCTGAAACAGAAAGAAAGAATACTCTGGTCAGTACAGCTGGAGTTATTCCTCCTCAGCCATCAATCCACCAAAAACCCTGGCAGCCCATGAAAGAATAAAACAAGACCAGCAATGAACAGTTTCTATTATCTCCTCAGGTAGATCAAGTGAGTCAGTTCCTTTATTTTTACCTGACTTCTGTCATGAGTGCAAGAGCCTAAAAAAATGTTAAGTATCACCTACTGTCTGAATCAAAAAATAGAAAAATAGATTTTTTTTTAAGTTTGGAGAAAGAGGGTCTAAAAGCAACTAGGAATAAAATATATGTACAGCCTGAGCTGTAACTTTAGAAAACCCACCAGAAAAAGAAATGTTCCAGTTATAGGAAAAGCTTGAAGAGAATGGCA
Source organism: Indicator indicator (assembly GCF_027791375.1). Taxonomy (NCBI): domain Eukaryota; kingdom Metazoa; phylum Chordata; class Aves; order Piciformes; family Indicatoridae; genus Indicator; species Indicator indicator. The sequence goes on from NC_072019.1 coordinate 4,514,326, forward strand.
AATTCTGCGTGGGTTTACAGAGCCACAGTGTAAAGCTGAAATTGCAAGTAACACTGATGTAGACAGCTGCAGGAATGTGTTTTCCATAATTTTGATCAGACAAATATTAGTAAAAGCTACAGTCTCCAAGGCTCCCCAAACCTACCCTCTGTGAGTTTGGAAGTCGATGCTCAATGGAGTTACTGGCGTCCTGCAGGACTTTGGAAGTGCTGCCCATTTTGTACTTTTTGCCTTTCAGTCGGTTTACAAAATGCAGTTTTGCTGAAGCTTTGGCAACCAGTGGTTTCTGTTTAGCAAGAATCTCACTGTTCCAATTCTGAACCTAAGAAAACAGAGTCATGAAATTGAGCCTTCTGATGGTAATTACCTGGACTGTTACCTCTTACTTGCTGCTGCTCTTCCTTCCCAGATGGAAGCAGCTTTTACATTACTTAGTTATTTTGGTTCTAGTATTTGACCTATTGTGATTAAGGTTTTGTTACATGAAGCAGGTTACAGGTTACTGCTGTTACAGATCAGTCTTACCAATGGAACTATAGTGTTAAACCCAATTGATTAAAATGTGGTCAAAGAGTGTATTTCATCAAACAAGATGCATGTTTCCTTGCTGTCTGCAGTGCAGGAATTGTTAATGTGAAGGCTAACATGCAGACACAGCTGGCATTTTCCACCCAACATTTAATATAATTGGGAAGAAGAAGAGAATAATAATCATGCACAGTTCTACAAAGTGTTAAAGCAAAACAAACTCTTCTACAACCCTATGGACTCAACTGGCCTTTTCTGAAGTCCAGCACAACAGCAAAGAGGAATAACTACCTCATTTTAACTGAGGACCAGACTGGCTAGCTTTATCAACCTGAATTATCTTCCAAAATAAACAGAAATATCCTCAAACTTGACAGCTTTACGTGCAGCTGACCAACTCCTACAATAGTTAAATAAAGCCCCTTTTCTTTCTTGATTCAAGATCTGAAATTGTGAACACGGTCACAGATCTTTCCCAAATTGGTTTTCTTTTAAAGGCTTACTTGGGATCAGGATACAGATTACAGCTCTAGGAAGGTGACATCCTGTACAATCAAACTACCCCACTGATGTCTCATGTTCTATGTATCAAAGACATTCATGGAATGAATTTTCAGAATCTACTACATGAGTATCTACAAAAAAGACTTCATAAAAGCTAAGCTGCAGTACTAGGTTAATACTTTCTTACACTAAAATGCTTCATGTGGATTTTGTATTTAGGGCACAGACTGTCACAGGCTGTATATTTTGAAAGACATGACAGCTAAATAGATTCAGGAAGAGTAAGAAAAGAGAGCTGATATTGGCCAAAAGCTTAGAGGTTCCCTGCAGGGGAATCACTCTGGACTAAGCAAACATACAGTCTTTAAGTTGGCACACAGGGGCTACTGGGCATCATCAGTGCTGACTTCAGCTGTTCCAACTGCCCAGACATAAGCTTTGAGATGAAGTTTCCTATTTGATAAACACAATGGCAGGCTTTGCATCCCTTGAAGAAACAGGAATTAGATACACTACAATTGTTCTTTTCCCCTCTGTAGTAGTGTGGGACTGGAGTCAGTTATAGTTAGGTAGAGGGCAAACAGCATCTGAAGGAAATCTCTCAAAGCTCAATAGGAGGATTTTAATTTGGAACTCCCAGCACCAAGAGATCTCTGTGAACTTGGGGAAGAGTTACCTTACTGATCTGTGACTCAGTTTGAGCATTTCTAAAATAGCATCCTTACTTAACTCCTAATGGCTTGCAAGCTGCTTGAAATCCCAGAGTGGAAAACATGTATTTTAAGTGCCTGTAAGATGACTGTAACCAAAGAAAAAATGGTCGGAAGAGCTGAGCATAAGAATTTTACTCTGAATTACTTCAATGCTGCACCCTAAAACCACTTCTAAAGAGGGCACGGAAGGAATTCCTTGGATGCGTTACAGGACCCCATCCTTTCTTCTTTGTGAGGGGAATAAAGCAAACTCGCCACAAGCCATTGTATGTGTAAAATGCAGACTGCTGCCTATGTGACAAAAGTGTTGTTAGTTAGAATTACTAGACCTGCTTTTACCTAACTCTTAATTAAAGAGAGGACATGACTGACATCAGCATTCTGCTGACTTCTTTCAAAGTATAAAACTTCTGACTATTCATGACTAGTCAAAGTTAAACCCTTCAAATCCCTTCATTGCAATCTCACCAGCAAGACAGACAGAAAAGTGCCAACCTTCTCCGGTGTTAATTTCATAAGTTCCATGTTCTCCATACTGTGGCGGCGTCCTACTCTAGGTCTGGTACCTTCAAAAAAGAATCAAGTTCATCTTTTTATCATTAAGGTTTGTCATGTAGCCTTCAAAGCTGGGGCTGTACTCACGTAAGATCCAAGGTACAGCAATTCCAAGTTATAAAACAATGCAGTTTAAAATACCAGCAGAGAATAAATAATCACTAATAAAAGCAGCCTTCAAAACCACACTGATCTAGGCTTAAGCATAAGTTGCTTTTTTGGGACACAGAAAGACCATGAATCTTTGAAATGAAGAACATAAACTGTGTTCTGTAACCACCAGTATTGCTGTGATGGCAGGAAGAAAGAAGGCACCAACTGGAAGTAAACATAAATCTAGATGCTAGAAGGAGGAGCTAAAGGGGTCCACTACTGCAAAAGCAACCCTTTATTCTGCTGCAGGGGTGGGGAGAAGCCTGCACATGAAACCATCTGTAGTCAGAAAACAATGTAAACAACAGATTCTTTTTGATGTCCTCTGTTACGAAGTATTCCAGAAATTGACACCTACCATTCAAAGTGTTATCTACCATGTGGCTTTCTGACATCATGGAGGTGTTTGTGCTGTAGCTTAACCCAAGAACCATTTGAAGATCTGAGACATTAAGTCTAGCAGTGAGTTCCCCACTTCTGTCTCCTACCTGCAAGCAAATAAAAGTAAGCAGCTCTCCTAGTGTAAGGAAGAACACACTTATGTAAATACAAAGCAAACCCTGTCCCCTAGATTTCTGGGAGAAGGCAGCTGACAAAGTTTTCCTGGTTGAAAACAGAATCATCTTTTTCATGAAGTGCATAACAACTAAAAGGTACAGAACCAAGTCCAAAATAATCTCTGTTAGGTTATTAACTTGAGTTCTGTGCTGACATTATCAGAGGTGGCACAAGAACTAAGGATCTAGATGCTCAGAAATAATTCAGAATCTATTCCACTATTCAAAAGCACATGTGTGGGCACATCTCCCTATAATCACTGTAAGGAGGAGCAAAAGCCAACAGCCAGCATAAGCAGAGTGTGAAAATTGTACCTCTCTTGAAATCTCCAAGTGCCTTTCTGCAAAATGCATAGCTTGGTCATGATTTCCCAGAGCAGTGTATGCGTTGCCCAAACTCCAGCATGCTCTTCCTTCACCAATTCTGCAAAAAATAAAGCAGGTTTGAGTTGCACGATTTCCCACTGAACACTAGGGGGCAGGTTTTCACAGTAATATCGCTGTGCCAAGGGAAGTGAACGCTGGCATTAGAAACCATTCCTACACCAACACATTAAGTGCTGTATTTAAAATAGTGTGATCTGGCTATACATGAGCAATATAATAAAAAGAAGTTTAAGCTCACAGTAGACATAATGGAACATTTTATAGCCCCCTCTGCTTTTCCTCAGATTGCTTGCCTTATTATTCTCCATATATTCTGCTTAGGGAGTTAAGTGCATTTAGAAGTTGTAAAAGGTTTTAGTTATACCTAATGTTATTAAAAAAAAGACCTTAGAAATCATGAATATATAACAAGAATTAATTCCTACTGCATTATTTTCCTTTCCCCATCCCTTCCCATCATCTCAATTTGTGGAAAGCTAGAGACTCTTGTGAAGGTATGCAAAATGATTATAATGAAGTCATGGAAAACACATCTGCTTTTACTTAATTTACAAAGACACTGCTGACAGAAGATGTACAGCAGTCAGTCAGTCATCAATTCCTCTTTCATCTCAGCCTCATTAGCTGCAGTACTTTCATTAGTCTTTTTTTTTTTTTTTTACCCTATTAGAAAGCTGCAGGCCACCATTGTAGGGAATTCCCATTAATTCAGCAGAGTTAGAGGTAACAGAATTTGGTTTTAAGTGTCATGCATGCATTAAACAATCTCTTAGGGCTTACTTATCATTTAATTCCTGAGCAATCACGAGGTGTTTCAAATGATAGTCAATTGCTTTTTCATAGTCTTGAAGCAAAGTGTATGTGTTCCCAAGGCTGTAGCAGGCCTGTGCTTCCACAGCTCTGTCTTTAAGTTGTCGAGCCAGCTGTAAGGTCCTCCTGAAAGAGAGGGCTGGTCACCTCAAAAATCACTGTAAGGAGATGGGTTTGGAAAATGTCCTTGTGCAACTGAAATCAGTTATACAAATACAACTAAATGAGGCTAGCAGGCTGGCAAATTAGCTGCTCTACAACATTGAGTGTCTGCCACTCGCCTCCACTGCAACCTATCTCCACTGACTTCATTAGAGAGCAGACTGAGAGCAAACATCTTCTGATTTTAACTTAGTGCTTCACCAATACCTTAGAGCAGTCTTCCTGACAGTATACACTGAAAACAGTTTAGTACATTACAACAAACATTACAATAAGTATATTCACCATCCATATGAGTGAGACAGACCTATACCCACCAACCTCTGGCACCCACCTCAGATGCTGGTAACGCCTAGAAGGTATCTTTGCCAAGCTTCTATTTTCCCAAATTACAGCAGTGACTGCTTAGTGGTGCAGAGATCAAGACAAAAGGTCTTAACTCAAAATACAGACTACATATGTAAAATCATGGTGACATGCACCCTCTGTCTCAGGTGGTGAGTAGACCTGAGAGAGCTGCCCATCTTGGTTACTCAGACTACTACACAACTTGCTGAGAGCCAAGACTGAAATACTTGGGTCTAGAATGAAGAGAAGCACCTATTGACAGAAAGTTGGGTACACTGATGAGAAGAATCTATTCAAAGCAACAAAAAAGGTTAAGAAAATACGAAAGATTAATGCTGTCCTGCCCTTGAAAGAACCAGACTAGTTAAAGGACTTGGGAAAAACAAAGGTTTTGCTAACCAGATGCAGCTCTTTTCTAAGTGGATTTCGAGTAATGGCGGCTCTACAGTCAGCAAAGTACCAAGCACAACAGAAGTAAACTGTCCAAGAAGAGGTATCAAGTATGTTTATAAACAATAAACTAACTTGTAGTATTCTGAGGCAGTTTCAAATTCACCCAGGAAGATGTGGGCATTGCCGAGGTTGCTGTAGGCTCTTCTTTCCGCTGATCTATCACCAAATTCTTTAGCAATTAGGAGACGCTGTAAAATGTGAAACAATTGTGCTGGTTACTAAATTGTGTACTTTGTAACAGACATTTGCATTCAGAATTGCAAGCTCATAGTTTTCCCACCATGCATCTCCAGCTGTTCTTTAGGCCAACAATACTTGGATAAGAACAGCCAAACTTGAAGCTGTGTCAGTAAGATTTCAAGCTTGTAGCATTACACAGGTAACTAAAATCAGGGGCAGCTAGATCACTAGAACAGAACACTCTTGACTAGCACAGTGTTTACCTGTTCATGGGCTAGAACTGCACTCCTGAAGTTGCCCAGAAGATAGTGTGTGTTTCCCAGATTCCCAAAGGCACGTCCTTGTGCTGCTCTGTCTCCCAGCTCTGTCACTATTGTAAGGTTTTCCCTGTTTTGGGGGAACAAGGAAGGACACCAGTGACTTTTACACGATTTGGTTTTTTTAAAAAAAAATATTTAAAAGGACTGTGAGTTAATCTTTCCATTTTCATGAAGGAAAAGGTAGAGGCTTTCTACTTTGGCCTATTTAACGGCCTTTATGCAAGCATAAATTTCACAAGAAATAGGAAACATTTCCTGTAAGGAACTGAATTGCATTCTTAGAATCATCAAATGGTCCAGACTGGAAAGGACCTCCAAAGGTCATCCAGTCCAACCTCCCTGCAGTCAGCAGGGTCACCCCCAACTAGATCAGGTTGCCCAGTGCCTCGTCGAGCCTCACCTTGAGTATCTCCAGGGAAGGAGCCTCAACCACCTCCCTGGGCAACTTGTTCCAGTATTCCACCACCCTCATAGTAAAGTGTGCCCTCTTCTAGCTACAGAGCTACATTATCTACAGGTACAGCTGTTGGCTCCGTCTGGTGTCAAGAGTACTGCTGGTTTCTAACATAAGGGAAGGGCTTGCCAGGCAACAAGAGGTGCACTGAAAATGAGGACTAAAAAAAAAAAAAAAAAAGTGTGCTTTCCAGTTCAAAAGGGGAAAAATCCACAGGTACCACAGTTCTGTGCCACAGGTTAATTCATGACAATAATCTAATGAACTAGACAGCAGCATTCTCTCCATCACCAACATTTAAAACTACTACTTACTCGTAATAATTTGCAGCTTTTTGTAAAGCATTTTTCACATCATCTGGAAGTTCCCCTGGATCATGAGTCCCAGCACTAGCTACGTTTTTCCCCTTAGAGTGATACACATTTCCCAGGTTATACAGTGCCCTTGCTTCTCCAACCTAAGCCAAAAGTAAAGTAAGGCACACTTCAGTCGTGTCATAACTATTAGTATAATCCACAGGTGGGAAAAAGTTTGTTAACTGGTTGTCAACATATGTTCTGCCCATTCTGAACAGTTTCTTACCATCCACCTTACTCCCACCCAGTCACATTCCTCAATCATATTGGTTTGCCTACTATTACTTTTTTGCGAAGCAAGACGCATAATAATCCTTGAGACTAATTTTCATTTAAAATCAAATTTAAAACCAAAAAGACAACCAGAAAACAGGGCATTTAGTCATCTGCATCTACCATCTCCCAGGTGCAAACAACTGGTCTTACAACTAACATTGTTACTGCCTAGAAGAGATGACTGACTAGTAGACACTATCTACTTCCCTGGAAAAGGTGGCACGCTCATCACCAATAAAACAGGCTTCAGTAATATGCATTAGCAGTTGACTCCCAGATTCCTAAGCAGTTCTTACCTTATCATTAAGCTCTCTGGAAATATCCAGATGTCTTTGACAACAAACAATAGCCTCTTCAAAATTCCCAAGTACCTTTAAGGTGTTGCCCAGATTACCACTAGCCTTAGCTTCTCCCAGTAGATCTCCAATTGTCCTAAAATAGTACAAGCAAAGCACTCAGTTAATAGTATGTAATTTGAAAGCAGGCAGGTGATCAATGTATGGTAGATAATTAGAAGAACTTAGGAATGGAGATGACAACCATGTAGATGCATATACAACAATAACACAACAAAGTAAGTCCCCACAGGGCTACAGCACTTGAGCAGGTTATGGTAGGGGGAAGAACAGACTTGTGCCTAAACTGAGGTGAGGAACATTGGGTGCCTGTGTCTTTTATGGGATTTATACTAAACCATTAGAAGTCAGGTGCATATATAGCATATGAAATGAACGGGCAGTTTAGATGTCACAATACTAGGCGTTTTACACAGAGAAACACGAGTTCTGTTTAGTTAACAGAAATCCAGCTTAATATCCTGAGGAACCAGAAAGACTTGAGTTTTAGGAACAGGAAAGAGTAAATTTAAAGAGGCCAGTTAATTACCCACAAACCCAGAGAGGCCTCAGTTACTGCTAGGATTATGGTGCAAGACCAAGTATTAGCTCCCAGGTTAAGGGGCAATCAAGACGCTAAGCCCTCTGCTATCAACATATTCCCTCATTATCCAGTAGTAATGGAAAGGTTTTGTAGGAAAATGAACAGTTATCTGCTCGTCTCACAAGACTGGGATGAAATGGAGAACATGGTTAAAGAAAGACAGAAGATTACCTTGCAAGAGTTAAATCATGGTGATGGTATTCCAAGGCCTTTGCATATTCATGTAAGTAGAAATAGGCATTGCCTAACTGGCTGTAAATAGCACTGAGTGTTTTTAAATCTTCAGTTCCAACCTGAACAGCTGCTTCAAAGAAAGACACACCAGCTCGACAATCCCCCGCTTTACACAGACGCTCACCTTCCAAAGCCAGCTCCAGGCAGGAAGCCTCCATCCTGCACAATTTAAGTAAAAGAAAAACAGTCACTCTAGATATAGTGCCTTCTCCAACAGCCTCATTTCTAAAGAAGCCATTTTACTCAGAGGGTCTCTGTTTATTCTGGACAGGGAGTCAGTGCCACCTTACAAGCAATGAGCTTGGCACTACAATGTCACAGAAACTAATGAGGAAAGGAAAAGTGCAACTTCAGCTGTGAAGAACAGGTATAACATGAGAACAAACAGCTTCAACTTTGTGTTTTCCTTTCTTTATGTCCCAGGGAGAAAATCCAAGCACAGCTTTGTCTAGACATAGCACCTGTAGGATTCAAAACTGCAGAGCTTGCACCATCTAGGCAATTTCAGCATAGCAACCTAAAAGCTATTCCTGGCAAATACTGATTATGAAGTATGTAAGCACTTGTATTTTTAGACTGATGCCACAGTCACCTGCAAAATGTCACAGGGAAAAAAAATAATTCAAATATTCCTGTGTACCAAAGACCATTGCTATTTTCCCAAAAATTGTTTCTTACATAATTCAGTACTTAATCATTTCCCATAGTGGCACTGCAATGAAAATTCTGAGTGTAAAGAAAAAAATATCTAGGCTGAATTAACAACAAAATGTCAATTCAAGTTACTGAGATGCCAGCATTCCAGGAGCCACAGGAATAGTTTTTATTATGAGATTATTATCACACATAATTGAATCATTACACAGGTACAAAATACTGCAAGCAGTAAAAAAATATACTCATGAATTGATTTCTAGCAGAATTTGCAGACTGCATTTTATACAATGAACAAAGAATCTGTTAGAGAATGGCAGGCAGCAAAAAGCACTCAGACATTTTTGCTACTGTGAATTGAACTGTACAAAAGGTCACATTTCAGTGTTAATCATCGCATTCAACCATTTCCTACTTTCCAGTTCCAAGATGGGACAGAGGGAATGGAGAGGAGGATGAAAAGGAAGATTCCAGGGTCTTGATCTGAAGCAATGTCGTTCTCCAGATTTTTCAAGGTACATGCATTTTCAGGTGCTCACCCGAATGCAATCATTCTAATTTTAAAGGATCTTTTAAAAAAGAAAAATAGTCTGTGTTTAAAAAGTGTTTAATAGTGCCAAGGAATGATCACCAAATGTAAATTTGCAAATTGTTTTGAACTTTTCTTCAAGATGGATTACACAGTAAGCGTAAGGGCTTATGTTCCAAAACCGAGCATCTTATATATTAAAGGTATCCTCATTAAGTCATAATTTGATATTTAGCTGTTGATAAGAATAAACCATTTATAAAATTTGACTGCTAAAACAATTTCCCTTCATATGCAGAGATCAGTAATAGCAGCAATCAAATGTTTGCTGCTTCAAGTTATTTTCATGGTAACACCAGAAGACATCAGTTTTAACAAGACACAGTGATGCAGCATTTAACACATCTGCAATGTTTATAATTCTTCTTTTTTTCTAAATCAAACAGAAATAGCTTCCACAACAGTCTACTCAAATCTGAGCAAGAAGGAAATCTTTTTGAAAATCCACTGACTATCAAGAGAACAGGAAGAATTTGGATTGTAATGAAAATAAGCTACCAACACAAAATAGTACCATACCTGCTGGTCTTTGACATTCCACAAGTTAAGCACAACGAGATGACAGACATATTTAACTTTTGCAATCAAAAATACTGTCTGCTTGGTAGCTGGAACAGATGCAGACAGCAAATGAGAACTGGGGTGTGAAGCTCTTCTCAGGACCAACTTCTTTGATTGGTTATCCATACCACAAGCAGTATTTTTAGGTTTGGAAACGCTTCTCAGAGAAGTTAAAGAACTGCCATTTGCTGGAACATACAACCTGGTTCTTACTGCATTGTGCATGTGTTGAATGGAAGTCAGAAAAGGGCAGAAATTATTAAGCACAGATAAGTACAGGCAGAAATGATTACACCATCAGCAACTGAAGGTTTAAGACTTCATTGGGTAATCTTAATCTTACTTGAAGGTGTTCTCCGGGCACCTCATGTTAACTGACATGTCCAATTAAAGTGATGGCTAGAAAATATGGTGCTTCTTAGTGCAAAGACTTAGACCATTACAGAACCACATTCAGTTCTTCAGATTTTTAGCTTGACCAGCTAAAAAGGGTAGAGCTATCGGCAAAATGTGTGTATGACAATGTTAAGCAGAAAACTACACTGGACTCCTGTTTTGTAAGGCTACCTCATCTATGAGGACAAGGCACAGTGTAGAAAGGCACAAAGACAGTACCAGGGAATACTATGGACAGGTACATTTCCTCATACACTGCATCCAGTCCATTTCACACAATGTCAAAGACTGCCAAATGCTCAGGCAGTGCTACCATTTCACTAAAGAACTTGAAAGTTTTTCAACTTGGCTGCCCCAGACTTAATATAGCCTATAAAAATGAAAGGTTTGGGATTTTTTTTCATACAGAACACAAAAAAACAATAAAGATAAGGCTTATACCCAGTCTGATGAAAATCAGCTGTTATTACAGAGTGTGTCAATTCAACTAGAATTACAGGAAATTGCTGTTCTCATTTATTAGCAATTATTTGGGTAAACAGAACCCAAAATTTAACACTACTCGTGAATGCAACACTAGAAAGGTTGTGTTCACAGGTTACCAGAATCTGTACTGCAAATTAAACCTGTCATTCCATTTGGATCCATTCTTACTGAGCTTCTACAATTTCAAAGCCTAAATAAGCTATAAAATAAAGAACAGAAAAGAAACAAAATTGTTATTTCCACAGTTTCTGGTACCAAGTATTAGTATTTTATTCGTATTACATAAGAGCTAGACATCATTTAGTTATTTTAGAAGCTTGCTAGGCTTGGGTGGTGTTTTTTTTCTCCTCCACTACTTAAAGGACCATTATGAAAATCAACACTTGAAAGAAAAACCAACAACGTACATAGGTGTTCTCCAGTCAAAAATCCATCACCTCTTTGGAACATTCTCAGAGCCTCTTTTAACAGTCACTACTAATGGTTAAAAAGTATGTCAGCAGGCTAGGTTATCAATGTTTTAGGAAGTCATTAAATAGTTACAAGGAGCATATGAAATTACTTTCTCTGTTCCCTGGGCTGAATTGAATTACTTATTTATTCAACACCCAATGGCTAAACAAAAGACACATTGAATCTGCAGAGGCAAAAGAGGAACAAGGTCCATTCATCTGTGTACTTCTAATGAAATTCTGTTCCCGCTAAGCAGGATAATGTTCTTCCAGATATTACTGTGGAAATACTCATACAGACCTTCGTTTTGTGGTGCTGTTTAGAGTTGCCTGGACCTGTTCACTGAAAAGCTGGCATCTCCTGAATAATTCCTCATTTGTAAAATTACCTCATCCTTATCTGTCCCTCTAAGCTTTTCATCTTGCCTGGCTCACTTTTCCTTTTTTTTTTTTTTTTTTTTTTTTTTTTACCTTTCCCCTCTTCCCCGAACGTATTTTCTTTTTCCTTTTTTTTTTTCTTTCCCCCCCTTCTTTCCTTTCCACCCCCCCTTACTCTTCTCTGACCTTCACATTCTCTTTGTAATCTTTGTTTACAACAATATAACCCCTAGGCATATGCCCACATCCTAGTCTCCATGTTGTTTTTCTCTCCGATTTTGGAGTCTCCCTTCCTTTGGCTGTTTTCATCTTATAAAGAACAGGCATCTGGTAAGAAAGATGAGAAATCTCATGGAACTCAGGCCATGGAACATGTCAATACACATAACATGCCTAGATACAAAAATTACCTGTATATGTATAATTCAGGTGCATAAAATTACTGATACCACAGCATCCTATAGTAAAGATTACTATTTCTGACTCTTGCCCTTATTCTTGGTTTCTATAAGTAATGAAGAACCATACAACTCACAAAACAACTTCACTACACTTCCACTGTAATGCTGTGTTTAGTCAGACTAAGCTTGATGGCAAACTTATAGAACAGAACAACACACACACAGGTCTCAAGAAACCAACACACCTGAATTGGAGATTCTTTTGCTCCAGTCAGGACAAAAACAGTTACAAGGTTTCGGTGTATGAATTTAGCAGGCCAAGATAAGCAAGTTCTACAAATATTTACTCTATAGATCACTTACTAGTAAATCTCACTTAACTTCAGTGTTTTATTTTCAGTCATTAAAACCAAACATAAGAATAAAAAAAATAACTTCCTTACACCAGCATAAGTATTTTTACAGCTGGTCAGCTACAGTGGGGAGAAAGGAACAGCTTGCACACTAAGAAACAGACACAAAGCAAAGCCTTTCCTTAGGCTGCCAGCTTCATTTTAAAGTTCTGTTGGAACACCAGTGGGAAGGGAAGAGCAGTCTGAGACACAAACGAGCCTGGGACAATACTTGTAGGTAAAAAACTTTTGAATACTGAGAAATAATGCCAGTACCCTAGTAATTTATGACCTGTTCTTTCCTGAATTAGATTCTGAACTGCAGCCAAGTAAAATCTTCCCAAATTACAATTATGAAGTCATCATACGTTTTGAGTTAAATATACTGAATTTACAGCTTCCATTTTAAAAAAGTGTAATGTTTAAAAAGTAATTAAAAGTATTATGCCCTGATGATTTTCAAATGCTCATCACATTACTGCTCTTATAGAAAGGTTTAATAAGGCCATTAATGTTTTCGTTCTTAACCAGTATCATTCAAGCCTGTATTAAAATACAGCACTAAGTACCCTAGCTGTACTTGCCAACTTTTTTTAAGTTATTTTTGCCTTGTCAGTTTATAGCAATCAATTGGCTTCCTTGCCTTCTTCATCTATTTACTTCTGTAACATTACTCTTAACAGCTCCTGCTTTTATTAGAGAGTGCTCAAGGATCTTCTGCAGCTATCTGGGGATGACCAAGAACAGCAGCATGGGTAAACATGTTACAGGAATGCTGGGAGCTGGATACATTCAAGAAACACCTAAAGAAGAAATATGATGCACACACACTTATGGATTCCTGCTGTGAAAGCCATCATATTTTAGCAAAATAAAGAAAGCAAAGACTAAGATAAAATTTATTTGCCAATTTTCTCCTTAATGTCCATGAAAAAGGTCCTCCTGCTTACTACACTGCTAAGCAGAACTAACACTGTACTTCTATGAAATGGAAGAGAACCAATCCAACAGCATGCTAACACTGCTGGAACGTTTTCAGAATTAATTCTAAGCCATGGCATGTGATGCCTGACAAAGGTAGTGCTTTGTTCCTGTTAGCTAGCAAGGAAAAGGTCTCCAAAGCAAGGATGACCAGGGTAGAGGGTGGGGGGAGCACATACCAAGAATGATGCTTTTTATGTGTTCTGAAACAATACTTCCAGTGTTCCACTGTCCCTTCCTATTGAACAAGCTACAAGATTTACCCTTCCAAACACCAGCCATCCCAAACACCACACACCCCACAATGCCTCTGTTGTTCAGGTTCATTAGAGCGAGTCTGCAATGCTGACATGTTGCTCTATGTCTGTAAAGGGGATTCCAGAAGGAAAACGATAAATGCTGTCAGAAAGCAAATCACATATCCTCGCAACTTGCAATAATAGTACATTTTTAGTCCAGATATCAAAGCAGTTCCTGTCTCTCAATCAATTCTCTTTTATTTTAAGCAAGGAAAACACTGCTCTAGGCGACAGTGCACCTAAAAATTCAGTGTTCACAAAAGCAGTAATTGGGACAAGTATAGAGAAGTTTAGCAGGCAAATCTCAGTAATTTGCATATGTAGACCAAAAGATAGAAGAGAGGGTGAGTATTACCATGCAGGGACCATGCTTCATATCATTCCATCAGAAATACAAAGAAATAGTCATGCACTACTGTAACTCCATTGGTTCCAATACTACACAATCATGTCACTACAGAAGTATCACCTGCTGTATAACAAAAGGGAAGCTTCATAGTTCAGAAATCGGGGGAAAAAAAGTTTTAACTTTCAGTTTCAATAACACTAGTAACAGAGTTACCAAACTATTTGTTACAACTTGTTTAGTTTTCTGTTATTAATAGCACTTACTCATCCATACTAAACTTAATACAGTCTTACCTGTATCGCACATGAAAGGAACGATCTTCAGGCATGCTTATCAAAACATTATTTTCCTCCATTGAGTTGCATTATCAGTAGAGAAAATAATATTGTTCTGTAGTATGGTAAGTAGTTTACTACGGAAAATTGTTGTCAGAACACCGTTCCGGTTAGTATGTATATTAATAAGCTGGAGTAAAGAAATCCTAAGCTCCTGTTGAAAAACTCTTCTTTATTACTAAGATTAGGAGGTCACTGTCAGACACATCTTAAACCTTCAGCAACGTGTTCAAGTTCTTTCATCCGTGGCCCTTTAAGGTCCATTCAGCTGTGCTTCTGCAAAGGGAACACACAAGATGCTTGGCTTTAAGTCTCATAGTCAGTTAATAACTCATAACCATTTGCAGATGATGTAAAAGCACAACACTATTCATACTAAACAGGAAGCATCAATCAAGAACTTCAAGCCAGAGCCAAAGCCTTCTACATACATGTGGCAATTCCTGTCAGCAAGCAAGCAAGTAAAGGAGGTTTAACAAAAACTAATGCTCCTTTTTCTGTTGGAAACTTTAGTTTATTCTTGTTATAGTATTCTCTGGCCTCACAAAGTTCCAAGCAAACAGCTTAAAGGATGAAAGCTACAGAAGGAAAGGCATAAGACAAAACAGATCATAAACCATTTTATATGTAAACAGTAACACTGACACTCTGATAGTAAGCTTAAATCCCACAATGGTCAGAACTCGTTGGCACAATCCCATCTCAAGGTCATCCATTCTGCAGATCATTCCACCAGGAACATTATGACCATGGAAGACAGCAGAGATTTAAGCTCTATTCTCCCTTCCTCTCCCTGCTCCCAAAAGAAAAAGGGGGAGGCATGGGTGTTTGGGGATTTCGTGGGGTTTGTTGTTTCTTTTTTTCTTGTTTGTTTGCTTTTTTTTAAACTGGCCTCACATTCTAAAATGCTGCAGCACTGTCATATGATAAAAACTCTTCTTCAAAGGGGTTGAAGCAGCCAACACTTAAGCATTTGATGTATTTAGGCTGGCAAGGAAAAGATTAGCAGAAAAGAAACTCTGTATTCAAAGGTTTAGCCACTTTTTGGCATATTTTTAGTAGAAGAGTTGACATATTTATTGCTCAGTGCTAACACTACCTTCCTTTTCAAGTAAACATATGGTTGTGTAATTGATGAATGCATACTTCATCAAGAGACATGTCAAAAGACAAGAAGAGAGCTCTTATTTAAAGCTGTCACCAGAAGTAAACACAACCCTCTCTGTATTTAATTGTCAATGTGGGCCATGCCTTTTCCTCTGGTTAGTTTTATCAAACAGCAGCCATGAAGATTCACATTTCTGATCACACTCTGCTTTGACAGCACCCTCTAACAGCTGTTTGACTGGAAGAATGTGGATGGTCTGTTTTGTCCTTCCATGCTCACCATCAGAATTACTTGGCACCCACAAGTGGGTGTGGGGATATTTTTGCAATTACAAAGTGTGACACATACAGTTGACAATACCACTGCAGCCTACAGACTGGGAAGACTGCGTTCTAGCTATTTACTCTCCGGAAGTTTGTCCGAACCTCAGATCAGATAACTCACACAGCAGGTAGCTGTAAGCCACCCAATCTCCAGCAATCACCTGTGAGCATCCCTACTGTTCATCAGATGCAAGGGAATTGAAAGGTCTCTTCCACAGATGGATACACTCATGCCAATTAACACATTGCAAGCTATAAAGTGTGTACTTCAACAACTGCCATGGATCATGGAATAATGAGGGTGGCAATTTGCTTGTATATTTATATCGTAATGGAAATTTGCTAAATCATTTAAGAAGCTTTAAGAAAATAAATTAAAAGCCAAATTTAATTTTAAAAGTTATATTTAAATATCAGTTATTTTAACATTACATTTCATATTAGCAATTTATGTCTTTGTTTTATCTGAAATACATTTCTATCTTCATACTCCATCTCCTTTATGCCACCATCTTCCACCAGCTAGAACCACAACTCCTTGCCTTCTTCCTTCCTTGCTGGCCATACAGCACATTCCTGGCCTTGGGATGGTGATACTGACTCACCCGAGTTGGCCAACACATCATGATCACAGATCCAACAAAAATTACTGGGTCTGGTCTCCATATCTCGCTTCCTTTACTCATTAGGATGTTAAGTTATGCCTTCAGCCTTACCAATGTTTGTTTACTGCTTACACTTACAAGCACATTGATTAGAGTGGTGTACTCAAAATTCAAAAGGTGGAAATCAATGAACACTTCCACAGATGTAAACTGGCTTTGGGAGGATTACACTACAGCAAACTAAGCCTTGCTCTCCCAACTGATGGAACTGTTCAGAATATCTCTGTGTAACCAAGCCTTTCCTGAGCTGGTGGTAACCAGAGGAAACTACTTCAGCAGAAAAGTTCAGTGAATTAACAGAAATCTGGAGAAATTCTACTCTATTGGCTGTGAAACAGACTTTCTCCCAAGCTTGCATTTTTACTTAAAACTTATGTAGCATAAAAAAAGCACTTGGTGCTCACTAGGAAAAACATCCACATTAACACAAAGCAGCTGCATTGAATTTATTCTCTCCACACCTCTGAACAATGCCAAATCTACATCCATGTTAAAGAGCTCCCTTTTGGGAAAGCATACATAGAAAAGTGAAGTTACAGACATAACTTTCAAATGCACAGCTTTGCTATTCCAGCTATCAAATGCAGGCAGCCCTAGCTTTTTTTGTAATTTCAAAAAAATGCAAAAAAGCACACAGAAAAAAGATTTGGCCTCCTTCAGAAGTGGAAAATGAAACTGGTGTTACAAATTACACAGCAGTATGATACTGAAACCAAACCCAACACCATCACCTTTGTCCAAAAATCAAATGAAGCAAAGCAGAGGTTAGACAATCACATGTAGCAGCTGTTTATATCTCACAGTAAACAAAACATGTATTTTATCAACTCTTTTATTAGGAGAAAACGGTGAGCCATAGTTAGGTTTTATCCACCCTGTCTATAAACAGCTAAAGGATCTTCAATTAAACCATAAGTAAAGAGCTAACTCATTTCAATGCTTTATCTAAAACCCATACTTAACACTGCCAAAAATATTTTTTATTCTTTTCTACTAAATCAAAGATTTATATAGAAGCTATATAGATACAAAAGCTTGGGGTTTGCATGGCAAGGGATTTTTAGACTGAATTCCTTACTAAATTCTGTGATTAACTTGATTCTCTGAAATTCCATAAACCTGTTAATTTCTACAAATGAAGAAAAAAAATGGTAAAATACTAATGTTACATACTAATAGGAATCCCACATAACAATGCTTTCAGAAGTGAAACCCCACCATGCATGCACTTATTCAGTATTTTTCATACAATTATTACCAATGTTCTCAGAAAGGGACCCATGGCCTCATGGCTGATGCTCAAGGAAAGTACTCCTCAACCTTCCAGAACAGCACACATGTATCACCGATTCAGATCGGTGGTAAGACCTAGAAGAGGCTCACTCACTCTCAAGAAAAATTACAGAACAACACAATATTTCTTCATGGTCAGTTCTGATCAATATATTTCAACCCCAGATGTAATTTCTTGCTCAAAAGCCTGTTATGCAAGCTGATTCTCCTAGTTTTTACAACTTTCAGACAAGCTGTTTTCAGGCATTTTTCATTTCAGAAAAATTTCATTACCTACTATGAATTTTATCACAATAGCAGACAATCACTTTAATTGGCCTGCAGCTCTTAGTTACACTGAACATCAAGGATAGGTCTCTTTATTTTAATTTTTCATAGAATACCATATTCCCACACAAGTGAAAATTAATTGGTGAGTGACAGAAAGCTGATACTGATATTTCTTACCAATATACAGAACCAGTAATCACACTATACTTGGAGACAGAGAAGCAGCTTCGCTGCTTCCTTGCCTCAACCCACACCTTTCTTCTTGGAGTCTGTCAGAGGACAAGTATTGCCTTGCTTATCTACAGCTACATTGCTGAATGGCTGATGTATGCTTACTGCTGACTTGAGGACTGACAAACAGAAGATCTAAGAGATTCTTTCTGCCTTTTCCTAAAGGAGACAATCAAGTAATGCCTTCCCTAACCATCTGCTGTTTTTCACAAAGCTACAGGAAAGGAGCATCTGCCAAATAAAGACAGCACTGACTGAAAGGTTCAAAATTCACTCAAGGAAGGCATGGATAGAGATAGATCAATTGCACAAATTGTGTTTCCTTGGAATAATTAGCTACAGAGACAGACTTCCAGGATTAAGGCAAATTTCCCAGTGGTGAACAAAGTTTGACTTTCTTTTCAGGAATAAGCTACAGCATGGGTAGGGAAAAAACCCTCAAAACTGAAAAGAAAGTTGAACTGAATTATCAAAAACCAAAACAGAGCTCTGCATACCCTATGGAGAAAGAGACAGACTGAACAACAAAAATAGACTGACAATTCCATTACTGAAATATGGATTAGCTTGGCTCCAGACCTTCAATATAAACCACCAAATAAACACATTCAGAACCAGACAAACCATAATTTTACTCTTCAATAGTGTCTATTTTAAAAATATACCTCAATTAACAGAGAATCCTAAAAATAAATAAACAGATAAACTAGAAAAAAGCATCATCGTTAGCATTTCTGCACTAATATGTAGTCCCCTGTGAATGAACCTTAAAATAACTATGTGCCATGTTGAGAAAAAGCTAATTTTTCCACACCTTCAGCACTGTAAAAGTGACTAGTTATGAGAACATATCATGCAGATGTAAGAAAAATTGTACTAAGAGCAATTTGGTTACTCTCTGCAGCTTAATTTTAAACTCCCCTCTGCACCACTTTTGACAGAAGCTCAAAAGCTGATTAGCTTGCAGCACACAGACACCACTTTCACCAATGAAGAGATTCTGAGGTGTTGTTCAGGGTCAGTGATGATGTGGAACAATACCTGCTGTGCAATACCCTCTTTTTTCTCCTCATAGATCTACATACAGAACAGATAGTCCTAGAATAAAGCACAGGGGTCCTTTTAAAGGACTAGCTTAGCACATACAGCACAAGCAGCACACAAGCACACTGCACAATATATGACCCAAACAACTGCATACAGCAAACACTCGGGGTGGAATCTAAGGGACAGAACTGGAAAGCTGAGCTTCAAAGACAACTACCTCAGACAGTCCTACTAGGTGTGAGTCTGATAAAGTAGATCTGCTGAGCTTGTAATCACTATGGAGCATGGGAAAGACCCAGCCTAACACATCCTATGCTCTCAGACTCACCAGACAAGCTGCAAATAAATTAAGACCACTGTCTAATCCTCTTGATTCAGATGCTCCCTCCTCCACCCCCATTATATTCACCATGCTGACTTGTAAACATGGACCCATATGAAACTAAGACACATTATTGAATATAATCCTAAAATGGGAGAGGTTGGTATTGTATCAGCTTTGACCCGCGCTTGATGGTATTTCAGCAAAAAGGAATTCTACCAACCTACTGCTCCACAAGCCTGATATTTCACTTACAGTATACAGATAGAAGAAGGAACATAAAGTTTCCTCTCCTTCCCCAAACCATGCAGATAGAGCTATCTTCTGTAAATGAAGCATCAGCTCCCTGGTGGAAAGAGAAATAAAAAAATTTAACTGACACCTTAAGGCTGGACAGACATTTTATTAACCAACTGACTGATGCACAGCCAACTATCTTCTATGAATCAAAAGAACAGAATTTTCATAGTGAGATATGGAAGACTGACTCCATTATCTAGAAAGTTATTTCATCTCCCTTCTTAGCCAGTTAATGCCCAAGACTTCAGTATACTTCAGCATAATCGGCAGGTTTTTTAGACAGTCAAATTTCTGGACAGAATCTGCTATCTCCAGTGATTGTAAACACTGTATTTTCACCCAGCAATCAGGTTGACATGCAAATATTTATTCTTAAAAAAAAAAAAAAAAAAAGTAACAGCAGAAAGAGATGCCAAAAACCAAGAAGAGTGATGCAATATGTAAATGACAAAAACTATGCATCCTCATTGGTAGTATACCAGAGTACTGTCACAGTTCCAGGCCAACCCTATTAACTTCAGCAAATCTGAAGGTGCCCTACAAGGCATAGTTAAGCTATAGCACAGCTTTGTAAGCAGGAACATTTAAGGCATCTGGCAATGATGCAGGCCATATAGCAACAAGTCTTAGAACGACTGAAGACAAATCACAATCAGCTAGCACACTAGAGTAGAGTAACACAAAAAAGCAACAGATGCACCTATTAGACTGACAGGAGCACGTCAGTGTTCAGTGGTGCAAAGGTGGACCTCTCAGTGCTTCAATCACAGACCATCCTTACAGAAAGGAGAATCGTTTTTTTCTAAGAGAAATAGTATTTAGCTGGAAACCAGCTTACCATTTAATGTACATTACTACCTCCTGCACAAGTTGAAGAACTGGGTGTAGCTAACACAAGTAACCACAGGCACTTTTATTATAAGGATACTCCTACAGAGAGTTTATGTAAGCTATCTATTTAAATCCCAAAGTGAGGCAATCCTACACTATGACAAAATAAAAAAGGAAAAGAACATGAAGTGCCAAAAGAATATACCTAATATCCCCATAACAAAACTAATCAGGCAACTGAAAACCAATTCTAAATACGGCAAGATTAAGGTTTTAAATACAAGAAGATAGTACAAGAACATCCTCTCTTTGCCTTGAACAAAAAAGATGAAAAATTATGAGCTGGTCTGATTTTGCCATCTTCAACACATGTATCTTTTATCAGAACAAGTTCCAAGTTTTCACATATTGTCCTTCAGAGACTGAAAAAAATACCATGCTGCCTTTTTTCCCTGCATCCCACAACTTGGGATGAGATTTACAATTTTTAAGTGTTTAAATGCCACAATAGACTTCAATGACAGTTCACAATAAAGCAGCAACTTGTGTTCCTTTTATTCTTAGCATAATTGAAATCATATTACCACAAAATCACTGCAGATTTTTGTTACTGAGTTCTGACCCTTGCTCCTTCTGCTTATTAGGGACAGTCACACAAATTAACATATTACTAAATCTCAAGCCTCTCCCAGCCAAAAAGACAATCACTGAAGTACCTTCATTTTGGGAAATGGAGCATGTTATACAATGTGCAAGAACACCAGATGGGAATAGTTCAGCACAAAATGTTGATTATTTGTACTTAAACTGGTAAGAGCAGGTTGATCACGTATCTCTCCAGTAAAAAGTAGGGTAAGCTACAAGCTTGGAGGTGTTGCATGAAAGGAACAAAATTCCTAACAGTACACTACCAGGACAAACAAAAACAGTGTAGTAAACAGAAATAGTAAAGAAATAAAGGTTTAGAAAGACTTGTTTGTAGATCTTGTATTGTTTATATTTCCTGTAATTCAGCTGCATTAAAGTATTTCCTTCCTATTAACAAAAAATTTATAATATACAAGTTTTCTTATGTGAACAAACCCATATTCTTCAAAGACTGACTAACTGGAGTCCCCAAGAGGCAGCTTGACATTAATTATCTGTTCAATGCTAGATATAACTACGTAGCAGTACATCTGAGTATTATCAACACTACTTCCACGAGCCAGCAATGTGCCCTTGTAGTCCATAAGGTCAATGGCATCTCAAGGTGCATGAAGAATGTAATCACCCAGTTCGTTCTCCTCCTCCCACCCTAGTGAGGCTACATCTGGAGTACTGTGTCCAGTTCTGGGCTCCCCAGTGCAAGAGAGACATGGAACTACTGTAAAGAGTCCAGCAGACGGTTATGAAGATGATGAGGAGACTGGAGCATGTCTGCTAGAAGGAGGGGCTGAGAGCCCTGTGGCTGTTAAGCCTGAAGAAAACTGAAAGGGGATCTCATCAATGCTTAACAACATCTAAAGGGCAGGGGTCAAGAGGATGGGGCCAGCGGTGCCCATCATCAGGACAAGGGACAACAGGTACAAAGTGGAACACAGGAAGTTTCATCAGCGCGTGAGGAAAAACTTACTTCAAAAGGTGACAGAGCACTGGAACAAGCTGTCCTGAGAAGCTGTGGAGTCTCCTTCTCTGGAGACCTACAGAACCTGCCTGGATGCATCGCTGTATAACCTGCTCTAGGTGGACCTGCATTAGTGGGGGGCATTTAGACTAAATTATCTCCAGAGGTTCCTTTACAACCCCTACCAAGCCATGGTACGTTTCAGAACGTCTCTTAACAGTTCTTTCACTTCTTTTTTCCTGTATTTTACGTTCCTAATATTCTATTCTTCCATGGAATAATACTTTTTTTTAATACAATAATTAGTATAGCTAACTTGCTATTAAATTGTTAAACAAAAGTTAAGTCTTTCTTCTTCAGCTGATATCTACCTATTGTTTCATTCACAGGAACAGTAATGGCAATAATAGCTTAATTTTGCAGAAAGTCTTAAGATCAATAATTATTCCTTAAATGTAAACAATTTCACTTCGATGTTAACCTTAAAAGCCTAAAAACCACTTAACTGCAATCAAGATCATAGTTAACCAGATCTAGACAGGAATTTATTTGTAGAAAGTGGTTTTAAGATGTTAGAAAGAGTTACAAGAGCATTTAAAATAAAGTGATGAAATCCATATAAGCTGCTTCTAGTCCAAACTGTCTTAAGTTTCAGGCAAGTTTTGTCTCAACTTTATACGGAAGTAACAAAGTATAAAGTCCTTCCCTCCAAAGAGGGATGCATAACCACAGATCAGAAGCCTAGGTAACCATTAACAGAACTAGTAAGAAGGAACTCTGGCAGAGGCCTATAAGTTAGTTTAAATGCAACAACAAAAATTATATAATCAAAGAATTTAAAATTGTATTGTGAGGATTTGTGAGGATAACTTTTTCTTGTATTTTCTGTGTTACTAAAATTGTGACCTAAACAAAAGGGGTGAAATTCTCAAACAAAATTTAAGGAGGGACTCAATCTCTTAACTGATCTTCTTGAGATGCAAGACTCAGCACGCCCTTCTAAATTCTGAGATGGTTGCGCAGCCCTCCATGGCAACCCAGGATGCATGTGCCCTGAAGCCAGCTGGCAAGTACCTAACAGGAACAGCACACTAGGCTGAAAAAGCTACAGCAAAGGAAAGGCCACGACTTCAAGGTAGGGCAAAATTTGTCTTTGCAATAAGGTCAATAAAGAGATAAAGAACAATTCCTCATTAACTATGTTCCTCTGCTCAAAAACTGAATAAGCGAAAGAATGGAATGATCTACGCTAGCAAACACTACAGCTTAGCGGCCAAGCAAGAGTAGGTGTGATACTATTTCAGTTTAAATATTCCATAAGATACAAACTCAAATTCTTTCAGTTTATAGCTTGTTCCCTTTACACTCTCCTCCTCACAGTGTAACTGCAAGCTCTTTAGTTCCTTTCATGTTAATAAGCCTGTTTCACTCCCCCCTCCCGCCCCCGCCCAAAAATATTTACTTATAGCATCCCTAGCAATCTTGTGAAGCACAACACGATTGAAGACACCTGATGTAATGCCTTCTTGCTACTGATTGGCTTTAGAGAAAGAAGAGTGATCTCCAACAAGAGTGATTGCCACAAGAGTGACAGTCCATAGAGGCTGGTTGGGTAGGTCTGCCTTGCTTTTGTTACCAGGCAATCGAAGTACCGCCTTACAGCCCAAAGAGCGGCTTTCAGGCACAAACATAGCTTTATAAAGCTGACCATGCGCGGTTTATTCACCAGCCCATCAGGCCGCTCTGAAGCGGCTCAGCGATAAAGGCCGCTGCAACCTTGTGAAGCCGGTACCGAAAGTGCTGGCACTGCCACCGAACCTGCACTCGGGGCCGCCCTACGGCGGCGGGACATGAAGATCCCACCTGGCCCAGTCGGCTCCGCGCGGCACGGCGGCCCGCCGCTGAAAATCCTCCCCTTCCTTGCACCCAGCGCTCACCGCTGTGCCCACAATGCGACCCACCCTGCAGCAGCCATCGGCTTCGCAACAGACAGCGAGCGACTGAGCCTCCTAGAGCCCCATCTCGCCCGAGGCCGCGCCTCACCTGAGCGTCAACGCGGCCGCGGGCTGAGGGGCCGGTGCAGCCCCGTCACCGGAGCAGTTCCCCAAGCGATCACCGTAGCGGGCACTACGGGACGGTGCCCGCCCACGCGCAGCCGCTCTTCGAACCCACCAATCGCCGTGCGCCCGCCTGCCCGCCCGCCGGGGCTGCCCTCCCCAGCAGCAGGGCCGCCAACGGCTCTGCGCACGGCCCACCCCGCCGCCGGAAGGCCGCATCATTCACACGAGCCAATGGGGAGGGAGCCAGGGGCAGGACGAGGTGGCGGGCCGGGACCTCCCCAAGAAGCGGGGAGGAGGGAGGCGGGGAGCGCGCGGCCGCCACCGCACCTGGACCCCGGTACTGCGGCAGCCCCCCACCCCGGCCGCGGGCTCGGGTTACCGGGGAGTAAGCACACACCGCGGTAGGGCAGCGCAGCGCCGCCGCACACCTGCTGCCCCGCCGGGCCCCGTCCCACCACCCCCACAGGTGCCTGGCGTAGGATTGTCACTGTAACTCCAGCCGATCCCGAACCTGCCTCTGCAGAACAGTTTCTTGGAAAGGGGTTTCAATAAAAGCAGGAGCAGTGGCTGTACGTCCGCACCACAAGCTCCTCTGGCACAGAGAAGAAAAAGGTACAGCCGCACTGCTAGCCAGCCTACTGTCCACAGGAAAGGGGGGTTGGAAATTCGCTTCTTTCTGCTCGTACCGTCTGAAGGTGTGTTTTAACGAAGATAACGAGACTCTACCTTACTTCATTATCATAATGAAGTAATATCATAATTCATTGCATTTTATCTGATGACTTGGAGTCAGAAATGAAAAAAAGGAACAAACTGCTGAAGACACGAGGGCGAGGTAAAGTGTGAGAAACTAATTCACTCTTTCATATTTCGCTAGGTTGAACTGTAGGACCACGCTTGGCTCTGTTACTTTTTTTTTCCTCTAATACTAGAGCAGGACTGACAAACAATGGCAGTTACTTGGCACTATGTTCAATTTTCCTTTTCCTTTCCTTTTTCTGTTTCCTCGAGTAGTTAACCTAGCCTTAAACTACTGTAAATATGGAATGAAAACATCGGTATCAGGGGAACGGTTCTTAAAAACCTTCAGTAGGTACAAGAGAGACATAGATCTTATTCTTAAATGTATTTAAGTATATAGTAATTATTACTCATATGTTACAGATTGAGCCATGCAATAAAAGCTTTATCCAAAATTGGAGAAGCAATGGCATTCACAGTCTAAGAAACTGGCTATGAGACTACAAAAAAGTGCAAACAATCAGACTGAATGAAACCCCAAATGAATAGTTCATTTTCAGATGAACTGGCATGTATCACAGATGCAACTGATGAGGACCAAGATGACTTACCATATGATGGAGATGCGGAAATAAGCTGTAAATACAATAATAATTCAAATTATTTAAGTGACTGCACTTGTAAAAAAGCTATTCCTGGTATTTTAAACTTAGTCTGTTCTGAAGATAACAAAACCATCAAAGCAACAGCAAATTATGAAACTCATCCACAAGCAGAAGAATTCTTCAATCACCATAGAGGTGCCATAGGAACAACAGAAAGTTCATTTGCAACACTGGGAAATGAAGCTGCCTTTAAGAAGGAATTACTTGTTGGTAGTTCTAGTATACCAGGCAACAAAGACCATCTAACTTGCTCAAAAATATCCAATGTCCTTTTGCGTCATTTTTCCAAGGAGGAGTTAACACACACATGCCAGTTAATTGAATGTGAGACAATACCAGACACATCCTTTACTGAAAGCATTGATGACACTGTGACCAAACCTGAACTTTCAGAACACCTCAAAAGCCCTTCAGCATATGAACATTGTGCAACTAGCTTTGAAGAAAGTAATTTAGAAAAGCACAAGGAAGTAAACACTGGTGATAAAAATCAAAATTCAGTAAATGAAGATAGATGTGTTTCAAAGAAGCCTGTTTCATCTACTGTTAAGGGTGGGTGCAGACAAGAAAATTCACAACTAATTACTATGAGTGAAGATACACACACCTTTCAACACATGGAAGTAGAGAGTGCCCCATTTAAGAAAAGAGTTTCATTTCACGAGCTCAAATACAGTCAAGGTCATGCTCACTGTTCCCTTCTCAACTTCTCCAAAGCTGCTTCAGAAGTTAAATTACCAAAACCAAGTGGAAGCATTAACTCAGTCCCTACAAGTGAAAGAACAAAACCCTTCCCTATTTTGCCAAGTAAATCACTAACTAAGAATGACATTGTAGAAAACAACAACTATTTAAATTCTGAAGTAGAGAATCAAGAAGAAATGAGCATTCCAGAACTGTTGCAACAGCTAGAGGTAATTAAGATGCTTTAAGAAATTATTAGTACCTGATAAGACATTTACTATAGAAAGATATTCTTTGTCCAGTAAAATCTAACATGACTAGTTCATGCAGGCAGTATATAGGTATCACCAAATACACCACTTCAACCAATTCTTTCACAAGTATAATTTTCTGGCACTGAATTTACATCAGACTTCCATTACCAAATATGTAACAAAGCTCTGGAGTATTATTTGTGATTATAAAGCATCCTAGCAAATCATTAGGAAATTCATTACAATGTGTTATTTCTAGTGTATGCAAATTATCAAATCCATCAAAAATATTAAAATTTTCATTAAAAATATTTTTTTATACTGTGCCTGTGTCCGTTAAAGACATCTTTGCCCTTTTTATCTTAACGCTCTTCAACTATTCATTATGGAATTTACCGGCAAGTTAATTCTTCTCAAATAATTTGACAATACTTCTGTTATTCTGGTAAATTTCTTCTAAAGTTTGTAACTAGATAATCACTTTTCAAATTTCACA
This sequence comes from Indicator indicator, assembly GCF_027791375.1. Classification (NCBI taxonomy): domain Eukaryota; kingdom Metazoa; phylum Chordata; class Aves; order Piciformes; family Indicatoridae; genus Indicator; species Indicator indicator. The sequence goes on from NC_072019.1 coordinate 4,541,424, forward strand.
CTCTGTCATGGAGTCTACTCAGAGAGCCACACAGATGCTTAAATCCATTCCTAGATTTGTATCAGTAAATTATTTAATATGTTTCCCATTATTTCTTGGCTACAAAAAAGATGCTGACACATCATGCTGACACCCAGAATCACACTGACCATCTCAGGTTGAATCCAAAGGTAAATCAAAGTAATTTATTTTCAATTCATTCTCCTTTATCTCTAGGACTATGTCTTTTGACACCTTCATATTGTACTTCCCATTTAGATTTTCACAATATTAAGTATTTAAGGACAATAGGACCCTATACATATATCAAAGTATAACCACAGGAAATTGTAAGGTTCTACTATAATAAACATTTAAGTACAATTAATAACTTGCCCTATGTATTTTGTGCTTCCTTGGGGTTTGGGGGATTTTTTTTTTGTTTGGTCTACAAGTATGCTATACATTGTTTCTATAACCAAAGTTCTCATTTTGACAGAAACTTCCTCACTCAGATTTTCCAGATGCCAGTACTGCCATTTACTCTGGAGGCACCAAGATACCCTCTGAAGTCTTTACATTACACAACCCTATCCCTATACAATCTACACATGGTTTGTCTAAAGCAAGTAAATAAGTTACTCTAACTATGCAAATGATTATTTTATGTGTTTTAATTGCACTTCTGGGCAGAAATTCCATTTGAGTCATCTTATCTTTTATTATGTAGGATCACAGCATGGAACAGCAACAGCACTACCAGCAGCTGGTACAGTAGAAGCACACTGTCTAAACCCTTCCAACTTACTGCCAGAACTAACACTAGGAGAACACATGTCTCAAATACTAAAGGATCAGACGGACCAACTGATAAAAAAGGTAAAGAACTCTGTTTTAATATGTATTTTGCACCAATGCTCAAGTTCTGTATTCGTTTGGCATATTTTTTTTTAATCCCAAACAGCAGTCTAACATTTTGTCTTGAAGGTGGAAAACTTCTCTCAGCGTGTGACCCAAGACACATTCCTTTTACAAGACAACTATCTGGTAAATTATGTTTTCAATTCTCTGAAATACACTTTAAATGGCTTTAGACACTTTTCTGAGAAGGTACTCCACATAGTGAAAAACGTTCTCTCAACCTCAGACTGAAACTGAGTTTGAGAGGCAAAAATGAAGTTGTTCAGTAGGTGACTGAACTCCTAAATCTGGTTTAAAGACTACAAGTCACAACTATTAGTGAAAGGTCTTAAGCTGACATGTAAGTTAGGAATTTTGACTTGCAAGGTATCAGTTCAGAAGTTGTGGTTTAATACTTGGCTTGTACACAATAGAGCAGCACAGAGTACCAGGTGGACATACAAGATGCAGTCCTGCTCTAATTCAGAGCAGTAGCAACATTCTTATCAACATCACTGCAAATAACATCTGGCTTACACAACCCAAGTAGCTATCAATATGGATTGCTAAATCACAATGACATTTGCTATTGAGTTATTTCTTATTGGTGAAGGTATTAAATCAATTGAAAAGATACCTTGATGCCTTGGAAAGGAATTACTTAACAGCTAAAGAACACCATCATCATTTACAGCTGCAGAACTACAAGGACAAGTCTATCAACATTGGAGAGTTTGATCCTGAAAGGTTAGAAGTGTTAAAAAGTACATCAGTATATTTTCTGTATTTTGAGTGTCTTAAAACCATTACTTCATTTATCCATCAGAAGTGAAAACATTATCTTAATGTTATATGTGATAAACTAGAAATAGTTTGGCCAAAATCCATTCTAGTATTATATATCCTAGTTAAAATTAAGATATCAAATTGATTAGTTCAACTACTTAAAGGGGACTTGGTGAACTCCATTGAATTGTTTTCTTCTGTATGGGAAGTGTACTGTATGACCAATATTATTATTATAGTAAGAAATAAAATACTGAGTTATACATGTTTCAATAACTGTGTATTGCAATTGGGCTCAGAAAGGTGGAAGGGGAAATATTTAGACTCGGCATGCTGCTTGAAGACCTCCAAGAACAAACTGATGACAGCAACTGCAACTTGTCATCCTTGCCTGATTCCTATAAATCTGCCTATTCATCATATTCTCCTTGTGAGGTAACTCTGATTTAAAGATAATTGTTCTGTTTTAATGATGAAAGTCTCGAGAACCTCAGTGTGGTTGTACTATTGTATGTTCTCTTCTAGTAAAACCATAATATTACATAGCATGTTACTTCAAATAAAAGGTGGGGATTTTTTTCATGAAATAGTAACTTCATAATATTTCATTAATAAAAGAAACCCAAGTATAAAAACACAGCTACACTGAATATTATTAATCCCATCTTCCAAAGCATTTATTTCAGAGTAAGAAAATATGAGCAGCTACTTTAACTTTCAAAAAGCTGTCTTTGATTTGAGGAATTCATCACTACTACTTATTTGGAAGAAACTTAATTTGTCCAAGATTTTTAAATTGCAAAATTATTAGAAGAACAAACATTATTGTGCTATAAAAAAAAAAAAGTTTACTGGTAAGTAGGGTTGTATTTTATCCTAGATCATATATGCACAAAAAAAAAATACCTTATGGCCTTCTAAGAAATCTACAGGTAAGTATCCCCAAATGCTTTCATAGTCAGTATTTTATAAAACAGTTGCTCTGAATCCCAAGTTAGAGAAGTCACGTACTTTCAATTCAGTACTACCCATACCCATGCTATGGTTATTTTATACAGATCTCAATAGTTTCAAGCATTGCTGATCCTCCAGAAAGAAGAGGCATTGATACTGCATTTCTTCACGAGAACAATGCAGGAGAAAAACATATGTGCAATTTTTGTCTCCACCTGTAAGTGAAAAGTTTGAAACAGGAATTGCAGTTTTACAAAAAATGTACCAAAAATTATTTGCTGAATATAGAAAATTGGGATGTTTTGAATCTCTGAAAGCACAGAGAAAAGTCCAGAATTAAAAAAAAACAAAACAAAACACCACTTTTACAGAATTCTGTAACTTCATGCCCAAGAAGTCCTTCCAGCTTGGTAGTCCTACCTTTCTGGGTCTTATGAACCTCAAAGTATTTCCTGATACCAAAAGACTACTAATAGTTTCGCTAAGAGTTAATTCATACCTCTACATAAAATTCATTGCAGTGACCCAAATACAAGATGTTAGTGACTAGTCAAAATATATTACCAGTAAAAAATTATTTGCCAGTATTTATTTGCATGGGTTTTCTTTTTCATTACACAAGGGTGGGATGGACATATTTACATAATTGGCCAGCAAAACTTTGTGAAACAATTCTAGGTAACATATCTAGCCTCTCAGGAAATAGTTCATGAGTGTTAATAATCTCAATGAGACCAGAAAAATAAAACAAAGGTTTTCTTCTTAACCAATTAAGGTTACAAAACAGAGCTGAGTTAACATACAGAAGAGACACAGAGCCTCTGGGAAAAGGAGGTCTGCTAGCAAACAAACATTCTTACAACATAATGGTATGAGATCCATTTCCTTACTTGCCTTTTTTCTTTTTTTTTTTTTAAACTTAGAGTATCTTGTTCAGCTTTGGATCACACATTTTTCTCTATAGCTTTTGCACAGCATGATGGCTCAGCTTTTGAAATACCATATATCAGTAAGTAGTAACACTGCTGAGTAAGTTTCCAACGAAGAAATTTACATACTCTCAAATATTTTTTCCACCTGTGGTAAAGTTTGCTTCTCTCAGAAAAACTAATTGTGTTCACTAGCACACCTTTATTATTTCTTGAGAGAGCAAAACCTAGAAGCAATTACTTGCCTACAAAAACGCTTAAGGCATTGAGATACATAAATTAATCTACAGAATCATAGAATAGTTTGGGTTGGAAGGGACCTTTAAATGTCATCTAGTCTACCCCCCTGCAATGAGCAAGGACATCTGTAACTGCATTAGGTTGCATAGAGCCTCATCCAGCTTGGCCTTAATGTTCCTAGGGAAGGGGTTTCCACTTCTCTGGGCAACCTCTGCTGCTGTTTTACCACCCTCATTGTAAACAAATTCTTCCCTTTTTTTCTGGTCTAAATCTGCCCGCATAGTTTAAAACTATCACCCCTTATCCTCTTGCAGTAGGTCCTATCTAATATACAGAATATACCAATTCTCAAAGCAACATGAAAACCTGCCTTAAATTCCAACTTAAGAGGTCAAAAAATGCTCACATGCTGTCCAGTCTGCTCTCCAGTTAGAACTGTAAAAACACAAATCAAACTGTAGAATTGATGGCAACCAAAAGCAATACACATCTGTGTGATATGCAATACAGTTTTGGATATACTGCAATAGAAACACTAATACATAAACTTGTTTTGCCTTCTGGGTGCAACAGAGGTTCCTTTCACCCGAGGAAAAATATGCTGTTGGAGGTCTTGCATCCCACAGCCAGGGTGCACAAAGCGAAAAATTAAATGCTGATGAAGGAAGTATGAAAGGGTAAGTTTATTACCTATTTTGGCTAGTCATAGGCATGGTTTTCTACAGCTAAGGGATCATAAATACGCATATATACCAATAGGACTCTATACTGGACTCTGCATGAAATACTGGATAATCCCTTTAACATAAAGATGAGAGGATGATCTATTTTCAACTTTACCACCAGTTAATCACATAAGGTATGGGATACACCACATAAACAGAAGAATGGCAAAACTCCCATCAATTTTATGAAAGAGTAGATTATCATCACATTGCAAAGCAGCCCATCTTAGTATCTTTATGGTGCTCAAATGCACAGTTATTTTAATAGTGTATTAAGAGAAGAGGCTTTATGTCTGTTCTCTATTCAGTGATGCACATCAGCAACCTGAATCTGGATGACTGCAATGTGTTCAGTAATGAAAAATACTTGAAATCATCATGATCATGAACTAAACTGATAGGCCTGGAAGAGCATATTGATATATCTGATGATATTTCTAGTTTAAGGGTCACTCTGTAAAGAAATGACAGCGTTATAAAATAATTCTATTTGGTTATTCTGGAGTTTGAATTTTTGGCAAATTACATCACTATCCAAACCTGTAAAACACAGTAACAGTCATCTAAATATGCTCTCAGATTATTTTACAGAGTAGCTGCTAAAATTTATCTAGTAAAGCTCAGCTGGCTAATTTTTCTGTCATTTAAAGGTAGCTCAATCTTCTGATCATTCTTTTCATGAATGGGTGGAAAATTTTCCAAACGTATCTGACAATACTGGTTGCCCTAAGTTGAAAATGCATTTCAAAATGCAAACAAGATGTGATTATCAAAATTTCTACTTTTAAGCATTTTTAACAGCTCTAGTAAGTTAGAGTCCTTTTGCCAGAATGTGTCTTTAAACTAAAGGGGTCATTATTTCACAACTGGTTCATTTTAAGATTCTACTTACCATCTTTTCAGATACTTGATACAGGTAAAGTTCTTCCTACAAGCAAATCTGATTTCTCCTCAGCTAAGAAGGCAGTCAAACATTAATGTATGCTTATAAAGCTCATCATAAAGGTATTAAGATACAACTGAAATATCATTCTGTTTTCATGCTCCAAGAAATATAAACATCCAGGAAAGGAAAACGGGAACATGTTCACTCTTCGCTCAGAGAAAACCAACTGATTTGTCAGACACCAACCTGAGTAAGTAGTGATGGCATACAAAGACCAGAATTGTGCTTATGCCTACTATTAAATCCTGTTAAGAAATACATGCCTGTCACATCTCAACAGGATGAAAATTGTTTTGCAGTTTCAACATGTTGCTTAGCACAGCACAAGATGCCAAGAACAAAAAGGAAAATCAAAAGGACACGAAGTCCAATTCAGTATGAAAGTCTCAGTGACTAACCAAGAGGCAACAGACAAGCTGCCAAAGACTTTCCACTTAGATATGAGCAAGAGAGTTCAAATGCAGGGTCTACTCAAACACTGAAACTATTTGCCCTAGAAAGGTTATGGCATATCTATCCTCAGAGATACTCAAAACACAGACTGGGTCCTAAGCAACTTCATCTAAGTTGGTCCTGCTTTGAGAAGGGATTGGGCCAGGTATCTCCAGAAGCCCTATCAAACACAAATTACTTGGTAATTCTAATCCACCTCCTAGATTAAGTTTTTTAAATACTACTTATTGCTACTAATAACATTTTCAAAAGCTAACAGTGGTGTACAAACAGTGCTTTGATTTTGGTTTTTCTCCTTATTATGTGCATTTATTTCATGCCCTAAAAGGGGAGTCCAAATTTAGTGACTGTAACATTTCCTATCAGTACTTCCAGTTTTAGTTTTTGGGTTCAACTTTCTTATTCTGCATTAAAACAAAGGAAAAATATTTTCCTAAATCTCTGCTCTACAGAGCAGAAATACTCTTTCATTAGGATAGTTTTTAATAAAATTTTATTGAATCCAAAATAGAATGCACACAGGCTACTGTGAGCTGGGCAAGTCAGCTGTCAGGTCATCCCAAGACTTCAGCTCTTCGAGGCTGTTTCTCTTAGGGCATCCCAATTTTATCCTTCTACTGCAGAATATTTCGAAGCTCTTAGTGCCCAACAACTACAAAAGAATAACATGAGCTGTCCTAGATTCAGTTGTAAGTCTGGTAAGTAAGTCACTCTGACCTTTGGTCTACCTTTTGTCCTTGCTTTCTCTATTATATCCTTTCACTTCAATATAATATACTGGGGCCATTATTACTAGTAGCACTCCTTGTGCAACAGCTAAAGCAGTGCTGTACTAGATCCTACCAAATTATCATCACGTTCACCTTCAGCTGCATTGTTTTGGCAATACTTTAACTTGTAGGAAATTTGAACCTTCAAAACAGGAACCTAAGGACAGGGAGAAGAACAGCTTTAAAACAAAAAAAACACACAAAAACACAACCCCAAACAACAAAACCCAAACAGTTCTGGAACTGGAAACAATCACCACCAAAACCAAAAAAACCCAAAAACAAACCCAAAAAACCCACACCATAAAAACCCCAAAAACAAACATAACACAAAAAACCCCCAAGAAAACCCAAATTATGGTCAGGGCTGAAAGCCAATCCATGAAGTTCAATCCCCACCTGTAAATGGAGGAAAAATTACTTCTTCAAATTGCAGTACTGTTTGTTAATGCAGCAGAAGGCTCAGAAATTATAGTGGTGAAAGCCATATAATTACTTAGGTACACAGGCCAGAATTTCTAATACTCCAGACCTTTCACATGTTTTTTGGGATTTCAGGCAGTGATTCAGAAGACATCTCAGCCTGTGACTCTTACAGTGATTCCCAAAGCAAAGAACTTGCAACCTACAAGACTGAAAGTTGTAAATCATTCAATACAAGATTAAGTGTAAAGAGAAAAGGTATAATGATTGCAAAAATATTGAAGTCTACAAAAAATATTGTTTATAGTGTTTGTTTTTCTCAACAAAATGTCTTTGTTTTCAGAATTTAGATGTACATGCTCTAGAGGAAGCAGAGATCAATTCAAACTCAGGAATTACAAAGAGTCTGTTGAGTCTTATGCCCCGTGTAGAAATAAAAGTTACAGTTCATCCTGTAAGTATGATGTGCTACTGAAACCATTATCAATCACAGGCTAGATTCTAAGGGGCAGAAAGCCACACTGCACTTAGCAGGCCACATTTAATTTAGTATATGCAATCAACAGTACTGTAGCCAGACAGTGGATGTGCATAGAGCCTTTAGATCAGCAAATCCTACACATCTGTAGATGTTTAATCCCCACGCACAATAGCATTAACCTTTTCTGGTTCTTGAAGAGGATTCTCATATTTCATTTATGATAGCAATACCTCATTCTGCAGGGCCACGTGGAAGAATGTGAAAATTGGGCATTACTGTGCCAGCTGGTACCTACTGTAAACATGTACTAAGGAAAACTCCAGCTCTACACTCAAACTGTGTGACATGGGCAAATTCAGGGAAAGCATAATGAAAAACAATAAAAAATTAAAAGTTGAACATCTAACTTCTAAAGCCACTTATCTCAGACTCCTCTCTAACCTGTCAAGAGGCTACATACAGAAAAAAAAATTCAGCATTGGAAAGTATAAATTAGCTACTTTGCTCTATAAAAAACTACAAAACTATAAATCACAATAGTATTGCTGTATTTATTAGGATTATGACAGTCTGACTATTCTGCACCTTCCCCCTGCAGTCCTTCCTTGTATCAAATGGAATATAAATCTGCATGCCATTTCCCACAGCACTAAATCACACAGCAAACCCCAGCTGCCCTCATCTACAGAAATCATCTTAAACACCATCAAGTTTTATTCAGCAATGATAGTTACTTGATTTTATTTGTTAAACAGATAAAAATGTTAAATAAATAGAAAATAACTTTTCTTGGTTTTGCTTTTGTTTTAAACATGGCCTCAACTCTAGCTTATTCACAGAAGGCAATCTCCACTCAAAGGGCTCAAAAAACCAGAATGTCATCGGAACTTCTAAACAGACTTTCTGGAAGGTAAGCTGTAGCAGTAACTATATACAGTACAATAGACAATGCATTGTTGAATATTCCACATGGAAAATACTCACCAGTATGATAAGCAGGAGGAATGTTCTCTTTCATGGTACAAGCTGTATATTATGACTCTACTCCGTGAAGTTGAAATATTCAACCCAAAAAACAAGTGTAAATAGTTCTACATTTTTCTGTCTAAGATCTTGAGTCTTCATTGTTTAGCTGACACATTCAGTAGTAAAACAACAAAATCTCACTTTATTAAGATGTTCTGATTCAGAGATTCAAAAGCAAATCAGTATTATTTGACATGCAAAACTCTACTCACTGTAAAACTAACTTGCAACTGGGTATGCTATTAAGGTGCATATATTTCATCTGTAGTTTAAAAACTCTTTCGCATACTAAAATTGTTTGTTTTATTCTACATATCAATTCTTTAGGCAAAACTTTGAGGCTGCCAAAACCTGCTATTCAAGCACATATGATAAAATTATTCCTTCACATCAATATTTGTCCACCAAGAAGTCTGCCCAGAGCAGATCTGCAATCAACATCAGAAACGCCAATGATTCTAAAGCAAATGTAAGACTTGGGAGTGAAAATTAAAAGCCACAAAACTACATCAGGAAGACTACATCCCCACATCATAGCACTGTTAAACATCCCATTCTTAGCAAGTTGATTGTTACAGTCTAAGCATGTCTACAAGAGGAAGCTAAAAACCCAACTATTTTAGCTTAAAGTATTAGTTTATTATTTCATAAGAGTATGTTACAGACTTCTTGTGTAGCTTTGTCCCTGTAAAAATAGTGAAAAAGAGAGAGGAAAGGAGCACTGGATCTTACCTCATACGAATTACATTTAATATACTGAAAAAATGTCACCCTAGCCATGTAAACCCCACTATTGGAACTAAAACAAATCCTTCTCGGTATGAGAAACATGTACCACACCAGGGCTTCTACTTTAGAAAGGGGTAAATATCCTTCAGTTAAAAGGATTGCACAATCAAAGAAAGCAGGTACTTCCAGCTGAATCCTGAGGCAGTCTATCACACAACTCAGAAGTTTTACTTCCTAACATGTATTCAGAGTGAAAATGTTACATAGAACCTCAATTAAACATTACTTTCTATTCTATACCTATGGAAAAAAAATCTGCCTTCAGCATTAACTAGACTGCTTTGTTTTTCCCAACAGATCTTAAGTTTTACTCTGGATCATGCCATACAGACAGCAAACAGTTTGAAGAAAGCTACAGAAAAAATGGTACGAGCAGTTTCAGAAGATTTAGCTAAAGTTAAAAGGAAACAGCTTTAATCACTCGGTTTCAAATGCCATATTGTTTTGTTGCTTAAGCACAAAGGGAAACAACCTTTGCACCTAAGACATCTACCATGCTAACATACTAAGTCATAGTTAACATGTAATTATTTTGTTTTCAGAGTGCCCTATATTAAGAGTTGTGTCAGTGCTTGACTCAGCAACTGAGTAATATCATCTGTTGACTGTGCATTCCTAACAATTAAACTGTTTCTTCAGTGGGGTGTCCTTAGCTTGTCTGATGTATCTGGCTTTCATATTTTAGCTGATAGTAAGCAGGCTGGAAAGCTTAAAAATACTGTAGCAATACAGTGGGCCAAGAAAAGTAATCTATCATTTTTTCCTTCTGAAATCCATGAAACTGCAAGGATTACAAGCAGCTGACAGCCCTGCATTAGCAGGGATGCTATTCAGTGAAGCAACTCCAAAGTATATAGAGAGATGGAAGCCATCACTTCAAGTGAGAAGTGGCAGTGCATTCCTTAAAAAGGACAGTCATTTACAGGCAAGCTTGAATGGTTTTACCAGTTGATGGATACAGAGAGAACCCAGACTGTTCACAGAAGCAGAATAGCTGCTGTGTACCACTGATTTGCTACTCAATGCCTTTTTTCAGGGCTTCTTCCACAATTTGCAGCCAACAATACCATCGACCTTTCTCTTCTTCCTTAAACTTTGATTCTGTATCCTTGTAACCTGGTTTGTCTCTGCTTATTCTCCTTGGTTTTGCTTTATTTATCTTAAGAGAACAGCATAGGATAGTAAAAGGCTCATGCCATTCTGCTAGATTAGAATATCCCTGTTACTACTTGGCAAATGAACTTAAGAGTTGAAATACTTGCTGCAGACTTCCTAGATCCCATTAAAAAAAAAAAAAAAGTCTCCTCCATAGAAATCTTTTCTACACTACAAGCACTGCTAGACTTCTTGGTTTATCCTGAGTCAACACCTGAACCTGATGTCCTGAGCCAATGTTTGCTTTTCCTTTTCAAATTACCCCTTCCCCTGCTCCCTCAGAAGAATTTATGCTTAAATCTGGGAACTTCTGTAGCACAGGCAGTTAAACTTCCAAAACAGAAGACTATGTAGACACAATCATAAAGAAGTTTCAAAGACATTCTGGGGTTTTGTAAAAGCTTTAGTAGTAATTCCTGCATATACTTAAAGTGTACTTCAGTGCACAGTTAGCATTTCTTCAAAGTTATTTATTGAAATTAGAACTGCTTAGTACTTCCATGATTAACATTCTGCCTTACCCACCACCATCCAAAAAGAAAAAACAAAATCTTGATTTTTTCACAATTACATATGAAGAATTTTCAGTGAGTCATTTTACAGAAATTATTAATTTAAGACTTGCATTAAATAATTTTAACATCAATTCATATTTACAAATTCTCTTCTGAAGCCTCTACCTAAGAGCCTAGGCCCTTTTTAATTCAGTCATTTTTAGAAACACACTCTGTTATAGAAGTGCTTCACAGTGCACAAAGACAATTCCAGTTTATATATCATATTGATCATTTTTAGCATGATTTGTTAGGAACAAAAAAGCATTTACAGTGCAGCACTCTACACTAAATACAACCTAAGAATCATGTTGATTTTCTCCTCTCTCTTGCCTTCTACTCCTTCCCAAAAAAAAGCAGCACGTTTAAATAACAGAATGACAACCTATTAGTCAGAACCATGAAGGGCCCTGGTACAGTACCTGGAAAATTCAGTTCCATAAGAATATGTACATACTATCTGTCCTTTCTTGATGCACCTTAAACATCACCATTTCTATTCATCCTTAATGCAGACCATATCCTTCGGTTTACTAAGGCTCTTTACATCATCCAGCAGTCTTCTAGGTGTCAAAACATGAGTAGAACCTGACAAAAGAACGTAAGTATTAACTGTTTAAGTCTGAAATGATTATTTTTAGACATGCCCTCTTTACAAAAAGAAAACCAGGTGTGTTTTTTACGCACCTGGAAAACTAAAAGGTGCATCAGTCTTTTCATATGCTATCACATAAAGCATCATCATATCAATACAAGTGTCACCATTAGGTAAGGCAGTGTCCCTCCTCCACACACTGAGATGTCCAGACACCTGGACTAGGACTCTTTGGATACAAGCTTCAAGTCCCTGCTCTGCCTGGTTTGAAATACAGACTTGCAACTGGCCCCCTTTTGCTGTATGTTACTGTCCCAGCCTCCAAGAGAACTGCCTGTTCTGTGAAAGGGTGAGTTAATGACAGGTTTTATCCTACAATCAAGAAGCCATCTGGATTACAGATTAATCACAAACAGTAGTTTTCCACAGAAATATCAGTTACAGGAAACTGGCTTTTACTAAATAACATTTCCTTGAAAACTTGCAACAAATCCCAATTTTGGAGCAGCAAAGAAAATCCTTATTATTCTGCAGTGCACAACTACCTCTCTTGTTCTCATGGAGAGTGACTATAACTTCTTCCCTGAAGGGTCACCCTACAGTTACAAAGGAAATTCTTAATTTTAAGATTAGACCTGTCTGGAACCTTTAGTTTCAAACTGAACTGACTAGTGTTTCTTGACTTCTCAATCAGAAATACAGGGTAATTTTTACCTTGCAGTAAAAATGCAGTACCTTCTGCCCTCAGAACTCAGGGTTACACACAAACTACAAAAATCACCTCTAAACAAAAGGCAAGATGGTGCTCTGGTTACCGCCAAATATTACAGTGAAAAAGTGACCCACACCAAAGATGATTCTGTAACAAGTCCCAGATGAAGAAAGCCTTGTTAAACGACATTCCTGTTGTCCTGATGTTTCCATTGCTTCTCAAAACCAGGATGAGCATTCAACTTCCCTCAGCCACCACGAATTAAACCAGCAAACAAAAAAATAAGCCAAAAAAACAAATACACACAAAGACACCTACACCACCACCCAGTATTTTGAGATAAACTCTAGATGTCAGAAAAAAGAGTGTCATCACCTTAGGGAAGAGTGTTTATTTATTTAAAATTATGGTAGACAGACTTAATTCTTTTGAAACTAGAGACTAAATTTAAATTCCCAGACACAGACATCTGAAACAATTTAGAATGCTTTAGATGATCCTGAACCTGGACACCAGCTGACACTCAAGATGGATACAGGTCTCTGGTAGGGTTCTAAATCTAGAAGGTCTGGTTTGGGGCAAATGTTTTAGCACCTAGGTTTAAACAGCATTACAGGAAAATATTATTTGCAACATAGCAGGTGACAGAACAATCATTTGCTGCATCTGAACTACCAGTGAGAGATTGCCACCTCACCTGGTAATTCTGGTATTTACTGCTGAATCTGAAGATGAGGGACTTGACTTCAGTTTTGGGGGGGGGACACTTGAAATCATGATGTGGTTTATGTAGTCTCAGAAAAAACAGTGACAAGAAGATATTTCAAAGTCAGCTGAGCTACACTAAAGTTTTTCTCGGATTTTATTTGGGTTTTGTTTGTTTTGGTGGGGGTTTTGTTTGGGGTTTTTTTGGTTGTTGGGTGTTTCTTGGTATTTTGTTTTGTTGGTTTTGTTTTCAATACTTAATCTTCCTTGCTCCCAAAGTGAGTAATTTCATACCTGTCTGCCAGCTTTCCTACTACTTCCACAAGCTATTAGATTAGTAAGCACAGCTGAAGGTAAAGCACAGGCAGATGCACAAGTTTGTGAGGAAACTAATAAAAGGATATATAGGTCTGTTAAAATCTTTTTTGCTATACAACAAGCTACTTCAATATTACATTTCTCTGACATAATTCATGATTCTTGTGTGAAGCATAACTATTTCTTAATATCCTATCAAAAAAAAAGAAAAAGGCGAACACAAAGATAAGCAATCTAGATAAAACTGTGCAGTTCCAAGTATCATTTCAGTTTAAGAAATATATTGGCAATTGTATTGAGTTTACTCAACTGCAAGAAAAAAAGATCCTTACACTTTCCAGAAGCACATGTGGTGAATTCCCACATACTACCCTTCTCAAGGCCAGCTTACCAATAACAACTTCACAGGACTTGCAGGCTTGAGAAACTTCATAAGCACTGCGCATCTCGGAATACGTCATGCCTCCAATCACAAATATAATCAGTCTTGCGCTGCTCTTTCGCTCTTCTTGGTAACTGGCTTTAGGTTTCTGGCGTGCACTGTAAACATTTCACAGGAGAACATTTATATGGCTTTACAGGTTAATTCTGGTCGAAGTTACACACCACAGCAGTAATGCTTTTAATGGTTTGATTATAATTTGAAAGAAATTTAAACAAATCGATAGCTAAAAAAAAATGAATAAAAAGAAGTCAGCACATTCTGTTATCACAAGGGAGGAAATAAGTACAAAGAAAAAAAAAAAACAACCTTGTTGCATACACAAAAAGGACACTACCAAGTACCTTAATTTTATGTATAATCACTAAGGCTGGAAAAGACCTTTAAGATCAAGCCCAACTCAACTGTAATCCAACAAGCCACGACCACTGGACTGTATCCCAAAGCACCACATCTACATGCTTTTCAGTCTACAAGTGTGAACAGAATGTCTAAAAAAGTGACTAAGTAACTGGTTACTGTCCAGTAAGATTCACATAGCTAGGAACAAAAGAAAAAAATAAAGCTCCTAAAATATACTTCTGACACACATACAGTAATTGAAGATCTAAATTAAAGCACTCCTGATCTCTCTCTGCTAGGGTGCCAAATTTCTTTAGCCTCGAAGTCAGACATACAGTTGCAATGTGCAGGAACTTTCCCTACCATTTCCTTGTACTGAGCATCACAGTGCATATCCAGAAATATAAGGACACGCCAACAGCTTGGTCAGCAATAGAATAACAAAATTGCTTTCCTAAGGTTTCCGTACCTTTTGTCTTTTATTTAGGAAGGTACAAATTCAAGTACGTCCTCCACATTTAGAATACATATGATTTCCTCCCTATGAACTCCAGCATCCTATTAGCACAATGAGCGTTTCTGCAATAGAAATACTCTTCACTACTCAGCTGTCTCACCATTTAAATAACATACTGAAACTGATAAAGCTGTCAAATTGGGAGGTACTCATCATAACGTTCAAAAACAGTACAAGTCAGTGAGCTGAATAACATTCCAAAAATCACCCCTCAGTGCTACTTGCATTACAGGGAACATACCATTTCCCCTTCATAAGCAGAGAATTCATTTCAAGACCTCCAGATTTTCAGAACTTCTCTAAACCACTGCCTGATAACCAGTCAGATGTCTAACAGACTCACATTCCCAATGCAAGAACCTACCGAAGTTGAATTTAACTTACTGAAGTCACTAACTTCAAGAAAAAACACCACCACTACCACAGAAGAAATAATTTTCAGAAGAGATGAAAACATTTTTTTGCTGAAGTCACAGTATGCTAATAACGCATCCCTGAAACTATTACACACTGAAAAGCTCAATGGTTTCACTTCTCATTCTGGGAACATGGAAATGTTATTTCTAAAAACGCAAGTTTCACACATTAACATGACCTTCTACACATCATTTCACCACTTAGTAAGAACATGTAGCAATGTTTTAGAAATGTACATGGCAAAAATACTGAGAAATAAGTAAATTACACTTCCAGAAATTCAACAATTTACCTTACTGCTCCCGAACCATTCCAAGTAGGAGGACATGGCGAAGAGTAAGGCCACTCTTTTGAATCAAGTTTGTTCTCTATAGCGTCCTGAAGGGCAAAATAGAAGATTCATTATAAACAGCCACGTAGACCCAAGTTTCAAACTTCCATGCTGGAATTAACGCCAGTACGTGCGATTTCTTAGACCAACCAGTTGCAAACTGCTGCTCATGAACAGCATTCTCATGTAGCAAAATGCTAGACCACATCATGCTAAAATTTATTACCAGGCTTTGGTACATCACAAGGAATTGTATATCACAAGGAGAGTACATGTGTTTTCTGTATAAATATCATTTTCACTCTTCAGGTATCACTACCAGCTTTTGACTTGTAATAACCCAAGCATATTTAATTCCCTATTGCAGTATATCAGAGGAGTTAGGGTGCCTTGCAAACACAAAAGGATGTGTGAGTCTCCAAGAAACTACAAATGACAGCACTGGAACAGACTAAAGGTCCAGCAAAGTCTCACACTGTCACTAACTGTTGCTTAGGAAGAGGTCTAAGGACAAAGCAACTACACTCTGGGCAAGTAACATTTTCCAGCCTCTACCAATTTGAATTGCTGTTTTAACACCCATTGGAGAGAAAAAACAGCCACCTTACCAATAAAAGCCAACAAAACAGAACAAAAACCAACCAACAACAAACAAATCCCAACCACCCACCACAACAAAACCCAGACAACCAAAAAAAAAAAAAAAATCCCAGAGCTCCAAATTACCCTAAACACTGCCAATCACAGGACAAGCTGTACCAAAACTTCCTGCTTTCATTTTCTTCATCTTTAAAACTACCTCAAGTAAGAGGATTGCTAAACAGAGCAGTCTAATATTCTGTAATACAGACTGAAATGATCCCTTGGTCTCAAAAGTCACATTCAATAAAAGTAACTCAAGATACTATAGAGTTTCAGAAGACTGTCTGTAACTGCTTACTTGAGTAAAACGCCACACTGTATTCATGAATGAACTAGATGGACAAGTTTACCTCCATTACATCCTTGATAACAGGCGTCCACCTAGAAAGTTGGAAAGTTTCTTCTGAAGAACGGTCCCTTCTTGGGTGTTTATACTGCTGAGCACCAGACTAAAGAGATAATTAAAACATGATTGTATTATCTACAGTGTACTTGTATTTTTGAAACTTATTCCCAGTTAGTAGCAGGAGGATGGGAGAATCGGTAGCAGAATTTTAAATAAAGAACAGAAGTTAGGACCTGCAGGATTCCTGATACACTAGAAATACTCATTTCAGAAAAAAAAAGGAATGGAATAAGTTGGTACTTGGCAAAACTAGCTCAAGACACCATCTGAAGATTCTAGAGGGAGCATGATAGGTATCTTACACTGAAATTCCCTCATGTTAATTGTTACCACATAGACACATCAAAACCCCAAGATTCACTAGTAATTGCCTGCTTCCAAAAAAAAAAAAAAACCACCTGGAAAAGCAGTGTTAAGCATAGCTGAAAGAGCTGTGGTAGGTAAATGTGGCAGGAAAATGAATAAATAAATTCTTACTGAAGCGATAATAGGAATGCCAAGGTATTTCCAATTCCTTATCATATCACTGTCACTTTCTATTTGTACATTCTGGATCAGCTTGTCCAAGTTCTCCTGGGTAGTTCCTTCAATGTAAGAAAAAGATACAACTTAATTGCTACATCACCATAAGACCAATTTTGTCTCACATTCTCAGCTGTTACCTATTTATTTTTTCAATTGTTTGGCCAGTCTAAGTTTAACATAATAATCATATTTTAGATAACATTTTGTATAGCGGTTCATTGTTGAGAAGAAAATTCAACATTGTTATAGGTTCTTTAGAACAACATACTGCCAATTCCCCTTTCCTCTACTACAAATTCTTCCCACTGACAATTTTCAGGTTACAACAGACATGGAGTTCCCTATTTAATAGTTTCAAGGCTATGCAAAACCGAGAAAATTTACACTGTTGCACACATCCAAGAGCAGGAATGATGTTAAAACGCTTTATAGATCTGCACTTGTGTTGAATCTCTTAACTCCTTTATCATAGTAATGCCATTAAAGAAGCAGCTACTTGACCATCAACCCCAGTACAGATATTGAAGTTAACTTCAAATCTCACAAAACGAGTTGAAAGACCATAATACTGAGGGGAGGGGGAAGAAGAAAGAAGTATCAGCTTATCATACCATTTGTGCTGAAGATATACAAGAGAATAGCTCTGATTTTGTCATAGTTCTCGTGACTTTTACTGAGCAAAACCGGAAGGAGGACTCTCATTGAGTCTTTCACCTTTTGACCTTCTGCGTCAGTTCCAAGAGCCAAGTCCTAAAACAAACAAAAAATTTAAATTAAAAAAACAAACACATCCAAACAAACAAACAAAACCACAACCAAAAAAACCCAAGCAACACATCACAAACCAACACACAAACAAGGTGGTTTTAGTCAGCTGTCAAACAAGCAATAAAAGCCACAACCCAAAACACCACATGTTTCTGTGTGTTTTGAAACCACTGGTTTCAGGAAACAAATCAAACTGCATCAATTTAAACTCAACATAAGAAGTCTTTCACAATGATTTCAATAGTTACAGCATTATAACAACACTACTTAACACTTTAAAACATTTAAAGCTGTCATATAAAAATAAAACTATAGTTTTTAAATTGAGATTATTAGTACAATATATGCTTCACCCTAACAGGTACTTTCCCAGATACTTCTGAAGGGCTTCATTCATAAGACTTCATAAGAGTTCTGAGTAAACAAATACCATCCTTATACAAACCAGCCAGATAAAAAGACAACAAAACTCAAAAAGTACCTCCTTCTACTGGCAGAGTAAAACCTTTGTACACCTCTGCTTCAATACTACTATCTCAGAAAGTGAGTAAAAATAAAAGCAAGAGCCATGCTATTTTTACCAGTTGATAAAAAAAAACAACCAACAAACAAACAAATATCTGTTCCTGCAAAGAAAAAACAGCCTTATTTGCAGGAAGTTTTTGTCTGGTTTGTGGTTCTTTTCAACATACCTGTTCAATTTTACAGAGCCTTTCTAGGTTAGATTTGAACTTGCTCATGCAATCTTCTGCTAAGTTAAGATGAACAACTTGCTGTAAGACAAAAAAAAAAAGAAAAAATCCCAAGCTGCCATAACATGCTTAAAAACAAAAATACAAATGAACACATACATCAACCAATCACTTTTAGTGGCTAGAAGAGTCAGTCCTTCAACTACCCTTCATTATCATCATGCACCTTCTGTGTTTCACCCTTCACTCAGAGACTGACCTCCTAATATATGTTGAAACATTTTACTAGCATACCGTCTTCAGTCCTCAAAAACAAACAAATCATTTGATTTTTCACATACAGAATACCATGAAACACCTGGAAACAAGTATTCTTAGCAGAATTTTGCAGTAGGTGAACATAGTAATTTGGAGAAAAGTTATACAGCACAGGTAACAGCGAAGCGGCAGTGTAGAATTGTACTTCAACACCACAGAGGATTATAGCACACAGAAGAACTGATGAAATAGTTATAAAAGACCCCTTACCCTACTGATCTCTTTGCGATAGTGTGGCATCTTTTTCATTAACTGGGCCAGAGCAGATATTGATAACTGTGAAGAAATGATACAAGTTGAAAAATTTTCCCCCCAATGTTTGATATTATTTCTCTTCCTTTTGCAGCATTACTCTTTCTTTCCACCCCCGAAAACGCCATAGATAGAAGCCTCAGCTTCTGTAATAGGCCCATGAATTACATAGATATGATAAATTTAAAATAATTCAGTTACAAGGAAAAACAACAATACTTTCAACAACTTACTTTTCCTTCTGCTGCCTTTTTTTTTGCTGAAACTTCTTTTAAAAGTTTTGGTATTTCCCTGGTAAAAAAAAAAAGGAAGGAAAAGAAAAGGAAAATAAGCGTAACAGCACCACAGTTCTTAAATATTTTCAGACCTTGACTTAAAATCTTCAAAGAATTGTGCAACAAGAACTTCCAAATTAATGTAAAAGCTTCAAATACAGGAAATACACGTCTCCTTCAAAAAAGAGAGGACCTTTGGACAAGGAGACCGAAGTTAAATGTTCTGCTTAGAATATCTGCATAATGTCATTTATTGTAGTAACTTGCTAGTTCTTTATGCAAAATAATCCCTTGAGATTCAAAAGATTTGAAGATACTGCCCAGAATATAGTTTTATTCCCACACCTTTTGATTAACTAATTAATACTAGCAAAATTGCATACTTCTGAACATACCATATTTTTGAAAGTCTGTTTTCTTCCTGGCATCAACTGTTTAATAGGGCACAGTTTACTCCATATCATCTTCACTACTGCCTGTACTCCTATTTAACAGCTCAAATACACTCTAAGAAATTTGTCCAACTTGCATTTTTAACTACTATTTGTTATTTATTCACATACTCTATCACATCTGCAATATGCTTGTGCCGCATCTTCACCCAAAGTTCATCATCTTCCTCCAGAACTGCTTCTTGTTCTTTCCCAGCAGATCCCTCTGTTTTGTATCTTTCAAAAAAAAAAAAAAAAAAAAAAAAAAAAGAGTCAGATAGTTGTTTGGTTTGGAAAGTTCTGTTGTGTTTTCCCCCCTCACTCTGACAGTTCATTAAAGAACTAGTGATTATTGCTTATTCAATATACATGCTAATAGAATTAACACACATAGGTTTTAACTTTTAAGCCAAACTACTGCCCAACACAGTATGTAAAATCCTTACTTGAATTAGATCTTTGAACATGAAAAAACAGCTCATGAGTTTTAGAATGGTACTTTGGGGCAACAACTCCTGGACATTCCCTTAAACCAACAGTAGCCAGAATTTGAATCATGCATTTACATGCATCTCAATTCCCTTCTGCTTCCAGCATCAGCTTCCCTTGGGCTTCAAATGCAAACTGCATGCAAAGTAATGCACATTGAGATTGCAAAGTGCAGCTTCTTATATCTACTTAAGACATTTTGTAATGTCCCATTCACCAACAAAATAGTCTAAGTAAGACAAATTACTTCACATACACAAGAAACATGCTTCACACCACTACAAACCAGCTATTACTTTTCTACAAAGAGAAATAAATCTATAGAGCAAGACAAGCAATCATACTATGTAGCATTTTCACATTGACAGAAACTCACAGAATTTATATGGCCAGGAAGCAGGAAAAAAAAAGTAAAATAAAAATTACCTCATTACGTTGTTAAATTCAGACAACGACTAACTAAAAAAAAAAAAAAAAATGCTCTGCTACAATTACATACCCAGTAAATTCCACAGCTTCTATGAAAACATTTACTCTGTTTCTGACAGGAAATAAGGCATTCCTGTTTGCTTAACTAAACAATGAGGTGATTAGATCTTATTTGCTGTAGTGGATCAGAAAGCAAAACCCTAACAAAACGGTTGGTGCCAGAACAATCCATAGTAGTACATGCCTCACGCAAAACAACATCACTCTCTTCCAAAAAGTGATAATGCTTATGAAGGAACATGGCTTACTTGATGTATGTCTTTTGGACAGAAAGAGACGTATTTTAACAACTAGAGAAGTTGTATGGAGTTATAGAAACCAGCATTCCTGAGAAATAACTGAGTTTCTTCTTCCACCTTCAATTACTGGTCTTGTTTGCTTTGTAAGGCCAAGAAGGTCAAGAGAACGGAGAAAAAAGGTAGAGAACCTGAACATGCACTACCAAAGTTTTGCTTCAAGACACTACTATAAAGTCCTCTGTTTTTTAAAAACTGCAGTTTGCTGGACTCAACATTTGAAAGAGCCAACTAGATCCTTCTTGATCTCACCTAAGTGAGAAAGTTAAAAAGAGGAAATTGCCAATCCAAGAAGAAAGGCTAATAAGTAGTGAAGCAACCCTTATGTAATACAAGCAGTTAAATGCTACGGTACAACTCAGCAAAACACTTCGATAGATTTTATATTCAAGAATAAAGCATTTAGATGTGTTAAAAAAAATACTTGCTTGTAAGTGTCATTTTCAATTGGTAGCAGATCATATGCCATTGCCTGGAAGGTGAGTTCATGAAGTACGGTTGATACCGGGTCAAAGCCACGATCAATTATTATTAATTGGGAGTGTGTTTTAGTCTAGAAAATCATCACAGAAGTAATTAGTTTGATCACACAAATATTTACTTGCATTCACATTTACTACATTAGTTACTACCACTATGTTACTTCCATACACAGAAAGAGCTAAATGTCAACTAGTTGCCTTTATTAATAAACAAAATCTGGTTTTCTAGAATCTATTGTCAAAGCCTTTTCCAAAACAAGAAGCCAACATTTTAGCTTACTTTGTACCTTTATTTGGCTTTTCTCATCTGTCTTGTAGTAATCTTCAAGGTTTTTTTCAACAAGCTGTGCAAGTTTGCTGGCTTTATCAGATGGTCCACTGGGAGAAAAGGAAGCATGCAAAAATAACTTAAAATTTCCCATTGAAACAATAAAATGCTACCTTTCAATCAGAAAGGACTCCCTAGATTGATCCTCTGGTTTCACAAGCAGTTTCTGAACTCCTTCCTAAAATATTTCCAGTATGTTTTCACTGCTACATTACAATTTCACTCTTTGAACATTCCAGGTATTTCGCACAGGAGAAACAGCTTATGCCAGAAGACATAATCTGGCACATGGCCCAGCACCTACAAGTCTCATTCAGAGGCAGGAAACAAGAAAGAA
The DNA here is from genome assembly GCF_027791375.1 of Indicator indicator. Classification (NCBI taxonomy): domain Eukaryota; kingdom Metazoa; phylum Chordata; class Aves; order Piciformes; family Indicatoridae; genus Indicator; species Indicator indicator. Next base: position 4,563,643 of record NC_072019.1, read on the forward strand.
AACAGCACAAGAGAAAAGGAAGAACAGTTAAGTAATTATTTCTTTGCTACCTTCACAGAGAATAAGGCACTACTTCAAATTATACCACAGAATTAAACTCCTGGGCGTAACTTCAGATGCCTACTTAGACTTCAAGTATAGTATTCTGTACCAAAGGAATTATTCCCCTCAGTACCTCTACTAAAAAGAAATCCTGATGCCATTTGCCTGAGAAGTTCATGAACCACACCAGTTCCACTACAGTATCATGCATTAGTAATTACACAATCAGTGTCATCCTACTGACCAAACACCAAACAAGCAGTTCATAACAAAAACGGGTATAGTTAAGTACTGCTACATGAAATCACACACAGAAGTAAATCCCTGCTCTGCCTACACGTAAAAAATGCCTACCATTCCATATTTCAGAGCTGTGGATTAACAAAACAATTAATCCACAATAAAAGAAAGCATACTGCAGCCTTCAGCTATTTTCAAACACTATGGGGAGTCCTGGAAGTGAAAGCAACTATACCATACACCACTATTTTTGCCCCACCTTTTATATCGTACTCCTGGATTCTCATCTAGTGTGGCACATAAGGTAACAATTTGTTCAGCCATTACTTGCATTACAGCATCTTTATCCTTTGTCTTGTCCAGAGTTGGACTGTAACAGCGGTAGAATGCATCTGGGACATTGAGAGTAAATACCTGGAAAGCACAGGAAAGAAAAAAAAAAAAAGATTACATTGTATATTTCTAAAATACCTGCTTCTCTTCAGTTCTCTAAATCCATTTGCTTTCATTTTCAAGCAGTTAGTCTTACTTTTTCCTAAGCACCAGCCTACCCAGTCTGTCAAAATAACCCCTTAGGATAAGTAGTAATCAACTTCACTGCTTGTTAAAGACAAGCCAGAATACTTTCCCTCTATTAAGGAACAGATTTCCTGTCTGACCTCTCTACTGCATCTGACTCCAAGTCTTGCAAAGAGGTCAAGCACAAACAGTAAATCTTGGAGTACAAGAGCGCTGGTTTTCATCCAAAAAAAAAAATACAGACTAGCACTGGAAATAAGCCAAAAAAGCAATATATCCTAGGGCAGTTTGTCTGTAAAACAAAACCTTCTATTTAATTGTTTTCTAGGCAGGTCACCAACAATTGGAAATAGTCCTCCAGACTACCTTCTGTTGAGATAAAGAATGAAACTCACCTGAGACTCATAAGGGAAGAAGGAAATGTTGATCTCCTTGCATCTTCTTATTGATTTCGCACAGGAAGATTTGATCTTATTGAAGAGGTTGTCAGGACAAACTTAAAAAAAAAAAGATTCTACATATAAATTATCTGTGTCTACTGCAGCTGCTAATTCACTTACAAGCTCACAGTATGCAGAACAGACAACTCTAAATTGAGAAACAGTTAACAGTAACATGCAACAGAGTTGCCGAATCTTCCTAAAGCGAAAGGAAAAGTATAATCAATAAATTTTCAAAAAGCATCACTGTTGCTAGCTTTTGGCAGTCTGCAGCAGTGATTTTATCAAGCAAAAGTTTCTGCTATTTCTTCTCCTATAGAAAAAAACATTTTGCAAGCTACAAAAACGTTAAAGGGACAAATAATATGTACATAGCAAACAGGAAAACAAAGAAATAGGGAAATTAATTCTATATCTCAAAGGTGTTCCACTACATCACAGCCTACTACACTGGATTTCAGTCTGAAAACTGAATTTAAGGACTATTTGGATGGCACTAATACTGCACAGACTTCAAAGGGATAGCTAGTTTGCCAGCTCTTCTCAAAATGAAGAGATTCGACCAGGATTCAAACTGAAACCTTGAACACCTGCAACAAAGGAATATGCAGCAGGACAGCAGTATTTTTTCCAGAACATTAAATACTGTATCAGCATAAAATGAAACAAGAAACCAAGAGGTTTTCATAATAAATTGGCAACCACATTCAGTATACAGTCTGCACAATCCACAGATGCCCACAACTCACACTCTGCCTTCAGCAGCACATGTGGGGTTTTGTTTGTCCTTCTTCACACACCATGTTAGTCACACTGGCTGACTGCAGAGGAACACACAGCCAAAGTAATTTGCACTAATAGTCTCTGCCTCGCAATTCATATTATGCAAGCAAGGGTGATGGGAAAAAGCTGGCTCACAAGTCTGAAGGAACTGCCTTCAATAATCAACTGCAAAATATTGTTCTTGCAGCAAATTCTCATGCATCTGTGTTTTTTATGGCTATTTTGCTTATATGGGATAAGAGTTTTACTTGAATTGTCTGTCTCCATACTCTCCCACACAGGAGAGGATTGGAATACTTTAAAAATAAAACTAGATTACCTACATTAAAAGCTGAGGTGGGGAATGATTAATGTTTGGTAATTGCAAAAGAAATTACTACTGCCACACAGCACGGTGACCAAGACCTGGGAACCCAAATGTGGTTAATGACTTGAGTCTCTAACCTTCTCTCAAGAAACAGGATCAAAAATGTTCATATACTGAACTGTAAGAAAGTAAGTGAGGAAGCTTCCTTATTTTCATAAAGATATCAACAACATAAAAGTTTACTTACAGTCAGTGAAATACACATATGCTGCTTTATATCTGCTGGATGATTTAGTGATGAAGTCATCAATAAGTCCATCCACAGACTTACAGGGATACAAAAAGTAAGGAAAAAAAAAGTCATTACAGTACTTTTCCTTTCCTCACATACCAAAGCTCCTCCCTCCCCTCTTCCTGCCCTGTTTGTTACTTAGTCCTGACTAGGAATGCTGCAAATCAAAATGTATAGGAACAGAAAACACTTAAGTAGAAGAGTTAATTCCAGACCAACAAGGTTAGTCATGCACCAAGATCACTTTAAGAAGCACACAAAGCAGAACACATGCATCATTTTCCACCTGTAACAGTGCTGACATTTATTTTCAAGAATTTTTAGGAAGTTATTGGAGCCACTACTTTGAATGCTGTTGCTCAGTGTATTGCATGATTACTTGATACAATATCTCTTTCAGACAGAACAGCAATATCTAAGCAATGAAACAGTGCCTCCATTGATCAGAAGGTACATATTTGCAACACACTGATGACACCTCATTGTCTTTTCATTATGCAGAATGAAGCATCACACAGAGGAGTATCTCACTGCATAGTTGTACACAGTAAATAAATGTTTTAAGTAAGTTTGCTTTTTTCAGTCTGAAAGATCTAGATATATTTTCTTCTAAATACTAACCTTTTTGGTGGGAGTTATGAAATATATTGCTTTCATTTGTGGGACAGGCTCACGGGTTTTATATACGTTCTCCACCACTATAAAGTAAATATTATACTGTTATAATCAAGAGCTTTACATATATGTAAGGAAAGCACCACACACATTTTAGTATACAGGTGATAAAATAACATCAATCAAGCCGACCACAAAGTTAGTGGCAATGACTCATTTTCTGCAAAGAGAGCTTTGATATTTATTTAAACAGAGGAAGTTACTCCAAGAATTATTCCACCCTCAGTCTACTGTCAACTAAATTTGTAGGAATAAATTTTTCCTGGCTATTCTACACAAGCAGGGTTTTGCCCTGACACAGAAAGGTATAGCAATACAAACACGCTCAAACTATGGGGCACAGGATGAAATATCTCACAAGAATTTTGCCTCAGCAGAACTGTTCTTTCTCCAACACACTGAAGGAGAAGCAGAATGAAATGATGCAGGACATAATTTTGGACTAGAGCCTCTTCTGTCCTTTCCCTATTTCCTGTGCACTTACTCTGTTTCAATATAATTGCAGGCATGAATTAGACATTTTCTGCAAATGAACTTCACTCAGGTCTTGAGTTTTCCTTGTTTATTAATAAAGTCATTGCTATATAGTGTTGCAGCACACTAGCTTGAGAATGCAGAGAGATTCATGCTGCTCAGTAATTTTCAGGGAGAAGAACAAAGATTAGTAATGCCAGGCATCTATCTGGATGCAAAAAGACAGGTTCTTTTCAGTAGCATATTCACTAAAAATAAAAGGTTTGTTACTAATGAACAGGATACATGCTCACTGAAAGTTTCTCACAGAGGGTAAGTATTATTACTTAGAATTAAAAACACATTCCAAAAAATTAAATGTGAACATCTTTGCTGTCATACTCCCAAAAGAATCATGTTATACTGAAGAGCTAGAATAAGAAGGGTCTTGCTACTTACAGAAGATTAACTAAAACTACATCTAATTAAAAACTAGGTAATTTACATTTTGCATGTTCTTATCAATTTCAAAAACAAGCAGGAAAAAAAGTTTGGTGGCGTGGTATACTAATAAACATCACAGGAATGTCAGTTATAAAAGCAACTTTGAAAAACATTTAGGATATGAAAGAATAACATGAAATTATAGGGAAGAAAAACCTGTGAAATTTACCAAGGGAAATATGTGTAGAAAAACAAAGTCTCATCTAAACAGCCATACTGAATAGTCGAGATCTATCACAATCCACCTATTATTCATTCAATTCTGACAGTGGCCAGCATCAAAGAACTGGAGCAACATTCCAGCAGACAAAGAAACAGCACTCCACTAAAGCCTACTCCCAAGCTGTTTGGAAAAGCAACAATCCAATTAATGTTGCATATGGGTTTATCCTAGTTAAATAATTCATGGCTGTAATTTAGTTTCAAGGTTTGTTGTTTTGTTTGGGTATATGTTTTGTTTTTTTTTTTTAATTACAGAAAGCTTTCATTTCAAGAAAAGGCTAAATAAAAATGTATCTGTACCATACAGAACAAAGATTTAATTTCTTGCCTCTCACATGCAGTTTCTTGCAAACACCTCTCATGAGTTTATGTTACTGTGTCCTGTTCTCATCTTGCCTTCTGTACTTATCTGTCCTTATGTGATGGTTTGAAACTGTCTTTTTAATTTTTCCTTGCAAAGTTCAGAACAGAGAAAGTGAAAGAATGTAAATAAGTCACTATTGGGTGTAAGAAAGCAAAATAACGATTGTTCTAAACACTTCCATTGGATAGATAGAAATGTTTAAGAACTATTACCCAAAACAAAGTAGGCATTCTGCACATTCTGCGTTCGGCAGTGGGGGCAGTTGCTGGGCTGTCTGGCTGCTGTTTCTTCTTCTCTTCTGGCTGAAGATAACACACACTGACCTTGGCAGCTAAGTTAACAACTTTCTGCTTAACTAACTCTGCTTCTCTGTCCAGGGGGGTCTGGGGGGGAAGCTCCTGGGAGAGAGAGGCCCCTTTGGGAGGGTCCCCTTGGGGGGAAGCAAAGGGAGATCGATCGTGCTTTTCTGTTGATTGTATATATTTGTGAATGTTGTGAATTTTGTATATTTGTACATATTCATTGCATTTCATTGTAGATTTTAGACTCTGCTTGTAAATACAGCTTTTCATTTGCTTCCAGACTGAGCTAGCCTGGTTATTGTTGGTGGGGGGGGAATTTCAGCTCACACCGACACACCTTACAACCTAACTCTGCTCTTCACGAGCACAAATTAAATCAAAGCAAAACTTACTGATTTACATAACAGACTAGAAAAAAAAACAGACAAATTTTCCTATTCTTGTATTTTCTACTACATTCACTTAATTCTTTACTGAGCTCATTTTCCCTTCACTTTAACTACCAGTTAATATCCTTAAAAACCAGTCTGTGACACACAGCTTTCTCATCTACCCCATCCTGGACATTAGCAAAAAAAACACACACTTCCATCCTCCCCTGGGAAAAAATTCCCACCACAAAACAAACCAAAAAACCCTAACAAACCACACGGACAAAAATTTCAAAAAGCACAAAAGCAGCAACATGAAGTCCCAAGAAGACAGCAATCTTTTTGCTAAAGATTTTTTAAAAGTAGCTTTAGCTTCTATGTAAAGAAACATTTTGCATTTAAAAAAATTTAAAAAAAAACACAATTAGGTAATTACTTTACAAGCCAGAAAGACTGCTAGTCTAATATTCCACAGCTACTTGTCTTCATCAACCACTATCTTGCAAGGATACCATCATTTTTTTCCCCTCTCTTTCTTACCAGGATATTGCCACATGTATACATGAAAAGAATTATCCTCACCTGTGATACCTTCTGCCAGCAGGTCAGTCATTCTGCAGCACAGTGACAGTAATTTAGTAGTGTAATCATCTAAAAGCATTATCTAAAAATATTGTAAAAAACACAAGTATTTAGATCATTAGCCATAGCAAACCACTTATTTCCTTCACAATCTGCCATATGAATGTGAAGCTGAAAGCTATTTTATTACCATGTATCTTTTCATCACCTGCATATAGCAACATTGTAGTAGAAAATTAATCAGAACAGAGCTACCTATATACAGGATTTCACAAGATGAACTCCATCTTAAGTAGGTAGCTTGTCCCTAATATTTCTACTAGAAAGCATTTTAACACTCACTTTGACACAAGTCTTTTGAATTTCTGCTAATTTACTCCATGGCCTGATTAAATAGATCTATATTAATTCTAAAACTGTTTTACAGATTAAACAGTTTTAGCAGGTATTGTACTGCTGAATCACACTCTCTATCTACTGCCCAGTACCAGTCTTTCAAAAGAAAAATTAAGATAAACAGAAGCAGTTTGCTTTGTTTTCAAAACCTGAAAATTGAGACAACCAACTCCTTCCTCTACTACATTAGTCCTTTGACTTCCTTATATAGAAATCTGAGTTAGCTAAAATCCATTACTTGGACAGAAAACAATTTTAAGTGAAAGTACCAGACATTAAATGTTTTGTTGTTGTATACTCTGTTGATACTTGTTCTAAGTGATTCTAACATTCCTACAAAAATTAAAACCAAAGCATACCTTCCATTCTTCCTCTTTCCTGCAGTCATCAAATACTGATGATTTCAGCTCTGTGAAAAGAAACAAAGATAGTTTACCAGTCAGAAGAATCATTTTTTAAAAAAGTAATAATTTACCCATTTGAGTCTTATGTTTAAAACCCTTAAAAATATCACAAACTTATTTTAATACCTTTATACAATTAATGGCTGCAAACTGTTTCAGAAAGATGTAGCTCAATTTTATTGTAACAATAAACAGCTCCATTAAAAAAAAAATAAAAATTGGTCTGAATTACCACAGGTCTTTAAGTATTTTCATTCAGTTTTTCTTTTTTTTTCCCCACAGTGAACTTTCCTCTAAATGGATTGTGCACATGCAAAAAATTTAAGCTACTCTAAGGAAAAGCAACACATTCACAAAGATACACATTTTTAAATACATGCCTAACTTGAGATATCCTTTCTCCAGAATTCCAGAATAAGCCTAAGAAAGCACTAGTTCTTCCAGGAATTTGAAGTGGTCTTAAATAAAGTATTCCTTATCTTTTCCTGCTATGACAACTTTGGGAGAAACATCAGTTAAAAAGCTTGTACAGCATTTAGGGATAGAAGTCAGCATATAGTCATGACCTACAGCTTTTAAAGATGACCAGAACAGAGTTGCAACTTTCAGGAGTGGTGTCATCAGGGTAATAGAGATTTGATCTCTCTGTATTAATTAAAAGAAGATTTTGAAAACAGTTTAAAACCCGGTGACTGAAAATAGAGGAACAAAGATGTATGATTATTCTGTTCTCTTCTCCCAGAGAACAGAAGCTCATACTAAGCTGATGACTACTGCTGTCGATTTAAACAGATGGGCCTTTTTCCCAAATAAAAAATGAAAGACACACAAAAGAACAAATTCAGCACATATTTTGTGATTATCGCCAAGTGAAAGAACTGCAAGAAGTCTCAGAATAGTAGGTGTACACAACAACAAAAAGTACATCTATATTAAAATATTCATTTATGTCCAAAAAGTCCCTTCAGCTTGACACTATCACAAGATAACCCATCTCTCTGCAACCTAACTTCCAATGCCTCAAAAATGAGCAGCCTGCCTGCTCATCCAGACTTCATTTCAGTTTCACCAATTTTAATACTGCTCTGTACAGAACACTCCCAAGACGTCCTACTTCATGGTTTTCATGGTTGTATTTTACAAAGATGTCCTACACACACTCTTCCACACTACCATGTTTCTTTTGCAAGATGAGTATTTTATGCTTTAGCTTTTCAACACGTTCAAGCTACTGTTGCAGTACTAACATTATTCATAGCAACCTAAAAACGTTAGACTCCACCTAATAAACTCAAAAGAAATGTTTGTCTAAAACTTATTTAAGCAAAAACCACAGTTCCAGATGGATACCCTTAGTGTATTTTGTTCATGCTGCTACACAACAAAACTCAGGCTCAGTTCTCCTAAGCCTTTTTCTGCTTATACAATTTCCAAAGTCTCTTATCATTCCTCAAACTTGCCCTCTGCCTTGCTTCCAGTTAAACATCCTTCCTGTTATAGTCAATCCATAGTTTTCAACAAGTTCAAGGTCTGTTTTTCCTGGTGTAGAGATTCCTATGACTTCTCTGAATACAATCTCTATAAAACTCCAGAACACTCATCATAACTGCTACCAAAGTATGTTTGCAACACCTGAATCCAGAATGCAATAGAGGCACATTTTTTCCTGTAACTTGTATACTGTGTATTTGTAACTTACATTTTTCTAGGTTTGTATACAAAGCATAAAACCCAAGACTTTAATTTCATGAACATTCATATTTTCTCACTCTTGTGATGGAACGAATCCTTAGTTATTATGGAGTTCTTCTTAAAAAATGGAGTGCCTGAGAGCTTTGTCCAAAAGCCTCCAATATATTTATTTCTACAATACCATAAAATAAAACAGAACATACAAATGAATAATCCAGTTGTATCTTGTACTTAATTTCTGTAATCAAAAACAAAAATCAGCTTTTTCCTGCTATAAAATTTAATTCCAAGCTGTCAGTGCACCAGATGCAGTGTACCTACCCCTGCATCATTCCAACTGCTGTTTATTTTGTCTTTTATGTGCAGCTGCTTTACCCAAATAATGACCTTGACTGGTCTACAGGCTCTCAAAATAATTTTGTTTGTTTTCAGTAAAAATTCTGAATGCACCAAAAGCAATCACAACCCAGGCAGAGCTCCTTCTTTCTCAAAGCTTTAATTTCCTTCTCACAAATTTCAATAAGCAACCATGAAATTTTACTACCTTCTCTATTTTTATTTTCTTCTCTGAACACATTCAACTAGTTTAAGGCATTTTTTCTTCCGATTTTTACTCCCTGACCAGAAAATTACTATACACAACCCTCATGGAACAGCACACTGCTAAATCCCTGCGTGAAAAAAACCCAACCAAACAAAAAAAGCAAACCACACCTTGGCAAAGTTAATGATCCATTTATAGCACGCTTCCTGAAGAAAAGACTACAACAGCTTTCACTGTATGCAAGTGCTCTGGAAAATGAAATAGCAGAAATGCTGAGTCATTTATACAGACAACTATACCCAAGACTAGTCTAGAATCTTATGCAAGTCACCAACAGATTTTAAAGTTCTAAGAAAAATTAAAGACAAATCTTTGTGAAAATCACCTTATTACAGATAAACGCAGATGCAGTGTAAATGTTATCATTCTGCCTCCTAAATACTGGTAGCTTCCCCTGCTCCCATAACCATGAACTTAACTGACAACAAGTGCTGGTGAAGTAGGTTTTTTTTCCTACACCCTTCCTTATGCTTAGATTCAGTCCAGAACTGCATCTTACAGAGGAGGTATGATGATAGAAAGCACTGCATCAGAACACAGCTACAACATTCTTTGCACAGGCAATGAAGGCACAACACTCCTTGCTTATTCACAGAAGAGGACTAAGATACACACCAACAACTGGCTGCTACATGAAGCATTAGCACTATTGCTATTTTCAGACATCAGTCTCAAAAAAACCCACACAAACACATTTGCTGAAACATTAGAAAGAAGCAGTTTATGGCCTTGAATTATCCATAAACATGGTGCCTGACAACATGTAAAACTTGATCAATTTTTGTTGTAATCTTGGGAAGACAGGAGTAACTAGTTATCTAAAAAAGCATTTTCAGGAGAAACATCCTTTTCAGAAACTTTGGAATATAAATGTTTTACTACTTGCACTGCTTCACCATCACTTGTTCTTCCTCAAGGTCATGTCCACACTGGCAAAGTCATTTTCAAGAGGCCTTATACACCTGAATGACCCTCTGGCCTTCTGATCAATTTCCCTCTTTTTAAGGTCTAGGTCTTCTACAGCACCTCAGGACACGCATTCAAGGCACAAATGACACAACAGAGCGAGACAGGGCATACAAAGCAGCAAAACCAGAGATTTCTAAAGGTCACGTTTTAAACAACTGTGAGCAGGGTACAGATGTCAGCAGTCGAGGACTAAACACCACTGAACAGTCTGCTTTCCTCTTACTCCTCTTTTTTTCCTGTTTTCTCTTCCAGTGGCACAAAGAAGCAGACCAGAGCTTGAAAGTATGAAGCAGAGGCAACTGCGGCTGATAAGGTAGCAGGATCTTGTCATTTCGGAGAGTGAGTCACCAGGCTGGCTGAACTGTCCATGGAGTCACAACCTCAGCACGTTACACCCGGTCTCACACTACCTGAAACACTATTAGCTGCTACTCCAGTAAAACATGGAGCAGTTACAACTTCTTTTTTTTTTTTTTTTTTTGTCACAAACACCAGCAGAATTTGTTCCTGAACATGGAGACAAAAACCTGCAGTTCCTTTATTAGAATATCTGGGGAAACCTCCAGCTTTTACTTCTGAAAACCGCCAGTGCCACTGGGGGCAGAAAAACTGAGAGCCCCTTCTGAAGCCTTGAGCAGGGTTCAAACCTTCCATTTAGAAAGCAACAGGGACGAAAGTCCTTGGAGAGCTGACGCTACACTCTATATGGTTCATCCTGTTCTAGGAATAAAGTAAAACGTTTCCACCCAGATACTATTAGTGCAGGTAACAAGTGGCAACGCCACAAGCCGGGGAAGCCTCCTCCGCCACCGCGACGAGTTGCTAACCGCATCAGCTGGGGATGCACATTAACCTCCAGCCTATTGCCACACAACAGGCTCTGCCACACAAAATGCTCTCCGCAGAACCGCCCGAGCCCGGCCCGGTCCGGCCCTCCCGCCGTCCACAACAAGCCCAGCCGTTCCTCAGCTCCGACATCCAGCACTGCTCCTAACGCGCCTCCCGAGGCACCATGAGAGACCCCCCGGCCCACCCGCGGTAGCCAGGGGAACCCCAGCCCCAAGGCGCCGGGAATGGGCATGCCTCATCAGCGCCGGCTGCGGCAAACACTCCGGTAGCACAAGCGGCCTAACGCGCCGCCCACCGAGCGACCCCCGGCCGCTCCCAGCCCCGGAGGACGAGCGGAAAGGGGTGCGACGCAGAACCACCCACTTACTCTGCCACACCAAGCTCTTCAGTCCCCTCACCGCCGGCGCCATCTTGCTTTCAAGCGCCGCCCCGCACCTCTGACACTCCCCCTCTCTTCTCCTCTCCTTTCCTCTCCCCTACCCGGCCCCGCCGTGCGCGCTTCTGAGGCAGGGCGGCGTGCCCCGACTGCTCGTGGGGCGGGGCTTGGCGGGCTCCGTTCGGAGCCACGCCAACCGCTCCGGAGCCGTGCTATCTTCCGGACAGACTTTCTCAGTGATGATGTGGTCTGAAATTCCTGCCGAGGAACAGTCTGGTCGGCAGGACTCGTCCTCTGAGGAGGGAGTCTCCTGTTGTTTGTCAGAAGGTGAGCCCGAGAGGCTGGGAGTCACCTCCGGAGCTCCCCTTAGGTGGGTTCCTTGTGCGGTGTGGGAAGCAGCCGGGAGACCGTCTGACCGTGGGAGGCGGCCTCCATAAAGCTTGCTGTGGTCCCGGATCCCCTAAAAACCTGAAACTCCCTTCACCCTCAAACAAGTGGCTTCTAAATTCCCTGGTTTGTTCGTGTAAGCTACTGAAGAAAACACCATCGGTTCAGAGGAAGATACCGTTTCTTGATGCCGCACATCGTCTGTCAGAAGTTTTCATTTGAAGATAAAAAAGCATTTAGTCAAAGAGGAACCAGCAGCTAATACAAATACGAAGAAATTAGAGGGAAAATTCTCTCTGTCCAACGCAAATCATTGGGGAGAGTGGTTCCCAGTCACTTTGGCCATGTTCGATTCAAAAGGGAATACCACGAGGGCATCATTCCTGACAAAAATATGTAAGTAGACAAAAATGTCATTGACAACAAACTGAGCAGCAAATTTAGATTTTACATTGGTCTTAATTATTTTAGTAATCTTATGAAAGCAGTACAGAATCTGCATCCTGTAGCAGAAGGGGAAAAAATCCACCATCTGCCTGCTAAAAAGTGTAATGCTATCGGACTCTTTCAGCACGGTTTTGGTAACTGCTGGCAGGCTGTAGTCCAGCAGGTGGGAGGGCCTAACCCAGTGTGAGACCTCCTCATGTCCCCTTGGACTAAACCTGTGGTGATAAGCACTGCTGCAAAATACCGCTCCTCACAGCAGAGATCAGCCGGACCTCATCCCCACATGAAGGCGAACAAAGTTCTGGCAAGATGTGTGGTGCAAAAAGTAAATCATTAATATTTATTGGACTGCTTTTCAACTGCCTAGAAACGGTGAGTGCAAGCTCATTTGCTTTAAAACTATTTTCAAGAATGATGTTGTACTTTTTGTGAAACTGAACTAAAACATAGGGCAGAGACTGACACCCACTGCTACATTCATATTTTGTTACTATTTCTACAATATTTACAAGTGACTGAAAAATAATATATTAGGGCCCTTCAAAGTCTTTCAACAACTGAAATCTGGATCAGTAGGCAGATTCAGAGAGGAAAAAGAAGTAATACAACCTGCATACCTGTACCAAGTCTCACTAGCTGCATAAGCTTTCCGTGCTTAAAGAATCTGAGCAAATATACCAGTAAAATATGGGGTTAAAATGCTGTGTTTTAAGTTGTTGTTTCTAGTTTTTTAATTTTCCAAACAAAATATTTCCCTGTATATTCCTAATTTTTTTTACATCTTCCTTTTCAGATCTTTTCAGCTAACACAGGTAAATCTTCAAAATGGTGTTTTTGGGTTTGCCTGCTTATTTTTGAATGGGTCTGAAGAGAACATGTGTGATTTCTAATAAAACATTCTGTAAGTTCTAGCAGCTTTATAAACAAAAATTGTTTTCAAGTTTTATTCAGCTTAAAAAAATTATAAATTTAAAACCTCATCTTTAGGAGTCTAAGTTCTATTGGACACTCACACAAAGATTCTGACAGATCACTTGTGCCTTGACACTAGCGTGAACAAGGGAGAACACTCATCTAGACAAACCGTTAATTATGTATGTAACTGTGCTACAAATAGGATTCAAATTGTCCCATATTTGCACCCAAGTAATTGTTGTGCTTTTAAATTAAACAGAAAAGGCCCTATCTTGCTTTCCAAAAAACCTCCAAAATACACCAGAAGTGTGATCTAAGAACAAATATTTCTAGTGATTTACAATATTTTATACTTTCTTCAGTCTCATATTTTTTTGCCTACAGCTCCTGTTGCCTTTAATGTGAATACTGACTAATTTAAAATACGAAGACTACAAGACTGCAAGAAATGCTCTCAGAATTAATTAATTCTCTGCATATACTGCACTGTCAAGTCTTAAACGCTCAGACGCTGCAGCTGATGTCATTGTAGTATCTGGACACTCATAACATGCTCTTTTTGTGGTTTGTAAAACAACAATTTGATCCTGATTGTATGTGGAATACTATTGACTCCGGTTGTATATTCCCCTACCCAGCATATCCCCATTACAACATCATATTGTGAGAGCAAGCATCAGTTATTACAGTAGTTAATGGATTGCAAAAGTGAGCAAGGGAAACAGCACTCCAAATTCAGTGGAATGCCTGTCGTATGAAAACCAGGTGACATAGATGCTTGATAAGGCACTGAACAATCTTCTTGTCAAGGCTTGACTAAATTCAGGAATGACTGAAATGTGGGGGTTTTGATAACAATGGTGTGTTTTTTTATAGGTTTCTCTGTGTCTATATACGATGTGACATCACAAAGCATTCATCTCAGATGGCCCAAGTTCTCAGGAGCCTCCTCTTACAGACTTACAGCTACAGCTGTGAATGCTGTAGGCCATTCATTAGTGGCTTATTTTAGTGATGTTACACTGAAAGGAACTTTAACTTCATTAATTCCCAATACTGTTTACGCTATACAAGCAGAAGCTATTGACAAGAATGGAATCATTCTTGCAGAAACACAGATCATGCAGTCAACAGGTGAGTAACAGAAACTTTGTGAGGTATAATTTCCGTTGATCTCTGTAAAACTGGGATTTTACCCTTGGTGTTTTGTTGTGCTGGTAGGGGAATTGCTGCCATTTCTGTTGAAGCCTTTTGCTAGTTCTGCTACTCAGTTCAATATTAGCATGCTTAGCTCCTTCTTCCCTCTTTTTACTTTTCATGTATGTTTCCCTGACCTGCCACAAGGCTTGCTCATACGGCAGCTTTCCAGAGCATCTACCGTTTCATTACAAATGCAGATGTGAAACTATATACATTTTTCAGTACTGATGCCGATAAACGGTATTTTTGTTTCATTTACAAAAGGACTTGTAGCATGTAAGTCATTGATGGATGTCGAAGAAGTATCTATATAAAACAGAAGTGCCTTTTTATTTCATCACTGAAATATAAAATTAAAAATCCTATTCTGTTGGAATTCTGGTTTTAAAATAATTTAACTGATAATTTTGAGAAATAGCCATTATTTTCCCAGTGGAATTTGCTTCTTACAGAAGTAATTATTACAATAAAAAATTTAAAAATATCAGTGTTTAAAGCTGTAAGTATAAAAAATAACCCTCTATTGCTAGCTTAATTACAGGAGAAGAGATATTAATGCTTAATGTCCTGTGATTTCTTTGATAAAAATCATGTGCTACTTACTATATGCTTGACCAGTAGGCAAGCAATTCCCTTAGTCTTGCCCAGAATTTTTAGGAATTGTTATGAACTAACAGTTTTTATGAATTTTTAGTAAAGAAGATATTTTAAAAGTGAAAAAAATCATGGTGTAATAGCTTGGTCAGAGATAGCAAAAGACACACCTGCAGATGTTCCATAGGCATGGCTGTATAGAATATGTTACTGTTTCTACAAATGGTGCAGCAGAGGGTGTCTGACTGTAGCTGAGTAACGAAATAACATTTAAGTATATTTTCGCTGAGTGGTGAGTTGGGTAAGATGACCTCCAATGATTCCTTCCAAAACTAATATAATTTTCTGTTACTGTGATACCAAAATGCCTATGATTCAGCAGCCTGTTTCAGATGGCTTTGTGTAAACAACCACTTCTTCTTTGTATATATTGCTTTGTACATTGCTTTCTATAAACATCCATTATAGTTAAATGACTATAGAGCAGGACGAAAAAGAGACCTCTTGGTGCAACCTAGGCAAATTACTGGTAATTTTCAATAGTGATTCAACAGTACTAGAATATTTTTACTGAAACATTAAAAGCTGATCTAGAATATCTCAAAACTGTGTATTTTGTTAATGTTTATTTAAACTTTCTTTAACTTAAACTGTAAACATTCATAGGAAGTGTAGGCCATTTCTCCTACACTTTGTCAAATGTTCAGAGCTCTTTGTGCTTCACAAGGCTGAGTTCTCTACCTTCAATATATCTATTGTTATTTCCATTTTAGCTCCAGGCGTACCTGTTATTGACCAAGCTTATTCAAAACTTAGCAACAGCATCACAGTGGAATGGAGAGCGGTGCCTGGGGCTACTAGTTACCTGCTGACTGCACAAGAAGGAGATTCCTTAATTGAAGCTGTGGTTACAGATTCTCCAGGCACAGTGACAGGACTGAAACCTGCCACCTTGTACAGAATCACTATCAGATCTATAAATTCAGGAGGAAAAAGCCAGCCTTCACCTTTCAGAAAAACAAAAACAGGTGGAGCTTCATTCTTACTCTTATTTCAAATTCTGTACTGTATTATACAGCATTTATGCAAGCATCATTTTTATGTTTTTTAATATTTTTAAAAATTTGAACAGAAATCAAGCAGTATAACTCAGGCATGTACCAGTACTGAATTGCTGTAATTTTAAATTGCGTTGATCAAAAAAAAAAACTTTAATTTTTTGAGGATTGAAATTCGACCGTCTGACTTAGTGACCAGTCTGGATGAATGGTTTATTTTATGACATTACTGTAAGTTAAATATTTAATGTTACATTTTACTAGAAGTTAAATGAATATATGTACTTTATTTTAATGAAATTGAATTCTTTTTAAACAAAAGACATAACTTGAGGGAATAGAAGAAATAAAAAACCAACTGAGAGTAATGTAGTAAGACAATCTAAAACTGAAAGGACTGGAAATGCAGTGGTTTTCATTCTTCTACACACTCAATCTCTCATACTTTGTGTATGAATTACCTTCATTTTACGATATCTCTAATACAGAATCACAGAAGCGTTCAGTTTGGAAAAGACCCTCAGGATCACCAAGTCCAACCAATAAGCCCAATAACATTCATCCCTAAACCATATCCCCAAGCACCACATCCAAATGACCTTTAAACACATCCAGGGTTGCTGACTCAACCACTTCCCTGGGCAGCACATTCCAATGCTTGATCACAACAGATGCCCCAGATCAGTTTCCATATTTATTCTGTCAGTCTTGAATTAATTTATTTCTCTGGTTTTGTTTTTGCCAAGTTTGGTCATTGTTGTTTCTGTGTATTTATTTCAAATTTTGCCCTTTCAAGTGATATTACTGAAAAACTAAAAGCTTAATTGATGTTCTTTCTTAACAGTCCTGGCTGCTCCGATTCTGTCTGTTAGTTCTCCGACTTGTGACTCCATTGCAGTGAGCTGGAAAGCTGTGTATATGGCAGCTGGATTCTCTGTGTCCCTCATGAGATCAGATGGTTTGGGCAGAATGCTGAAGGAGAATACCACCAGTACCTCCTTGATATTTACAAATCTAGATCCGGGAACTCTCTATACTATCAAGGCATATGCCTGGAATGCTAATGGGATACCTGGAGATGATTTCACATATAACCAAAGAACAAGTAAGATGTTTTCTTTTCTGAAAATAAGTAAGCATTTAAAAAAGATACAGCAGGAAATAGTCATGTGTATGTGTGATTATTTTATGTTTTTCAAAGGTACATTGGGTAGATTTTCAGATCATACAAATTTTACCCCACTTCAGAGTCCTTGAAAGCTGAGGTGACATATCTGTGTTAAATGAATATTCCTGAAGCAAGGATACCATTACTTACCACTGAACCTGTACTTAGGACAGGCCTGGGTAAATCAGCCTAGACTGATTAGCAGATATTTCTAATTGTAAGAAGCAAATAAGGCAAGAACCCTTCACCAGAAAGCTTTGTGATGGTGTTCAGCTAGAACTATTTATTTTTTAAATTGCCACTTTACTATGAATGAGGGAAAGGTCTGCATCACAAAAATTGTATTTAGTTTGCTAGTTATGAAAAAAGTGACGTCTGTAGGCCATATGCTCAGTTGTATTTATGTATTCCAAACTGATATACCATAGGTCCTAATACACCAGTGGATGTTCAAGTAGCGTTTAATAGTGGTGCTTTAAGAGCTATTGTTTCTTGGATGCCAACAGAAGGGGCTCTAACTTACAGTGTGACAGCCTCCAGTGGACTCTCGAAACTGACGTGTAACACATCTTCTGCTTCCTGCACGGTGCCATCACTCCAGTGTGGCTCTGAATATTATGTTTCTGTCACAGCATACAATGGTGCTGGATCCAGTAAGCCTACTGATGCAATTAGCTTAAAAACTGGTATGTATCACTGATGGTTATATAGCTAATGGCATTTTAACATACACTGCTTTAACTTTGATGTGAATTATTTTATAATTCCCAAGTGGTTCTCAGTTACTTCTGCTGCTGAACTTAATGCACAAACTGTGCTATATATTTTTCTATTTCTGGTGCAATAGCCTGTAATTTCTCCATATTTCTGTTGGAAAAACTTGCAATTGTATATATATTGTTGGCTGAAGCAATAAGCCTGCAATTTCCTCTAATAGAGGAAAATTCTTACAGAAATAGCTGGTCTAAAATCAATTTTCTGAGTGTAAAATGAACGTAAGGAAAAACAAATCTGTCCAAATGTGTCAGATTGGGAGAAATATGTGAGGAAGTAGCATTAAGGACTGGCCCTAGCATGAGCACTGTTCTAGGCTAAACCTGGTTGTTAGAAAGGTCAACAAAAACCACAGTCATCTACTGGTCAGTTTACTGACCATTCTCATGTAGCAGCTTTGTCTGGACAAAAGGTTACTCGTTTCAGCTACTCAACATCACCGCCATGTCAGAGATTGTTGCTGCTTCCTGGCCTGTTAGATGCACTGCCCATGTAAGCAAGACCTAAACTATTTATGTTATTATGTGCTACCTTAAAGACAAAACATTATTTACTTAATTACTTTATGTAGCCTGCCTCATTTTGACTTCTCTTTGGTACGAGTGAGAGGTCATCCATGAAAGCAGTTCGGAGGTGGATCTAACAGGGTGAGAGAGCCTTAATCAAGAGACAGCATTTAAGCTGTGAGCTGTAATAGCAGCAAGCTAAATTTTTTTAACTAGAAAGTAAATGTTACTTATGCAAAGCCATGGATTTTTAGTTTAATGTGGTATTTTGGGAAGCCTCCAGAAAGGAAACCTGAGCAAAGGACAGCTCCATTCAGACACAGCCAGTGAGTTTCATACCAGTATAGGATGGGTTTTCATATAAAAGCTTTCGGATGCCAGCTGCTATTCAAGCTGATATTTCTATTATCATCCAAAACTGCTAGCTGTGAGCACAGACTGTGCCTGTTCCTTTTGAAATACTGTCTGGTGCCACTGGCTCTGTTCACAGGGGCTCCTTAAGCAAATCTCTTTTCTGTAAAACATGAAGTTAGCATCTATTTAGTTCTGTAAAAATTACACTCACTTTTCATCCTCTGTTAGGGCAGATAAGTGGCTGTTTTCTTGAACAAGACAGAACAGTGGTTCAAGCCGAGTAGAATAATTCTCTGTGTTCCAAATTCTCATTTATTCTCCAATAAATCTTCAATAAAAATACTCTCTTTACAATTCCTTTTTCTTCTTTTTTTTAAAAATTATTTTTCCAGTTCCTTGTGCACCAGTAAATATATCAATTGAAGAGGATGAACCTGGACATTTGTTAGTATCATGGTCTAGCGTCAATTTTGGTCATTATTATGTGGTTTTTGTGAAGAGCAATGATGGCCTGGAAGTGCACTGCAACACATCACATCCTCAATGCCATTTCCAGTCAGACTGTGGCTTCACTTACTTCATTAGTGTCTTTGCATATAACAAGGCAGGGCAGAGTCCTCTAGGTGATGTATTCAATTATTCCACTGGTAAGTAGCAACGTATTCTTGCAAATTCATCTTGGATCCTTTATCTGTGTTTATGGTAGAGTCAATTGACATTTTTATTGGAAGAAGGTGACTTAAAAACCTATTTTTATTCAGTTTTTGAGCAAAACATACAAAAGTTGGCAGTGAAAAAGAACCACTTCACATCGCGTTTGAATTTAACTTGCATAGTCTAGTGCAACAACGTGCTTACAAATACTTCACAATCATCAAGCAAGGACCTATGAATGACACACAGTCCTGGCATCTGAATTCCAATCCTTTCTTTTTTTTCTCTTGCTTCAGGAATAGTGTACCAAAGTCTTAAACCTGCTCATAGAGAGGGTTCATATTTGGAAAATGAAAAAACAAGTTCAAATGGGAAAGTGTGAAGGACACTGTTAGAGTTACTGAACCTCTAGATGCTCTGAGATTTTCAAGATATGTAATTCCTGTCTTACTGATACACTACCGTGCCCTCTTGATTTGGCAGGAAGAACTGAATTGATTCAATTCAGTCTAGAAGCAATGAGACTGTTTGCAGAGTCACCCATGGAGAATTAAGACATGAAGCAGTTGGATAAACAAAACAAGGCTTGCTGGTTGTCTGCCAGTTTTCAACTGACGTTCAGGTTTCCTCCTCTGCCTTGTCTGTCCCCAGCTCCTTGCTGCCCGAGAGACCTGCGGGCTGCCTTTGTGTCAAGCGACACGGTGCAGGTCACCTGGGCTCCTGTCCGCGGTGCTGAAGCATACGAAACTAGAGTGGTGAGCTGGGGCAGCACCGTTCTCTGCAATGACACCACCACGGCCTGCACCTTATCGTCTCTGCAGTGTGACACCCACTACAAGATCACCGTTTATTCCTTCAGTGAGGCCAGGGGCAGCAACAGGTCCTGTGCATCCAAGTATGTGGCAACAGGTACTACCACCATCACTCTTGTTTAACAGAAGAAATCATTAGTTAGACACTGCAGTGATTCTTGGATAAAACACATTGCTGGAGTGACACTGTAACTCATAAAAATAATTTTAAAATAATAAATACTGGAAGTCTTAAAAAATATACTGTAAGCAGGGACCTACAACCAGATTTGGATTGAAAGCTTTTGGTAATTCCAAGTTTTTGAAGATCAGATTTACAATTACTCTCTGGGTTTGTGTGGAAAGTCCTTCTGTTGTCAGTTCTGTTAGAAGCTATAAATTCTCACAAGGAGTAAACATTTAAGAATCAATATTTTTTCAAGAGTAGTTTGTCAGTTATAACTGGAATTTAATTTTCATGTGTGACTTAATATGGTGTGCGTTAACAATCTATTTAAATACTGTTAATGTGAAATATTTCAGCTCCCTGCAGTCCTGAAATTAAAAATATCTCAAAGAAAGCTCATTCTGTAATCAAAGTGCACTGGCAATCAAGCAATGAAGCAGCTACCTATATTGTCACTGCCAGAGGAGAGGCTGGACTTTGGCATTGCACAAGCTCTGGAAATTCCTGTACCCTAATTAATCTTCCCTGTGGATCTGCTTTCTCTGTTAGTGCTATAGCAAGATCACCAGCAGGAGAGAGCTTACCAAGCTACAGTGTCCCTTTAGAGACTGGTATGTGGGAATTGTATATAGTGGAACATACTTAGCAGCATAGTATTAAAATATTTCTATGCCTCTTTATATGTTCTTGGCCTTTCCTTTTTATTTACAATGTGTGTGCATTATACTATATATTGCTGAATGTCCTCTGCTTAAACATGTATGTACCTTTCAGTGTATGAGAAGGATCACTTAACACTTAACCTCATACTGAGAAGCCTTACTGCAGCTAATTATCATCTGGCACAGCTGACTAAAATATAGTTAACAAAATTCACTAATGTACTGCATAACTTCGCTGTCAGCATTTTGACTTTTAATATGAGTGGGAGAGGCAATGAGGTGATGCCCATGTCAACAAATGTCACATCAAAGCACGGCTTACTCACTATTCCTGCTATTAATTTGCTAGCAGAATTTTGTCCTCTACCACTTACCCAGACAATCCCCAGGCACAGTTTAATGATTAAGGTACACCAGGATCTATTTCTAAGAGGAAGTTTGGCTGCAGTCATTTTATGTTGTAGCGAAGAGACTAAATAGAGATGGAGTGGGGCTGAGCTATATGACTGGAAGAGTAAAGAAGCACTCTATCTGCTTCATCAAACTACAGATACCTGATAAACTACCCTGATAGTCTGATGAAAAATTTTAGTAATTTTTGGTATCTCGGTGAACAGTCACCTTATAAAATTTCCAGGGGTATAACCCACTGTTACAGACAAATTAATCTTTTATTGATATTATTAGAAGCTTGCCAGGATAGTCAGCATGCTAATGTTTGCCTAAGTAGTATGCATTTTTTCATTTCTTGGCTCGTGATTGTATTCTAGTTACACCTTCCCTTTTCCAAGTACAAAATAGAATTTACTTGTTTGGTTTTTGTTCTTTTTAAGCTCCTTGTTGCCCTGATGACCTGATACTAACCCAAGTGACACAGTCTGTAACAAATATCAGCTGGACTGTTGGGATGGGTGCACAAACATACGTAACAGCACTGGAGTCTCCCAAAGGGCAAGCAAAGTGTCACACTCTTCAAAACCACTGTCTCCTGGGATGCATTACATGCAGTACCAACTATACAGTGTCTCTGAAAGCTATCAGTGAAACAGGCTTGACATCCAGTTGTACATATCAAGGATATTCTTCCAGTACGTAAATTGTAAATGCATTTGGGAAGAAAGACTCAGTATACAACTTTGCATAGTGTCCCTCTCTTACAAGTAGTTCAGCTGAAATTCAGTGCACTTGGAGTTCCCCCTTTTACACAAATGCACTTTAGATCAAATTCTGATATAATTTAAACACTGTTCTTAAAACAGCCATCAGGTGGCCATATAAAGAAGTTCTGGTAACACTGATCCAGAGCCAGTTTTTTTTAATGTAAATTATGCTGTGGCATAGTAAACTTTTAGAGACCACAGAAGGGTTCTGAGAACTCCAAGATAGCCCTGGTGCCTCCACAGTCAGGAGTAACAATATTCCAACATGTAAAGCAATGGTTGAATTCCAGCTCCATAATAAGAGCCTGAAAGAATATTTTCTTCTCTAGTTCGGTTTAATAATTATTTTGGCTTTCTGTGAAGAAGTAATTTGTCATCGAAATGTTGGTATCTAGCATGTTAGTAATCATATCATCTGATCTTAAATGTACTCTGGGAATTTATAACGTATTGTAGATTCACAATTTTGCTTATTCACATGTCTTACTAGGCGCTTGCTGCCCTTCTGGGGTGAAGCTATATAGACTCAGCAATAATGGCATCAGAGTATACTGGCAAGCTTCTGATGTAACAACAAACTACAACGCTGATTTACATGGCTCAAAAGGCAACTTCACCTGTACCCCTAGCTCAGGTCTAAGTCACTGCGATATCACTGAGATACCTTGTGGGGACATCTACACAGTGGTAGTATCTCCAGTTATTGATAAGGGAACGAAGCTTACATTTTGTCCTAGAAAAATATATTCAGGTAAAACTTAACATTTCTTTGAATGATGTATTTTTGTCTGTGCATGCCAGCTGGTTAAAATGTAATCCAATGTGAGTAAAAGGTGGCGTGAAGTAGAACCTTTCTAGTGTTGACTTGAGTAAACTTTATAGGTGCTGTCTTGCAATATCTGTGATATGAACTTCACAGGAATATTTTGGGACTGCACATACTAAGCTATACCTATCCTCTTAACTCCATCACCCATAACCTGATAAATACAGAGACACTGTGGGGAAGTTATTCGTGGTTAGAGTACAACAGCAAATAAATGAGCACTTTTAATTTTTTTTATTTCTAGTTGTTCTATAGAATTACTTGTTTTGAATAAAGAAACAAACCGAGAACTCCTATGAACCACTCTTAAGCAAGTTTTTAAGTAAAAATTATTTTAAGGGGTAGTAACTCCTTTCCCAGGACATAATGTAATCCATTATACAGCTACTGCCATCTGATGGGATTGCAGTTGTATAGCATGGACTACATTCTACAGGCTACTAATTATGTTTTCTGGCTTGCCATCTGACACCTAACATTTACACCACTGTTTCATGTCATTTCAGTAACCTGTTCTGGAAGCTCTGTTGGAATGGGTAAGGGCACTCAGTACCTCGATTCCAAATCCATGATGTTTGCAAGACATGTTATGCAGGATTGTCTCAAACACCCACCTCCTACCCCCATCTTATAATGTATTATTAATAAAATCTTACCTATGTTGTGGGCCTAGACCATCACATATTCTACTTGATAACACATAATAAAAGGCAGGCTTATCTTTTAGAGCCTCACCTTATGCCATTAGAAACTGAAGCAGGTTTTTACGATTTTAATTTTTTTTAAAAAAGGTAAAAAGTAAGGCTTACCTCAAGTTACTCTGCCTTACATCTTCTGAGTTTCAACAGGATAGTCTTGTGCTTTATTTGCTTATGTAAACTACTAGAAACAACCTTTCAAAAGCAGCCACTGTAACATTTCTCAAGACAGTTGCTTTTCTGTAACTGAAGTTTTCTTAATTTCTGGTTTCTGTTGCAGTGATTAATAGAGGAAAGACCAATGCAGAACAATATGTCTAGATGAAAATTCTGGTTCAGATAAGAAGGTAAGTTCTAAGAGATGTAATTCAGTTTAGAGCGTATTAATCAAACTTTTCCTGCTGCTTAAATTTTTGCCATTGGAGGGATAAGCTTCACCAGTCCTATATATCCTAAGTGTAACTTGTTTGTTAAAATCCATCACATTGACCTTGGAAACCTTGTATCTACTCCTATCAATACAATACAATAAAACTTTATTTCACTTCATTATGTCTTTTCTAATACCATCCTCTAATTCCCCAGAAAAACCCTCAGAATCCAAATATAAGATAGCTTTTCAGCACACTTTACTTTTTCAGCTAGCTAGAAGTGGTCATTTTCCAATAAAAACACTGGTATTTTGGACTACTTACTGCTCTTGCCTCAAAAGGATGGCAAGAAGCTACTGCGGACCTTTCCTCCCCTCATTCCAAAGTTGATGATCTCCTCTTTGCTGGTGTTCCACAGCTATCCTGGATGTTACAGTGGTTGGTAACACCATTCTTCTGAGGTTTTTTTTCCCTGAAGTTGGAGAGATGACTCTGAGCTTAACTGCAACAATCACAGCTGCTTGAGGACTGGGAAAAGGGAAGATGAACAGCTAGCCATGTCTGTGGTTTAATTCAGCAAGCCAATCTGAGCCTCAGCAATGACAGTTTTACAATGCAAATGAACACTGAGACTCCACCACCTCTCTGTGCAGAGAGGTGGTGGAGTCTCCATCTCTCTAGTCATTCAAAGCCTGCCTAGATACCATCCTATGCAACCTGCTCTAGGTGAACCCACTCTGGCAGGGGGCTTGGACTAAATGATCTCCAGGGAACAGAATTGTCCCAGCTCTCTCAGTCACTGCTCCTGATCACTTGAACAAGATACCATGGCAATCTCACTCTTCAATAAATGGATTGTAAATGGCCCAAGACATGATCTGTATTTTATTCAGTCAAACTTTTCTTTTCTCTAGAAAATGTTATTTTCAAATGCCCCATATTACTTAATAAACAGTTGGTGATAGTTTTATTTTTCATTTAATTTGAAAAGAAAAATTAAGAATAAAAAAATAAGTATTGTTCACAACTTTCTTCCTCAGGAGTTTTATTTAAGTATTTTTTTCTTTGCAGTCTGGATTTTCAGAGATCTAAAGCAATTGGTTTCTTTTGGAATCAAATTCAAGTCACAGCTCTCTTTGTATATAAACAATTCTGATATTTCCATGTTCTAACAGTAACTCTAATGTACTTCAAGCAATTATAAACTGTTGGTGTATTTTCGCTCTCCAATTCTTCCTGGCATACAGGCATTGTCACCTCAAAATTAAACACTACTATACTGACAATAATGTAGTACTTCTTTCATTAGCTCCTCTCATTTTCATGCTTGAAAACGAGAAGTACAGTTTCAGCAGATATGCAACTAATCTGTTCTGTTAAAAGAAGGAACAAAAAAAAAAAAGGCTGAAAAGTCAGGAGTCCAAGAGTAACCTACACTGATTCTGATCAAAAATAGTTAAGAAGATGTAGACAATTTACCAAAACAGGGAGGAAAGACAACACAACCAAACTGAACCAGACCCAGGCCTCCTCCTGCAGCTGTATGTTGCAGGCATTGTTGCTCAGGCATTGAACTTCGACAGTATGTGAAGCACTCATTGAGAAGATAAAAAACTTCAGCCAGGATTGGTTTCAGGTTCTCTCTGGATTGAGGCAAATCTTTTTTTTTATGGGTCACACTGACTTACTTGAAGATCACAGGAAAGGATAATTAGATGTAGTTTTCATAGACAAAGACTATTATACAGCTTTGGTTTTTATGAAGAAAAAAAAAAGGCAAGCAACCAAAAAAACCCAAATAAGGCCCAAAATAACACCACAAAACAACAAAAAAAACCAAACACCAAAACAACTAAAACAAAACAAAAAAGTCCCAAGCAACCAAACTCCATGAAGTTCTTAAAAGAAGGAAGACTTGAGAATCAAAATTCCTGGTGAAGACCCAGAGGTAAGCAGCATCTTGGTATGCTAAGTAAAACAAATGCCTTTTTCTAAAGAGAAGAGTGTCTGGGAAATCACAAATCAGGGGATTAAAAACACCTAGGGCATTTCATACCAGATGCCTTCATTAGTGCTTACTTTAAAAAAAAAAAAAATCAAATAACAAGTAATTTAAAGCTGTATTAGTTGCAATTACACAACTGAACACTTGAAAAATTTTTTTCCATATTCTTCCAAAGAACTTCTGTAAGACACAGAAATAAGAAACTTTTCAGTCCAGTAAAGAAACGCAAAAATCCATCCTTCGGTTGTTTCGAATCTGACCTAGTTATTGCTGAAATTTAAGTGTTCTCCCACGTCCCACTATTGCTGGGGGAGGGGAAGAAAAAAAAAAAAAACACACACAAAACAACAACCAAACAAAAACTACCTTGCAAGACCTCCAGAACCTCAAGAGTGGTTTCACCCTGTTTTAATAGCTGGTGCATGTCTCCTGTACATAAAGTTGTGCGGTTCACAGCACTGCAGAAAGGGCATGAACATCTGCCCAAGCAGCAGAAGCCATCGAATTCTTCCAGCTTTCCCTTAAGAGACTCCTGGCTATTTGCAAAGCATCTTTTGAGTCAGTACAGTAGTACTCATCTGTAAATACTAACAAAACATGATTCATCAACATACAAATGAAAGCATAAACATGGGTATGCAGGGTGCACTAAATAGCCCACAACATGATAGGAAAAGAATGCCAGCTTGCTACTTAAGAGCTGAAATATTGTTCAAGTAGTGTATTTTTTTAAAAAAGTAAAAACTATGCAGAATTGTATTTCTCAAAGTGATATTTTAAGTCCAGCTAAATACTTATTGGAGCCACAGGAAACTTCAAAGAGATGTCAAGAGGAATGACTACCCCAGATAGGTAACTATGGACAAAGAGCATTCAGCAGAAACTTCAGATTCACAGTGCCTCATTTGTCCCACTTCAGCCCAAAAACTGAAGTAGATTCCACAGCACCTCTGTACCCATACCTCCTGGGAAAACTCTCACAATTAAAATTGGCAGGATATTTCTTTTAATGATCCTAAGTGAAATGCCAACTGCACCTGTACTGCTGGCAGCTGCATCAGACCAGTCAGCACAGTAAAATCCATTGATCTTGCCACCCCTAATCAGAGCTGATTTGTTCTGTGGATCTGTTCCTTCTGGTTTCAAGGAAGATCACGATAACGGTTGAGCAAAGACTGGCCTGTGATGGTCTTCCCACGAGCTGTATCAAGACATTTCTTAATTGTAACTAGAGGTCTCTAGCCACTTTCAAGTCAAAGATTGTTTCTCAAATACCAGCAATTTTGCCTGCAAATACACCATTCTTTCCCTGTATTTTCCAACAATAGCAGAAGAGGAGCCCTGAAGGAGCAACTGGAAATCAGCAATCAGTTTTCCCTGACCAAACGGAGACTTTCAGCCTCTCTGCCTATGAACTAGTTTTTTTTCCAGGAACCGAGATACTGAAAAATCGAAAACTAACAGCCAAAAATTAAGGGCAAAACAAGTCTTCTATTTGCAAACGAGGTAAAGTTGTCAGACTACAAGGACAATTCTAATGATCTACTAGCCAGGGTATTTCTTAAATGACCAGTGCAGTTTTCTTCCTCATTAACTAAGAGGACAGTATTTTAGTTTTACACTAAAATCCAATTATCTTGTTGAAGCGTAAGCCTTGTTTCAAGTTCAGATTCAAAATTAATCAAAAATAAGCAGACAATACCTGAACAACCTCAGTACTGAAAGATTTTAAATGCTAAGGAATACAGTGACAACGGAGACCAACAATTGATAGAGAGGATGAAAAAGTTGAATTTGTTATTTGCACTTTGAATATTATGCAATGAAACATATTGTTAGAAATGGAAGTACTGTTTGTTTTCTCCTGGAGGTTTAAAAAAAAAAAAACCACCAAGTATTTAAATAGCGCCCAGGTGACTTGCATCACAAGAGGCAAAAAAGGCAGAAATACCAGTTTATTTCTACCTTCCAGTCACTTCACAATTATGAATGAGTCACACAAGGTTTTTCCCATTTTTGGGCTGCTGCATTTCTTTGTTAACTACTTTATAAGGTACTTACTACATAATATTCTTTATTCATACTAAGTGATCACTTAGTCTGAAAATGAAACATGGAGGGACCAGACATGCTTCAACTGGCAATGAATGTGCAGGGAAAAGCTGACACCCAATACAAAGGAATTAATTGAGAGTTTATTCCAGATGGTTGTCCTTGCTTAATATACAAGTCATCAGAATAATCTATCAAATAGACTTGGCCTTCCATGGTATGACTTTTTTTTATAATGAGTGCATTTTGGTTTTTTGCTTCTAACAACGTTTAAAAAAATCTGCCAGATGAAACATTTAGCACAAACTGCAATCCTTACTACTTGTAGAAAATATGACTTAAAAAAAGACACTATCAGTTAATTCTTAAATGTTTACATTTATAAAAATGCTTTGGAAGCTTGAAACTGAAACCTTTGTAGTAATTTTCTTCTTACCTCCCTCTTCCCATCTTAAATGCCTTTATTAGCCCAAGGCTATCATAAATGAGTGCAGCTGTTGATTAAAAGCACAAAGACCACAAATGGATAAATTGTGTTTTTAAAAAAAAAAAAAATTAAAAAAAAAGCTTACATGGATCCTTCTCCAAACAAATAAAATGCATAGATGGCTACAGTACTCATCTGCCAACCTTTTGAGTGTCCGCTTGAGGTAGCCTTTCTAAAGAATTACTAAACAAGCCCCAACATAATCTAGATCTTTGCATCAAAACCACTATCTTCTTGAAAATCCACTCTCAATTTAACACCAGTGGTGATCAACAACATAATAGATTTTAGAAGTTAAAAAAAAAACAACACCCAAGAAAGGAAAAAAAAACAAAACCAAACCAAAACCCAGCAGGTACAGTGGACAAATGTTAATTCTAAATCTGCAGCCCTCAATGTACACTGTACGCACATAAATATCTCAGCTATAATACACATTTGAGATCCAGTCCTAAAAGCCGTACTATTATGTAGAGCCATGCTAACTTCAGGATACAAACCATAATTCCACATCTACGAAATAAAGTAGAATTAGTGGCAGTTTATTGCCTCATACAAATTTAACCAACATGGCAACCATGCCAAAGGAAGTAAAACATTTTCAGGACATATGTACAGAATGTACATTTCAGAAACATCTGAACAATAAAAATGCAAGAACCACCTCTGCATTACGAATTGAACTAAACAAATGGTTTGAAACTGTCAATGTGTTGAATGGGTTTACAAAGGCACTTCCCTACCCAAAATAGGAAATGACAATCTGCAGCCTAGAGGGAGGTTGGAGAAGAGTGCTCATCAACTACTGCACAATCTCAACTTTAAGAAAAAAATAAGCAGGATTTAATCAAACATTTATAGGATTCAATGTGATCCACTTCTCAAAAGAGTTCACACAGTCTCATCTTTGTTCTTCTGTTGCTTTTCTTGGCTCTCTCCTTCTGAGCTTTGGCTCCTCCGACGATCGTGTTTGTCCACATGGTCCTTGCTATCACTGTGATCGTGTTTGTGGGAACGTTCTTTGCTTCTGCTACGCTTTCTAGATTTTTCTTTGCTGGGACTCTGGTCTCGTTTTCTGGACTTCTCAACGCTATCTGTTCGTCCTCTGCTTCTACTTCTACTTCTTTTATTTGACTTCTCTTTACTTTCAGTTTTATGTTTACTTGATTTTTCTTTGCTCCTACTTCTGCTGCGCTTACCTGTGTTCTTACTTCGGCTCCTACTCCTATGCCTTCTTTCCCGGCTTCGACTTCTACTGTGTTTTCTCTCCTTTTTGGAATCCCTCTTGTCATCCCGGTGTTTCTTGTCATCCTTGTCATCCTTGTGCCTTCTCTCTTCTAGATCACCCTTACTTTTCCTTTCTTTTGATCTTTCTCTAGATCTGTCTCTAGATCTATCTTTCTCTCTATCATTACCTCTTTCCTTGTCATAATCTCTCTCCTTCCTCCGGCTCCGTTCATTTTCTTTCTCTCTCTCCCTATCCCTGTCTCTTCTGTCTCCTTTTCTGTCACGACTTCGGCTCCGGCTCCTGTATCTGTCCCTGCTTCTGCTCCGCCTCCGTTCTAGCGCACGATCAGTACTTCGAGATCTCCGCCTTTCTTTTTCTCTCTCCTTAGCTTCACGTTCTAATCTCTGCCGTTCCCTTTCTCTTTCTAGTTCTCTATCAAAACTAGATGATCCATGGCCTTCTCGATGATGACTTCTACTTCTGGATCTTCTGGGCGACCTCCTTGGACTAATGGATCGTCTTGGAGACCTTTTAACACAAAAAACATTCCATGTGAAACACAACCTTTTAAAGTTAAGGGACCCTCTTCACTTTCCAATTTATACTGTCCCCACACAGTCTATATTTAATCTTTAATACCAAACATTTTAAATCTGTTAGCACCCATAAACTGTTTTGCCTGTTGCTTTAAAATGTATCTCAGTAACACATTCCCAGTAATACATAGTTCAATGCTGAACTTTTAACATTCATTTTCAAAACAACATGGATATGACCTTGAACGTCTACGTTCTGCGTGACGGTCTATTTCTTCCATTCCCTCCTTGCCATCTTTCTTGATTTTTCTAGGTCTGCTTTTAATTTGCTGGTCAATGGTTTTCTGGACTGGCACAGGAATTCTTGGAAACAATGTGGAAAACCATTCAAGCTTAGTGAGGAAGGAACGAAGCATCTCCCCGATGGTCATAACGCAACCCCCACCTGCCTTCACATCCAGGTCCTACAAAATACAAGCAAAAAATATCCTGATGGTCAAAAACATTCTTGACCAATTAAAAAAAAATGCTGCTACATTACTGCCCTCTTGAAGACTCATGATTATGAAAGTTTACTTGTCTCATATTCTAATACATTTCCTTAGAAATATTTCAACACTGTACCCTTTGGATTTGGCAGTACGTTACAGATAGGGATTGGGACTTAATATATATGCATGCAGGCACATACTAATCCTGCAGCCATCTGGATGGTAAGGGACTGTCGATGAAGAGATTAACGTGAAATCCCCTTACACAGTCTTGTTATATGGTATGGTCCTGTATTTCATTTAAATGCCACAAGTTGAGAAGTCTCCTCAAACTACATTTAATACTCTGTTTTGTGGATGTACAACTGCATATCATCATACCCAACCCTGTGGCCTAAATCATTTAAGGAACTACATCATTGCCTATCTAAAAATGATTATAGAAAAACCTCTAATACAAAATGGCATCCTAACAGAATTGGAAGCAATAGCAAACCAACTGCCATGAAGCAGTGAGGTTTCTAATTTAGAAATATGTAAAAAAATAAATAAATGAACAAATAATTGGAAACGCATAATCCATGATGACCATTGTCTCTGAAAAGGGTCATTACCGCATGAAGGCCTTCTTGCTATGCCCTCTCACAGCTCAGGACATGTTAGTCAGCTATTGTCAGTCCCAAACCTATAGTGCAAGCACACAAGGAAAGTGAGATTTGTTATCTAAACAGGAAGAGAAAATCTAAATGTAAAACTGCTTGCACTCACACACATTTAAGTGTTCAGATATACAGTTTTTCCAAATATAATCGCTGCAGAGATCTAAAGAAGAAAAAAAGGAGTTAAGCGTAGCACCTGGAGAGTATGTACAATCAAACAAAATAAACAGAAGAAGCATTTTGAAAAGTAACCCTGTATCCTGGGAAAATTTTCACAGCAGTGTGACAAAAGATGAACTGCTTCCACATGAGTAAGAACTGGAGGGAAAAAAAAAAGTCCTGTAGATTTAAGTAACCTCATATATATAAATGATCTTCATCCTATTAAGCTTGACCAGGACTGGTAAGAAACTTAAGCAGCCCCAAGCACTTTTTCCTACATAATGCAAAGCTACTGAAAGCAGCTGGAAAAGCAGTAATTCCAAAAATATATTAGGGTGTTTTAAACAACAAAACACAAATATATGCCAAGAACCAGTATCTGCAAGAACTGAAATGTATAAATTGAAAAATGTGCTCTGAATAATGAGCCAATTAAGACCTGCACGATGAATTGTACTTGTGATCGTTTTACTGCCCTGGGAAACAAGTTGGTTTTGGAACCCTGAAAACGCAGCCACCCCAATCCTCCTCCTAAGTTACAGTGCAACATTGCAGAGAAGAGTTCACGTTAACTAGCACCATCTGGGGGAGAAGGAGGATATCACAGCGATGCAATCGAGAATTAAATTGCTTTGATTTTTCTTACAAATGTACAATAACACAGGTTTACCTGAAATAGCTGTTTCCTTTGCACACTGTTTTGATACTTAGCATGAAAGAAGCTGTTTGAAATAAATACACTGCACTGCAGTCAAATACAAGCATAATTAACAGTATTTTTAATACAAATATTCAGACATCATTTACAACTACAAGATGGAAAATTTCTTGAAGTAGATCCCTGATGTTACACTGAAGAGAGCATGTGATCCTTCCTGTTCTTAAATCTAAGGTTCCATTTAAAACATGCTCAATAAATACAAATTGCAACAGTATGCAGCAGAATGTATATTCAACTTCTTCATAGACTGAGGAGTCTCACCCACCAGCTCCTAACCGTTTCTCCAGACAGTCAAACAGGGTTGTGGTACCAAAGATATTCTCCTATCTGACTGCATAATGCAGCCTCTTTACTGAACTTCTTCAGTTAGCACATCACGTTGCTTTTTTTCGCCCTGTTAGCAGACATCCACGTTACTTGAGATAATGCCACCTTATGCAGTAATTCAGCTGTCTGTTCCTGCTCTGAAGAAATCCTGGATTTGCTTAGTCTAGAACACGGCTAACAACCACAGAGATTTCTCGTGCTATTTTTCAGGGTGAACGTTGGTTTCTACTATATACTTTCCCATTCTACGCAAATACCAGTTCCCCCTGTCCCAGTAATAAATGCAAGCTACAAATTCATCACTCTCAGGACTTGCTATACCTTGCTTAAAAGTAATTCTTTTTCTAAAAACTGCATGGAAGTTGCATTCACACAGCCTGCTGTCTGTATCCTGATTTAATATTCCTGTTACATATGGCTTTGTAATACTTAACAAGAGTAGCATCTTAATGAATGGAAAATTCTGTTATCTTTTCAAAAACAAAGAAAAATGGCCTGGGTCCCAGCTCAGACCTGCTTCCTGCATTAATGAAATCACAAGAACATAACATTGTGACATTCAAACTACAGAAAACCCTATCAAACAATGTTTGAACCGAAAGTGGCAACATGAAAAGAAACAAAATAAAACAAATTATTACCCTTGCCGACATACCTCTTCGTCATCAAGAAAGGATTCAAACCAGTCCCATAGATCAGTAGGTGGTTGTGTATACCTTTAAGTAAAAAAAAAAAAAGAATGTAAAACTTGACTATAGTTTCCTGTATACTAAACGAGCCCTTATTTTATTATATTGATACCTACCTAATATACATAAATCCAAGAGCCCTAATATATGGAGAGTCTGTGTGAGTTATAAGGCCCATGACTTGCTTACGAGTGAGTTTCAGTGTAAATAATTTGTAGAGCAGACAAAAGGCAGTAGACACAATTCCTCCAGTTCCAACACCACGTACCTGTCAGGAAAAAAAAAAAGTGACAATGCAGGAAATCAAAGACATTATTCCAGATCTTCAAAAGAGTAAGAAAACCAACATAGGATAAGAACTGAATCTACAAAAAGAGCTCATGTGGGAAACATAACACTACTTGCATCCACAGCTCTGGAAGTAAGGAAAATATATGAAGTTTTTAGAATAACTACTTCTACATCTAGGGACTGAGACAACATACAAGCAAGTTTTAGCTATGGTTGAGAAGTTTATTTACCAGACAGAAAAATTTAAGAAGGCACGTACTTCTACTTACCCCGCCACACATCCCTGTCTGGCCTGCTGTTTTCCTGCTCCCTTTTTCCCATGGTTCAACATGTGTGACCTGAAGCAGGGTGGGGGAAGGGAAAGGGAAAAGGAAAGAAAAAAATTGCAATTACAACCTTCCAAATGTTTAGCTGCCTATGCAAACCTAATTTAAACAATGGATATCCTAATTTAATCTTAAATAGCTTGTCCTCTACCAAATCCAAGATCCAAGTCTGCTTTGTCTTTAAAGCAAATTATTAGACATCTTAGTTACATCAAAAAATTATAGCAAAAACCAAGTTAAAAAAAAATTAAAAAAAAACCCCAAAACACAAAAATCTCTGAACACCAAGGCAAACATAGCTTATTCTACACTCCAAATACTTTCTAATGCTTTTTTGACTAAACCCGCCCATTACAATTTTCTATATTGACTAAACAATTACCCTTATTTCAACTCTTAGCAAGTTTAGTGATATCTGCTGATAAAAGCTACAGAGGTTGAAATCTACAGTGTCATATTCATAAAACTCTTACGCAGCAAGCTTAGCTAGAGATTTTTTTTTTAGTATTACCTATAAATACAATGAAATATGTCTATGAAGTAGGGTATTTTAATCTAAACAGCCAGTAATTTTTCTTGTGGACTGAAGTGATGCTCTTAAACAAAATGGTTCCTAAGTGTACATGAACACAGTTAATCAGCATCATTTCTTAAATTTGACAGCAAGTCATAAACAAGTTAAAACTGCATAAACTACATGTGAAGTAAGGTCTAGCTCAATAAAGGAGTGTATTTTCTAAACCCATCAGCTTAAAAAAAATAAATAAAAACAAGTATTACACTGGATTGGGCATAAGAGTTTGTGGCCAGTTATACTGTAGTTTACAAAAAAAAATTCTTAAAACAATACATGAAACACATTACACATGCAATCAGAGTTAATACTAAGGACTGAAGTAGATGAATTGCCTTTTTTAACAGTTTGTCTTATCCAAATAGGAAACATGAGAGATGTCAATACGACAGAATTAAAAATCCACTATGACTTCCTGTACTATCAGCATCATATGAGTAGTTCACAAACACACAGCAAATCCTTCTGATTATTTGCAGTTCTGACTCTCACAGGAAATTGTTTTTTAATCAAAGTATTGAGTAGAACACTAGCACAACTGTAGCCTTCTATTTTTTCATTACAGTTATTTTTATAAATATATATCTATATCGATATTTTAATATATACTTATAAATATGCTGGGTTCGGCAGGTATGAGTTAAAAAAAAAAAAACAAGGCCCTGAAAACAATACCCACTTCAGGAAAGATTATTTAAAGGTTTGGTCCTGGAAAGACTGCTGCATATGCTTAACTTGTTCAACGCATACACAGACTAAACGAAGGTGAGGACACGCTCATAGCTAAGATCAGGGAAAAAGACAGCGATAGTCATCCACTTTGCAGATACAGAACTGAAACAGGCGGCCAGTAGATTAATTCAGTACCTAGACGGAATTCATATCGTCAAACACGGTCCCTATCACTAGCTGCCTCTGTGATATATCTTCCCTGTGAAATTAGCATTCTTAAGTTATTTAAATAAGCCACCTATTTTAGTTTCCAAAGATAAATACACTTGAAAATATACTTGCTATGGTGGAGATCATGCACATTCAAAAGACAAAAACAAAACAAAACAACGCAACAGAAATTTTTCAGGAATCCTAAAACATTAATGGAATTACAATCCGAGTATCGATTAAGTACCTAACCATCAGGTCACCTGTGATTAAGTAAGGGGCTGCATTTTTCTCTTTTTGCAGCATGCAGTTTTGGGACAGAATAATTGCCAAGCTCAGTAAACAAATTTTATTTGCTTTGGATTAATCAGCAGATATTTATCGGTATGTATCAAAATTCTTCCCCAATGTACGACTTATAGAATAAACACAGACAAGCAAACAATTTGACCTACTGCAGTTGAGGTCTACCAATAAGATGACAAACTGCATCAAATATTTTTTTACCACCTCTGAAAGGGTCCATGTAAAAAGTAGTAAGCTCTCAGATTTTCTGAAGGTGTTTCTTTTACAATTTTTCAGCTGTTGCCATCACTTGGAAAAATAAAATTTGCTGCTTTCCATTCTGAATCTAAATGAATTATTTCTATGCAGCTCTGATAAATTAACCAAAATGAAGTTTTGCTGACAACCTATGTATTAGGAAGATTAAGTCCGCTCCTAATGACAGAGCACAAGCAAAGAATTGTTGCCATGAAGAGGAAAAACAGTAGTACTGTCTTCATAAATAAGTGCAAATAATGACAAAAATCTAAAAAACTTATGTGAAATTATAGTGCCCTAAGTAACTTGACCTGCCTTGGACAAAAGGACTTCCTTTCTTTTTTATTATTTCAAAGTATACTGAAGCCTGCTAACCAATTTACCTGAGAAAAATATCTCAATAACCAACATACAACGGACTTAAGACAGAAGTCTGTATAATGTACGTTTTCCTCTCATTATCAGAACAAAGAGTGTGGCTGTGTTGATGAGCATTAATTATGCGTACCTCTACCTGGGAGACTGGCTTGACGGAAGCCTCGCTGCAAAACTGATTCAATCCTGCTAACAAAACAAGAACTGAGACATGGGTGCACTGACACAGTTCAGTTATCTCCCCAGCACATCCTACCTAACTCCAAGAGAAGCACTAAAATGCACAAGTTTTTATTCGGGTGTGGAGCAGCGTGTGTGGGGGAGGAGATCCTGATCTCTTAGCTGTGGGAGAAGGCCGCAAGCAAACTCCTGTTGAAACCACCTACAGTCACCACCAAACCTTTTCAGCATTAATACGTCGTGTTGGCAACTCTTAGGCTGCGGGGAGTGCTAGTCTCTATAACCGGCGTGCAGATGGAGTGTGCCCTCAGCTCTTTCCGACTGAGAAGGCAGTCCTTAGACGGCCATTTCATCCCCACCGCCCTGGCTCACGCTGCCCACTTCAAAACAAACTTGCAACACCGCAATTCCAAATCCGACACTAAACACCCTTCTCTTGTAAGAAAAAGAAAGCAACATCTCAGACTCCCCCACATACGCAATGAAAGAAATCTGTTCCCTTTTCTTAGTGCAAAATAAAGGGCAGAAAGGCAAGAACGAGCGTCCGCTAGGCCGCAATCAAAGCCTCCCCCCTTCAAAAACCCCAGCCACCGGGAGGCTCGGGACAGGCGCCATCACAGCCCCGAGGAGACCGCGGCGCCCTGGGCGCGGCCCGCAAGCTCACCTTGAAGTAGATCTCGTCCACTACTTCATGATAAGTCTTGAGCTCATAGAGCTGCACCTTGAAGTAGGGCGACGAGAGGATATTAGTCAGGATCATGGGGTTCAGGTTCATTGTCTTCTCATTTCCCCACAACGGCAGCACGTTGCCCTGTTTCCCTGAGGCCGCCGGCTTGGGGGCTCCGCTCTGCAGCTGCTGCTGGGTCGGCGGGACGGCACCAGGCTGGTGCTGGGCCGCCTGTTGCCCCTGGCAGTTCCCGGCGCCGACGGCGGGGCTGTTGTTGGCCATGGTGGCTCAGTGCCCGGAGCGGGGCGATGGCACGCGGCCTGCGAGGCGGACGAACGGCCGCGCCACACCAGAGCGCGGGCTGCCGGGCCGGGCTCTGCTCCTCCAACTGCTGACAAGATGGCGGACTCCGCGGAAGTGACGGCAGACCTTCCGGGGCCGAGCCGACCAACCCTCGCGGGACAGAACGGCAGCGGAGCCAGAAGGCGCGTGCTTGTAGCGTTCCGCTTCTGCCTGCGGGATGGCCACGTGGTTCGTCCGTTCAGCCGACCGCCTCACGCAGCCCGAGGAAACGAGAGCCGGCCTGCTGCTAGCTCTCCTCTCTCGCTTCGCGTTGTTTCTCGCCCGAGGCTCATCTCAGTTGCGGGGGAGCTTGGAGCGACGCTAGGCTGGAGGCCCTCCAAGCCAGCAGATCCCGCCGGCTAAAGCTAGAGAACTGTGCGGTGAGCAGGGGAACAGCTGCTAGCACCCTAACATGAAATGCTGAACCAGCAGCTTAATAAATTAGGAAATCGGCCCTATCGGTCACCCTCGTCGGTAATGAGGCCAGGGCACAGCAGGAGCAGGGTTGTTGACAGCAGCCGCCTGTTGCTGTCCCCGCTTTAACGGAGAAGATAAGAAAGAACAACAGAATTGTTCAGCATGGAGAAGTGTGGTTCTGATGGCTGCACAGCCAGGACATATCAGGGCCTATTCACTTGAAACTGCAGATGATGAGGCTTACTTCTCCAACCAGAAGCTGGCAGTGACTGAGCAGCTCCTGAGAGTCTTGTCACACACGAAAATAACCATTTCTTGCTGCTAAAGTCAAGCTGAACACCTCATTCTGAAATTAGTAGAAATTATTAGCAAGTAATACAGACTCAGAACGATCAGAATTAGGTTAACACATTTGAAAACAGCTGGATGTAAGAAAGCAACTCTAAACACACAAACTGAGGAAAGAGAATCCTCCAGTTTTGCATGAAATATGTCTGATAAATTAATTTTTCAGGTTACATTTAAGCCTTTCAGAAGTTTTCAAGGGGATTTCAATTGCATGCTTTTTTTTGCAAAAGAAAAAAAAGATAACTTGTGTCAAACTTTAAGTACAAAAGGGATACTGAATGCATGATTTAGAAAAATTGGCAAGACAATTTAAACATCAAATGACTCTGCAAAAAAATAACAGAAGTTCCACCAAAATGACTGCAGACAGAGTGGGACAGAATACATTCAGTTGTACACACAAGGAAGGGTTCCACATTATTCACCATTTCAGGAAGCAGGTGCAGGGAAAAGATGATGCAGAAACATCCATAGAAATAGCATCCCTACATGTGTGCTACTTAAAACTTAGACTTTGAATTTAAAAATGAGACAATACTGGAAAAAACATTGGAATATCTTCATTCTTCATTGAAAAAAACTGAGAAACGCTAATTAATTTTTGTTATTTTGGCCCTTCACCCTAGAGCTGGCACTACAGCAGAAAAGTGTTCTTATCAGGGCCCTGACAGTTAGCAGTTTCTCTAAACTGCCGGTTCTGCTATCTAGACTCTTCACTCTCCTTTTCTAGGAATAATTTCACCTGCTCCCTTTTGGTCTCCTTCCCATGTCAGGTGGTTTCCAAAGTTGTTCACAAAACAAGAATTTTACAAGATTTCAGAATCTATAGCATTTTAAGCCAATAAAGTTTACAACATCTCTGAGGGAAAAAATAGTACTATGCACAGTATAGATTGTCTAATTGAGACATAGGTATTAAATGATAGTTTAAGGTTGAACAATGACTCAACAGCCAAAAAGAATAAGAGAGTTATAAAATAAGAGCCTCCAACCTATCTTCTGTTTTGCACAAAGAATTCACATATATTTTTATTACATTTTTTTTTCTAAAAAGCCAAATCCTAATTAAGAAGTAAGAATTAATTTACTAGACTAGTGAAAGGGATTTAATGGAAATTATTATTTGTACAAACATAATTTCTATGCATAGCCAAATTGGGTTATGCAGGTCTTTAAATATCGAGGAAAAAAATCCTACAAAAATAATTGACCAAGTGCTACATCTCCCTTAAAATAAAATTCCTAAAGAGGTATAGATTAGTAATGTTACAACACTTACCTAAATTCCATTTTCAATCCAAACTCTGATTAAAATAGCAATTCTCGGGTTGCCTTACTTGCATAAACTGTTGTTAGCACTTTGCTGTTGTAACAGAACAAAGGAATTGGAAAATTCTAGACAACTGCTATGTCTACTGCTCATATACCAAAATGAAGAGAAAGAAAAGCGAATTGCTACTCTGTTGAAAAACATGAAGAACAAATAACAAACAAAACAGGATGGAGCCATTCCCATAACTTGAAATACCTGGAAAAAAAAACCCAACCACCAATCTGGATTGCCAGTTTGCCAGCCCACTTAAATATATTCCTTAGCTAAACAACATCGCTAACCTGCTTTGTCTAGGCCACATCCTGCAAAACTTAAAACGTTAGCCAAGACTCAAGTTTAAGCCATCATAGGCAGATATGAATTTCTAGTATTTTTTGAAATTTTTTTTAAAACTAAAATTAAAAGTATTGAAATATGGGCCTAATTTAGTTAACCTCACTATTGTCATTGCCCCCTAAGTCCTCCTTCCTTCTTTCAGGCCCCAGGCATCATGTCATCATTTGCATATAGCAGCCCCACCCTGTGATGAGCAAAACACTACATTCTTGTGAACAGAAAAAAGTAGCAAGAAATTTGGAGACATGTTTTTCCTTTCTGTTTTCCCTGTGCATCCAAACAGCAGGCTGCCCTTTGGCAGACAAATCTTGCCCCAATGTGGAAAGTACTTCATGAAATCCTGCAAAAAAATCCCCGCCGGTTTGCATATTTTGTGGTCTCTGCCTCCCTCATCCTGTCAGAGCTCTTCCGCTGCATGTCGTGACTAGTACAACAGCGATAAGTTTCCTCTATACAAAATAACAAACATATCTGAGACACACCAGTTGCAATGAGTCACACATAACCTAAAAGTAACACAAGAAATAATCGGATTTTGGGGGTTTGGTGTAAGAAGTAGGGACACACCACACCCCTCCACCCATTGCCTGTCAATTACACAGAACGAGGCCGGTGCAGGCAGATCAATGGAACACGCAGACGGTTGGATGCTCACGTGATTCTAATCTATGGTCTGGCATTAAAGAGGATTAAGGACATCCCCCTGTATTAAAAGATGTAAGTAAATGTTCCGCTGTGCGGCCGCGGGGAACTCCCACCGGAATACAGGGAGCGTCGCGGGGAGCTGCTGCGGAGTGGCAGTTTCTCGGCGCTTCCTACGGCTAGGGTACAGATTGAGCTCGGCTGTCCGTGCGGACAGGTGCGGGCCTAGCCCCGGGGAGGGCCACGGCAACCCCTTCTCCAGCGCCCCGGCCGGGTCCTGGCCCTGCTGAGCGTCAGTCCCGCCGGGGCAGGCGGTGGCTTGTGCGAGGCGGGAGGTCAGCGGTAAGGAGATAATATGGAGGGAGCGCGCGCGGGAAAACGCAAGACGACGGCCGGGGCGGGCGAACAGCAGGGGCGTGAGGAAATGGTTGTCGGGGGTCCGAGAACGA
Source organism: Indicator indicator (assembly GCF_027791375.1). Taxonomy (NCBI): domain Eukaryota; kingdom Metazoa; phylum Chordata; class Aves; order Piciformes; family Indicatoridae; genus Indicator; species Indicator indicator. The sequence continues at coordinate 4,604,843 of NC_072019.1, forward strand.
GGAGCAGCGCCTAGGGCAGACAGTGCCTGTGGTGGGCCAGGGCTGGGCTGATGCAGCGGGGCTGAGGCGGCCCTTTACCGGACAGGTGAGGGCTACGGAGCCCGGGGAGCGCTTGGGGCGCAGCCTGAGGGCCAGGAGCGTGTGGGGGCACCTGGAGGTGGGTGCCTGTGGGATGGTTTCTTGGCCAGTTACTGGTGAGGAGAGGCCCGCAGGCTCGTTTCGCTCCTGAAGAGGTGGGTGATTGGCCTGAACACTGAGCCTGTTTCCTGCGTTTCCACGTACGTGTATAAATGCTTCTTTATGCTTCTGTGTAAAAGACCTTATGAGGCAGTCAAGTTGCCAGCAGGCTTGGGCCATCTGCTTTGGTTGGTGCCCGTTAGACCTGCTGGTGAGCCCTGGGCTGCTCTGGAAAGCCATCTGCCTACAGCACCACGTTGCTTCACTACATGATTCCCGCGGAGTTCATTCATCATTCACTAGAGCCTTATTTTTAGCTTCTGCAGCGATATTTCTTGTTAAATATTTATGTGTGCTAAAATAGAGTTTTAAATCAAGTGTGACGATTGGAAATGCACTAATGGTTATGATTCCAATGCTGTGCTGAATTATGTTAGTTTACTTAAAAAGTGTAGGCACTAGTGATAAGGTTTAGCTCATAGTAAAGCTAAAGCCTTGCAGAACATTTTACCTAACACCACGTAGCTATTTGTGTATTTCCTGCTGGTTGTTATATTATGGAAATTGAATAGGGCTATACATCCACAAACCTACATTAAAAAAATCATCTGAACAGTAATGTAAAACAAATGAAGGTGAGAGACACAAAAGCAGGCACCTGAATGAGAAATTACTTTTCTGCTCTTGCCAGAAAAGCTGAAGAAGATTAAATACATTGCAGTTTTGTCAATGCTATGTAGGTGTACAGAATGGACAGTGACAAATAATGAAACTTGTTTTTTTATGATTTTATATAGTTTATAATTTAAAGTTTATTTATAGCCTATTTAAAGTTTATTTATATCACTACATATGGACAGACACTAGTGCCTTGTTTTGATAATACCTGTTTTTGTCATTCTCTGAATAAGACTGGGATAAGGTCTACCTCTGCTTTTGAATTGAGCACCACTGAAGTCAGCAAACTCTGTATATGTTATAAAGTGCTGCAGAAAATAAGAGTTAACTTTTTTTAATTTAGCATTGCCAACATATTATGGATAAGAACTTTCAAGAAGAACAGTTTAGAGGAATGATTAAATTTACACCTCCTTTGTCCAACCAACGCTACCAGTTTGTTAAAGATTTAGTGGAGAAATACAAACCTAAGAAGGTGGGTATGTTTTGTCTTTTTTACGTTACAAATTTAAAAAAAAAATGTTTGTGTTAGATGCCTTAGGAATACAGGGAATTTGTAGATTACCCGCTGACCTAATTACCAACAACACTAGTAGAGAACCTGTTCTTAAAACTGAATCAACTTGGCATACATGTATGAGCATTGTTGTTTTTCAGTGAGGGAAAATAATTAATTGATGGGAAAATGGCAAAATCTAAACAAGAAAAATGCTAGAGGCCAAATTGGAGAATAGGTGACATTCTGTTGTAATACTGAGGATTTCAGTTCAAGCTGCTTTCATCATAGTTTGGTTTTGCTATCTAGAGCTAGTTAGTTCCATATACAGTATTATATTTACCTTGTCATTCACATGGATGTTATCAGATGAGAAGTGATGAGTGTGAGGTTACCTGAGGCTAACTCTCCACTTTTCTTAAGGTCTTCTCACCACCTTCTCTTTTCTTCTCCCCCAATATACTAGAACTCTTGCTTTGATACTAATTTTGAAATTTTATTTGTAGCATTTTTTTTTCTAATGTATCTTCCCCCACAGCACCTCCTCCCAAGATGCAAAAATTTGAGAAATACTTAGGTCTTCAGTGTTTAACTCTGATGTTAATGTCTCAAAGAGAAAGTAAGAATTTAATGGGGAATGCATGTGCGGTGTTCTCACATAATCATACTTCTAGTAGCTAATAAAAATCTAATTCAGTCTATGAGGTTATGGCACTGTAATCTGCTTTTAAATAGGATGCATCCAGGAGTGTCGCATCTGTGTTTAAAAGTTTGAATTTTCTGATTTAGGATGTAAAAGGGGAATGTTGTCTGTGTGTGTGTGTAGACTTTGTTCACCTACAGGGCAGAGCTAAACCATATAGAAACTATTCAAGATTTTCACACTCAAGTGAGCAGTGTGCTTCAGCCTTGCCTTACCCCAAGAAAGAAGAGTGAGGTTTGGTTTGTGTACTCAACTACCTCTCAATCTTACAGAAGAGATTATCTACTATATGTCTGACAATGTGATCTCAATACTCTTACCCTTTCCCACTTAAACCTCAGACTGAGCCTTTGAATTTGTTTTATAAAGATCCTTTGCTGCTAATCTGGCTGGCAGTAAGCCTATTCTCAGTGTTTCAGATGCAGAGTAGTACAGTGAAAAGTAGTGGTGCAAATGAAAATTGCTACAGCTTTAATACTTAAAATGATGCCTGCTCTTTGAGGGAATGCAGCTTCATGGGGAAGACTTTCTCCAGAGTCACTGGGGTGTTCTACATATACTTGTTTATAGCTGTGACAACCGAAGTTTCATCCATTTAAAACATCCTGTAGGATCTTCATACAAATTTCTAAAAAGAATTTCCAAATCCACATCTAGCCTGCTTGCGACTGTAAATTTCACTTAATGATAAAACATTTCACAAAGTTATTTTGACATAAATATGGATTTTTTTTTTTATTGAAGTCTCTGAAATTACTTGGAAATATGCCACATTTACATGTTTTATCTAATTCACAGGTAGCAGATTTAGGATGTGCTGACTGCAAACTTCTCTGGATGCTGAAATTCTGCAGCTGCATTGAGGTGTTAGTTGGGCTAGATAGCTGTGAAAGCGTAATGAAAGAGAAAATGTAAGCTGTTGCATTGTCTTAATGTCAGGGTTTAATTTGGCTTGACCCAATGGCATGTTGCATCATTTCTTGTAAAGAATTTCAAAATTAGGATAAACGCGAAACACCATCTTGGCAAATGAAGAGTGATCTACTATTGGTAATGATTACATTGCAGCTGTGTTTGGGGAGTGCTGTGCTGTGCTGTAGATGCCCATAACATCACCTAATGTAGTAAAGGTCCAAGGCATGGAATGGCCCTCCAGATGTGTACCTCTGAGAAATACTGCAACGGTACTAATACTTGTACTGGTAGTATCTGTTTATGCTCATACCTGACATTACTGTGGTATGCAAAGTCCATTGTTTTGAAATGTGCATGTAATTCTTTTAGCACCATGGTGCAGAATTCATTCCTGTTAATTTTTCAAAATGGGAAGCCTGGCGCAGTGTTTCATGTCTGGCTTTTAGAAGGCCCTGAAATGAGAAGTTTGTGATCTTTGAAGCATGGGTCAGACTGGTGAGGAATACCAAAGTTTCTCTGTTGGAAGCTGATTAATATGTGTGTTTTGTCTGATGCAGTATTTCAGAATTAAATACATGTAGTTCCCAGTCTTACTTCATTTTGTAAAAATAGGTTAATATGCTTGTCTGCTAACTTGTCTCAAAACCCTGCAGAGCATGTCTAAGCCAGAGTTGCTGTGTGTCTAGAGTTGAGCTACTACCAGGATTTACAAGCTACTTTCCAAGTGGCTTCCGAGTACTGCTGGATTTTTCTGTCCCATTGTAGACAGTCATAAAAGTGTTTGTGTTAGAAATTATTTTTTTGTGCCTTGAAAATTTTTAGCATGTTTTGAGCTTTACAAGGTACCAATGCAGGGTGTTGGCTAGTTCAGTTACATGCACAGGTTTATCTTGTCCTAAGGTCCTTTCTATGACACATTGTTCTTAATACTTTTCTAGGCATAAGTTGTCTCCTCTTCCTGTTGATTATTTGCAACCAACTGAAAGATCACTAACTGTTACCTTGTATCATGGGTCAGTTGCCCATGAAGATCCTTGCATGCTTGGTTTTGACATGGTAACATGCATTGAACTGTGAGTATCAGGCCAACATACTACGTTTTTCTCAGTTCATTAGGGTTCAGTTTGGAATTTTGTCCATACTCTAAACAGACTTGATCAAACCTTTCAAGCAGAAGAATAGCAGCATGTTGTGTCTTCTGACTTTTTCATAAATTAATCATAAAAGAAATTCAAGTGGTGCTAGCTTAGGGTGGAAAAAGGATATTGACGGAGAAGTAGAAAATGCAAGAGGAAATTTGTGAGGGGGAAAAAAGCCCTTCTAAGCTGCCATTTACTTATAGTGCCAGTGCTAATATTGCCAAGCTAGGATGAAAATTACAAGGTACAGATACAGAGTTGGGGTTTTGCTGACTGGTTGTTAAGAAAATGAAGATATAGTAGGATGTTTTTAAAGGCATGCATCAACTACTTCTTTACAGAATAGAGCACCTGGAAGAATCAGAACTGAAGAAGTTTCCTGAAGTGGTGTTTGGTTTCATGGCTCCAAGCATAGTTGTGATTAGTACTCCAAATTTTGAATTTAACACGTTGCTTCCAGGATTGATGTTATTCAGGCATCCAGACCACAAATTTGAATGGAACAGAGCACAATTTCAAAGCTGGTGAGTTGACTGAATATCATGTGCAGGCACCTTTGAGTGTGCAGTAACACTCAAATAGCCATACGTTTTCAGACTGATTTGTGTATGTAGTTTGGTGTCAGTAGGTTTTCACAGAAAGCACAGAAACATTCAGGGTGGAAAAGACCCTCAGGATCACCAAGTTCAGACAGTAACCCTACTGTGCAGAGTTCACCCCTAAACCCATATCCTCAAGCACCACATCCAAACAACCTTTAAACATGGTGACTCAACACGTACTGATCTGGTGACGTTTCTTTTGCGCGTGTTCTGTGGGTTTTACAGTGATGATGGTTGTTCATGTATCTTTATTGCATCCAAAGATGAATGTTTAGTATTATCTGAATCATTTGTTTTAGGGCTCTAGAGACTGCTAGACACTATAATTACTTGGTGGAATTTACTGGTGTAGGACACGCACCGAGAGGAATGGAGAATGTTGGGTTTTGTACCCAAATAGGTGTGTTTGTTAGAAAATATCCTCAAACCAGTGGGTTTGCTCAGTCTGAGAAGTCCAGTAAAACAGCTTACAAAATGGTAAGTATTACTTCCTTCCTTTAGGAGAACAAATAACGATTAAAACTTTCTTTGTCCTGGCTGTGAAGGTGTTCTTACTGTGGTCTGCTATTGCTATGCAGTCTTGGCTCCAATGAACATGTGTCATCAGATCCAAGCAGTTTAAGCCCAGTTGTATAAAGGCCCTTTGAGGTTGTTTCCTTAATAGCAATATGGATAATCATTTGTATTTTAACACACCATTCAACTTACTGTTTGAATGAAAGTTTTTTGCCAGCTATGCTCTGACATATGTCATACCTGTTCCTCTAATTATTTTTTTTCACCATGTGATTGTTGGCTGACAGATTGGGGTTTTTTTCAGGTACATTTAAAAGCAAGCATAAAAACATTTCTAACAGAGTGTAAGCTTTGAAGAACTGCATAGTGCTGTCAAATGTGTTAGTGGAAGGGATTTCCCACCAATTGGATTGTAAGGACCTCTTTTGTGTGGCTTGCCTTACTCAGTAGCGATTGATGTTACCCCCTAGTCTTGCCTCAGTAGTTTCAGCTAGGCAGCTCTACTTTTTGCGGAGGCATGGAATATTTTGCCTAGTACCCTGTTCTCTGCTGGTGCATGTCAAACCTTTTTTTGATTTCTGCATTAAATGGGTTTTATGCTGGGTAACATCAGATAATATTTTTGCAGAGTCCTCAGCTGTGTGTTGCAGTGTGTCACACCCACTAAAGCCTAATGCATGTAAGTGCTATGTGGTATAAATCAAATGACCTTTTTCTTCCAGAGATAACATGAAATAATAATACAAAGAGATATATATTTTTAGGGTTTTTTTTCAATCTTACGAGGTCTTAAATTATTTGTTTCTTTAAAGATATATATTGAAGTGATTGTGACCTGAAGTGAAATGTTAAGTCACACTGTGGGCATCTCTTTTGTGAACTTACAGAATGTCTTTACAGCTTGGAAATTGAAATGTCACCTGTCATCTACTGCCCTTAATGGAAGCGTGAAATGCTCTTGAATGCTTGGCAAACTTAGAAATGCATCTTGGTGACCACCATGTGTTGGAAATTGCCTTTGTTATCTTCTGTCACAGGGTCATTATGGAGAAGTTTTGACAATTGTTTCAGTTAAAAAAAGACTGTCATGTCACGTGTTTGTTATCAAACCTGGGCATTTGCATTAGTGTTTTTGTTTATAATGTAACTAATTTATGGGAGTAAATCAGCATTCCAACCTCAGTGTATTGGTTAATGAGTGGGAGTGAGATTGCCTGCCTAGCTGCCTTACTTGCCTTGGAGTGTAGAACACACTGCAAGTTCAGATTTTTTTGATGTCACAATTTATTTGCTTAGCGTTCTCTGCATCTGGGAGAAGATATTTTATGTTTTACTCTGATAGACACAGCTGCAGTCCTGGCTGCCAGGTGATGGATCAGTAGTAGAATCTACTGTCACCAGAGCCTCATGATTAGTAATAATAGTAATGATTAAAAATTATTAGTAAATAATTATTAAAAACAATTAATTGCAGAGCTTCACCTTGCCTCATCCACAAGTATAGCTTGCAGGTAAAGCCTGATTTTTATTTTTTATTAACTTGCTTAATTGCCATAGCAGTTGTAATACATAAAATCTAAGTCCTGTTGTCTAGGTTTTCTGTTATCCGAAAATGTTCAAGGTAATAAGCAAACCAGGATCTCCTCATCTAAAATTACTGTTTTTAGAAGTTCTTTTTGTCAATCAAATGTTAAAAAATCTGAGCCTAGGATAAACATTTTATGTGTTCTTGTATGTTGTAAAGGTCTTCAAAGCAGTGTATCCAAGCCTTAAAGATGAGAAGTACCTGCAGAATACCCTGGTTGGTGAAGTTATTTCCACAGCGCAAATCATTAAGCAATGTCTGCTGAAGCATTTAATGTCAGAAGATGAAGAGTGTAATCACAGTACTACTGAGAGAAAAGCCCAACTCCAACCTTGCTTTTCCAAAGATATTAGAAAACTGGCTGCTGAAAAAAGCTTGGAATCATTTGTCAATGGGAATGTAGTTTATGTACCTCTTAAAACAATATTTTCCTTTCCCCAAGTGAATCGGCTTTGTGGTACTCTGGAGAGGTTACGCAAGCTCATTGCGGGCCAGGTCACGCTGAGCAGTGATGGTTATGCTCTGATGTTAAGTACTGAATATGAAAACGAGGAGAACTAGATCATTGATTTTCCAGTTCAGTTGAAGTATCTTGAAGTAGCTAGCAAAGGGTGTGTTCTGTGTGCTAACAAGAACCACAGAATCTATTCCAAACCTTCCAGTATGTATCCATCAGCACCTTTTCCATGTAGTGGAGATGAGTGTGTCTGACAAAGATCACACTCACTTGTACGATTTTTGGAGTATCAGTAGCTAAAAGGAAAGAAACAGTTCCTACGAAGAAAATCTTTTTAATATTTGTGGTTTTCTAATGCCATATTGTAGCTATCGTTAGCTCCAAGGAGAGCTGATGACAGGGAACTATGTTGTTGCGCTGAAAAATGCAAGTTTGACAAAGGCTTAGGGCAAGTTTTCTCTTAACAGAGTAAAACTTACACTTGCCTTTTTCAAGATGAGCACATACTCAGCCTTTGTGAAAACTAAATACTATTCCAAATAAGGTAGAATGTGTAGCTAAGTAAATTCCATACTGGGGAAGAATGTGGTGATGTTGGATGTAAGGTGGGAAAGAAAGGTAGATTTAGCCCTGTAGTTTTATACAGTGTCTTGATAACTGTTGTTTGGGAAATAGCTTTCATCCTGTAACTTGCCAGAAGCTGCACTTCATTAAGTTGAAACTAGTATCTGACTATCTGTGAATGCTAACCTGGCCCTGGTGTGCCTGACAACTTTGTGTGTCTTCTTGTGCAGCCATTGTCCAAAAAGCGTTGACAGATTCAGCAGAAATCAAAAAGCAGCAGTGTTCTAGGTATGAAAGCTTACTGGCTTGGCCGAGATGATTTTCTTAAGCAGAGCTGAATTGTACACATGAGAAAATATCTCTGCAGTTCACCATGGGGTTTTCTCAAGATAGATTTTTGGATCACAGATCTTCTTCCCGTGTCCCTTCTTTTTGAAATACTGTATCTTAAGTGTATTTTATAACATAACGATTTCAAAGTGAGGAAAAGGGAAGTGGAGGAAGATCTGTATTTGGAATGGTATTTGCCTTGAATTTTGTATTTGGGTAACATCTAATTACAGGATGTAAACGGACAGAACTGTGTGAGTAGAAGCTTACTGTTCCTCAAAATACTGTACATGTGGGAAAAGGGTTTATGTGATTATTTGGTGAACTAACAGGAAGGGGCCAAAACTGTAATCCAGTTTTGCAGGGGCTTCTGAAAAGACAGAGAAATCCTTACGCAAAAGTAATTTAGCACTTTTTTCCTCATTCACAGAACACGTGCAAGCAGTTCAGTGGGGGCACCCCCAAAACAAAAAATAAGCACTGGCACTAGCACATACTCAAATGAGGACACTAAAGAAACAGTAGTAGATTGATCATAAGACAGTTTAAGGAAAATAAAACTAGTGTGCTGCCCTTACAAGTGTATGAACAAGGGCAATGCATACAACTGACCTTGGGTAAAGCTTTCCTAGCGTATGCTTATAGAGATTTCCTTTCACATAAAAAAAGTAACAAATACTTAACTTCTAGTGTTTAACAAGCAATAAAAATGAAATAATCCCACAGAAATATTAATAAGTTTTGTTTGCTTTTCCCCTTCTTGTTGGCATATCTTCCTGGGAGGCCACACAAGGAACTGCATCACCTAGTCTGTCACAGAAACTTTTTAATGGTGCAACAGGTGAGAAGAGAGCAGGCAAGAATGAGCAGTTGCCTGGTGAGAAGGCAGAGTTACTTCTTTTGCCTTAAGAATTAGAGAAGCTGTGTTTTTCCTAGGCTGATCTTTCTTTTAGACAGTTGTGAAGGTCCACCAAAGACAGAGGTGGAGTTGCAGCAGGCACCTAAGAGGTTCAGTTACAGCATTCGAAGTTCTGATACTTCCTATCTCTGCTTTTTTTTTTTTTTTTTTTTTTCCCCTTTTGGTCTGTGGGGGTAAAGACAAATTCTTCCTTTACTGCAGTGTTGGTTTTTGCCTTGGTCCATTACGTATTTGTATCTGACAGCAATGTGTAGTCTTCATCAGGAGATGTTTTCCCTGAAAACCCATCAGTAAACGAGTGTGAAAACAGAGAAGTAGAAAAAACCCAAAGCATTTAAAAAAGAACCACCCCAGTGCTTGTATTTACAACTGCTAGTGTTCAGTGAAGCAATTGGCATCTATAAATGTTTTGTGTATACTTCATGTGTCTAACAGAACTCTCCACTGTGAGGTCCATAACTGGAAGATTTGTTTGGTGATGAGATTTGCCTTTTCATCTTATAAGGAAACTGTTGATTCATAAAACCAGAAGAGAGGCTATGACCCACAAAAGAAATCCCAGGATGTTCTGATGAAATTTTGCAATAAAATTGTCTTCCTTCTGAATTGAAAGACAGCTGAAACTGGAGTTTACGGTACAGTTATTTCTCTTAATGCTTACTGTGCAATTGATTACCAAACCATTCTGAGTGCCAAATACAAACTGTTACCAATCTAGATTTTTTTTTTTATATAAGATCAGATTCTTACTGCAGTACCAAAGAGCTGGGTTTTTTTTTAATGCATTAATAAGTAATACCAGAAGTAGTTTTCTTAGAAAAATATGGTAATTTACAGTTAAACTAGGAAAAGTTAAGTAGTAAGCAAGCCTTTTACACTCAGCTGAGGAAGATTAATTTTATCAATTGCAAGGTAAGGAGAGACTATACATAGTGCCCTCACTTTGGCCAAATACTTTTAGTTATGGAGCCTACTTAATAATTAACCTACCAGTGTGCCTCACACTGCAAAACTTATTTTTCATTTGCATATTACTTTTCCTCTGTAGGAGACATATAAATAACTATATCCTAGTAATGATGCCATTAAATGTTGGTGGACTAGGGATGAGATTTAACAAGCTGCAAAAGTAAAATTAAAAAAGCAGCAGAGAAAATTAAATTGACACAAACTTCCAGTTAGGTTTGCCATTTTTGCATTTAAAAAAATGAAAAGAAAAATTTATTGACCATTGGAGAGATTTGCATTTAAATACAGTAAAAAAAAAAATCCAAACCAAACAAACCTTAAGCACCGATACATACCAAACAGATTACTATGAGAGTCTCCAGTATTCTTCAGTTTACAAAAAAAAAATACTATGTATAACTACAATTATGTTCCGCTTAAAGTAGGCACAATTAGGGAATCACTTCACAAAAGTGGTGTAACTGAAGTCAGAAGAATAAATTAATAGGATACAGTTTTATTAAAACCTTGATTTCCATGTGAACTTCCCTCCTCTTTCGAACACCTGCTCAGGCATGAAAATGATTGGTTTCTCGTAAACCAAGTATGTAATCTGGGGCAGTTAGAATAACTCTGTGTTATTCTTTTAACGTAGAATACAAGTCTGGGCTATGGAAACTTCTTTAAGCATTCCCTAAGTAGCTGTACAATGTTTGTTCAAACTCTGTTTTCCTCAAACTATGCTTATTTCTCCTTTTAGTAAACTTCCGTGAGCTACGTTCTGTCTATTACTGGTTTCAATAGATGTGTCCACAAGCATAGCAGTGTTTAAAAAGTACTGAAAGCAATCGATTTTTTTTTTTTTTTCCAAATTTTGTGCATCTTTTCGCCTGCAGTAGGATCTGTTTTGGTACAAATTAGTTATGTCTTTTGTCCTTGCCCATGGCAGGGGGGTTGGAACTAGATGATCCTTGTGGTGCCTTCCAACCCTGACTGATTCCATGATTCTATATAACAGGAAAGGAAACAGTCATATCTTGAGAGACAGTGGTATAGAATCAGAGAATGATCTGGGTTGGAAGGGACCTCCAAGGGTCCTAGCAGTGACATGGTTTCTGTTTAAAACTCCTATGAAGGACAGAAATGGCTAATGCCACACTTCTCTTAACAGCAGCTATAATACAATCTTTGTATCAATTCTTTAGCCTGTTAAACTACTTTAATGATAACTTATATAATTACAATTAGTATTAATTATTATATTATTAGCAGTAGGAAATTAAAGTATTGAAGTACAGTAACTGAGAAACAGCTCATATTTATCATATTCAATAACAGTACTCAAGCTTTAAAATCTGAAACTTGCTTAAACATCATTTATCTCAATAATTCTACTATGGATTTATGGAAAACAAAGCCTGCTTTTCCTAGTGTAACTAATGAAATGTGGTCTACTTAGACTTCAATTAAAGAATGTCAGACACCACTCTGAGCAGAATTTGAAATACTCGGAGCTTTCAAAAATGGCCACATAATTTGTGGTTTTATTTAATCCAAGCCCTTTTGGATAAACAATACAACTAATTGTAAGAAAATTAAGGTTATTTGCAGTTTATGATTGCATATAGCAAAGCCAAACCTGCATTAGAACTGTCACCTAATACATCCCTTAGAAAATGGTTTCTTTCATAATTCTTAAAGAGAATTTTAAGAGATCCTTTATCTTCCTTGCCTGCCAGGCAAATTGCTTTTCTTGCAAATTAAATACAGTACATTGACCTTAATGTAACAGTGGACATAGAGTTAAAGAAGTGTTCAACACATCTGTTGCACAATAAGACTATTTCAGAGTGCAGAGTACATCTACAATAAAGTGCTTTTCTTAATAATTTACATTGATAATACTATAGATGTTCATCTAGTTTTGAAGCAGTATTTGCTTGGTAAATAGTTTCATCTCCCTGTACCTCCTCAATCCTGCAAGGCACATTTAAAACACAAGCAAAGTACTAACCAACTGTGAAGGATTAAGCTACAAAAAAAAAAAAGGTACAAAAAAAAAAAAAAAAAAACCCCAAACCTGTAAGTGGTAGTAAACTACTGACTAGGTCTGTAAACAGTACCATCCCATTGGATCTCAAGGTTAATGCATTATTGAAGTGAGTTTCTGTGGAAGCAGCTTTTCAACTCCAGATTTAACAATTGGGTCAGCTTTCTTGACAATACATCACTCTGCCTTAGTATTTTGATGTGGGATTCCACTTTTTTGTTGTATTTGATGTATTTAAGCCTCTAGACTTGATTTATGTTTAACAACTGACTTCTGTCTGGTTTAGATCCATTTAGTGTTGGGTTTTTTTAAATACATGTGAAGTTCTCTACTGTTCAACCATATAATGAAGTTATGCTCAGTACCCTTTAAGAAAAGGCTTTGGTTGTGTTAAAACGTAGCTGGGCTGTTTTGTGGAAGCCTTAATTTTGGCTGGATAATAATTTTGACTTGATAAAAGTAATTAGCTTTTGTAAGATTAAAATGGCAGGCAGGATCAAACTGAGTGATTTCTTCAGGTTCATTTAAGACCAGCTTCAGAAGCTTTAGAAAAGAAGTTATGAATACAGTGTATCAGAAGTGATCTCCTATATAAAATACTGAAATAGGACTCACTTCATCACGCTTCCAACTAAGTTTTACACCAAACACGAGTGTTTCCACTAAAATCAGGTAGAGCTGACAAAAACAGTTTAAGTGCTCACACAAGGTGTACATAGCTAAACATTGCCTTAATACCACAGATGAAGCTCTGTGACCAAGAGACATTCCATTACTTCTCAAAAAAAAAGATCGGGGAGTTTCTGTTGACTTTCCCAACTCTTGAAACACAGCAAACAAAACCAGGAGTAACAACAGCAGAGCTTCAGGTTTTCCACGGTAGTCATTCTAGTTCAGCGTTTTATCACCACCTGCTCATATGCTCCAGATCCTGCTCTGAAACAATGTTCGAAAGAAGTTAGTTCAATTCCAATTTAAATGGATGCTAAACAGCAACTGTCACAGGTCAGCAAGTTTACAGTTTAAACAACCACCAACCCCACCGCTACCATCCCAAAAAGAAAAACCAAAAAACACCACCACAAACCTCCTTCCTAACTGAACAGCTACATGTAAAGGGTAGAAAACATGCATAATTACCATGACATTAAGTAGCCTACAGTTCAGTGCATTAAAACATTTTGTGTTATACTGCAGTCAAACTGAAGAAGGTTAAATAATGTTACTGAAAAATAAGTTACTGTTGGGCTTCTCTATAGTTCCTTAAACAGTACCTTTTGGATACTCCTCCTGCCCTAGCTATATCATATGCAGCTAATACTTTTTATATACATTTGTACATAAATAGATAAATGTATCTAAAAAAACCCATGTAGTGATAGTCTAATGTTAAAGGTACAAGAAAAATGTCTTCCAGTCTTTTGTTCACACTAAATTGTAAACCCAACTGTCCCACTCTCCACTTGAGCACAATGGGTTGTTTTACTTGGCAAATTGCAGTACTATGTAAAAAAGTAAATAAGGCAAGCTCTGCCTTAGTGTAATAGTCTGCGTGGACTGTTCTGGCAACTGAATTAGGACAGATTTCTGTATACTACTGCATTGTGCTCTGTAACCATACATGTTATCCTAGATAGAAATTAGTGTACCCAGATTCTAAATAAGCCAATGATTTCTCTTTTAACCGTCAGTATTGCTTGCTTGTATAAAATGCATTTTAAAATTTTCAACACCTTCTTAGCTGCCTTGATCCCTAATTTCAGAAGAGGCTGCTGAATTTGCTGAAATACTGATGTTATGCTAATTTCTTGAGATCAAGAAAAATATTAAGAATTAGACTGGACTGCAGAATCATGGTATCAGAGCACATTCTTACCTGGTTTTAATGTTTTCTCATCTGAGAAGACTCATACATTCAGGGCAAGAGTATGTATCAGTATTTGAAAAGGGTTTAGGAAAAAAAAAGTCTCCTTTTAAAACAACTGCAAGGGCTACAAACGACTGAAAGGATAACAAGCCATTTAAAGAACAATGTAGCATATGGAAACACTTGTGAGTAAATCTGAAGCAAAGTAGGCTTGTTATCAGGAAAACATAAAAGTTTGATAATATAGAGAAAAAGCTGGAGACCACCTTCCAGCTCCAGACCACCTTCAGAACTCCCAGAGGTTATAATTTGTACAGCTGACACATCAGTTGTATTTTTGGAACTAACCCATGTGTTTTGTTTTAAAGCCTGACAATCTAGTTCTTTTGGTGCTTGTAAATTATATAGAATAGAAAGATACAGAATAATTACTAGTTAAGATGCATTTTTGTTTAGTATAACGTATGGATTAGTTGTTCTGGGTACATACCTGTTAGGTAGATGATGGCTCCCAAAAGAAGTGCTTCCACCAGGACCCACAAATAATCTTAAACCTTCTTCTAAAAAACCAAGCAAATTAACATATGTTAGCTTCCTAAGCTAAAACTGAAGTCAGCCTAAAGCTACCAGTTTTGTAACTTGTACTTTCAGATGTTTTTAGTAATGAAGAACCAAACTTCATGTGGTATAGGTTGGAGGAACTACCTTTGTTGTAGATTTGCCTCTTTTCATGCTTAAAGTAATTTGAAAAGTTATTCAAGTCAAGTCATTCAAGTCATGTAAAGGTCTTCAACTTCTAGCAGACAGAATGAAGCAGAAAATGTAGTGATCCATATGCACAGTCCTTACAATTACAAGCAACAGGGACTATGAAAAGTGGATTTCCTACGGCCTGTAACATCCAGCAACCTTCCCTAAGCTTCCCTATTTATCTCCATACCTTCCGCACTTGAGTCTAAACTGAAATCTTGACTCTGGAGTATTGTTTCAACTATATCATCAGCATCAACTCTGGTAGCATCGACCCTCTTCAGCTGTGACTCCACAGAGTCTTGCTTGACAGGATGTCTGCAAAAATAAATAGTGCATTTAGAAGTGATCCAGAAAGTATGTCTTACTTCTGCTAGATAAGGTTTTCGAGGTAAGGGTACCTGCAGAGTTTTTCTGATGGTGCATCTTTAACAGGTGCATCAATGCCAGCTTCAGTTACTCTTGTCTCAGTCTCTTCACGTGGTTCTAGAATACTTCCAATTCCTGTTGAGGAACTACCCACTGAGGTGTTTCTCCTGTGGCAGAGTTCAGACAGACTGGCTGATCTTGAGTGACACGTACTGTATCCTGTTGGGAAAGTACAGGGGAGCTAAGTTAGGTATGCACCTTGATAGCCAAGGTCATTACAGGTTACCATCCTAAAAGCAGAATTGTGTTGTCTCAGACTTTAAAAGCCTTACAAATGTGTACACGCCAACTGGGCAAGTCACTTCGGGTTTAGAATTCTAGCACATGCTGTTTTCTTCTTGTTCTAAATAACTCGTTTCCTAACAAAATTACTTGGTATCATTACTTCCCCTTCAGCTTTTATAGCTGTCTCTGATTTAAGTTTGAAGACATGAAAATCTTGTTCATATATGTCAATTGGAAGGAGCTAAGGGAAAAAGCTGTCTTACATCTGAAGAGCTTCTAAATGGAAAAAAAAAAAATGTTACCCTCCCCACAGCTGAAAATCCTTTCAATTTTTAAGTATTTTTTCAAAACATACAAATGATACTTGTTTTCTATAATCTGAAACTGTGAAAGTAAACAAACCCCAACAATTTATAAAGTTTTTAACAACTACCTGACAGTTTTGACTGCTGACTTGCATAGCTCGATGTTCTGGAATGTCCACATGCACCAAGTTCATCTGGAACCGAGGCACTCTTTGATGACTTATCTGCAACATGAGTAAATCAGATACTCCTACTAAAGCCAGCCTTGTTATTAGTTTGCCTGTAAACTTGGTTAGACTCAAATGTCAGATTTCCCAGATGGATTAAGGACTTGGCAGTGGTTTTCTACAAACTCTTTCAAGATCCAAATGCTGTAAAAATACTCCTGTGCATTAAAAAATATGCATTCCTTAAAAAAAAAAATAATAAAAATCTTAATACATTTCTGGCCAAGTAAAACAGAGAGTACCACTGGGTTAGAGAGATTTGCATGAAACGTAATTCTAGATTTGCCTATACACTGTTGATGTTGAAGAGATTGCCATGCTTTCCATAGTACCATAGTAGAATGGTGTTTTCTTGCTGAAAAAGTGAAGACTACTGAACTCGTGTTTAGGGTGGAAACTAATAAACTATGTAATAAACTGAAGCTCATTAATAAGAAAAACAGTCTCCCTTCTCAAAACAACAACCAAAAAGTCAAAACCTCCAAATTTCAAGCTGCCATAAAGTGGTTTAGCAGTATTTTTTCCTAATAATTACATTTCAGAGTAACTATTTCAATTTTAAACAATACTTAGAACTTTCATGACTCAAGATTTACTCAGTTTTGCATACCCCTATGATTCATAAGATGAAAATTAAGAGCCAGATTAAATGCTCAGTCAAAATACAAATCCCAGGCTAAATGTGTCACACAGAAAATTAAATATTTTAAATGTTAAAAACAAGACAGGCTATCAATCGAATTTATTTTTTTTTCTTTCCATTAAATACTTTAAAAAGTGAAAAAAAATAGATTTCATGATGTTATCTTGAAGAGTTTCTCAACAAATAACCAAAGAAGGTCCTTTAGTGGGCCAAGTGTCAGCATCTCTTTAAGATCTGAAGTATTCTGTACATCACCTTGAAGCTATGAAGCCAGTTATTAAAGAACTAAGAAATTAATAGCATTATTTTATACCTGCTGTGCCCAGATTTACTACTTTTAAGTTTTTTCCACCTCTTCTGTCTTCATGCAAAGATTCTGATTCTCCAGCAATTGCTATAGACATTGCTGTGGAAGGAGGCCTGCAAGAAAAAGGTGGTTAAGATTTGCTGTAACTCCTCCAAATTGATCATCATGGATTTGTCTTTTCAAGTAAGCTGGTACAATTCATACTGTGCTTCAACGTAATAGGCTGGTAAGTTTTTGTTTTGTTTTCTGAAAACGTGATGCTAAGTCCCCTGCTGAAGAAGAAAAAAAAAGCTTTTGCTGTTAGCTTAAGGACGTCTTCCAGAAACCATATATCTGCTCAGCCTTCAGTCCTTCTGGGCCCTGGGGGACTTCTGGGGGGCCCTTGGGCTGGCTTTTCCTTTTTTGAAAACTGATAGTTGGATATGTGTTTATTTTTAAATTACTTTTTTCTTCCCCTTTTTAGAGTGTCTGGATAATTTACTTGCTAAAAATATATATAATTCAGCATTTCATGGAGTACATGGCAAGATGGTAAGTTAAAAAAATAAAAAAATAAAAAACAAACCAAAACCACCATAACACAAAATGCACAACAGTTGGCCTCCTTGGCTTGTGCACTGTGATACACTCCTGGCTTTGTTTCATCTCTGTTATAGTACATGGGGAGATTCTGCACTAATGCTCCCCTCACTCCTAAGCAAAAGGGCCTGTTTTACTGTAAATTCTGCCTCCTGTAAAATTTTTTAAAAAGCATAATATATGGCATAATTTAAATTTGGTTCAATATTTTAAAAAGCTTTTAATCAAGCTCAAATGCTTGTTTCAGGTTGTACTAAGACCCAAATGGATATTTTATTAGAAAGAATAAACCTTTAAGTTTGTGTTCTGTTAGTGCAAAAGAAACTAACTTAAAAAAAAACAGATAATGTGAAAGGAATCTTCTCTTGTAAGCAAATCCAACTAAATTATCCTTCAAGATGTTAACTAGACATTTTTTAATGCTTTATTATTTTTTACTTTGGGGAGCACTTGGCTTGCACACAAATTGATAATTGTTGGCAATCTTACATTTGATATAGTAAAAAAATTAGTCTTTATGTACAGGAACATATCCCCTCTTATGTTTGCAAGTTAAGAGGGAGAAAAAGCACTTCTGGTAACACAATAATTTTGTAACGTAGCTGCCTAATGTACCTTTGAAAAGAAAAACTGAATGCTTTCAGAGATGTCACCCCAGATCAAACATCGAGCCTTCCTCATTAAATATGTAGCTAATTCCAGGTTGTGATAGTTGTTTTAAGGTTTATTTTTCCTTCTATGAGGGACATCTGGCTTAGATAATTTTTTTGTCTGCTTGTGCTGAAAGTTTATGTTCCAGGAAATCGTTATGTCATGAGTTTGGAAGAAATGCCAAGTCGGAATAATTTCAATTAGCAATTTTTTCCTAGAGAACCAGAAAGCTATTTAGGTAGTAGTTTCAACTCCTTTGGTACCAGCCAGTAAAGAACAGAAGTACATTGTTTTATTATTTACATATTTATCTTGGTCATTAAGAAGAACTTTACTATGAGGGTGGTGGAACAGGTTGCCCAGGGAGGTGGTGGAAGCCCCATTGAAGGTCAGGCTTGGTGGGACTCTGAGCAACCTTATCTAGCTGAGGATTTCACTGCTTACTGCAGGGGTGTTGGACTAGATGAGCTTTAAATGTCCCTTCCAACCCAATGCTTTCTGTGATTCTATGATTAGTATGCAAGACGAATGATGAGTTTAAAGTACAGATGTACAGGCTCAGATTCTTTGCTTGAAAACTGCAAGGAGAAATGTGATACTTCTACTGGTATATTTATCCATCATTCAGCTACCATCCCATTTGTTCCTTTTTTTTTTTTTTTTTTAATATGGTTGTCAGCTTGGAGAGCTTTATAAATGCAAATTAGAAGTATAGCTCTGCACATGGAATGTATGACCAAAACAGTATCCCACACAGGTTTTTTGTTTGTTTGTGGTTTTGTTTTGTTTTGTTTTGTTTAAAAAAGCTTACGTTTTAAAGCATGGGTCTCCAGACATGAGCTGCATGTTGATCAACACCTGCACATTAAGAAAACAAAAACCACTGTAAGAAAAAAGAAATCTGAATTGGCATGTGATACATGGACATGTCACTAAGTTGTAATTGCCACAAATCCTTCATTTACATAAGGTAAAGTACCGTAATCACATGCAAATAAACAGGCAAAATAATGACATTTTTTTTCTTAGTACACATGCAAGCCACATCAAATAGCATTTAAATTAACATAGTTACATGTACAAGATTCTGCACAAGATACATGGATGGAGAAGAATCTTAGAATCATTAATAGTTAAGATGGCTTCAGGGGGAAAATAGAGACAGAAAATCTAAAAAATTAATAAGCAAACACAATATTGTTTAAAACTGCTGGTGCTGAAGTATGTTCTTCGCTGAGAGCGTTCAGCAAACAACTAGCATACAAGAACTGGTTGTGCTAACATCCGAGGTCAAGTAAAACCACAAAAGGTAAATAATGCCATAGGACAATAATGCATTTGGAAGGCTTCTTAGCTAGGTCAAAGCCATCAATTAGAAGTTTTCTGTAACAAGTCTACAACAGTCTTAAGAAATCAGAAAGGCTATGCTTAAATGCTACACTCAATAGTGTGAGAAACTAATCCCAGTGCCTTGGTAGGAATTTTTTTTTTATTCAGTACTAACATTCTGTGTGTAGTTATTTTCAGATTAATGCAACTCATACAATTTTAACTCCCTGTACTAATGGGAGAGAACAGCAGAGTTGGTTTCTTCTGACAACGCTTCCCAGTTGTTACACTGATCCAATAGAAAAAGGAACGTTCCAGGAGTCATGGAGGTGTTGAAGCTAGCTTGTACACAAAAAAAGCCAGTTAAGAGATTCACCTTTAGAAGAGCTGCACAGAAGGTTGCCTAGTCTTGAAGATACTCACTGCATTTATGAGTGTATTAATTTTTTCATCATGCTTCCCTATTCCATTTTTCTGTTTCTGTTAAAATAAGTATATTTTGGAAAGCTTTTCTTTTGCAGCTATCCAGCTCCATTTCAAAGAATAAGAGAAATCCTGGTTATGACTGGCTTGATTTCAGTGATTCTGTCTAGAAAAAGGTTCAGCAAGTATGTTTTAAATTTTAATAAAATGTCTTTTTAAATTTTACTAATTATCTGCTCTGTCACTTTCAGTATGAAAAAAGAAACCAATTACTTTGAGAATGGAGTTATCCTGTCTTGTATTTTTGGTATCATAACCTTCCAGTAAACAGCGGCGAGTGGTATTTCCCGATCCAGCAAATTCTGCTAGATTTAGATCTGCGAATCCCAGCTGTTAAGAAACAACAAAATTACTAGTAAGTATATTACTCAATGAAGGTACTTTCTTCATGCACACTATTGAGTGCCTCTCAACAGCACCTTCTCTCCCATGTAAGAGGATGCCCATTAAAGGGAGTGGCCCAAGGCAAAAAGCAGAAAACAAACACCAAGTGTTAAATTCTACATAACTATTCAAGTTAAAAATTTCAATTAAAAATTAAAGTCTCAAGAGAAAGAAAAGAACAAGGAGAGGTCTATTTTTAAAATAAACACATGCAGAAAGGTTTACTTTTATCAACCCTTTCAACATACTAACTTGAAAGAAAAGAAACGTTCTGGTGGTATGAGTATGTGCTTATTGAACACACTGACAGAGTTCCAACACGTGTCACTATTATACATCTAATAAAATCATGGGTATTTCAGTACTATTCTGGAATTACTTTAAAGGGCATAAAATCATAAGAAAGAAAAGCTAATTCATTAGCAAAATTAGATACATCTCAATTTACCTTTGCGTATGCCCTTCCTCCTTTTAACTCCTAGGAAAAAAAAAAAGAAGTAAAAGGCATGCCATTAAAACTACTAAAGATACTGTCTAGGAGGGATTATTTGTTTGTTTGTTTTTAGAAAAACAAATACTTCATTTTAAAATAGTTCAACATGTTTGCTAGGCTGTACTGCTGTCGTTTGGAACTTAGCATTAATGTTGGGTTTGGTGCAGGCCAGCTGAAGACGGTCACCTTGCAGAGGGAGATACCTGAGTGCCTGATGCCAGCCAGTACTTCAGTCTTACAAAGTCTAGCCCCAAAGGTAGGAAATACCGCATACGGTTCTGGTGCCTAGAACAGTTCAAGGCTTCTAAGTTTACTGCTGCTTGCTAGAATTATCTGTCAATGGCTAACTCTATAAAGACAGATACACAATTCCTTTGGTGTCCTGCTGGAATAAATGTTCTTCTCTATGTGAACAAAAAAACCACATTAATTAGTCAAACTAAGGTAAGATTACTACAAAAATTTGACTGGAAAAGTATCTGGCATGGATGCAGCTAAACTTTGCCCTCTGTAGTTTCTTAGACATTTAAAAATTGAAGCACAAGTGAAGAAAGAGGAGGGAAAACAGAGAACAGACAAAGCATGACTCACCTTCCGTACAGACACTCTGCAAATGCAAGCATCCAGAATCCCTGTTGTGGCGCTGGCACGGATTTTACACATAAATAAGAACTTCTTCTTCCAACGGACGCAGTTTGCCTGTACTACCTCTCTGCAAAAAGAGAACATAAGCTTTCTGTCAGTTGCATATGCATTCAGGGCCATAAAGCTGAAGAACAAACACTGGTTCCACTGTGAAGTGGTCAGTTCATGCAAAATCTGATTCAAGGCCTTAATAATTATCCTTCATCCTAGTCTTTGTGTAGCAAGACTAGGAACTGTTCCAAACACTGAATACAGTATTAAACCTACAGAAGAATTCAACGCCATCTTTTTTGCAAATGAATAAGACTGCGATTTCCCTCAGGAGAGTGAAGTCTTCCTGAACATTAGCTTCTAGGCACTGTCTTCCAAGCAAGCTGATGAGCTTTGCAATGCGTTTAAGATACCATCTTTGACAAGCAGTTTTTCAGTACAGAGCAAGGGAGCATCATACAAGCAGAACTAGTTATATTTAATGCATTTGGGGCAAACAAGAATTTTGGCTGTGTGCTGGAAGCCATTGGAGAGCAAAATTAGATGACCAGTATCTGAACAGATTTATTCATTGCAGGAGGATTACAGCCTGACAATATGCTATAGGTGAAAAAAGGTAAAATCTAAGACACTTTCAGATATTTTAATGTTATTGTATAGGGATCAAATGGAACATATTATTCTATCTGTGTAACTCTGAGCAGGAGCAGAGTCCAAAATGAATAGATACAGGGAAGACAACTAGAAAACTCCTGTATCTTAGAAGAACAAAAAACATATAATAAAAATACACAGAGTAATTCAAACACTTCAGAGACCAAATAACTTTAAGTCAAATGAAAGTGGTTAGGACCAATATAAGGCATAATGAAGTACTCATTTAAAACTGCAGATTGTCAAGGTCTCAAACCATAGAGCAAGCTTCTGGAAGAGCCTTCAAACTAGCAAAGTAGGAACAAAAAAAAAAAAATCTTACTGTATTTAAAAGCGAGGTTGGCCAAGTTTGTCAATAACAGGGGTAACAGGGGACATAAAGACTGTGATTCTGAGGGACCTGCCTCAATGATCAAAAACTTTTTTCTAGTCTCATGTTACTAAACGTGGAGAAACTGCTCATTTTTTCTGCCATGCTAATCATTCAAGTACGGTCTTCATGTATTAAAACAATACTTGTCCTTTTCTTTCTAATCTGTTTTTCTAAAACATACATTGCTACATTTTAGATTAACTTCTTAGAGCAGCTTTGATTGAAGATCAAATCTAACATCTTTAACAGAGGTAGAATTCTGTGGTTCCACATAAGGTGTAGTCAAGAGTTCTTCACTGGTGGAGAAATGATGGATTGCAAGGTCCAGTTTGCTTTGTTGGTGAGCTCGCCAGCTGCAGTGCTCACTGGCAGCATGACTTCCTAAGGTAGGAATAAACTAGCCTGCCTAAAATGAGTCAGCTCAGTGACCACAGCAGACTAACAGATTCTGATGATACACCACTGAGTCATATTTGAGCATGTGACCTAAAAGGAACAGGCTCTGCACACCACAAGCTACCTACCTTCTATCCATTATGTTTTGTATTGTCAACTTCCCTGTGCTTTGGAAAAAAAAAAATAATCCCAAATTGCCAGTATGTGAGTTACTTAAAAATAGATTCTGAATTCAAAAAAGACAAGTTACTAATAGTTACATCCTCTATTGGAGACAGCCTTAAGCAAGAAGTCATCAAGTTCAATACAACATTAAATAGATACTTGATAATCAAATTGATAATATAAGCATCACCACAAGTTTTACTTCTAGTGAGCACCAGAAGCAATAGGCCTGCATTGATACTGAAAAACAGTAGCACTAGACATGCCCTCAACCCTGTTGGTAGTTACTCTAACTTTCAGGAGCTTGTTAGACTGAAGACTGAATGGGAAGGTGAATCGAACGCAGGTTAAGTAGGTGGTATGGTTAGCCACAGTTTTCTTCCACTGAAAACGTCACATCTTGGCACATTGGTAGTATTCCTCCCAAAAACATCCAAAATCATAGACACCAAAAAAAAAAAACCCAGAATCAGATTTTATAGGCAGTTCCAGCACTGCCTAAGGATCTCAGTTTTAACACACCACTGTAACTAAAAAGCTTCTACATTAGGGGGATAGTTACAAATGCTGTTACCTCAACAAAGTGATTGATTGTTGTAGCCAGCTGTCTGTTCTACTGGACTTGAAAGAGTTACTGAAATTACATCTGGCCAGAAATAACTAATCAATACTAAAATGCATGCAATTGTACAATTGTTTATTAAGTTTCAAATAGCAAGACCTCTTAGCAATTCTTTGACTTATCTCTAGTCTCAGATAAAGGCATCTCAGCTACAGCCATGAATCCACACAGAGCCTGCATTTGCACATTACTATGCATCCAATTAATTCCCCAAAGGCTATTTGAGGCTATTAAGGCAATAATTTTTTTTTTGCCATTTACTCTAAGGGTATAAAACCACACTAAGACTAAAGGTGTTCACTTATCCATGAAGGCCAGACAATCCCTTCTCATAGCATCTGCTCATCATACAAGTAGGACAGTTGCCATCATCCTTCCCTTATCACTCAGGATACCACTGGGACTACCAGCAACAGAATCACTTCTCCTATTCACCATTTTAAGCTCTTGTAGACATCTTTAACATTTCCAGTTAAGTAATAATACTTTTTCCTACAAAAACAGTTTGTTAACTCATAAAATCAAAATAACATGCCAAAATCTTTGTACAATTTGGTATTACAGTTTAGATAGTTTATGCTTCTCAGAACAGCTTTCTACCTCTACAGCACACTACCATCAAAACAGCTTCATGTTGTTCAGTTACATAGTATTCCAGACATCACTAAGAGATAATTTAGTGAACATGAAATGTATTTTTACTTGTAAATACAAGTTACATGTAAATAACATCTTCTTGAGAAATCTAAGTGTCCTTATAACCTTTGAAGATTTTTAATTTATTTCAGCATACTAATACTAATGTGTGTGCTTTGTTGTTCAAGTAAGGGAGACAGTACATACAAACCCACTCTGCTTTCGGAAGACTCAATCCACTTTTATCACAGGTCAGGATTTATTCAGGCAAATAATTTAATGAACATGAAATAGGATGATCAGGTTTTTCATTTCTTTTACAAACATGAAAGTAAAAGGTACATTGAAAAGGCATAAGTTATAGATACTGATGCTCTAGTTCTTGTAAAAATATAATCAAATAAAATTAGGAATACCTCTTCCTCCTCATAAGGATGTCCAAAAAGGTACCATTGGTTTCTTTCATTGGCACATTGGAGTTGGTTGGTTGCTTGGTTTGGGTTTTTTTTGTTTTTTTTAAAAGATATCTGAAATATTTGTACACAATCTGCAAAAAGAAAAAAAAAAAGAAACTAAAACCCAACCAAACTGCCTCACAGAATATTTGTCCTAATTCCATTTATATAAAAGAAAAACTTATCACATTTTAGTCAAGCTAAATTCTGTGTGAAGAAAAGCCCCAGCAAGACATTCCCACTGTGCTGAAAATAAAGACATCAACTAATCAGAACATTTAATTTTAAAGAGTAATATCTAAGTTGATAAGATTCTTACTTCAAGATTCTTATTTAGAAAATAAACACTTACTTTGATTGGTTACTATGGAA
This sequence comes from Indicator indicator, assembly GCF_027791375.1. Lineage (NCBI taxonomy): Eukaryota > Metazoa > Chordata > Aves > Piciformes > Indicatoridae > Indicator > Indicator indicator. The sequence goes on from NC_072019.1 coordinate 4,629,903, forward strand.
ATGAACCCAGATAACTTCTGGCAACTGTGCCTATACTACAAGCTACGCTGGAGAAAGCTTTCCGTTATGAGTCAGTTTCCTATGAGCCTCACAGTCACTTACCAAACGCAAGGCAAAACAGATGTTTTATCAGTCAAAGTGGATCTTAGTTACTGAGATGCATTCAAGCTTGTAGGGCTTTGGTGTAATTTAGCAAATGCTTCCATTTAAGACCTAAGCAAGAATAAATGGAATGGACAAATACTATGAGATAAATTGATTCCAAAGTGTTTATGAAGTTACCATCAGTTTAACAAACTGTTTTGTTGGTTTTGTTTTCTTTAGAGGGACAATTTCACATTGACTACATTTCTAATGCAAGATTCCAATGGTAGACAATTTCTTTGGGTATGTATTTTATGTACTGTTCACAACTGCCATTTAGTATGGTGAACACAAATCCTAACCCAGTCAACTCCTCACCCTAATTTGTTAACAAGTGATGGGCTCTTTAGCTTTAGGGATTTTTTTCCCCCAGAAGGTGTATACGACCAGCAGATTGTTCATTTCCACAGGGATAAAGGATATGAATAATGGTTTGTTTCGGCAAACAGCTACAAAGGCAGAAATAAAAAAATTTTAAAGACTAAGTGCCATGGGAAAAATCTCTTCTTGCCACTTGGAAAAGCTTTATCAGGAGAGACATAGAAATAAAGAAACCAAAGGTCCTTGTGGGCATTTACCAAAATACTGTGTTCCATTAATTAGAAATTTGTTTATTCAAGTTTTTATCTGAATTATTCTTGACAGCCAATTATAAAATGTACCCTTATGGGGATGATTATGATAAACAGATTTTCTAGTATAATTATTTTAGAATCATTGATCACTAGGTTCTTAGAGTCCAAAGTACAGTGACTAAAATGCCTTTAGAAGAGTTCTATCTCTGAGCAAATGCAACTTTTACAATATTGACTGAATCTGGCTTGCTTCTTCTAGAGCAAAATATATCATGTTGATGAGACAGCCTGAGAGATATGAGGCTGCTGCAGCCCCACTCTCCAGATTCAACAGCAAAGCTAAAGATGTATTCCCAGTAAACACCCACAAACACAGAGATACAGCCAGCTAGTGCAGCTTGATCCCTGACATCGTTTACACACTTCCACACTTGCACTGGGTCTAGCTGCTGGCACCACAGCCACATGGGGCTCTGATGCCTGGTCCCACCCCAGTGTCTGGCAGCTGGTTTCACTTATCTAGTCTCCCCAGCTGCTAGCACCCACACACATGGGTGCTGTAGCCCATGATCCCAGGCCAATTGCTGGCACAGCAGATGCACAGACCCCTGTGACCCATGGTTCCACTCCTGTAGCTGGCACTTAAGTCCTCTCACTCAGGTCTCTCCTGTTGCTGGCATCAGAGACACCCAGGCCCTCTGACACCCATAGACACTGAACAAAGAACCCCTTACCCAGGAAAACATCAGAAAGTAGCTTCATATCAAGCTACAATAGACTGCACCAATTAGAAACAGAGCACGGCCAGACAAATGTACCAACCAGCAAGCTATTTATACCCAACTGGCCCTTTTATCCCCTTATCTATTTTCCCCCACACTGTCCCTTCCCAAATCACCTAACTTTATCCCTTCTTCCACTTTTACTTCCTCCCCTAAACATCCCATAATGAGCTTCTTCCCTTGCATCCCATAACATGTAGTGCTGTGCAGCTACTCCCCTCAGTCCACATGGTGCTTCAGTGTCAGGTCAACAAGATGGGTTTCCAGCCTAGAGAGCGGGGCTAGAGGCTCTCCTGGGACAGCCCTGGGAGGGGGTTGGAGAGAGTGTCCCCTTGTCTAAGTCCATAATTTCAGTTCCCCCAGTTGATGTGTGTCCCTGTGCTTGTGTAGATGAACCTTGGATGGGCTGATGGCTCATGTGACAGGCCCTCACTCTCCCCTACCTTTGTTTCCTTCTGTCACTTAACAGCTTCCTTTGATCAGCCCTTGGCTGAATAAACTTAATAGCTTGCTCTACCCTTCTGATACAAATAGAGTGTTTAGCGGATTGCAGTAACACAGAGTTGGTTTTAGTTGCAGGAAACAAGTATTTTATAATGGAAAGGTTATCCTGTTCAGACATATATAAAATCAACCAGCTTTGTTCAACAGAAAGCCAGAACACCTAACAAAGAATTCCAGTCTCATAATCCCACTTGATAGAAACAGGAATTAAGGCATTAGCCTACAGCCTATCAGCTGTCTTTTCAGTGCCCTCAAGTGGTTCAGGTACTTCACAGGAAGACTTGAGCTTTCCTAGGCTGTCTTTAGTACTAGGAAACTATTGCCAGATATTGAGCTGTCATAAATTTGTAACAGGGAAAACATAATGGTTTGGTATGCAAGAGAAGAATACCCTCATCCACACCTCTAAACCAAAATCTACTTCCATTTAAAACTTGGGGAGTCTCAACAGTTGAGGGGAAGATCTTCCGAGTATACACTGCAGTGAAACTTAAACAGAGCTTCAATTTATTTCTTGCATTCAGGAAGAAATACAGTTTATTTTTCCTCTAGTATTCAGTGTTTTCTCCATGCCCGAGGCATACAAGAAGATACATTCCTCCAACAAAAACATTTTTTCCAAAGCATTGCAAAAATACCAAACAAAAGCAGTCATTTACAAACAGAGCTTCAGTGTTTCACAAACTTCAGCGCTAAGCAAACGAACAAACAGCTGGCTCTGCAGGAAGAGCTGTTTACAGTGCACAGCTCCCCTCTTAATTTGCTTTTAGTACATGCAAGACGTCAACAGAGCAGTAATTTTTTATTCCACATTTTCACTCGTAATAAATGGGTTAAATCTCTAACAAACAACATTTCCTGTCAAGTATTTCTTATAAAATATGTATAAGCTGATTATCGGGTGTAAACTGAGCTGCTTTGGAATACTTTTGCATATGAAAGACTGCTGCTTATAAGCAATTGCAGAGACCTCAAAGGGCATCAGCACTGTGAAGGACAAACTGCAAAAGCAAGACAGTAGCCAGCAGTTCAAAGGAAGTGATTGTTCCCCTCTGATGAACGTTTATGAGTCTGTATCTGCATCACTGCGTCTGTTTTTGGGGCACGCTCAGTAGAAGTCAGTCACTGATAAGACACTAAGCAAGTCCAGAGGGTGTGAGATGAGGGTCTGGAGTTACAGATGAGTGAGATGAAGCCCCTAATGTAGGACAAGTTGGGAACGTGGGACTTCCACAATCTGAAAAAGAGGTGAAGGAAGATCTTACTGCTATCTTCAGCTGTCACTATTGAGTTAGAGAGAAGGAGAAGCCAGACATTTCTTAGGGGGCAGCAGAGAAAGGACCAGAGGCAATAACGAGAGAAATTCCAATACAATAAGAGAAAAGCAATTCACAATAAAAGTGATGAAACAGAAGGGCAAGTTCTCTACAAATACAGACATCCACATTACTACTGATTTTCTAAAGTTGATAGGACAACGCTGAGCTTTCTTTCCTTTGAGCAGGAAGCTGAGCTACATGATCTCTCGAATTCCCCTCCACCCTAGGTCATTCCATTAACAGAAATAGTCCTTAAATAAGGCAGTCAGGTGCTTCAGTGCTTGCAAATAGCTGCAAAATACTGTGCTCCAGGTACTGTGCTAGGGTTGGGGAGGGAGTATGAAAAGACCAACATCAACAGCTCTTTTAAACCAAAATGCCTAAGCTCCTGCACAAGGTAGGCACATTAAGCATAAAAGCTTTTCACCTCATCCCCTACTCATTAACAGATGCCTGTCACATATATCCTTTCAGGAACTTTTGAATAAAACTAGTTGTTACCAATAACAGAAGTCTTACAGGAATGAGCCCTTTTCATATGGAACCATAGAATGCATGGGGTTGAGAGGCACATTTGAAGGTCACCTAGCCCAGCCTGCAATAAGAAGGGACATCCCCAACTAGATAAGGTTGGGCAGAGCCCCATCAAGCCTGACCTTGAATGTCTCTAGGGAAGGGGTCTCCACCACCCTCTCCGCAATAGCCATGCAAAATGCTGTCATGCTGTGCAATCATTTTCTTATCTCCTACTCTAGCCTAAAGATGACTCTCTTCAAGCTAAATTAATTTTATTTACACATTACGTATTTTCCTTCCATCTCTTTCAGATATTTGATGTCTTGAATCTTATTTCCACTGTCACTCTTCCACCTTTATACTTGAAGTCTCCCATTAGTATTTTAGCCTTATTTTCTTCCCCCTCAGCCTCATCCAAAATATCCACACCAGTCGTTGTATATTACCTTACCTTTCTCGAGTGTATTCTCTGTATCTGTTGATTAAGCATGTTTTATTGTGTTTGTGTAGAGAACTTTTCCCTTCTTACCTCTTCCCTTTTACAGAAAAGGACAGCTGCTCACTCAACAGTCTCTTCACAACTGAGAAAACACTAAGTGGACATTTTGGAATCTGAAAGAAGCAGCTACAGAATTGCAAAGCCAAGATTTTTATCCCACTACCACTTTGCATCACAGTACTTGATAACTGACTTTGGTTTAGTTTATCCACTTGCAAATCTGGCTACAGCTGAAAATGCTATTAGAAGTAGCATTACCCAATGCCAACTCTTAAGTGTCACTAGGACTCCTGCAGGAAGATGAGAGCAAGAGGCAAGGTACTTCCATGTGGCAGGTATGTTTTCCTTTCCTTTCCAAATGGCTTTTATTTAAAATCAGAGAGATGGTTAAACTGTGCTACTGTCAGGATCAATTTTCCCTTTCATATACAATAGCAACCAGAGGGAAAACCATGCTTAAGAAGCAATTTGAAGAGTCCAATGAGGCAGAAAATGTACTTGCAGGAGTTGCAAAAAACAGATGTGGTTTTAGGCAATCGAGAAGGAAGCAGCCAAGCATCACTATGAGTAAGAAGTATTTATTATCTGGAAGGTTAGAAAACAATCTCTACAGAAGACAGTTACATACTTTGGCCCATATCTATTAGGATTAAGAATATCTTCAGGCAAGTAATGCAAGATCTTCAAGACTGCTTCTCGGTACACTGTACATGGAAAAAAAAAAAACACAAACCAAACTTCCCTGGCATCTGTTGGAGAATAAATTGTTTTGATGAAAGAGTTCTCAGCTTCCCATAATCTTTATGTGTCACATAGATACCAATCAAAATCAGCTGCTTAATTTTTAGTGCTGTTTTTTAAAAGAACAAAGAGAGAAACAGCAGCACCCTAGTGTCAGATGCAAAGGCAAGGGAGTAGGACCAAAGCTTCAGTCATGAGAACACACCAGTCAAATCTTTTCTTTGGGTTAGGGGTGCAAATAAGGTAAAAATGTAACTTTCCAGGCTTACAGTTACTGTAGCCCAAATCTATAGACTACAGCGTTCCGAGTACACCCTCAAGAAATAAGATCCTTTACATCCCAAAACTTCTTTGATTTCCTGATGTCCCATCTGTTCTGCTGCTTGAGCAACGACTCAGCCTATGAGCACTTAACCTATGCTAGAGGCTCATCGATTATTTACGCACCTTATTCAAATTGGGGTTGTTACAGCCTCTACTTTCAATATATTGATGTCTGCCTTAGACTACTTTTGAATAAACATGCCTAGTATTTAGTCAAGACTATGCCTTAATAGAGTACTTTTCTGTTAAAAATATTCTTGTGTAATTTTTACCCTGGAGTACTCTGTCCTTTTGTGGTGTCACAGACATTATGTGCACAGTATTTTATGGCCAAGCACTGTATAGACGCATAGTAGCCTGGCACCTGCACCTCCATTAATGTATCTGGTTTCAGAGGGAGAAATCCATTACAATTGGCCCAAGTGGAGATAGAAATACAGTTTGATAGCATAACTTTGTATACATCCACAGGCTATTTGCTGAAAAGCCACTCTCTGTTATCAGATCTAAAAATGATATCCCAAAGATCCCCAAGTCAAAAGCAGAGGGCAGGAATTACACTGCAAGGCTGATTGGCAGTTTACTTAACAAAACGAAACCTCCTCCCTCCCACAATTACTTCCAAGGCTTTCCATATTGCAAACTCATTATAACCATTTAATTCTCCCTGGAACTCCAGGGGCCTATTCTTGCACACACACTCAAACACTGTTCCTCAGTTCAAACACTGCTGCAACTTGGCTGTTCAATGTCCTTTGATCAAAATATTATTGGACAGTACCATATTACTTCAGAAAGTTTAACATTTTGTCAGGTAATTAAGCATTTAGCATTATAATACAGAATTTTCTTTTGCTCCAGTAAATAGTCAAATGTGCACAAGTAAGTTTTAAACAGAAATTTTCCAATTAGAGTTCTAAAAACACACATAAAAGCGCAAAACCCCACAGTGATGTGTGAACAATTAACATGGTTGCTATTGATATGCAGAACAGTTCACTATGTACCTGCACTAGAGAAACTGGGTTTATCTGGTCACAGAACTTCTTTATGCTTCAGGCACATGAGCATCTTGACAGACAATTACAACAGACTTGTTGGTCCAACTAACATGGACCATGCCTTCATATTACCTGCATCTCTCAGTAAAGATCTGAGAAGTTAAAAAAAAAAAAAAAAAATCTGTCTTCTTTCCATCCTACTTCAATGTTCAGAGGGATGATGTAAGTAATCACATCACTTGCAGGATCAGGGCTTTAATAATTCATACAGCATGATTCATGCAGGGCTGAAAAGATGATCACCTGAATCTCTTTTCATTACAACTCACCAGGTATAAGCCTTTATTCCACTGCTGCCAACTTGTGGTTTTTATGACTTTTTTCCCCCCCTTGGTGAATAAACTTCAGACGGAAAACACTAATAATGCTAGGCTGTTTTATAGACTGTTATTATGACTGCCTGTTTTGTTGTTGTTTTTAAAGCAAGAAGCAGTAGGGTATTGGTTTGTATCAGTACCAGCTTTGAGGACTCAATAAGTCCTCCCCCCCAAAAATTAGTTTACTAGACCTAAAAGCCATTAAGAAGATGCAGTCAGTTTTCCCCTATATTCTACCATATTTGAAATGAGTTTGTGTATTACTTTCTGAAGCACAACATAGTTCTTCAAACTTTTTAAAACACTACAAGGATCACTATTTTAAGGATATGGCTGCCAGCTCACAGTGAAAAATTCATGCAACTGGATGACGATGGCCATTAAAACGAAGTTTGCAACTGACAAGTTTTGAAATGCTGCCACTCTGATGTTAGCTTAATTTCTTCCTTATTTATTCAGACCTTTGCTGAATCACCACTATGAAAATCCATCTGTTAATTCTTAATCCAAGAGCAAAGGCACTCCCTATGCTGGCACTGAAGCATCACTGCTAAAGAATTCTTTAGCTTCCTACCAGCATACCTCAACACTCATACCAGGTAACCTCATAGGGACCTTGATAGCCCAGCATCTTTCACTGCTGTTACTTTTAAGTCTTACTCCCAGGGTGGAAAAAAAAAAAAAAAGAATAAAAGAAAAATAATTTCAAAGCTTCTTTGACTCCAGCTGTAGTACTTCAATAGTTTGACATTGTCACACTTCCACTGACACTTCCTACATAAACAAACTACATCCTATCATACGTGTTTTAGTCTAATACACTGTTCACATGCATAAAGATCTGCAAGTATTCTTTCAGGCTTTTAATCTTAGCATCACAATTAAACAAGGCAAAAAAAGGATTAAGATCACAATTTTGTATCAAAAATATCAGCTTAGCTGAAATCAACTTATTTAATGTAGAGATAGTGTCCAGAAGATGTCAGCCTGTAAAACATGGCTTCAAGGCAGTAAAGGGTGCATTAGGACAGTAATGGCACATTAGTGCCTAAAATCATGATTGTCATCATCATCTATTACTCATGAAGAAGTCACTCTCAAGAAGAATGTTGAATGAAGAAAAAAAGACATGAGAACAGAACACTGATGAATTGAAGACCCTCCAACTGTAGAGAAAAAAAATTAATCTCCAATTATACATGCCAGTATGATGGAATGGTTAAATAAGGAGGGTTTAGATCAAACTCTATTTTTATGCTCTTTATTCTCCCTGATTTATTATGTTTACAGAACCAAAGGCAGATAATTTAGCAAGCTCTGCAACAGCAGTATTTTAGTAAGAAAATAACTGAATATGCATAGATTCATTAGTGATTTCTCTCTGCTCCCAAAATTTTTTCAGTAAATCCTTTTTGTACAATGTTAACGTAATGACCTATACAACATGAACAAGTGTAATGGGAGGGTACTTTCCTCCTCCGACCTGGAGCCACTGCGCATCTTTCCTACCGACAAGGTTCTGCCTGGGAAAACCTAACCCATCTGTACTGTTTACCCACTGCTACCAGCAAATTGGGAAGCCACCCTCACAGCAGATGACAGATCTAGTTCTGAGGTACAAAAGATGAAAAACTCCTCAAAGACACTTGTCTACCGTTGCACTGCGAATAAAGCATGAGCGCATATGACCTGAATACGTGCAGGAAACGAGAGGACTTTTCCATGAAGCTGTTTATGTTAACGCTCCATGTAATTATCCACAGAACGACGCACAGTGAGCCAGTGTCCAACAGAATGAAACACTCAAGTCGCACAACCCACATTCACAGGGACAGCTCTGATTTCGGACTCGGCGGCAAGAATTTCCTCCCCTCCCGTTCGATGCCCACAGAGTCAGCGAGCTTTACACCTTGAGGCATTATGGCACAGGCAACCAGTTCTAGGACAACTCTCATCACCCCCGGATTCGTTTGCTGTGTTATTCAGCGTTTAAGAGCCTCGATATTCGAAGCTTTACGACTTTCAAGCACCTACGCAGACGAGGAGTCCGTAAATGCTCCCACAACTGTTCTGCAGCTGTGGATGATGGTAACACGGGTGGGACATGACGGTCCCTAGCCTGCCCTGAGCAAGACGTGCCACAGGCGCTCGGAGCGTCCCTGCCCGCTCTCCTTCCCAGGGGAAAGACGAGCAGCCCTCCCACAGCCGCCAGCGGTGGGCCAGGCTGGGCACCGGAGCCGCCACAAGAATGAGGACAGCTACCAGTACGGGGAGCAGCGGCGCGGCTGCTCCCGACCCCGCGCCCCCGACCCCGGCCCAGCCAACGGCCGCTGCCCCGCGGGAGCCGGCTGAGCCCCAGCTCCCCCTTGCGGGACGCTGCCGGGAGAACGCGGGGAGCGGGTGAAGAGGACTACAGAGCCAAACGGCTGCCCGCACTCTGCAGAGACGCGGACCCGAGCGAAGCACGTCGGAAAACCGCGGCGGCGGCCAGGGCTGCCAGCGGGGAAGCGGGCACCCGAGCAGCCGCTCGGCTTTGTATCCCGGAGGCACCTACCGGGAGGACTCCCCGCTGAAGCTGCCCCCGTCCAGCAGCCGCACCTTGCAGAAGAGGATGCCGTTGACGAAGGGCACGGAGGAGAGCTCGTCCAGTTCTAGCTCCACGCGGAACTTGAACTTCTTCTTCTTCATCATGATGAAGGCCATGGGCCGGGGGTTCCCCGGGGGCCGTCCCCACACCCGGTCAGCGCCGCGGGGCAGCTCCGCTCCACGCCGGCCCCCTCGCTCCGCTCCCATGCTCGGGGCGAGGGCAGCACCGCCGGGCCGGAACGCTGGACGCCCCGAGCTCAGCCCCTGGCGGCCGCGGCGCCGCCCGGCCAGCGCTTACATGGCAGCCGACGCCTCCTTTTCAAACCCGCCCGCCTCCGCTCCGCCCGCTGCCGGCAACGGCCGCCGGCGGGGTGCGGCCGCGGAGCTGCTCGCTGGCGCTGCCGAGCCCCGGCAGCTTCTCTGGAAGGTGAACGCGCCGGAGCGACGTTTCACGAGGGAGTTGTCTGGTGCGGTTGCAGGGCTGTTGAATAACGGCGACTCGGGTGTGACGCCGTCCCCCGCAGCGGAGAGTGCCCAGGGCGATGGTCCCGTCAGAACGGAGATTGTGCAATGCGGCCCGGCAGATCTACCGCCACCCAGAGACCCCACCTGGGCGCCGGGGCGCGTTCCGTGGAGGGAAATCTATAGTGTGGCTGTTAAATGTGTTTGTATTTGAAAGAACATTGCCACAAGAAAACATCGTTTAGACCTCGAAAAGTCAGCGCTTTATGGGTTCCTTCTCCAACTCAAACCTTGTGAGGGTCTGTTTCAGCAGTTCAGCCTGTATTTACAACTAGCTCCACGTCTGATACCAGCAACAGATGCTTTCGGTATGCAGAGAATGAGGAATGTACACATCTGTGTTTACGTTTAAAGCAGTTCTGTGGCCCAGCTGATCGCAGCAGCATACATGCAACACCCGTGTCATGTATAGTTCGACACCACCACGTGCTCTCCAGGGACTAGCTTTGTCTCAAAAACCCAGTTCCAGGACACTACAAGGTAAAAGGAGATCTGAGCAACCTCCATCGGCAGACCAGTTTCCTCTCAGAGCGTTTTATAAGAAAACCCTAATACACAGCGTGTCTTCCCACAACGCTGCATTTATTTATTCATGTAAGAAAAATAATTCTTAACGTGCATGCAGTATGAGGGTGAAGACCCTGAAATCTTGTTGCACTCTGGGAAAGTAATTGCTGCCCCTTTTCCAAAATAAATACAAAATTGTTTTTTTCCCCCCATGGAATACACACCTGATGAACACAGACACAATAAATTAGGTATGTGGCCAAGTGTGCCACCCACAACTACTGTCCTGCAGTGTGATCCTAGAACAAACAAACAAAAAGTAGTAAAGAGTAAAAAAAAAAAAGCATAACGATGGAGTGCCTGGAAGAGAAAAGCTCTTGCTTTTTCTGTCCTACAACATTCAGGCCACTAAAGGTATTTATATACAGAGATTTCCAGTAAAAAGAATGACAAAAGGATAGTTTTGACTGCACTATCAGTTTCGTATTCCTAACAAATACTTCCTTCCAAATGCCAAGTAATCACTGGCTCTGGAAGCATATGAAGACATCTTTGAGGTGAGGCCTAGGCATTTGGATCTGAGCTAGGAATTTCCCCCTTGAGAACACATCTTCAGTCTGCTCTATGTTCTGAAAGCCTTCCATTTTTAACAGACTGCAGCAGTCTGTAATATATCATACAAGGCAATTCCTCAGCTACTGCGCTTCCCTGCACTCTGTTAAAAGAAGTAAAAGGTTTCCAGCGTTAAAGGGAGTATATACTTTGCATCAAATCATACTTAAATGCACAATTTCTTTCAGGGTTAAAGAACCACTTCCAGAACTTCATTAAAACCAAATGTTTCTGTTCAATGGAAGAGATTATTTGGCTGGAAGGTCCCATATTAAGATCTATAAGAAAAAGACAGGGCTTCATACCAGATGAATCATCTATTAGAAGTTTGATAAATACAACTGGTCTAGCTGTTATACAACACTCTAAAGAAAATCTGAACTAATCTACATTCAGACAAAGGAGAAGCAAATCAGCAACCTGCATAGTTTATTAAAACCTGTAGATTATTACAGAACAATTTCCCATGCAAGTCCCCTGCACAACAGAACTTCTTGCAAGCTTTGTAAGAGTTTATATGCTGAGTGCATCCATAGGCAGTAACAACCCTGTCCAGCCTCAACTGTTGTAGGGGTGTCTGACTGCTGTTATTGAACTGTTGTGTTTCCAGCAGGACCTCAGGCCCGCTTTGTTGATGTGGGTACCTGCTCTCCTTGTTCAGCTACTGTAGGGTGGACCCTGGCTGGTGATACCCTTACCCTGCTCCCTGTTTTTCTGGCCCTTGCTGCACCCCACCATAAGCAGATAGCAAGTGTTCAAGAAAGATGGGGTTGCCCAGTGACTTCAGGAGGTTTGATTCAGGTGTAAACCTTATGTGAAAAAAGCCCAGGTCTATTCAGGGGTTGTATTTATATTCTGAAAATGCTGACTTGTAAAAGTCTCCTGTATTGAGTATAAATTGCTTGATCAGAAACAGTCAAAGTCAAAAGTGTCAGAAGTATAGATTTTTAAATATATTTAGAATCTTTAATCAAAAGATTCTCAAAATAGGGGAGTAGTTTTTCAAAAAACAATAAACAGTGTGGGTAATGTAGCAATCCAATGTCATCAAAGCTTCTGCAAGTTTAAAGTACTGGAGTTGTATTTCAGGAGATTTCCATAAATCTTTAAAGAGGTTAGACGTTACTGAAACAGGTGCAAAGCCTCAGGATATCACTAGGATAAAACAAATAATTCAAAAGCTGTGTGACTTCCCACCCCAAATGATGCAAGTTTTCAGTCACAAAATTGCAGGAGTTAATAGGGAACTTTCTTGATGGACAGTTTCCATGGACTGGGGAAGCCCAGTTCTCTGGCACCTTTAAATCCTCCAGAGGATCAATGTACATACCATTGTTTGAGGCAGTACTAATATGACCTGTGTTCATCCACTGGGCTTTTTTGTTCCCTGCAGCAGCATTTCTCTGCTGGGCGCTTTTATTTCTCACCTGTTGCTCTTTTTTTCCCGAGTAAAGGCATCAGAAAAACATTTGAAATGTTGCCTAGGCTTGGCTTCAGATGGATCACACCTCTTGATACCATATAAAGTCTGGGCTACGACCTGTACCCACATCAATGATTCTGGCAGGAGCCAGTTGTAAGCGCTCTATCTTGGTTGTGAAAGAGGTGAATTTGGATATCTGAAACTAAATTTACAAGCCAGCTCCGTGGGAGTTAAATGCAATGTGGGTAAGTATAGTCTATAATCATGACACTTCTCACGCTGCTTTAATACATGGTGAAGTCTCAGTCCTCAACATGTATTTGTACACGCCTATTTTGAACATGAGCCCTCTCTCTATTACCCTCTGAACAATCACTGCTTTCATGTGGTTTGGCTATTAAATCTGTACTGTAAATAAAGCTCAGATAACAGCCCCAGTCCTGTCAGGCGTTTTGTGGCCTCCAAAATGGTGATGTGTCATAGGGAAAGTCAGAATACAGCTGAAGCATGCCTATCTTAACTTCCACTGACAATGTTAAGTCATGATTTCTTAATTTGTAAGCTATCCGGTTTCACAGCACCAATCTTTCTGAATTAAGACATGGTAGCTTTTCCATGCTAACCAGTCCAATGCTGTGTGCTAGAAAAGGCAATTACCATTAAATAAAATTGTGAAAATAATCTGATTTGACCATAGCTCATTATTATATGATAGAAAGATTCAAAAATGTTTATTTTTAAGAATTACTTTATAATGACAGTGTAAAACTTAGCTAATTACATATATGTAATGGGACATGTATTCATTATACCCTTACCCAAGGAAAAAACATTGAACTTTGTCTATTGCTTTTTAAATATTTATTGCCTTTGTGGTGTTTAATTATATCCTCCTAGGAGTGTCCTGAAGATTGTTCCTTCATGTGGCATAAAATTTCTGGATGTACTTAACAGATAATTTTTTAACTCTGTAGCAAAACTGGATTTGATCTCATAGTTTAAAAATTACTCAGCTTCACTGCAGTCCCTGGAGTTAAGCCAGAAAAGACTTTTGGCTCATGCAGTAGACTATTTTAATAATTTTAAGATGATCATGAAGTGTTTCCTTGCTCACAGGAAAAAAGAGCTACAGTATCTACAGCAGACACTGAATCCTGCAATTTGGCTGAGTTATCTTTTAGTCTATTAATAAAATATATCATGTCTGCTTCTATCCTCTGAGGTTTTGTAGTATTTATAGCAGTTCCTCTAAGGGGACAGTATTGATGTAATTTAAACATCTATTGTACACATCTTGATATATAGACACAAATTAAAAGCACTTGTTTTACTAAGTTAAATGGATATACTTTTTGATGTTCTGATACTAATCACTGTTGATATCAAAAAACCTTACAATACTTATTATGAATAATCTAAATCTTACAGAATTTTTAACCCACCTGTCATTTTAGTTGCATATCTTGGGCAAAGATATTTCTGAACTCAGATGTCTTTCGTGGGTGTGCAGTAAAAATCAGGGTGCAGAATGGTGGACAACTAACAACTCCTTTTTTAATGAACGAGGGCTCTAGAAATCATGTAGCCCCCAAAGCTGCCATATAGGAACATTTGTGGAAGAAATTACAGTTTTGGTAATGTTAGCTTCAATATAGTAAGAAAGATTTCTTTTCCTGTTAGATGTAAATGAGGCAGACCTCTGGTACTGAATTTGTGGTCACTGTCTCAGAGGTCACTGCAGTAAGTTAGTTAGGCCTAAATAACGGCTGTACCTTCTGACAAGGACAAGTGCTTCCTCACAGGCATGTATCTAACAGTTTATGAACAAATGCAGAGTCTGAGACTACTACCTGCTTTCCTCATTGGTGCCAGACAGTCACACCAAAGACAAAGCATTTACACCTCTGCAATAGGTCTATGCTACTTAATTTTCAGGGAGATCTGTATAAACCTAAGAGAGCTTTATGGAAATGTATCTCACTGTTGCATCACATCATGGATAAACAGTTGGACCAAAGAAAGAAATACAACCTGTGCTTCCAGCCTCCTGCCATGCACACAGGTCAAAGCTGAGTCTATTTGCAAATAGGAAGTCATCAAGCTGTATTATCTGCTTGTTTACTGGAGCCTATGTTTCCTACACAACTCCTAATAGTATGACACGTGCTATAAAAAATATAACTATGCAGAATGCACTTAAGAAAGCCAAACCAAGCTTTTCCTCCTTGTTGTTTCAGGAAGAACAAGTGCATCTTTTCCTCTTTTACTTTGAATTTTGGACTATTGGCACTAAGTTTTTGCAAGGGTTAATGACAACTACCAATATTTTAGAAAAAATGTCAGCATCCTATTGAAGTTCTCATCTTCTATTTATGCCACTTCTTACTTTCGTCAATCATTCCTCATCAAACACTACTTTTGACTCACACTGAGGGTAAATTATAGCAGATAATCAGTTCACAAAGTTTTATGTATTGCCACCAAAACAATAGTTGTATTGATTATTAAACAGTATTTCAAGCATTTGTGTATATAATAACATACTCATTTTGAAGTGATTACCAAAATGTGCTGTCTGTCATTACGCTGTTAGGAAAATGTTTAACACTCAGTGCCTCCAGGTTCTCATGAATGCCTGCATACAGCTTTGTTGATTATGTAGAAATAATCACCTGATGTTGAACATCTAAATGATATTAGCACAGAGTATAAGGTAAAACTGCCTGAGATCAACTTAAGTGTATGCTTCAGGCATTTGGTGTTAATTTTTGAGTTGTTGTAATTCATACATAGTGTTAATGATACAGGTACAATATTTAGTAAGACTTTCATCATACAAGAAAACAACTGTACTTCATCCAGACATCAGATCATGGCAGTGCTGGGTATTAGACACCTAGTGATATGCAGTGGGAGCTTAAGGTAGCAGTGTTTCATTTCCATATGTTTTGATTTACTGCATTCGATGACTAATAATTAATACAGCTATTTATTAGTTGAACATTCCAATTAGTGGTAAAAAGAATTGTTGTGCAGATTGTACTTTATTAGATAAAGATCTAAGAATCAAAGGCTATACTACTTAGCAGTATTACATCACTGGGATGTAGTGACATCAGCAAGATTCACAGAATCATAGAATGTTAGAGGTTGGAAGGGACCTCAAAAGACCACCGAGAGCAGGTTACACAGGAACACATCTAGACAGATTTTGAAGGTCTCCAGTGAAGGAACCTCCACAATCTCTCTGGGCAGCCTGTTGCGATGCTCTCTTACCCTCACAGTGGAAAAAAAAATTCCTTATATACTTTCCTAATTCCAGGAAGAAGTGAAGTATGTTCAGTATCTGCCTATTCCAATACACAATGTAAGCATGTACTAGCAAAGTGACATGTTTATATTTGGACCTGTCTTGCTTAACATCTATCAGTTACATGGAGGCAGCAGAGTACAATCATCCAGTTTCCATATGGCCCCAAACTGTGGGAGACCACCTGGTATGCTCAAGTGCAGTGCTGCTATTCAGAAAGGCTGGAGGAATGGAGTGACAGGGACCTTTTGAAATTCATTGCACACAGGAAGGAATAGCTCCTTGCAATGATATAGGCCAGGCTGTGCTGAGAAGGGCCTGCTTGTCTTGGCAGACAGCAAGGTGAGCATGGACCAGCAACAGTTCGGCTGTGTTAACCATAGCATGGCCAACAGATGAAAAGAAGTGATTACCCTTCTTCTACTCTGCACAAGCTAGACTGTGGTTAGATGCTGTAGTCCAGTTCTGGGCTCCCTACACCTGAAAAGCATGGATAAGATGGAGAGCTCATCAGAGAGCTGACAAGATGTCTGAGGGCTAGAGCATTTGTTCTGTGAGGAGGGGCTGAGGAAACAGCTTGCTCAACCAGGAGGAAAAAAGGTTTCCTACAGACCTAAAACGAGTCCTCCTGCTTCCTGGTACCCACAGAAAAGTTTATAGAGTATAAGGTCAAGCTCTTTAGAGTGGGGCATGATGGGGGTATAAGAGACACCAGACACAAACTGAAAGGAGAGCAGCTCAGAGTGGTTCAAAAGGGAGAAGCTTCTTCCTCTCTGTGAGGACAGACAGGCTGTAGAGCAAGCTGATTCACCTATAAAGCTAAATAGCTAGGTGTTTCCTCTTTCTAGTCTCGAAGGTCAAGCAAGACAAGCTCTTTCAGAGACTAGTCCTAGACGAGGGGCTCTCCATACGCTTTCAGCACAGACCTCAACCCAGAGTACAATGTGCCAAAGTATCGAGTCTGGGGTGTCTTGCAGCGTTTATAGTATTTCTCTGCTTGTAGTGGAAACGTTTAGTTGGATACGACCGTGTAAACGCACGACGAACAGCTGACGGCATTGCAATACTGTCCGCCCTCTTCCCTCACGGCTGGGCGGCAGCACCGCCTAAGGGCGGTCCCCGCTCTCGTTCCTCCCCGCTCGCCGCCAAGACGGTCCTGGGCTGGCTCCTCCCCAGGCAGCTGCGGGCGTTGGCGGTAGCACGAGCGGCGCCTCCCGTCCGCGCCCAGCCCGCGGGAGCAGAGGGGCGAGCGCCTCACTGCCAGTCACGCACGGCCCCGCCATGTTCCAGCTCGTGCGAGGCCTCGCTCTGCCGGCGGCCGCCTGCGAGGGCAGCAGGGATGGCGACTCTCGGTACGCTAATCTCTTCAGGAAGCTGGACCTCAACGAAGATGGGAGGGTCGATATCGCTGAGCTCCAGACGGGCCTCCGGGCCATGGGCATTCCTTTGGGAAAAGAGGCGGAGGAGGTAAGAGCAGGCCAGGGGCGCGGCGGAGGCTCTTCCCCGGTCTTCAACAGCTTCACCGCGGCGTTGCAGCCCGGAGGAGCAGCCGCTGCCGAGCAGCCTCTCTCCCGCACTCAGTGGCCGTAGGGAGGGCGAGGCGCGGCCAACCCCGTCGCCCGCCCTTATCAGTGAGGGGGCGCCGCCCGACTGGGTCGCGCCGTGATGGTCCCGGAGCTGCACAGGACCCGGGAGCCGCGTTCGGGGCCATCGGGCCGCGCCTGGTTGAATTTAACCTGGGGCCTGTCCTCTAGCTAAACGGGGTGTCCCCTGCTTGCTCCGTCGCTGTGTTTTACATGCACGCCTCAGGACTCCGAACAAGCAATGCCGAGGGCGAGCGCTGTTCGCGAGCAGTACGTTGTCGGCGATTCTGTTGCCAAGTGGGCACGGCCGGGTTTATTCATCGTGGGTTGATTTTTTACTTCCTTTGACTCTTTGTTGCCCGGTATTTGATAGCATATGTCTCCTCCGGCATGATAGAGGGTGGTAATTACAGCTTTGGTCTGTCGCTCCACTTTTGCCTAGTCTAGGTCAGAATAAACTGCGGTTCGCTTTGGAAAGCGGGTAGGTAAGTCTGTATAACAGTAGATTGCAGTATGAGAACTAGTTGTTGAGGATAGGTCTTTATGAACATGGAAATGATTCTTCCTGATATGGGCTGTGTCAAATACCAAAGTCCTGCTGGAAAATGCACACTTGTAGCAGTGGTGATCAAACCACGAACCGCACACTCTTTGTGCTGTGGATTCTGCAGTGATCAGGTTGAGCTATCATTCCGTTGTCCCCTGTTGTCGATGTTGTGACCTCACAAGTCAGTAAAACTTGAGTCACCAGGTGTTCTGGTGTAGTGCTGAATTACAGTAGTAAATCTGACCTGTACCTGAAGAGAAACTTCTCTTTCCTAGTTCTTTTCAGTAATCCCTGGGGATCAGAATATAAAACCATTTCATGCACAATTCTGTAAGCCTGAGCGTTTGCGTAGTAAGGCAAATCTGCATTGAATAGGCACGCATAGGTTCGGGTCAGGCTGAACAGGTATAGCTGAGAGCTGAGCTGGAGCTATTACCGCAGCAGTCCTGCTCTTTGTTTCAGGATAAAGAATGTTCAGATGGCATTCTCCTGCCGTGCCTCTACTAGTTGTTGCATACTTTCTGAAAGAGTTTTAATAGAGTAAACTTAAATTTTTACTGCAGTGTTAAGAGATGTTAGGTCAGAGAGTTCCATGACCTTATATTAATCATGGGACACTGCCAGTTCTTGACTGTGTTTATATTAGTTGCACTAATTTTACCTGTTTTGGGTATATCTAATTCTCTGTCTCGGATACTTAAGGGAAAAGTATCCAGCAGGCCTCTTGAATGATGCTTGTGTGAGAGTGTAAATGAGAGCATGCTTTCACTTCAATATTGCTTCCGGTCAAAACAGCCTTTACAATAAATACATTTTGCATTCTCAGGTCCTGGTGTATAAAGAAGGGAGAATTTAGCCTGTTTGTTTATATGCGAGAGCTGTCAGAGCATGTTAGTTACAAACTTCAGTTGTGCATTATATATATGTTGAAAGCCTGATTTACCAGTTTACTGTAACAATTTGGGGGTTTGCTTATGTTGAAGAATATGCAAATATGTGGCTAGTTAATTTTCTGTCATTTAATGAGGGTGGTCTTCCCACAGAACTCACTGAAAGCCCCAAGACACAGCTGGTGTGCTTCTTAAGTTTGGAGCAACTTGGATTGAAGTCTCAAGTTCTTTCTCTAGATGGGTGTGATGCCTTTCATTAATAGTGCACATCTGAGTATCTGTCAAATCTTCTCAGTTGCTACAGGATAAACTGGAAGTGAAACCCAGGAAAATGATAGAGATAACCTAGGCTTATCTGGATGTAATGGAGAGCAGGAACTCTCTGCCTTCGTTGCTTAAGAAACATCAAGTAAACAAAACAAGCCATGAGTCATGTTGCACATTTGAGAGAGGTGAAAGAATTGTTGAAGTACACTGAAACATCTACATGCTCACCATTTAAAACTTGGTGGTAGGCGTGATTTGAACTGGAAACTGAACTAGTTATATGTAATTGTTAGTAACTAGACTTGTTATAATAAGAGAGTCTTGCCTCCAGCTTCTTTCCTGTCTTTACATAGCTAACCTGCTTCCTGTACTTTCTGCAGCTCGACTTTGAGCTTGAAAGTGATGTCGAGTTCAGTAAGATGTCTTTTTATTACTTGATTAGAAGGTATTTTGTTAAGGAAATCAGCTAATGAATCATATTTGTGTTTGAAGGGGCAGAAGTAGTCTTGTATCTGCTAATAACTACTGAGTAAATAAAGAAATGTTATGTGGACATACTACACAATAAAGTCTTAGTTACTTAACTGCTTAGCGCTGCCAACATACAGGCATCATGGAGTGGGAAACCTGAGGATATTCTAAAGCAGAGTATGCTTATCTGTCTTATGGCTCGGTTGGGGTCTCAGGCCTTGCCTTGTCATTACATTCTGGATCTGGGTTAGGTTTCCAAAACTACCCTTGCAGGGCGCTTCTGTTGTATGGGGTGAAATCCACATGCATGGGAGTCTTGGTCACTGGACTTCGAGGAAGCACAGCTGCTTCCTGGTTAACTCCTGGTAAGGGCCCATATGAGTATTAATCTGTTTTACTGCGAAGTCAGGTGTTTCATCTTAAGTCGTTGTCTTTGCGGTATCAACTAGTGTTTGTGTACTTCATTCTTTTTGCTTGAAATGAAATTGTGCTCTAGAAGGAATAATCAGTCTTCAAAAGACAGAGAGCTGCTATCCACATGAGTAATGGACTGCTGGTATGCTCTTTTTATTTGACCTTTCATCAGTTGTCTTGGCAGCTTTATTGATGCTTAATGTCTGGTGAGGCACTTTTTTAGGTGAAGTAACATTGTAGAAATGAGAATGGATGTGAAACCATGTGGTAAGCTTTGGAGATAGGTTGCATGACCCTCTAAGGAAAACTTTTTTTTTTTAATCCCATAGCAAGGCATCATAGCACAATGTGGTAGAAGCTCCTGGCTTTGAGTTCCACTTGACCTACCTCCTGTCAGTATCTGACAGAGAAAAGTAAACCACTGGAAAACCTGAAATGTGTGTTGCATAGAGGCTGCCAGAATGACGCCTGGTTTCTATTGTAGTGTATTAACTGCCAGGAATGGGTCATTTTGCAAAGCTTTATGAGAGTTTCCTGACATAATGCATCAGCGCCTACAAAGGAGGATTTGTTGTGGTGACAGTATCAAATGATGCTCCACCAGCAATGTTAACAGCTATTGTTTGGTCACTTCGATTATTAGAGTTGTCCAGTAGAGAGACAAAATAGATGCTGGGATCAGATCTCAAATGATCTCATTTCTGTGTCTTCAGAGTGCTGTGAGCCTCTTAGGCAGGAGTACCATAAATGGTGTGAATGGTTATATGAAGTCCTATTTTTGTTCACCCTTTCCTTCTGTTGCAATCAATCCTTACAGTAAACCTGTAGGAGGCAAATCCCATGTTTTTCAAGCTTCAGTTTGTGGTAGGAACAGCCAAGCATTCAAATTCAGGTACTATTTATACATTGAGTCTCGGAGCTAGGAATAGGAAGATGTTATTCCAATGAATAACTACATTCTGGAGTCAATATAATGATCTTACTTGGACTGACGTTGTCAGGTTTTGACAGAAGTCTTTGGCTTGCATTAAGGCTGCTTAGATGAAGAAACAGTGTGGTGAGACACCTCTGTGTGCTGGAAACAGGGCCCAACAAGTCTTAAATTCTCAGCCATTAGAAGATGGTCTGTTTAGAGTAATCGGCTGTGTTTATGAAAATTTTAGTCCAACAAGGTCTAAAAATACTTAGAACACCCATAGTGTGTTGCTGCCTTTAAACCACAGGAAGTTTAGAACTCTGCTATATCAGGCAAGCCCTCTGTGCAAGGGGCCAGGTGAGAACAGGGCCAGGTGTGCATCACTGCTGCTAGTGCTTTCTCTGGCCTCTAGAAACTGCAGCTGGAGAGTGCTCCTGAGCTTCAACCTACCATAGCTGTTCTTAGTCCAGAAAGCACATATTTGTTTAGTGACTGAGCTAAATATGTCCTCAAACACTTCCACGATGTTTGACTGAGGTTTTTGTACTTTTCGTAATTTCGGTAACTTCCCTTACATGACAAAACTAGGAGGCTACTAGGCCAAGTTAACAGAAACCTCTTAATTATGTTGTAGCTTGGTTTGAAATTCACAAAAGGCATTGGTGACTTCAGCAACTTAGAAACATGGGCATTTTCAGCCACACGATACCTACTCGTAAATAACTATACACGATATGCAGATTCCTAGTCATATAAGTTTCAGCTCTTCCAGGTCTGTGTCATTCTTCATGTGAAATGAAGCTTTTTTTCACCTTAATAGTATGCCAAAACCAAATACTATAGATTTAGAGTAGACAGACATATTTGACTTTCTACCAAAACTGATGTCGCATCACAGTACTGGAAACTGGAACCATTTAGTTCCTTGAACTTTGTGTTTCAGGTCGTAATAGGTGCTACAATTACATCTGATTGTGGATTCTTAATTGTGAAGTAGCACAAACAGACTTCAGTGGTAAGCAAATGTTTAAGTCATTGTTTCATTTTGGTATGAGCAGCTTCAGAAGCTTATAACTGATCTGTGCAGTAGTCTCCAAGTCTTTATATGAAAGAGCAAGATGATTATGTTTGTTTTCATAACACTTTAAACATCCAAGGAAATAAAAGGGATTTTTTTTAATAATAACTTGATAGGTTTTTTCCTGAATAATGACAGGGTGAAGTGAATGATTATTTCTTCCTCTTGTCGCTGCAAAGTGCAAGAATGCCAGGCACCAAGTATGGAAAGCCCCACCTCTGAAAGATCCATTAACTGCATATTGAAATGCTTTGATAAATCCCTGTCTTGAGACAGCACTGTGTCTCAGGTAAACAAACAAGGTAAACTGGTCAATTGTTGATGGTGATTGTAATGTGATCATATTGAATAGAGAAAGTCAGTCTACCAAGTATGTTCAAAGTCAAAAATACCAGTGTAACTTGCAAGGAATGATGAATGAAGTTACAAGGAATAGTTTGCTTCTCCCATTTACACTGTTTTGGATTCTTGAAATCTAATTCATAGCTATGAGTTGAGAGAGTTTGTCCAGGTCCTGAGGGAACAGCTTCTGCAAGGCATATTGGAGAGCATACTCATGGCTTGAATCTTTTCCTTTTTAGGCTCATTTTATAGAGATTTTGTTATCTGAAATGGACCTGTTAGCAACCTGCTGATAGTGCCTTGCTGTCGCAGGGAAGAGCGATGCTCAGGATTCAGAACAGGAAGACAAAGCTCTAGAGCTGATAGCAACATCTGTGCTACTGCCAAGGGTGGGAGTCTGCTGTACTGGAGTGGGGGTTGACTGTCTGTGACAGACCTAAAGAGCCTACTTTGGTACTGTCTCTTTAGGAGACCAATATAAATGAAGCACTTGAACAAGCTGAAAGATCTTTTTGGAGGCTGTGCCAGCTACTGTTTTGCTCAAAATGCAGTGTCGTATTTGATTTCTGGAGGTTAAGTGTCAGTCTAGTTTGTTAGTGTGTTATGTGGACTCGCTGCTGATGGTATAATGCTGTGTAGACGCATCCTCAGGCCCTTCCTGTTTGTGCTGGACCTCTCTCTCCCAGCTGATGCCACTTGACGGGACTGACTAATCATTTTTACTCCTGATTTTTTGGTTATCATTGTCATAAATTCGTGTAGTCTTGGCAAATAAAGATAGAAAAAAAGACAGTAGCTTTTAGTATCATAGGATACTTACCCAGTAAAGAGAGAAGAGTTGCATATACTTGAGCTGTGACTGAATCTGGCTTCCAGTGAAATTACAGTCTAATAACTTAAAATTATAGAATGTAGAGCTGTGTGAGTGACTGGAACGATCTATTTATTTTGGAGGTGAAGGGAAGAAGAATCAAAAAGAGGAGAAGGCAATATTGTGATTGGTTTTACATGTAATACCTCTGTTTTGGAAAGAAAATGTCAAATTTATGAATGATCAGTGCTGTTCTTACTGTGGTGCTGGTGTTTTTGCCATGCAGTGTTTGCAACTGTGGCCCCTGGAATTTTAGTCCCAGATTACAGAACAATGAATTGCTAATTACGTCAATTATCTGTCTTTAAGTGTTGTTTTTTTTCACTTTTGTGGATAGCACCATAGGAAGCCAGAAACAGCCAGTCACTTCTTAATGGATCACTTCCGTTTAAATATCCTTTACATTGTATTAATTAGCTGAAATAAGAAGCTAATAAATAGATGATTGGTAATCATCTGTATTAAGCAGCCATGCCTTTCTCCCACAACTCAGTTTTGTAACCAGAATATCAAGGCTTAAGCACGATACACAAATAATGATAGGAAGTAATATAAGAAAACTGAGAATTTAAAAGAGAAGTCTGCATAAAAGCATTAAGATTTTTTTAGTGTCTTTACATTGTGGCTATGAATGTGTTAAAGTTCATTGTTCTGGCACAGAATAATCTAATAATTCAGCAAGCCACATACAGAGTGTCAGGGTTTTGAGGTGTATATAAAGCCTGTCTGTAACCTTTTTGATTTATTTTTTTTTTCTCCCAACAGACCTGCTGGCTCAGGTTTCCACACCAAATACAGAGGTCTTCTGGAGAAGTAGGAATTCAACACTGCAACAGGCTTTATGCAATACAGAAATTGATTCTGTGTTTCAGTCTTCTGGTGGCCTTTCACATTGGTGTTGCCTTGCTAGGCAGGACTTGGAAAGCAGCTGTATTAACAAAATGTACAACAGAAAAAGAAGAAAAAGAGGAAAAAGAAAAAGGCAGCAGTGTCTTGACCAAACAGATCAACACAGGAGCATTGTAGTCAGTATGTGTGCATGCCTATAGCATTAAAAAGACAGATCATCGAAACTGTCTTCATATACCTATCTTTAATTAGCAATTCTTTACATGGTCACCATTTCACTTTTATCTGGTGAATTGTCTTTATTGCTTGGGGTTCAAGTTTTTAGACAATGAGGAAAGAAATTACGTTGTCTCAAAAATGAAACATTTTGCTCTTGGGGCTGAGCCTGCATAAAGGTGAGGTGATCCGGCAGTAAGTCTGTAATAAGAAATGGCAAGATTTGTTGCAGGCACACTGAACATTGTTTCCCAGGACTTCCAGGAGAGGAATGGTGTCTAATTTTGTTCCTGCTCTATTGTTGTAAACATGCCTGGTTTTAAATGCATCCAGTTCTCCTCCATCAGAGAAGTTGGTGAACCAGGAAGTGGCACAGTGACAAGTGGTTTTTAACTGTGCAAAATCCGGTAGTGTGTTAAATGCAGAGCAGAAAAGTTGGATCCCTTGTTGAACTGAAGTGATGGTGATTGAATGTTGGAACAGTTTGCCTGAGGAGGTAGTGGAATCTCCAAGACTCAGTTGGATGTAATTCTGCACAACCTGAAATAATTAGACGTGCTCTGAGCAGGGGTTGTGTTTGATGTCCTCCAGAGGTCCCTTGCAACCTGAATTACTACTTGATGCTGTGAATGGGCAGTTGGTATCTGGGAGTTCCTGTGCTACAGAATCCAATGTCTTCCTGCTGGCTATGTTCATGGAGTATGTAACCCCTCATGAGGGAGTTTGTGCCGTCCAGGTAGAAGGCAAGCTCCTTTCAGCATTCCTGTTTGTTCTGCAAACTTGCAAATTACTGGTGTTAATCTGAAACCTTAACACCCACATAATTAGTACATTTCATAGACACTAAGAGGCTTTTATATGAACTTTTAAGTTTGTAATGTGAGAAAAGTGCATGGGCCTGCTGAGGAAAAGCACGCTTTTGTTTCCTGTTGCTTCGGTTCCTTCCCTAAAAGCAGCTGAGACTGGCTTGAAGTCTGGAAAATAACTGTAAAAGCAAAAATAGGGAATGGAGCGTACGTTTGTCCTTACGCTTTTATAGTTGTTGCAATATACAATCCACTCATTTGGCAGATGAAATGAAAGGTGCCCCCCTTCCATACACATACTAATTGCCAGCTCTCTAAACCCCCTAGGAATTTCCGTTTTCTTTGGCTCATTCATCCTTAGCAGTGGAGGTTTTGTAACTACATTTTTTTTCCTTTGTATCTGTAGGCTGGAACAACACTTTCCTTTTCTTAATTTTTGTGTAGTTCAGATAGTAGTAGGGAATAGTAACAATTTGTGTTGATCAGCATTCCCATGAGGTATACGTTTGCCTTCTACATAAATTGCTTCTTCTCAGTAGCTTGTGGAACTCTCTAGCAGAGCATTCAGGTCCTGCAACACAAGGTGCCATGTGTGCAGGACAAGATGGGTTGAGATTATAGTGTCTGATAGGAGGACCCTTTTTCTATCTTGAGTGATTTTGGTGGGTTTTGGTTTTTATTTTTGTTTGGGTTCTTTTGAGTGATTAATCACTTAGCCTGTCTATTCGCCTTTGAAGACAAGTTTCAGCAGTTACAGGCTGATGTCTGGTGGGGCTCGTCTAATTTCCTCTTTTAAAAAGTATGTTGACACACAAAGTATTCTGGCCCTTTGTTAATGGAGGAGTGTAGCCTAGGCTGTGTTTCAGGCTTGTTTCCTGGAGTGCTGGTGATTGTATACCATGTATTCACCTGGTAGTTAATTGTAGATGTTTCTTATCTGTAGGACAGTTACTAGGAAACAAATACTAAAAATGGAAGATAGCAGTGCTTATCTTTGCTACAAGCCTGTTTTTTGCTTAGTTTTAATTTTTTCAGGGTTTCAGTTTGAAGCAGAAAGCCCTGCCTTCTCAGACCCTGGGGGGTGGAAGTGTTAGTCAAGCAAGATCTTTGATTTTTTTTTTTTTGGGAGCAGCAGTTAAACAGTCAATTGCTATTTGTATTTTTATCTTAATTAGTAGATCACTGGATTAAAGACTACAATTAAGACTGTATTTGTTTAATTTTACTGACATACTCACAAATATCGTATATAACTAGGGAAGTTACAGGCTTAAAGTTGTTCTCTTACATGATTTCATATGATCACAGGATATCAGGGGGTGGAAGGGACCCAAATAGATCATGGAGTCCAACCCCCCTGCCATAGCAGGACCATACAATCGAGCTCAGGTAACAGAGGGACACATCCAGATGGACCTTGAAAGTTTCCAGAGAAGGAGACTCCACAACCTCTCTGGGAAGCCTGTTCCAGTGCTCTGTGACCCTCACAGTGAAGAAGTTTCCTCTTGTGTTGAGGTGGAGCCTCCTGTGCTGCAGCTTACATCCATTGCTCCTTGTCCTATCACAGGTAGCAAGTGAGCAGAGCCTGTCTCCTCCCTCCTGACACCCAGCCCTCAGATATTTATAAACATTTATTAAATCCCCTCTAAGTCTTCTCTTTTCCAGATTAAAAAGCCCCACGTCCCTCAGCCTCTCCTTATCAGGAAGTGCTCCAGTCCCCTAATCATCCTCATAGCCTTCTGCTGGACCCTTTCCAGCAGGTCCCTGTCCCTCCTAAACTGGGGAGCCCAAAACTGAATGCAGTACTCAAGATGGGGTCTCACCAGGCCAGAGTAGAGAGGGAGGAGAACCTCCCTGGATCTGCTGGACACACTCTTCTTAATACACCCCAGGATTCTGCTGGCCTTTATGACCACAAGGGCACATTGCTGTCCCATGTCCTGTTTGCCACTTTCTCCTCCACAAATTGATACCTGCAGGTGTAACTTGCCAGTGCTGGTACTAAACCTGAAAATCTTGAAAAAGGAAAATGATGTAAATAATAAATATTGCTTTCTTTAGTCTGTCTTTGCTGCCGATGGTTTTTACTCTTTATGAAAATACCGAGTGTGTTAAATTCTGAAAATAAAACACAGCTCTGAAGTGGATGCATATGTGTTTTCCTGATCTGATTCCCAAAGTGACCAATATGATACTTTTCTTAAAGCCAGGGCTGTGCCTTACAGCTGTTGTTTTGTGACTTGTTATTATTTAGAAAAGTCAAATGTTGAATTTTCTCTCAACAGAAAATTTTTAAAGCTGGAGATACAAACCAGGATGGTCAGCTGGATTTTGAAGAATTTATGCAGTATCTTAAAGATCATGAGAAGAAGATGAAACTGGCTTTTAAGAGCCTGGACAAAAACAATGATGGTATGCCTTGATTGATTTTATTTGTTCAAATGTTGTTTGAAGAAACCGTGAATTAAAACTTGTCTAAACTGGAGAATAAAAGTTGTGAATATGGAACCCTTCATTCTGTTCCTTCATAAGATCATAATTACAGTTTACTATAGATTGAAAGAATAAGTTATTATAGTTATTTTTTCCTTTTTATTATCTTTTAGGGCTGTTGATCTGGGGCTCTTTTTTTTCCCCAGGTGGAGAAACTGTAAGGAAGTTTCTAAATATCTATTAAAGATAAAATGGGTTTTAATTCTCTAATGTTCACATCTCCTTTGGTTGCATGATTTTAATGCACTTGCCTTTGCTTAATCCCTGTAGTACACAATCAAAATGCAGAATTTGTGTTTAAATATTTATTGATTTATCTTTACTATTATGTAGGTGTTAAAATGGAGATTAGTGAGCTCCAAGATGCTAAGTGTATTAAGATCCAAGTTTCAAATATTTATCATCTTTCTTTTAACGTTTCAAGGAAAAATTGAAGCATCAGAAGTCGTCCAGTCCCTCAAGATACTGGGTATAAGCATTTCAGAAAAACAAGCAGAGAAGATCCTACAAAGGTCAGGGTTATTATTTCTTGAAGTACTTTAAGCTTCTTTGTATTGTTCATTATTTTCATAATTCAGAACAGGATAAAGGGGATTATAACTATGAAAGGCGTTGGTACCTTTATAGGAATTCTCATGTATTTCATCTGTTCTTGGTTGATACTGAGTCTTGGGAGGAGAATGTTAGCTCATTTCCCTGTCAATGTTGTTGCTAGAATGAAGTGTTCTGTTTTGAAATGAAATATGCCAGATGCACTTGGATAGGAAAAGCACAGTATTGCAAGGCCGTGACAGATTTAGCCTTGAAGTTTCGTAAGGAGTATACAGCCAGTTGTCCCTTATGTCATGGCCAATTATTACGTGTTTTGTTGTTGTTGTTGTTTGTTTGTTTGTTTTCCTAAAAGAATGGGGAGGAAAGGCAACAAAACAGAGCAAAACTCCATCGCCATCCCTGCTACTATTTATTTATATATATTTACTTTTTTTTTCAATTTCTTTTCAGTATTGATGCTGATGGGACAATGACTGTAGACTGGAATGAATGGAGAGATCATTTTATGTTTAACCCAGCTGCAGACATTGAGGAAATAATTAGATACTGGAAACACTCCACTGTAAGTTCATTTTTTCTTTTAACTTAGTGTAGCTCATCTATGCTGGGTTAATTTGCAATATTGAGTCTAACAGCTTCACAGTTGTTTTATTTCAAGCACATTAGTATTTAAGATTGTTTAGTTTTTCTTTTCACTTTGTGAAAGGAAATCAGGATACTGTCATCTAAATTATATTCTACACAAAGATAACAACCATAGCATTTTATCTTTTTCTTTTCACATTACAGGACATTCTTAGGTTAAGTGCTTTTGATGTATTGAAACAATTTGTAGAAACACTTTAACTGTTTCTTATGTTGAAATTATTTCAGTATTTGCATTTATATAGTAATACTATCATAAAATCACTGGTATCATTAGTGATGATTTTCAGTGCACACACACACACTCTCTATGCTGATTTAATAGACAGAAATGGGCTGTCCACTGGCAGATAAAAAAAATGTTAAAGTAACCATTCAGCAGGCCTCTCTTGCCACTTCAGTGACTGACTTCTAAGAAAAAATAACTTAATAATCAATAATAAACCTATTTGCTAAATATCCTTCCTGTAGATTATTGGAGTAACTCATAAAGTTAGGTAAACATACATTTCTTTTAATATAGTGAAACCATTTATATTTTCAAGGAATAGTCCATGTTTCCATCATAAACAGTTTATGAGATCTACAAGCTTTGAGTGTTTCACACTGTACAATCTCAATTCAGAAATGCTTTCCAAATGGGAGTCAGCTCACTGTTTTCTGAAGGAAACACTCCAAGGGCTGCTATGAGATCAAATAGTCTAGTCCTAGCTTACTTAGCGGAAAGAAAAGCCCCTTTGCTTTAATGAAATGCTTCATATTAGTATTATTAAACATAATATCTATTTTTGGTTTTAATATTATGGAATGTCATTAGTTATCCCTAAGAAACAATTTTTGAAGTCTCTGTGATCTTCCAGAGTTGCAGTCAGTGACTCAGTTATCACAGCAAGCAAAATCCAGCTGTACAGCAGCACAGCTGGTGATTCAGATAAGAGCAGATGTGAGACTTCACGTGCTTGGCTTGCATCGACAGCTCTGCCAGTTTGGTTTTTATTGTAACGTTGCAATTGCTGTCAGACTCTTCCAAGCAGACAGCTACACTGGCATAGAATTATATGTTGGTAAATGTGGCATTTGTTACAAACACCCTCCAATTCAGCTTTTTTTCTTAGTTGTGTTTAAGGCTTGGTGGACACAAGGTTTAAATCCTGGTAGATACACATATTTCTAAGAACATTAAAGTTATTGTATTAAAAATTCTCATGGATCTTTTGATGATTCCATGTAATTGAGCAACTGATGACACCTTACTTGGAAACCATGGATGTCATCAAGATGAAAGGATTTTCAAATTAATCTGTTCTGTGTTCAATATCCACAACATGAGGTGCTTATCCTGTTTGTCCTGTAGCCCTACCTTATAGCCATAGTCTTATGTCTTGGACAACTTTATTGCTAAAGCCTATCAAGTTGCATGGTAATACCATCATGAACCTATTAATGAAATGTCAAACTTTCATGGTTGAAAAAAGTCATTACTGTGTCTATTGGTGTAACTGGCAAGAAAATATAGAAAGTGTTATTAAAACTCATTATTTTGTAAGATACTATACAGCAACTACTGGAAATAGAACATTCCAGTATATTTGAGAATAAATCGTATGAAGAACGACTGAAGGAGCTGGGGCTGTTTAGTTTGAAAATGAGGAGGCTGAGGGGAGACCGCGTAACTCTCTGCAACGACCTGAGAGGATGTTGTGGGGTGATTGGTGCTGGTCTCTTCTCACAGGTAATTAGCGATAGAAGAAGAGGGAACAGCCTCAAGCTTCAGCAGGGCAGGTTTAGGCTGGACATTAGGAAACATTTTTTCACAGAAAGAGTGGTCAGGCATTGGAATGTGCTGCTCAGGGAGATGGTGGAGTCACCAACCCTGGATGTATTTAAGGTCATTTGGATGTGGTGCTTGGGGATATGGTTTAGGAGTGAACCTTGTAGTGTGGGTTTATTGGTTGGACTTGATGATCTCAGTGCTTTTTCCCAACCTGAATGTTTCTGTGATTCTGTGATCGGCTATAAAAATGCTACTTTAAAATGTTGGTGGGGGGAGGGGGAAGTCCCACGTGTGTGAATGAATTGCCATGAGAGAAGAATCTTTTGTTAGCATCCTTAGGAGATTACTCAGCTAATCTCAGGAGGCTGCCCGGTGAAAGGTTAGCCACAACATAAAAGCATTTGAGCTGTAGTGCTGACTGTAAAGGTCTGCCTACCATGACAGGATGTCTCTGCTCCAGCCATACTTCAAGCGGAAATTTGTCCTCATTTTTAATGAGGATGGTGCAGTCTTTGAGATGGTGGGTCTGTGCTCTTACTGCTGAATATCTGTCTGGAAGTCATTAAAAGCTGCTATTCATTGAACAGCAATAGCAATCTGTAGCAAGTTAATTATAGAATGTAAATTGGAGAGTTGGTTTGTTTTCTTTTTTTTTTTCTTTTTAAGTAGCATTTTGTTTGTGTAGTTCCAAGTGTTAGGTTAATTTGGAATCGGAACTGTTGATAAAATGGAATGAGATCATTATTTGCACATCGATAGCTACGTTTGCTTTGGATTCTGATAGGTGCTGGATATAGGAGATAGTTTGACTGTTCCAGATGAGTTCACAGAGGAAGAGAAAAAGACTGGACAGTGGTGGAAGCAGCTGCTGGCAGGAGGAGTGGCTGGTGCTGTCTCTCGAACAGGTACAGCACCGTTAGATCGCCTTAAAGTGATGATGCAGGTAGGTGCAATGGTCAAGAGCTTTTTAGTTTCCAGTGCATTACTTCAGTTTTCAGAAAACTGACAGCCAAATACATGATCTAAATTCTGGAGAGCTAGTGAAATTTTGACAATTTCCATATTCTGTATTCATAAACATTGTCTTTTCCATAGTTATATATTGGCTAAAGTGTAAACCAAGTATTCTAACACTTGTGCCACTAAAATAAGATACTTTCTTTTTTTTTTTCAGTAGAGGGTGTATTTTTGATAGTTGATGTTTGAAGCAATTTAACACTTGCATGATGAGTTTTACAATGTGGTCAGAGCAGTATTGTTTACTGTCACTTTGGGTGTTTTTAGGTTCATGGTTCAAAGTCAAACAAAATGAACATAGCCAGTGGTTTTAAGCAGATGTTGAAAGAAGGCGGTGTCCGATCCCTCTGGAGGGGAAATGGTGTAAATGTGGTGAAAATAGCTCCTGAAACAGCTATTAAGTTCTGGGCTTATGAACAGGTAAGATGACAACTTAGGAATGAAAATCATGGTAAATAAAATATGGGATCACTGTTCATTATTTGCACTGTTGTGTTATGTAGGAATTCTTATCATGGTTGAGGATTTTGACACAGTAATTTAGAGTGGCTTTCAGATTTTAAATAGTCTATGATTCTATGGTTTATTCTGTTAATAGAATACTTGGTATTAGGCTGATATTGATGTTGTATTACAAACAGTGTAAATAAACTGAATCTGTGATTCATTTTTAGCTGTCCTCCACTCTGCATAGCTGTACATGGAGTATTGCATTAATACCTAGTTTATACCTTTGAAGTGACAACAACCAAAAACTTAGCACAGTATGCTAGCTGAACTTACACATCATTCTTTTGAAGTCAAATATCACTGTAAGATGCTCTCATCCTGGATTTCAGAGTTATATTTACCTCTGAATCAGCTTTAAGCATCATGTTAAGGTCTAATCCTCCTTTGGAAAATGAACTCCTGTTCTGGTGTAGTTAAGTGATCATTATTTTTCCTCTGTGGAGCTTGCTAGTGCCTCAAGTAAGGCTTACATGAACATACTGCACATCTCTGTACAGCTGTGCAATAAAAGCACACAAAACCCCACTCAGGTTAACCTGGGGATATCACAAAACTGAATGACAGGTTTTGATGCCATCGAATAACCTTGAGCATGGTATTCCTTGTTCTTGCTCTGCCTTTTGGGAGCTGATGGCATGTTCTCGTGTGTGATGGTGTCTTGAATGAAACAGTATGTACAGCTCTCTTAAGTGTCTCTATGAGTGTGATAGTTGATCGTTATTTTTTTGATTGAAGAACTGGATCTGTAAGGAAGTTACTCTTTGTTATCTGGGGCCATAGACTCTTTGTTATCTGGGGCCATAGTGTGGGTACCCTTGTGTTGGCCGTTTGTAGAATACCTGACAGTATTGTGGTTGGCTGAGGTGTTCAATGGAAAGGATACTTGCAGGCTGGAATAGTCATTGTATTGTTGAGAATCCTTGCCCACGGAGTTGCAGTGAGTATAGTGCTAAGTGTGTTGGGTTAGTAAACATAACTGTGGATACATGAAAATGTAAGTACAGCTTGAAAAGACATTTTTGTACCACACTCCTGCCTCTCATAGTAGCTCTTGCCTCTCTTAAAAAGTATGTGGTATTTATTTTACATGTTTTGTCTATACAGTATAAGAAGATACTCAGTAAGGATGATGGAAAGTTAGGCACTGTTGAAAGATTTGTATCGGGTTCTTTGGCTGGAGCAACAGCACAAACTTCCATTTATCCCATGGAGGTAAGTAACAGAGACTCTGCTTCCATTGGTTACTTTGCCAAAGGTCTGGTTCATTTTCAAGTCAAGCTCCATTTTGCTCTTGCAAGTGTTGTAGGGGAGTTCCTCTATGTTTTTATATTCTAATTTATTTTTACTTTAGACTTCCTTGCAGAATTCTAGTACTAGACTTTTCAGAATATGCCATTGATACTTGCTATTTTTCTGCATATTGGGCTGTATAATGTTGTTGAAAGCAATGTTTAAATATAATACAGCCCACAGGGGGGAAAATAGTACAAGAATACATTTCAATTCAATGTATATTCAAGTATTTTTTAAATTTGGCATAAATCTTTTTCTCACTATGTGTGAGCAAGGAGTGATCTTGCCTGTAGAAGAATTGAGGAAGTCCTGTTACATTATAATTGGGAGACAAGTCTGATTAGGAGATTAGTGTGGAGGGAGAATATAACTACAGCTGGGGCTGGGTGGATTAGCTACTCTTCTTGTCAGACCTATTTGTATGTGGTACTACATGTTGCACTTTAACTAGTGTTAGTATATTAACTGTTCTAGGGTAGCTATTTCACATCCTGCTTTTTGTAATCAGAAGCGGGATGCACTTCCTTTATTGCTGGTTCCTCAGAAAGTTTATCTTGTGCAGATAACTGGAATATACCTTGGGTGTGGGATTAAACCAATACCAACACTGAGATTTGGAAGTAATGGGAAATGTGTTTGTAAGACACATTAATAAATACGCATGTAAATAAGGCTACTGTTTTTTCCCCCTTTAGGTTTTAAAGACCAGACTGGCTGTGGGTAAAACAGGGCAATATTCTGGGATGTTTGACTGTGCTAAGAAGATCCTGAAAAAAGAAGGTGTAAAGGCCTTCTACAAAGGCTATATTCCTAATATTCTGGGTATAATTCCTTACGCTGGCATTGACCTTGCTGTTTATGAGGTGAGTTTAGGTAGCATGTAGCTTTCATTGGTTAGTTTATAAAAGGGATAAATATTCTTTAGAATATCTCTATCATTAGTTAGGTCATGTTAGATCTGTAATCTATCATGATAGCTTTTAATAAGCTTGTAGTATTACAACTGCCTCCCATTTAAAAATAAACAAATTACCATTTCCACTAACCTTACTAGACTTTAATGTTTTTCTTTGTTTGCCCCTCCTGGAGGGAATTGCATGTGCTGATGGACCCTTAAATGCAGCAGTTAGCAAACAAGAAATCTAACTGTAAGACAGAATTATCTAGAGTGTGGCAATACAATGTGCTTACATACCTCCCTAATCCTGTTGAACTGGAACATACACATTTTGTAGCAAATATGGGCCTTAAAAAACTGATCTGATAGTCATGTTACCTTGCCTTCTGTGCATTTATGATACTTAATACATTTGTTTTGCCATTCTCTCTGGTTTATAATTGGATTATAGTAACCTGGGTTCCTGGCGTATCTGTGCATGTCACCAGAATTCGTTGTGGCTGACACAGGGTTGTTACGAGGTGTTTGAAACATCACTCTCTTTCCTTTTAAGAGGAACTGCCACCTCTTACATTCATCAGGATCAACTGAAATGTTTTATCTACTGTAGATGCTAGGTGTTGCTTCAAAGTGTGTTAAGTAACTCAGATGCTCTGACTTTTAATTTTTTCCTAGTCTAGACAAGTCTCTTTTGTGCCACTGCAGTAGTAATCAGCAGAATTGCTTGAGCAAACATTTTTCCAAGCAGTATGGAAGTTCTTTCTGCAGTTTGCATCCTTGCTTCTTCATAGGGTGACACACTTAGTTGTGTGAGTTGTTGTACCCTGTGGAGTGCTGAGTTGTGTGTTCCTCCTCCTTCCCCTGCCAAAGTATTTTAATAAGTCTACACCATTCAGGCTGTTCCTGCTGCAGGGTCTGTTAAGGATTTGTCTTTTAGCCATTAACTAGTGTGGTCTGCTTGAAGTCCTTACCTGTGTGCTAAGGTGCTACCTGTGGGCTTCACACCAGTCCTGCATGTTTGCTTTTAGTGAGAGCAGTGCTTTTCAGGATTGAGCCCCTAAGATTTATTTTGAATAAAGTTGTATTTGCTTATTTTCTTGAACACAGGTCTCTTCTCTTACTTAATTTTATATCTTGGCAGCTCTTAAAGAGTACATGGCTAGAACACTATGCATCAAGCTCTGCTAACCCAGGTGTTTTTGTGTTGTTGGGATGTGGTACTGCTTCCAGCACGTGTGGGCAGTTAGCCAGTTACCCTCTTGCTCTTATCAGAACACGCATGCAGGCTCAAGGTGAGTTCTGTTGTACTGAAAATGTTTCTGTGTGGTCACATCAAAATTGGGATATCATTTGGGATAGCCATAGGAGAGTTATGGGAATAAAAAAACCCAACTCATAAAACCAAGGAATTATCTGCAAAATCCTTCTTAATGTTGGCCTCTTCTCCATATTACCCCTAACATTGTTCTCCATCACACTTCATCCAAATGTCGTACTGCAGACACTAGTGCTCTCTGTGCTCTGAGAGCTACACTCCATGCAAGAGTATCAGGCATAGAGCTCCTGCCATAGTCTTGGAGCACTTCTCTAAAATCTAGAATGCTTCCTAAATTTTAGAGGTAAAATGGAAAGGACTTGTACCATCCTGTGGAAGTCGATAGCAATGTTTGTTCTGGAGAATATTTAATAATTACACTTTCATACTGAGATTTTTGCTTGATAGGTTTGTGCACAGACTTAAGGATAGGAGCCTCAGTTTCCAAAGCAATGTTGGTGGATTAAAGCTTTTCAGCAGGATTTAGACACACAACTATGTCTCAGATGTCTGGGATTAAAGAGACCTCTTCTCTGTGAGGACTGAAGTTATAATCAGTGATCCTAAAGGTGACGGTAGACTCACCATCCACATATTTAATAACTTGCTTAAGAATTTTAACATTACTAGAACTGTTCAACAGATTATCATTTTGTTCTAGCCTCAGTGGAAGGAGCTCCACAGCTAAACATGGTCGGTCTCTTTCGAAGAATTATTGCTACAGAAGGCATCAGAGGACTTTATAGGGGCATAGCCCCTAATTTTATGAAAGTGCTTCCAGCTGTCAGCATCAGCTATGTCGTGTATGAGAAAATGAAGCAGAACTTGGGAATAGCATGAAATGAAGGAGGAAGGTGAGATGCTTCTAATTTTGTTGAAAAACCACAACAAAAATGATTCCTCAAGCAATCTGCTCGCAATTGGAGACAGATCTTTATGCTGCAACTTCTACTTTTGCCCTGAAGTGGCAAGAAACTTTTTTAAAATTCTAGTTCACCATTTCTAAACAGATGCCTATATTGCACTTTAAAATGTCACTGAGTTTGAAGAAAAATCAAGAAAATAACTTTAAATCATTAAATATGTATTTTCAGGCAATTGTGCATGTTTTACTCATTGGCTTTTGGTTTTTTGTATTTGTCTTCCTCAAATATGTACTTGGCCTGGATCAAACCTAAGGTAGGAGAAGTTTATACTGCCTTGGTACTGAATATATGAAAGTGACTTTTTGTTTTGTCACCTGCCTATACTCAAGTAATTCACAGGCAACCTTTTGCATGCCTAGAAGTAAGCACTTACTATTGCTATTAAGGTCATATGAAATAGGATCTTAGATACAGGCAAGGATGAAATAACACATTAACACATAGCCCATCACCTTTATCGTCAGGCTAACAGGTTTTGGTTGGTTGCTTGCTTTTTTTTTTTCTTATTGAAAGAATAAGAGCCTAAGAAAGTGCTGTCTCGTGGTATCAGAATACCTCAAATGGATTTTACATGGTAGTTTTATAGTACAATCAGTGATTTTCATAACTTGCTGCACTGGACTCAGTTGTCATTGCACTTTTGGTTAGTGGTGATAACATTTCCAACAAGCTTAGGGTTACAGCTGTATGTTTTATAAGGTCATATAATGCACAGGAACAGAAAAAGCTTGGTTACCAGATCCATTCCATACAAGTGCAAGTTGATGTTTAAAAACGAGGTGGAGGATCCAGTATTAAGCTGATAGTGATTGTAACACAGTCAACAGAGAAACTTTGGACTCCCCGTTCTTTTCTTTGCTCAGAATTACATTATGATGTAAAGGTTTTAAAAATCCCCCTTCCCTCACATTTCTCTGTGCACACTAGCTGTGTGCAAGAAATTCAGGTAGTAAAGGACTGAAGCATCTTGCCCAGGTGACCAAATGGGGCTACTGCTCTCGGGTGCCCATGTTTTTGATGTTACTGGAGCAAGCATAGCACACACACTAAACTTGTTGTTTCTTGAGAACCAGCTTCTCAAAAAACCAAAGCAGCACTCTCTCAATGCAGAAAGCTTGGTGGTGTACAGGGACTCCTAAAGAGAATTCCTTTTTGTTGTTTGGGAGGAGGGATGGATGTGCAGCATTTCAGTTGCCTTCAAGCCTGAACACTGATACAGAGTCACTCTTACTGTCAAACCCATTTGTTATGCTTTTTCTGCTTTCTGCAATGCATGGTGTCTTAATCTTTGTAAATTCTAGATTAGACTTACCTTGACCTTCTAAAAGCAACTGCTCTTAGATGACTTCCTGAAATTGGATTACTGAAGGAAGAACATTGTTCCTGTAAGGTCATTCAGCTTCTCTTTTTTACTTTCTTTCTTTCTTTTTTTTTTTTTTTTTTTTAAGTTTTTCGACAAATAAGCAAGCAAACATGAATAACTGCCTGAACCTCCTTTGTCCGCTTAATATTTGGGCCATATTTTTTGAGCAGCAATCAGATGTGAATCTGCTTTCAGTACTTCCATGGTTGATGTTTATTCTTCATAAATGGATGTATAACAACTCCATGAAATTTGTATTATAAAATGTTGTTTTATCAGACTTCAGAAAATGGCAGCTTTGGCTGTGTCTTTTGGCCTTCCCTTTAGGGAAACCTTGAACTTTGCACTTTTTTTAAAAAACAAGAAGTCATTCTATCCAAATCATCCATGTGTACAATGCCTTTGTGATCTGAATGTTTCTTGGGTTTGCCAACATTGTTGTACCTTTGTGAGGTCTGTGAGATCGGTTCCCAATCATTTTACTTGACTGTGACCAATGAACAAATGTATTGTGTGTGTGTGTGATGCAAAGATGACTTTAACAGTGTCTGTCTTCTAGACTTTCTCCATCTTGTTTATAGTGTGCAAGTGCCATTATGAGTATTGAAAATTATAGTAATGATATTTTCAAATGTTGAAAAGATGAGGTAATTCAAATTAATTTTTCATTATGTGCCTTTATGATGACTGTGATCAGTTGTGTATTCTTTGGTTTTTAAATGTATGTTTACCTTTCTAGCTCTCTAAAACTACCAGTTTTGAATAAATGTTTGTTTCTTTATTTGGCTGGAATGTGTTGATGTTTGCTTTGGTTTGTTTTTATTTTTCATGGCTTAATAGTTGTCCATGGGGACAGCAATGTGCTCTTGTGGCTGAGAGGGCCAATGGTATCCTGGGCTGCATTAAGAAAGTGTGTTCAGCAGGTCTAGGGAGTTATCCTCCTCCTCTACTCTGGTGAGACCACACCTGGAATACTGTGTCTGGTTTTGGGCTCCCCAGTTCAAGAGGGGCAGGGATCTGCTGGAAAGATTCTAATGGAGAGCTATGAGGATGATTGCAGGACTTGAGCATCTCTACTATGAAGGAAGACTGAGAGTCCTGGGGCTGTTTAGTCTGGAGATGAGAAGGCTGAGCGGGATGTTACCAATGTCTATAAATATTTGAGGGGTGGGTCTCAAGATGAAGGTGCTGTCCGATCACTGTGCACCAGTGAAAAGAGACTAAGGGACAGTGAATACAAGCTAGAACACAAGAGGTTCCATCTCAACACAAAGAGATACTTCTTTACTCAAAGGATGGAGCAGGGTGCCCAGAGATGTCTCCTTCTCCAGAGACTTTCAAAACCTGCCTGGATGTTTTCCTCTGTGGCCTGCCCTAGGCAGTCTTGCATTGGCAGGGGGCTTGGACTCAGTCTCTGAAGGTCCCTTCCAACCACTAACATTCTGTGATTCTTTAATAGAGAACACTTCTTTATTGCACTATATGCATAATACTTCATGTCAATTTATTAGTAAGGTAATTTATTTAAAAGTAAGTTTGAGCCTAGCCTTTGTTTTGCTATTACATTGATGTTTGAGATTAGGCTGTTGTCATCCTGTTTAAAACTCTAGCTGTCTCACTGGTTAATGGAAGATCACACAATCTCTGCTTGTTCATTTAACAGTATTACACCATGATTTGCTTCTGTGTATGCTGTGTTACAGAACTGCTAATACTCAGGACAAATATTCTTGCTCATATATTTAATGTTTATTTCACTTTGATGTTAATGTTCTTGTTTGTCAGAGAATCCATGTAAAATGTTTTCAGGGTGGTTTGAGGTAAACAGGAGGGAAACATTTTTTCACTGTGACGCTGCCAGAACGCTGGAGCAGGCTGCCCAGGGGATTGTGAAGTCTCCCTCTTTAGAGATGCTCAAAACCTGCCTGGATGAGTTCCTGTGTGATCTGCTCTAGGCGATCCTGCTCTGACAGGGGGGTTGGACTGGATGATCTTTAGAGGTCCCTTCCAACCCCTAACATTGTGTGTTTCTGTGACTTAATGTACTCTGCATGTGTAGCGTGGCTGTCTTACTAAAAGCATGCTCAGTAGCCAGCTTTGACAACTTAAAAAGTTTTTCACACCAGTCCTTCAAACGTTACAGGTATTTGTAAACAAATTTGGGAGGCTTTTCTTGCCTCTGATTCCTGCAAACAGTTCTCTGAACGTAAGATTAGAATTTCTTTTTAAATAACAGCAGACGTGGGTGCTTGGTGTGTGGTTCCTGACTAAATGAACAAACTGATGGTCAGCTCAAGACAAGGGTGCTTTTCAGTGGAAATTCTCTGCAATTGGAAGGCTGGGCTGTGAATAATCTCTGTCATGGTGATCAAGTGGTGAAATGTGATCTTGGAGACATCCTAGTTAGATGCACAATCCCCTCCCCCTACCCCTCCAAAAATCTGAACTGCTACAAAAGGTAGTACAGAGACTTAGAACAACAGTTTTGAGCTAGGCTGTTTGGAAAACTGAGTTCTTCAGTTTTTTTTATTACAGCTAACACATTGTAGTTTAGCTCTCTTGCTAGAGAGCTTATATGGAAGGCCTGTCTCTCTAAAGCAAGTGCTATATGATTAGTAACTGTTACTAGCTTGTGTCTCTTCCCTGCGAGCCTTAAGAGCTCCTGTTCGGCCGTGTTTGGGGGAACTCTGCGGATTCCGATGGAGCAGCGCCATCTACTGTCACGTAGCAATACTGCTGTGGAAGGGGAATGGCTTTTCTAGGCTGAAGGTTTGAGTTCATTGCTTGGAGTTATGTTTACCGCAAAGGAAAAAACAGTTTGCAAGGGCGCAGGATAAGCCCGTGAGAGCTACGCTGGCAGTGGTGGTCGTGGCAGCGTGACCTGATGAAATGTATAGGAGCAATGCACTCAGCTGTCAGCTACAAAAAGCAGGAATTGCCATCTCTGCCTTGGGTAAGGTATTGAAACGATCTCTACTGGGTCAAGGCCTTGGAGTTTTTCTTCATTCCCCTCGGACTATGGGATGCAGCATCCTCACCACCTGTCTGGAAGGTCAGTAGTGGGTAATAGTCTGATGACTGCAGCAGGGTGGAGAGTTTCCTGGTGGTATCTGTGATTTGGGCTCCAGGAAAAGCACAGACTTCCCTATGATGAGGGTCAACCTGCTGGATTGGGTCCTCTGTTTCCCCTAGACGTGAGGCTCCAACAACTACAACTCTTCCTTGTGGAAGAGGTTGTTACATGGCTGGAAGGTCTATGTGACTGTGGTAAGACCTCTGGTATAGGTTGCCTATCATCCACATCCCCCTTACACTGGCTGCCTTCCAGCAGGGCCTCAGATCTATTTCTTCAAGCCACCTGGGGAGGTGAGGCAGGCAAGGAAGGTGCTTGCCTTCTGCCATGGCCAAGAACTTGCATCCACTCACCCTTTTCGTTTGGGATTCTGTCTTCACCTGCTAGAGACAGGATACAGGGGCCTTTTGATCCTGGGTGCTGTCTGATGGGTGTTCCCATTTCTGTTAGAGGGAGGGCAGAGCCTGGCTCCACCAGTCTGTCTCACTCTCCCTCCTTTCTAGTCCTCAGCCTTTCAACTGCCCCTTTCAGCTCAGCCACCAGGCTGACAGATCATTGACCTGCTCACAGGGATTGTCCCTGCAGTCTGCCATTGCAAGGGAAAGGCTTTGGCACTCCCTGCAGCCAGGGGCCTGGGCACCTACCTGTTTACATGGGGCTACTGTCTAGGTCACCACATTTCCCTTGCAAACAGCTCTTGCCCAGGTTGCAACCACTGCTGTTTCTGCCAGTGTGACTAACCCTGCCAACTGCTGCAGCACACCCAGATGACTTGCCATGGCCCCTCCTGTTCAATCCTGCTGCTGAGGCATTGAAAGAGCCTGCTCAGGCTGCAGCTCTGCCCACACCTCACCTGTCTCTCTCGTGAGAGTGGCCAGCTTGGTGAGGGGGGTTGCTCCTCTCACCACATGTATCTTGGCTTTGGGGAACAATAAGACCCTGTCTGCTGAGAGCTGCAGCTCTGTTGAGCTGCTGCAGGGACAGTTTGGCTCTGGATGCTGATCTTGGAGGCTGATCTCTGTAGGCATCCTTTTATCTCAATAAGATACGCTAGTATGGAGGATAAGGGCTCTTCAACAATTCTTCCTGATACATTAGTAGAACAAAATGGTTAGTATGAAAAGTACCTGATTCTTTTTGAGGAGTACAAGTGCTATTGTATATTTCAATGTTTCTTAATTATGCTACTGTTAAGGTCTGCAATGAGAAAGCTGTCTTTGCATTTCACAATATTAAACCACCACCTGAGAGCAAGTAGAATGTTTCTCATGGCTGCTCACTAAATGTTACAGATTTCCCCACTACATCTCACTGTAACCACCAATTTGATTTGTGGACACAGCTGGTATGCACTTTCAAGCTAAGCCACTTTGAACATAGTCCAGCTAGGTCCAGCACTGCCCCATTCATTTCCACCTTTGGACTCCTTAACAAATGCCCTTCTGTGTACTTTACAACCTAATTCTGTGTTTGACAAACCTTCAGACTCTTTATCCTTTTCTCCCAGCCCAATCTAATGTTTTGTTGTAGGAATTAGGTTTGTGCCTTTCCTGCTATGGAATCAAATACATGTTCATCTATATTTGGAGGATATTGGACAAGTTAGTGAGTTTTACTTTTCCTGAAATGCTGTGTCCTGGAGGGCAAATTCCAGATCAGAATGAGTGTTGTGCAAGTGCCATCAGTGGCAGCTGGCCAATTTGCAGAAGCTCATCTTTCTCTGAACAACCACTTAACTTCTATATTCAATCCTTGGATTATTTCTTTGTTTTTTTTCTGTGTCTTCAGTTCTTTTGGGAAGGCAGAGATATGTTTGAGCAGGGTTTAAATAACACTGTGCTATAGGAACTATTAGTGTTACTGCTAGCAAGGGATCTCTCTGGTGGCATGTTCCTGCAGCTTTCCCCACACCTTGAGGAGAGGGACTTGGGGGTGCTAGTGGACAAGAAGCTCAACATGAGCTGTCAGTGTGCACTTGCAGCCCAGAAAGCCAACCAGATCCTGGGCTGCATCAAGAGAAGTGTGGCCAGCAGGTCAAGGGAGGTGATTCTCCCCCTCTACTCAGCTCTGGTGAGACCCCACCTGGAGTACTGTGTCCAGTTCTGGAGCCCCTATTACAAGAGGGACATGGACATGCTGGAACGTGTCCAGAGAAGGGACACGAGGATGATCAGAGGGCTGGAGCACCTCTCCTGTGAGGACAGACTGAAGGAGTTGGGGCTGTTCAGTCTTGAGAAAAGAAGGCTCCAAGGTGAACTTATTGTGGCCTTCCAGTATGTGAAGGGCCTACAAGAAAGCTGGGGAGGGACTTTTTAGGCTGTCAGGTACTGATAGGATTAGGGGGAATGGAACAAAGCTGGAAGTGGGGAGATTCAGGCTGGACATGAGGAAGTTGTTCTTCACCATGAGAGTGGTGAGAGCCTGGAATGGGTTGTCCAGGGAGGTGGTTGAGGCCCCATCCCTGGAGGTGTTTAAGGCCAGGCTGGATGAGGCTCTGGCCAGCCTGATCTAGTGTGAGGTGTCCCTCCCCATGGAAGAGGGGTTGGAACTAGATGATCCTTGTGGTCGCTTCCAACCCTGACTGATTCTATGATTCAGTACTATGTGTGTGATGCAGGCTAGCAGTGGGGCCATTTTGCTTTCCCTGCTTAAATACCTTAAGTTTAAATGTCTTACCTTACGGTTACAACAGACTCTGCCTCTTCCAGCTGTTCCATCATTGTGTTAATGTGTATATCTGCATGGCTTTAGCTGGGCACCTGGTAGGTTAACATTGACTATAGCTCCATGGATTTTGAAGTCAGCACTCTGAGCTCATCTTTTATGACTTTCTCTGATAACTTCAGGCCAAATAGGGTGGTGGTGTATGTCTCTCTGTCATGCTTTTTCTAGTGTAAAAAATGCTAAGCAATAATTGACTAAAGGAGAAGTTCAGAGGCCAGCTTTCTGCAGGGATGGTTAAACAGGACTGGGTTTGCAGACAGGATTTCTTAGTAATCTTGATAGTATCTCCAAAGCCATCCTTCTGCAAATAGATGCATACAAAAAGTGTCCCCTTTGTTACTAAAACTAGCAATACACGTTTTGGATGGATCTCAAACAAAGGTTTCTACTATCAGCTCCGAGATTGCCTGCAGTATATAGGGAAGAGGCACATTTTAGAATCCCTTTCCCAAGTTTGGAACTTATTTCTCCATGCCTGAATAGATTTTGCAAAGGTTTTGCTAGGGGAGAAAGAATGAGATTTCATTGCCAATTTTGACGGTAATGAGGAAGGATATAAAATTCTGACTCATCCATTGCCACAGTTAACTGCTTCTGTAATGAAGAAGATGATATTACTCTTCATGGGTTAGGAAAAGGTTGTGCAATGTGGGTGGAAAACTCTGAGGTTCCCCAAAATTCATTGACTTGCTTGCACAGAGCCTTCTGCCTCAGATGGCAGCAACAGTGGACTCTCTGATTGTGACCTGTGCTCATTGAAGTGTCTGCACTAATGAATGAGT
Source organism: Indicator indicator (assembly GCF_027791375.1). NCBI lineage: Eukaryota > Metazoa > Chordata > Aves > Piciformes > Indicatoridae > Indicator > Indicator indicator. Next base: position 4,674,260 of record NC_072019.1, read on the forward strand.
GACAGTGCACACATCTGCCCCGTCTGACACATAAATGTTTAATTTTGCTTTTACCAGGCAGCCAGAGTTTGGCAGAAGATTGGTTTCTGTGCAGCAAAGAAAAAGATGCTGGTGTGGTGTTGCATTTCTCCACAGGGAATTGGAGTAGGAGCACAGCAGTCACCATGCTGCCATCTCCCTGAAGTTATTTTGGCTCAGACATCAGATATCGCTCATTAGTCTCTTAAGGAGTATCTGGTTTTAGTTTGCTTCTCCAGTCTTCTGTGTTTTCTGTATCCTAGGGAAAAAATCGATAAAGGAGAAGATTTATTCTGTCTTTCCCCTTCTTCCTGCAGACTCATACTTGATGTCCATACCTTGCTGTGAGACATTTGCTGGGCTATACTAACGGCACTCATCATTTGCACAGTATGACATTTTGATAGGGAACAGTGTGATCCTGTAGATAGGAGAGTCTGGCAGATGGAAATTGACATCTCTGTTTTGCTACTGATCTTACGCCTATCCTTTCTCAGCAGCTCTGGTCCCTGTAATTTCTTGCCTGGCACATGTTAAGCTTTCAGGGGCTGCCATGGTGCTGTGACAGTTCAGTGTGAAGCTTGGGGTTGTGCTATGATTAAAAATTAAGACCTCAGCCTACAACAGCACTTGTTGAAGTGGCACAAACTTCATCTGCAGAGGTTTTCCGGTAGTTCAGAGCTGAATTTAATACTGCAATGTGAGCAGAAACCTGATGTGGAAGCAGGAAAGCAAATCATATTCGAAAAGAGGGGCATTTGCCAAAGTTGCCTGCTGGGATGAATATGTAAAGATACATCTCTGAAAAGAAGTTTGGCTTCCTGCTTGATTATGCTTTTCAGCCATTCCTCTTGATTTATTTTTAATTGGCAGCAGTGTCTCTAGTGCTGCAAGTTATGAGTGTGTACATCTCGCTCCCAGAGAACACAGGCACTACCCAGAACTGCAGTAGTAAATTTTGCTTCTAAAGGAAAAGAGAAGCACAAAATGACAGAGCCAAATTATTTTCAATATTTTGGTTGCTTCAGCTTGTAAATGCTCTCAGCCCTTGGAGAGTACGCGGGGGGCGGGAGGGCTTGTTGCACTCTTTGAATTACAAATGATAACAACGCTGGGGTTTAACGTGAGTCTTTGCAGGCAGCAGCCTCCCAGGCCCGCTGCGGGGTGTCGGCGCCGTCGGCAGCCGCTCCTGGGCCGTTTTGGGTGGGTTTTGGATCGGTTATTGCTGCCCCTAGGGCCGGCAGAGGGCGCCCCCGCGGCCCCGAAGCAGGCAGAGACCGGTCAGCGGGAGCGCCGCGGGGAGAGCGCTGGGGCTGTCCGGGATGCTCTCCGGTGTAGATGCCGGGGGGAAAGATACGGAGACGCGAAGGCCCTGGCTCTACTGGAGCCACTGTAGCCGGCAGCGTGCGCTGGTGAAGCCCGAGCATGCGGGAGCTGTACACCGAGGCGGGAGGCGCGCGGCTGTGGTGAGGGAGGGGGAAGATGGGGTCGAAGCGAGCAAATGAAGAGATGAGGCTGAAGGTCACAAATTTTTTCCTGACAATACACAAACTTCCCCAAGGGATTCCTAATGCTTGAGACACTATTTAAAAATAGAATAACCCAAATCTATTGCAACACGTATCAGAGACAACCCTTTATTGCTGTGGGTCACTTGGGACTGAAATAATCCCAAGGACAAAGATGTTTAATGGTCCTTCAGCAGTCAGCAGGACAGCCTCTTTTATCGCCAGAGGCTTGGTCTTGGCTCGGTTGTCTGGTGGAGTTTGAGCACTTGGGATCCTTGAGTTACACAGGCTAGGGCCTAAGTCCATGTAGGAAAATGTAAAGGCTCAAGTAATCGTTCCAGGCTGAACTCTGACCTTCATGGCTGACCACAGGACCTTCTCGAAAGTTTCAGAAAATAATTTAATATTGTTAATATTTAAAAAAAAACGCTATGTAAATTAAATTCTGTATGCACATCTCCTTTAATTTTCCATTGTGCTATAAGAAATAAGTCTAAGATCCTGAAAGTTCTGCAAGTTTCCCAGATGCCAGAAGCTGACTTTCATGTGGTTTGCTCCATGGAATAACACTAGGGCTGGAGCTCACTTTGAAAGCTATATGGTAAAAAGCCAGTACTCTAGGAATCTCTGTCTCCAGAAACTGTTGCTCAGTGGAAGCATTTGAAACTTGTAGTTACTGGCTTTTTTTTTTTTCTTAACTTTCAACTGTATTTGTTAGTACTTGAAATATAAACACTCAAGGGATTTATACTGCAACTGTTGAGTTTAAAAATGACCAAAACTCAACAAAAGCCTTCCAGTGGTGCTCAGGGCCTCATGCAGGTGAGGGCTTTACCCCCATGGTTCTGCCTGTAAGTTGCTTTCCAGAAGTGAGAAAATTACCTCTCATGTTGTCTCTGAGTAAGCTTCAATTTTTAAATTCTTAGTGTCTTGATGGCAAGGAAGAAGCTTTGCTAACCTGTGTTCTCAAAACAATTTATCCCCCATTGAAGGCTGCTCCATTAGGCAGCTGCCAGCTCTCAGTGTTTCTGAAGCCATGTGTGGTGTTGCTTCTGTGGGATTGAAATGTTCTGCTTGTGTTTGGGGTTGGTGCATATTGTATGTATACAGTCATCACTACAGAACGAGAGAAACAGTTTGTAAGAGGTGTTTACTTTTTGACAGTTATACTTTTAAAGATACTAGTCTGCCAGAGAATGGTTGGTTTGGTTGTTTTTTTTCCCCATCTTTAGGGATTGCATTTTTTGGTGCACCACCATCTGATTACAGAATTAAGGCACAAACATAGTTCAACTTCAGAGGGGTTTCAAGAGTTTAAATCTGTAATAAATATTTCATTAAATTGTCTTAAACTGATGAAGCAAGAACATTTACAGTGTTTATAGTTCAAGATTAAACTCATAGCTCATGTTATTGAACCTCATTTGGCAGTTGTGTATCAGTACCTAATTATAAATAATAAAATGTAAGGTCTTTAACTCCTAATAGAGAAGTTTGAAATCTTCAATGGAGACATAAAGAAAAGATAAAAATTCGGGGAGTTTTGGATAAGATCTCTATGGTTCCAGAGGCAATTTCCTTTAAAAAGTGTTTATTTTAACAGATAGAAAATTAACATCTGCTGGCAAATACTAAAACTAGGAGACTGAAGCAGCATTTTCTTGAGTCTGTGTACACACAGGCATTTCAGTAGTAGCCCTTAGACTGCTTCTCTCCTGTTAGTTTCTAATAGCTTATTTCCTAAGAACATATCAAATGTTTTCCCTACTTAGCAAAAAGAGCAATTTTAATTTATTGTGTTTAAAAATGTACTAGGGACCTTTGGAAAATATTTCAAGTACTGAAGTGGAATGTGTTAAGCACTTTATTTGTCCTCCAGTGGGTACTGGCCATATGAAGCAACTTAACTTAAGCCAACTAAAATGTCTTTCCCCCAGTGCCTATGGAGTACTCTGTCTGGGGACAAGTCCATGGGCTGAAAAGTCCTTTCTTTACAGACTAACTTTACTCAGATTGAGTCACTTGGGGAGAGTCTGGATGGCTTATGCATGCAGATTGTTTTTGTGTATGAAAAATGCATGAATATTTCCTCAGGTGTTAATTAATGCAATTCTTAGTTATTGAGAACTTCAAGCAAAGAAAAGTCAGGAGGTTCTCAGACAGTATTCAAATGTACTCTTTACATCTAGTTACTCAGTTGCACTCCTTATGAGTGTCTAGCCTCCTTTCTTGCCAAATGGCTATGACTGTACTGTACCTTTGTAATAGGGGGAATGTTTTGCTTTTAGTTTTGCTCAATGGACATGAAATAGGGGAAATATTTTTGTCCATTTCTGTTCACAGTTGTGCCTGGTTTCTAATTTGTAGGATTATGTTAGCTGTAGTGGTGAGGTAAAGAAGAGCTTGATCATTTGATCACACTTTCTTTGATAATTGGTGTCATCAGTAAACAGCAGGGGGCCATGACATTTACTGGGGAAGTTTCTCAACTGATGAAAATGCAGAATGATGACTTAGAAAAAAGTATTTCCCTCAAGACAATATTAAGGAGCTTCCAGATTTGGTGGAATAAAGACACACACAGCAGATTTGTGTGTTTATCACGTAGAATATGTGATGTTCTGGAATGAGGATCTGAGAAAAATAAGTGTCAATGAATAGGAATTTAATGCATGTGTGGGGGAAAGCAGATGAATTGCTGCTGCTTCTGATTTTCAGGGTGACCTCCAAAGAAAGGAGGGTCACACCATAACATTTCAAATCATGTCATGAAAACAATTCTTCATTACCCACGATAGCTCATGTTATTGCATTGAAATAGTATCTGAAAGCTAATCTTCTCTTTCAGCCTCTATGTTTGCTCTTGGAGCTTCTTGGGAGCTCAGACAGTGGAAACAGGGATCAGAAGGATCCCTTTAAAGGCTTCCATAATTTTTCTGCACAAGCTGGCTTTTGACATATATGCTGCAGGAAAATGGTTAAATGTTGAACAAACCAGTTTTCACTGGAGGGGTTGACTAGCTTGCAAGCAATGCTGTTACTACCACTTTGGGTGAAAAATAACTCCTTTTTTTGCACAGTCTGTCTTTTCAGTCAAACAACGTGACAGATTTACAGTTCAATTTGTCTTCCTCCTGTTAGTGTGAAAGGGAAATACAAAACTGTGCACACCTGCTATTACTTGGGAAGTTGTTGTGGTGGGTTGAAAATTCTCCCCTAAAATTAACTTTGCCAGACTAGCTCAGTGGAAACAAATGAAAGCTGTATTTACAAGCAAAACTAAATCTACCATGGAATGCAATGAATATGTAAAAAATATACAGGATTTACAATATTTACAGGTATTTACATTTAACAAGCAGCACAAGGACCCTCCTGGCCAAAAGACGAGGGAGCTGCAACAGTTTCTCCCTTCCTGCCTCCCCCTTATTCCCCTGTACAAAAAGGGACAAGAGAGAGAAGCAGAGATATTAGTCTTAGCCAAAATAAAAGCGATGCAGCCAAGGTCAGCAAAGCCTGTTAGTATCTCCCCAGGGTGAAGAAGCAAGAAGAGAGAAAAATTGTTTGGGGAGCCAAATCTTATGTTAGATATCTCCAATGAAATTGTTTAGAATAATCATTATTTTCCTTTTTACACCCAATAGTGATTTATTTACATTTTTACTACTTTCTGCTCAAGATCTCTGAAAAATTTTAAAGGCATAGTCTAAAACTACCACAGTGGTCAATAACAAAATCTTGTTGTAACTGTGTTTACAATCTCAGAGAAGCAGGCCTGAGAAACTTGTTCATATTTTGGGCTTTACCCTAATTGCATCAATTTTTAGTGATGGTGGTATGGATCACAAAACCTATGAACCTTCTGCAGACCCAGCATGCCCCTGCTGGCAGTGCATGCAAGACTTCCAAATCATTCTGTGCATGGAGGGTCTGCAGGAGCAAAAACTTTGCATGTCAGCTCTGTGATCAAAACCAGAATTTCTGGTTATTTCTGAAACAGATCTGGAATAAATGCAGTAGAAAATTCTGACTGATCACAGGATGTTAGGGGTTGGAAGGAACTTCAGGAGATCATCAAGTCCAACCCCCCTGTGAGAGCAGAACCATAGGATCCAGCACAGGTTGCACAGGAATGCATCCAGACAGGGCTGGAAAGTCTCCAAAGAAGGAGACTCCACAACCTCCCTGGGGAGCCTGTTCCAGTGCTCTGTGACCCTCACAGTGATGAAGTTCCTCCTCATGTTGAGGTGGAACCTCCTGTGCTGGAGTTCATATCCATTACCCCTGGCCTAATGCAAGGCAGCAGAATGTTTTAGATGGCAATTCCACCTTGCTTCTGTCAGAGAACTTAAAATGTGAGACAAGTTCTCAATAGCTTAATGGAATAGGAACTATTTTTTAAACTGGATGGCAAGTCATAGGTAATGGTGATCAATACAGCACTTTTGATAAAAAAAAAAAAAAAGATCAACCCAAAAAAGTCCTCCAAACCTATGCAATTCACTGGGATGCCATAATTACTTGATTGTTATAACAGCACTTAAGTTATGCAGCACTAAAGAGTAAAAGGCATGATGTAAGGAAAGGCAATTCTCTCTCTATTTTTTTTTTTTAAATAACTCCTCTGTTTCCATTTCTACATTTAGGTGAGCCACATGAAGTTTGTTTGAGATGTGAGCAGGAGCTCTGAATTTAATTGTAAGTTACTGTTCAAGATTGCCTGGTTATTTACTAAAAGTAGCATTTTTTTTTCTTTAATGTCAAAGCAATTGTTTACTCCTGATTTACATAGCCATTATTTCCAGCTTTATACCAAGTACATGGGGTTTGAAGATTATCAATGGAAGCCTCCTTGGTGCCTGTCAATCTGTGGAATTCGAACTTTTCTTAAAATAATTGTTCTAACCTGCAGAAAATTGTCTAACATGTGGCTAGTGTGCCACCTCCTTGTGAGTCATCTTTCCAGCCAGCTCTCCAGGTGAGCACCATCACAAAAGGATGCACATTAGCTGGCTTTCTAGAAAGTCCAAGTCAGTGTTGGCACTGGGAATCGGGAATAAGGGTATGTGGACCAGCATAGCTGCTTCTTCATCTGAGCCATGTAACTTGTGTCACCCAGCCAGTCACCTATTATACTGCACAGTGCTGGTGGTATCCTGACATATGTCTGATTTTAGTCTGGTGAAGAGAAGACTGAGAGGGGATTTAATAAATGTTTATAAATATCTGAGGGCTGAGGGTCAAGAGGGAGGGGGCCAGGCTCTTCCCCATTGCACCCTGTGATAGGACAAGGGACAGTGGATATCAACTACAACACAGGAGGTTCCACCTCAACATGAGGAGGAACTTCTTCACTGTGAGGGTCACAGAGCACTGGAACAGGCTCCCCAGAGAGGTTATGGAGTCTCCTTCTCTGGAGAGAAGCCCTGTCTGGATGTGTTCCTGTGTGACCTGTGCTAGATTCTATGGTCCTGCTCTGGCAGGGGGGTTGGACTTGATGATCTTCAAAGGTCCCTTCCAACCCCTAACATCCTGTGATCCTATTAGAACTAAACGAAGCAGACAATGAGAACTTCAGGAACTGTTTGATGTGGACTATTTACCTGACAGCCTTTGCCTGGAGAGGGATTTACACGAAATATGTATGAATCATTTGCTGTCTTTCTTCTTGAAAATTACCTTAACTATGAAGGTGAAGCAGGACTAAGTTCTAGCTGTGCCTCCTTTGGTTGTGTTTACCACATCCTTACCTCAGGCAACGGAAAACAGGTGTATTTAAATAGTTATCTCTCCATGTCTTGGCACTGTAGGTGATACTCAGAGATAAAGGCGCTGCACTTGTGATGAAAGTTTTGCTCAGTGAGAACTAAAATGCTACTAAGTAATAACACCATGAAAAGAATAACATTTTGAATTCTTACGCTGCTTCCGATCTCTCCCAAGCCATTAAGTTTTCCAGTGATACTTACATGAGAGGGCAAAATTAAAGCATGTGGTAGAGAAGACAGACGTTTTGGTGGATGGAGAAGTTAGGTAAGTCCGCCAAAGTCACGAGGGAAGTTGGTGACCACTGGGAACAGGAGCCACACATGCTGACAGCCAAGTCTGTGTGAGCCACAAAACCATCCTTCCTCTTGCACACAAGAGAAGCATCGGCATGAAAGGGAAGTAATTTCTGTGGATTTGGAGAGGTAATTCTGACATTGTCAGCAGAAGAACATCAGATTTTTACACAGGGCAGGCTGCATGGCTCTTGCTGTCATTATTTTGTCATTTTGGCTGCTCTAACACAGGACTTAGTTGCTGAGGGTTGGCCAAATATTGCCCCTGCAGGAGGAAGGAAGAAGTGGAAGATAAGTCTACCATTTTCAGACAGAGAGTAATTGTTGAAGGGGCTGCAGAGTGAAAAAAATAAGATCCCCATATATTGCCTACCCATCCTGAGGTGTGAAGCCATTTGGTCTGTGTCATACCAGGCACTCTTGAGGAGAGTACATAGGCAAAGAAGGAGCTTCTAAGTCTAGTAAGAAGAACTGTTCTTTAGTGCCAGCTCTTAAATCTAGCTCTGGGATAAGTCATGGGAAGTATCTCCATGTTCAGCTGTTTATTTTATTAGCAATTTTCATATACACTTGTTTTTTCCGTGGTTAACACCACTTCCCAATTTTCAGTAGTCATCTGCCAAGCCATTTTGCTTCCCTGCACTCTCTCTGCAGATTGCACCAGTAGTAATTCCAGCAGCAGCAAACAGCATGAGTAACTACGTCATGTAAGCAAGCTTGGAGAATAGCAATGAATAGCAGTGGTTTCAGAGGGGCAGACCTCCACTAGCCTGGGTAATACTGGATGGATGCAGCTGAACTATTTGGGACAGGAAGAGGAAAAAGCAGGGAATACAACCCCTCCTACTCCACAACATGAAATGGGTGCTGCTCTGGGGGGTGGTGATTGTGTAGTAGCAGCATTTCCTTCCTCTGATCGTTTTTCCAGCACTGGGGGTTAGATAGTAGAAGCACTAGAGTGACTTCTGCAGACCCAGCTCCCAGACATGTGCTAGATTTTATCAGCATTAAAGATTGCCTACTCCATATTTCTGACAGTAAAGGAAAGACAATAGTAACATAGCTTTCTCTAGAAGTCGTTGTTTATACACAGAAATGTTTTGGTAGGTGATGGGAGGCTATTTGCTATCTTACAGCATATTAAACAGTGTGATTCTGCAGTTGTTCTATATTCTGCAATTATTCTACTCTGTGGAGAAAAACTGAGAGAACTGGGGCTGTTTAGTCTGGAGAAGAGAAGGCTGAGAGGGGATGGAATTGATGTCTATAAATATCTAAAAGGTGGGTGTCAAGATGAAGGTGACAGCCTCTTTTCAGTGTTGCCCAGTAACAGGACAAGGAACAACAGGTACAAGCTGGAACACAGGAAGTTCCACCTCAACATGAGGAGAAACTTCTTTACTGTCAGGGTGACAGAGTGCTGGAGCAGGCTGCCCAGAGACCTTGTGGAGTCTTCTTCTCTGGAGACTTTCAAAACCTGCCTGGATGCATTCCTGTGCAGCCTGCCCTAGGTGATCCTTCTTCGACAGTGAGATTGGACTAGAGGATCTTTAGAGGTCCCTTCCAACCCCTAACATTCTATGATTCTATTTTATCATCTTGGAGTAAGATGAGAATGATAAGAAGAGGTGACATTTAGTCGTCTGTCAGTTAACACAAACACACTTCTGCATATGCAACAGAAGGCAAAAAAACATTGTAAGTTTAAAATCACTTTGCAACATTAATATTGCAATAGTGGCCAAAGGCCTTAGCTAGGTTGGATGTCTCTTAGCTTTCAGTGTTTTGCAAACAGCAAATAACTGTTTCTGCCTTACAAAGTTTGCAAAGGCTGACAGAGTTTTTAAATAAGTGAGGTGCAGAGAGGATTCTTGCTCAGCTGTGACTTAGAGTAGTCAACTTGAAATTATGAAGGAATCAGAAGGCAGAGTAAATGCAAATGAAAATGAAAGTTGAAGAAACTGAAAGAGTAAATGCATTTATGGCATGGACAGCTGACGAGTGTGAAAACGTACTGAGCTCGACTCCTTTCAATGGAAACGCAGCTTCTGTTGTAGCAGCTGCTAAGAGCCAGAGACCTTTGGGTTCCCAAATGTATGTCAGAAGCTGGCATTGCAACTTCTGATGTGGAAGTCCAAGAAGTCTTCTCCAAAGCAGCCTCAGCACTTGGATACCTGACTTTCACCAAGCTCTGCTGTGGCTTTGCTGCAATGAGAGAAAAGAAACTCTCTGTCTAAAGCTCTTAGACCCAGATTCTTTGAATGTTACACCCCTGGGTCTTACTGAAATGAATTCTTGGGCTGAATTAATTTTGCAGTTATCTCAATTCTTTAGCTTTTTAATACTGAGTTTTCAGTGTCTTACTACATTTAACAAATCTGTACCTTACTGCTGCATTGCATTAGATTCATATTCACTTACATTCCCTTCTGATGGCTTTTCCTGTGTAAACGCTGCTCTGATTAGCTGTGAAAGACTGAGGAGATATTCTTGAAATAGGTTGTTCCTAAGGGCCCCTCTGATGTTTATCCTCTTAGAGCATGGCACAGCTGGGAATGGCAATTTACTCTTGTAACAGGTTGACCAAGGATCAGCCACAGTATTAAAAGATTAGTACCCAGTTAATTTCCAGTGAGCTATTCTGTAATAAACTCAGCATGTTCGTGTGGATTTGCAATGTTTGAATGTCTTTTCTCATTTACATGACATTTTATTGGAAGTCTAGCTAAAAAAAAATAATCCTTATATCCTAATAATATGCCATTAGGAAACATTTGGATTTTAAGCTTGTAATTTATGTAATTAGATGTATATTTGGGCACCTGGACAATAGCCCTAACAAAGAAATCAAGTCCCCTTAACCAATGGGTTGCAGTGATGTCAACCAGAACAAACGAGAAATATGTGGACTCAGTAATAAAAAAATCAACCAGTTAATTTGTTTTCAAGGATTATTAACATGGTCCCATTTCACTTATGAACAACCTCTGCACCCACAAAATTGAACACAGCTGCTATAGCAACATTAGTATTTATCTAGTGATCCTGTTCTCACTGTAGATCCACCTTTATCTCATTTCCAAGTGCTTAGCTGTCAAACGATTAAATTTCTGATGAACCCAAGACTATTCTGTGCCACAAGAGAGCTAGCAAAACTCAGAAAATGTTAGTAAAGAAGCTGCAGGTTGCCTAAGTGGAACGTCTCATGGAATCTGAGAGAAAAGGAACTTGGGTGAGGGTTTCCTGACTAAACTTTCAATACTGTCTCTGTAGCAGCTTTTAATTCTGTTGTATCTCACACACTTAATGCAGCACAGCAATTAGGTTCATGGCAGGCCACTGTTTAAAGGACAACGGTAGCATTACAATTCTTATCCTTTAATTCATTAGGTGTATCAGCACCCTCATTCCTTGCTGACCTCTCCATTCTTCGGAGTTGCAGAGGCATGGACTTCCACATGCCACAAACTTCCTGCATAGCAATTGGTAGGCAGAGGATTTGACAGTCTGCGGGGGAAATTCTTTGTCCAGTGTCTTGAATTCTGCTGGATCGTTTTCTGCTGCCCTGGATACAACAGGGCTTTGATGTTACTTTGGATTATATCCATGGAGGATGCAAAAACTCTGGTTTTTTTCTCCTGAGAAAATACCCTGTTTTCTAATTAGTTCTAGTCAGATTTTGATGTTAACCTTTATATGTAAAATCAGTTATGCAAGTAAATTGAAAAATGTCTTTGCCCTCAGAGTAACACTGTCTTTTTTAGACTATGAGCAACACAAAGAGGAATTGGGATGTTTGTCTCTTGGCCTTGGAAGCTCCTTTAATGTCAGCAAGAGTTATGAGATACTTGCATTGACTTTGTACTTTGTTCACAGTCCCTCTGTGCCCAGGAGACACTGTAGAGTGAATGATTACAGACCTTCTATGGATGCTTGGGCGTCTCCTTTTGAACTGCAAAATGTTGTGCCAGATCTGCTCAAAATAATTTAAAGTGTGCTGGACGTGCTTACTTGTGCCATGTGTGAGCGATGGATTGAGTTAAGTGCCTGCAAAATCTAGAAACTGCATTGCTAATTCAGCAGGTTTTGGAGCACTGGATATTGCTCTCATGAGAGCCTGTGCTTTTTCATCCTTTAGACAACAGCATCTCTGGTTTGTACATGCTAAGAAGCAATACTCCTTGTAACCATGTGCATTTTCTTGCTTTTCTATGGGTTGTTTTAAAAATCTTTTCCTGAAGGGCAGTTTTCCTTGTTTGTGTGGCTGGCTCATCAGGGTTTTAGTCACTTGGTTCAGCTTTGTTGGTGCCCCACTTTGCATCTAAAATGCATTGGCAAAGAGCATGAAGTGCTTTTTCCTCTTCTTCCCCAGAGGCTCTGCAAAAGCTTCTGTACTGGGTGAGTCTGCCCTTTACCATATGTTTAAAACAAAAATTCAAAGCAATTACTCCTGTTGTCAGGTACCTGGTGAGTAATCTGCATCCTTCCCTTGGAGAAGGTTCTCAGCCCCCACGATGCTCCTTGTGTATGGAAAGCTGGGCTCATAGTAACACACATTAAAATCCAGGATGGTGCTATCAGTCTGTGATTGTCTTTGGAGGATGGAAAAGCAGGAAATTTAGTGGACTAAGCTCTAAAGTCAATAAAAGACTGTGTTTTGCCCTTGCTAGTCTTGGCTCGAGATAAAAGTAACTACAAGTTACAGAGCAGTGGAAAGCATATTAGCGTTTCAGACTTACAGTGTTCCTAGTCCAACATGGTACCAAACAATAGCTAGTAAATTTCAGCAGGAAAAGTAAAGTCTATGTGAAAAATTAGGCAACAATATGTCCACTGGACAAGATATTTTGAGTAAGTAGTTGACCTTTGTCCTTGCTTAGATGTTTTTAACCTTTCCAGTGTCATAGGTGGATTGTAAATATATTTGTAATGGGCATTGGTATTTGCAGTCAAACAGAAATCTTGAGCTAATGTTGGTGTTTATTAAGATACAAGAAGAGGTATATCACAATGGACCTATTTTAACATGAAAAATGTTTTGCTTGTTGTATTTTAGAAGGAAAAAATACAAATGTTGAGACAAATAGGTCAGCCTAAAGTTGGTATTCAGTTATAAGAAACTTCACTTTACAAGCATGTGAAAATAGAGCTTGATGATCAGGAGGCTGTTGAAAAGTCATGTGTTCTGAACAGTAGACACCACACTGAGCCTTACACTGAAGGGTGAAATTCAACCCCTCATATTCCCTCTATCGAGGTGCAATTGTCAAAGTTATTTACTGTATTTAAATCTTACAACAATGACCTTAAGTACCTAATTGTTAATTACATTTTGCCACTCTGCTGCAACAATGTACAACACCTCCTACCTGAACAGTAGGCTTAAGGTGCTTTCACTGGGCTCAGCAGGAACTCTGCTCCCAACCTATTTTAATTGCAGCAGCTGCCTCCCTCCTGACACAAGCCTTGTTAGGAGGAGATGGCTTCACAAAGGAGTTTCTCCCAGTCTCCCCAGGAAGAGAGTACCTAGGAGACTGATCACAGGGTAGGGGGTCCCCAGAGGGCTTAGCACATTGTAATGCAAAGAAGAGTAAGACTTCTTGTGCTGGTGACAAACCTGTATCTCTCAGAATTGTGTTGTGCCTTCCAGCTTTGTAAGCTGGAAGTGAGAGTAGAGGAATTGCCTCCTTCCTCACAAGTGACTCGAGTGCAGCAGAGGTTGGCTGCATGTCTTCCTGAATCATCCATCTGCCTGAGAGCCTGCATCTTCAGTCCAAAGGAGTCTGTGGGGTCATCGTTGCTTCACAGTAAGTTTGTGTCTGCCAGCAGACATTCACAGCATCAGGGCTTAAATACATCGCTCAAAAGAAAATAGTTTTCCAGATTTTTGGAGATAACTGAAATCCTTATCTTTCATCAGCTTTTTCCACTTCTGTGTTTCTCTGTCCCATAAAGCTTATTTTAATCTTTATTTTGCATGGAAATGCTGTGAGATGATAGAAGTTAAAAGTTTTGCCCAGGACCAGAATAGCTGTATGAAGAGTTACTAAAATAGAGGCCTAGAGAGAGTTATTTTCTTAAGCTTCCTAAAATAATTGTGTGTTTACCCACATCTGCCACCACTACAGTAATTTTTAAAAGGCAGAACCAAAAGTGAATTTGCTGGCTCAGGTGGAGAAGTGAAAAAAGAGAGTTGAGAAAATGTTGCCTTGTGCGTCTGGAGCTATAGGACTGAGAATCATACTAAGACAGACCTACATTTTGGGTTATGTACATGAATTGCAAATTCTTAGCAAGTATCCACACAGTACTTGATTGCAATTGAAACTGGGGATTTTCTGCTCTTTTCATATAAGCAACAAGTGATTTAGGTCCACAGGTGTAAGTTGCTGATGGCTCTTAGGGGCTGCACCTGGCTTCCTCAGCAGAGCCATGCAGACAGCTGCCCTGAGGAAGCATCTTCTGAAGTTATTTTAGCTGCTGTCTCAATTTTCCAGGCTGTGTCTTTGCCATCTATCTTTGCTGGAGTTTTAATCGAAGTGTAAGGCATAGGTGTGTGCAGTTTCTTTGCAGCCTTCCCTCACAAACCTCAGGCCTGGCCACTTTCTTTTGTCTCAGGAGTGCTACGTGAATGCAAAAAGAGCCCTCTCAGAAAGATGCACTGTAAATATCCTTATTCCTCACAGAAGCTTCACAGAAGTCAAAGAAAGCCAAGCAATGTGATGAAAAGCTGCAGTCCATGAGGTATGCGTGCTGCTCTTGATTCTTGCTTGCCTGAGGCTGCATGCCACCATGCTCATAGGTGCAGAGCAACTAGTAGGAGTGGAAATTGCCACCGACTCAAAACCCTAGCTTTGCACATTGGTGGATATGACTAATCAAGGTGCAGAGCAGCAGCTTTCAGAATGTGGTCTCGAGTTATTAATAGAGCTGTGGTTTAGCTAGGTCACAAATGGTAAAGCTGCTTATTTTCTCTTGTGTTGCAGTGAACCAGTGGAAATAAATTCACTTTATTTTATTAATCTTTCTCATAACCTTGTTAATTTGTTTGCTAGCTAGCATCCGTCTTGGGGCTGAATCCTGGGATCTGCCTTGATACACCAAATAAAAACTGCCCCTCCTATCTCCATCATTAGCCTAATGTTAGTTAATAATACTTAGTAATTTGCACAGTCACTTGTATCTTCAAAGCACTTAACAGTTATTAACTGTATTAATTAATCCTCACAACATGCCTGTGAGTTGGAAGGTAAATAAATATTAACATTCCCCTTTTAGCAGAGGAGGAACCAAATAGGAAGATTAAGTGATTTGCATGGGCTTAGTGGCAGAGCTGGCAAGAGAAGTCTGTGCTTTAGTGCTTGTGCTTATCCTTCCAGCCCCACTGGCTCACTGTGAATTAAAGCATTCCCTATTACCCTGTGTAGCTTTTCTGACTACTTCAGTATCTTTTCAGATACAAAGTTTATGGCACATTGGTGGTTGTCACTCGTACTGAAGGATGCCTGCTGCCCAGTGATGCAGACCTTCCCATGTCCCATTGCACAAAACCTGTGGGCAATACCAGGAGGGAGGCTCCAACTCCCTTCTACTTCCCCCCATATGCTAGACCTATATTTAGAATGGGACTGTTCAGAAGAAAAATCCTGAACCTTCTCACCAGGCCTGATTAAAAGTCATTTAATACCTGGTCATTGCTTTATTATTTACACTGACACTTCACTCGGTGCTGAATCAATGCTGGAGCACCTGAAAATGGTCAGTTGTAGGTATGGAGACAATTCTGTCTCACTCACAGTCTTCAAGGAACATTTTGCAAATCTGTGAGAGTTCTGTCTGATCTGCTTCAGTGTGGTGAATATTTTAAAGTGCTCTAAGTTATTTTAAACAGTGTAAACTATTTTTCCTTTAATCAGGGCCCTCTACTTTCCTTGAGATGTCTGTTCTGCAGGAAGATCACACCTTAAATGACTCCAGAAGCTCAGCTTCTGCCTTGTCAGTGTCATCTGCTGGAAGCACCATTTCCATCCTTTTCCCAGAAGATGGGCTGCAGTGAAGACGAAAGGGAGTCCCACCAGTGCCTTGGCAATAGCTTTGGCTACAGAGTGTCAAGTAGAGCCTGAGGTTGTGTTCTGGGATCCACTCTAGCAGCTAAAAAGAGCTTGCATGGCTCAGTTATAGCCCTTCCTACCCTGAGATGTCCTTTTTTTGTACTCCCTACACTGTGTGCTTTCGAGGTAATGAAAAATCAGTGGGGGCAGCTTTCTGATAGGGGTAATGCTATCAAGTGGTCCCCTTTGCTGGCAGTCAATCTGAAATGGGTACAATGAATGAGGAAATATGGCTCTGTTGACCTTCATACACCTTGCTGTGACAGCATTTGATCTCTTCTTTCTACCTATCCTGAGATGTATCTTTGGGGCTCCTTCACAGCTGAGAGAATTAATAACTTAATTCTGCTGAGCTTCTAAACCATAACAACTTAATTCTGCTGAGCTTCTAAACCATAAAGCAGAGATATTTGTGTCTTTTATTCTCCATGGCCTTGCTGTTTGTGGTCGGTAGCATACACGCTGATAGCTGCCAGGATGTAGGAAGACATCAAGTTGTGGGATGGGGAAGTACCAGGTAGAGGATTCTTATGCCCTCTTGCCAGCTTATTTTGGTCACCATGGCCCGCCTTCATCTGAATTGCACCTGCTTGTGGTTTCAACATCTGAGAGAAGAATGGGCCAGAACTGAGCTCAGCATAGTGTTGAAATACTGTCTGTATTTTCCACTTGTTAATTGCCCATTAGAGCGGGGTGATATGCCAGAAAATAGGTTACAGACACTGGAAGCAGAAGTGATTTTTATCTTGAATCTAGCAAAAGCTTTCAGCCAGAGACACAGGGCAGAGTTAGGGCACTTGGAAAGCATTTTAGTGTTTTTTAAACACAACATTCAATTTCAAAGCACTGAAAATCCAACCCCCAAATGATACTGAGCAAAATTGTGGTTTTGCTTGGGAAGCAACTACTTTGCTGTAAAAAACCAAAACACAAAAAATGTTTTTTTACAAAATCCAAACCTTAAAACTTGTCAAACAACATATTTGTTTTGACTTGAAGTGCCATTGTGAATGTTTTTTCCTGTTCTTCTGACAGTAAGAATACTTTGCATTGCTTGAGAAGGCTTTGGATCTTTGCATTGGTCCCAGTTTTTTGGTAGTTCAGCCATTAGTCCCAAAAATATGGTTTAGACATCTTGATTTTTAGTCTCATTCTAAGTTAATTTATTGTATGTGTCTAGATGGGACTGTTTCCATGTTTTTCCTCTAATGATTGCCTTGCTGATTTTTTTTTTTTTTTTTGTTCAGAGCAGTAAAATACTCATCTACTGCCAAATTGTTTCTATATGGTGGCTGGCAAGCAAGTTTTAGGGTCCTTCCTCTACTTGTGTTGTAGGAGCTTGGAGATATCTGCAAAGAGCCAGGTGAGCAGGAGAAGGGCTGCCTGGTTTCCTCAGGCTGCATGCAGGAGGGTGAGGACATACAGCACATTTAACTTCAACATAATCTCTGTAGAATGATGTACCCACCATCATCTCCATGGGGATTCACTCACACACAGAGCTGGCTAGAGTCCAAAAAAAAAAAAAAGCTGACAAAGCCTAGAAAAGTCACATGGAAATGGTACCTGTATTCCTCTGTACAAGCCAGAGGAGTTTAAGAGGATGTTCACCTCTCACTGTTTAGGCTGTGGCGTGCATCTTAAAACTGAGTTTCAGGTCACTATTGCCACAGCTCCCACTGGCATGCTGACAGGGAGTGAAATGATCTGAGCTGGCAGAGGAATAGGACAGGGCATAGAGAAGACACAATGGCTTTTCACAAATCACCCTCCACAAATCACCATTTCCCACCCACCTAACAGCAGAAGATGCTTTTCTGATTCAGACGCATTTGGAAGGTTCTGCACTTAAAAATTCTCCCTACTCTGTTCAGCCAGTGTCAAATCTCAATGGAAGCAGCCTTTGTGCTGCTTTTTAAGAGTCCACACAGTTGCACTCGTAAAGGCTGACAGTTTTCATGAGTAAGTGCTGTCAGCAGGATCCTCAGAAATCATGAGCTGAACAGATCACTTTATTTTAAGCTTAATAAAACTCTTGCTGTCACTAATAAATTAGTTCTTGGGGATTTTCAGAGGAGCACTGATCCCAGTTACCCTTCTTGGTAAATTGTTTCTTTGCCTTACCAAAGTAGGGCAAGTATTTGGCAGGGGCAGTTCCAGAGCTGCCTGTGAGCTCCATCCAGGTCAGAGCTGGAGCTGACAAGTTGCAGCAGTGTCCCAGGCAAGACAAAATTTGCTTAAAAGAGAGATTTCAAAACATAGGCTTTTGTCCTGCAGATTTCTAGGTGAGAGAAGGAGTATGGGAGGGAAGTGAGCCTTCTTGGAGACGGTATGCCTGTGGTGTTCAGATACCCCTTCGCTTTCTGGGGCAAAGACTGTTTGTCCCTTGTGTATTTTTCAATCTCATGTGAGGGTAGAGTTGTCTTTTGGCTGCCTTGGCACCGATTATGGGTAGTACATAATAACAGTAAATTTAGCAAGTGTGCAACCCATAGCCAGCATGGCACAGTGAGGCTTTTGCCCTATTTGCCACGGGTGTTGCAAAACTGTATTTTAAAGAGCAGTTGGAAAGTGCAGAGTTTCTAAAATGCTTTTTGATTTTTTCTGCTTTGATTCCCAGCTGTCTCCGGAAAGGGGAGTGTGTAAAAATGCCCTCGGCACGCTTTGTCTTTTTGTCAGCTGTAACACCTGGGAGTGTGAGCGTGGTGAATGTTGCCTCCTTTTCCTCACATGAGCAATAGCTCTGTCTAAACCCAACTGCTTTCCTGAGGCAGGCAGGCGCAGTTTGGCCGTTCATCCACAGCCAGTCATCCAGCTTTCCCCAGTTACTGGTATGTTTTGAACAAACACAGATGAGGGGAAGTATGAGACACCACGTTGAAATGCTTCCTGCCCAGTGCCTCAGAGAAAGGTCCACGTACAAATGCTTGACATACAGATCATATTCGACCTTTGATCATCTGTCATTTTGTTGTAAGCAAGCATGCCATCTTTTGCCACCGTTTAAAATAGACCCAGAGGAAGTCAGGGCTTAATCTTCACCTCAAACACATTGAGCCCTGTATTTCCTATCCAGCCATACACCGTGCTATCTGGTTTCCTACACCTCAGGCCTGCTAAGTTTAGTTCCTCCCAGCCAGCTGCTAAGAAGGAAGGGAAATCATGTTCACTGTGGATAAAACACTCGCTGTCCGCAGCTCTGCCAGCCTTTCCCTACTAAGTGGTAGACAGCAATATGATTTTGAGGTTTCTTAGGGTTTTTCTTTTTTTTTTTAAGAAAATATAATTTGAATTCTTCTCTCTCTTGCTCTTCATTTATCCTACAGGTTCATACATTTAGATCTTTGATGCTGTGCTTTCGTGGCCTTCTCTAGGAAGAATGTTATTACTTGCAAGCTTAGGCATAACCATTTAGTACTTATGAACAGCATGTGGTTAGACCATTGCTAAATTCAGACTGGAGTGTTACACATTAATTAATATTTATACCAAATCCAGTGAAGTCACTCAGATCTTTCATCTTGAAACATAAATGAATGAATAGGAATATATAATATACTATACAGGAATTGAGATTGCCTCATCAGAAGTCTTTATTCATCATAGAAAGTAGCTTCATAAAAGTAGCAGTGATAAAACTGTTTTCCCTTTATGTCTGTATGATTCCTTGTCCATTTACTTCAGGCAAAGAGGATTTTATCACAGAGGATCTAGCTGATTTCTTTTTTTTGGGCTCTGCTATGAAAGCCACACACCTCTTTCAATAGAGTGTCTTCTGAGGACCTTAAATACTCATTAATTCAATCATCTTTTTCCCCTCTATGTTTTAGTAGAATTAAGGCAATTTTGACCTTAGCTGTACCTGCTGTTTTATTGCACTGTGTCTGGCAGCTACATGCCACAGCATGCAGGTGGTTCAGTATCCATGAGCTGAAGCTGGCCATTCTGGGAGGATTTGGAGAGTCTGTACACCTGCCATACAGCAATCTATTTTCCCAGGGATAGCAGGGCATTTCCTGGCAGAATTTCGGTTTTGGATGAATTACAAAGCAAGAATCTTAGCAACATTAATATCTCTGTGAAACCTACAGCTCTGGGAAAACTCACTCGTTGTCCCATCTGATGCTACTAAACATTGGTTAAATTCTTCCTTTCCATTTTGTTCACCCACCCAGCATTTCAAATCATGGAAGGAAAAAAAAAACTTCTGATGGAAAGAATTTACAACACCATTACAAGAGGCAGAAGGGGCTGAAGATCTTCTTTCAGTGTTTATATAGAGGTGCTGCTTCTATTTCCTAGAGTTGCTTACATTTTTATCTGAGTTGTTCTGGTGTTTCCATAGCATTTTATTCCTCCTTCAACACTCCCATTTTCAGTTGGGAGGGATGTGAGCCTGATGTCTGCACACATTTTTAAAGTGGAACAATTAAAGGTGCGAAGGAAAATGCAAAACATGCATTGCCCTACAGGTAAGGACAGAAAACGCTCAAGGTCAGGGTGTAAAGAAAATGCTTAAGAAAAAATTGCCTGGAGTGTGTAATTGGATTAATGTAATCCAGTATGGAGACAAACCAGCTTGATGGTACTGCTCAGAGATGGTTGAAAATAGGAGATGAAAGTACCTGGATGCTAATGGCTCCAGGAAACAACTGTAGCATCGGGCAGTCAGGGCTGGTGAATAAAAAATTCAAAGCTGAGGGTCCTTCTGAGCCAAAGGAGACTTCTGTGACAAGGAAGCTCCTCATACACCAGAATAACCCTATCAGGTAGTCAGCAAACTTACTGTGATACCAAATGAGAGTGGAGACATATTTAGGATTCATAATCTGCCCTCCTTCCTTCAGCTGCTGGGTACATTGCTCATCTCACTGTGTTTAATGCCAAGTACAGTAACACTCAGCCTAGTTAAGGACAGATAAGTACCCCAGATTAAGGAGCTTTAATAAATATTTGCTCCAGGTCCGGCTGTGTTGGTAGCAGCATCTAAGTGACAATTCCTAACTATGCTAGACTTAGAAAAAAGTTTATTTCTCTTTGGAACTAAACAAGGATATGTACCGTAGGTTTGCAGTAGCACCTTTGGGTTCATAGGATCATAGTATGTTAGGGGTTGGAAGGGACCTTTGAAGATCATCAAGTCCAACCCCCCTGCCAGAGCAGGACCATGGAATCTAGCACAGGTCACACAGGAACACATCCAGACAGGGCTTCTCTCCAGAGAAGGAGGCTCCACAACCTCTCTGGGGAGCCTGTTCCAGTGCTCTGTGACCCTCACAGTGAAGAAGTTCCTCCTCATGTTGAGGTGGAACCTCCTGTGTTGTAGTTGATATCCACTGTCCCTTGTCCTATCACAGGGTGCAAGTGAGCAGAGCCTGTCCCCTCCCTCTTGACCCTCAGCCCTCAGATATTTATAAACATTTATTAAATCCCCTCTCAGTCTTCTCTTCTCCAGACTTTATTGGTTATCTTAATGCTTTATCTGTATGTCACTTAAGAGATTCAGGAAGAGATGCCTCCATCCTCTGAAAAAAAAGGAGATCAGCAGGGAAGCCCAAATCTATCCATTTTTCTGTCATGTGTTGAGCAAATGGTGCTGACACCAGGAAATGTGCAGCACTTGAGGCGTGTGTTCTGTAAGTGTGTGGATGCAGCTAGCAGGCATCGTGTGCAGTCAGCGCTTCAGAGTGCTGACATCATCCTGACAGACAGTCAGAGGGGACGGAAAAAAGGATAAATGGCTATAAAAAGTGTATAATTACATTTTAATGCACATAAATATGTATATTAGTGAAAACTTCAAAAAAAATTGCCGCCTATCTCAGACTAATGTATTATTTAAGCATTTAATGTATTATTAGGCTTTTTGAGGTGTGAATACATTTTAAACTCTTTTAACAGTACAGTATATTCTAGGATGATAGTTTGGGCTTTGAAGGTACCTGTGATAGGGCAAATGACTTGTGCAGGCTGACTAACAAGTTACTGCTCTGGTATCTGCCATCCTCTTTCTAGCAGGAGACCACCATGGTGTCCCCTGCCCACAAATGGAGGGGCAGTTTGGCAAACTGGAGCAGAAGCCACAGCCAGGAATAATGTGACTCCCTGAAGAGGTAGGAAGGAAGGGGCTGGTGATTCACAGCCATCTAGGGAGAAAGGTTGATGGCAGCAGATGAAGTCTTGGAGGGAGATACTAGGACCAGTCATGACACATAGCCAGGTCAAGTGTGGGTGCATAGTATGAGCAGACCCTTTGCTGTCAGAACCAGGCTACACTTGCACAAATGCTGTGCTGCTCAGGCACTCCTGTAGGGAAAATACAAGTGAAGGCCGTAGGTTTCCAGTACAGCAAGTCCTGCAAGCCGCCTGGGAGGCAGAGCAGCCTTGACAGGCCTGTGACTTGGGCAGTGGCAAAGCACCTGGTCTGGTTTTGAGAGAAGGTAAGCATGCAATAAGCTGGCATAATATGGCTCTGACTGAGAGGACATATTTACAAAACAGATTCTGAGAAGAATCTCTGTTTATAAATCAGTTCCTTCAGGAGCTTTAGGAGAACTGTGGGTTTATAGGGATATCAGCTGCTGCCTCTGCTTTTCTGCTCATGGCTCACCTCTCACTCTTCTTCCCAGGTCCTTCAGTTGTTCTCTACATTGCTCCCACTATACAAAGAGAAGATCCAATATCAGGATGCCTTAGCCATCAACCTGCCATCTACACCCTCTTTGGAAACTTGCTATGGTTGTCTAATGCAGTTGCGGTCAGGCTGGAGCAAGCTGGGACCTCTACCCTGCAGAGCTCTCCTCCAGTTTTACCTCTTCCTGTGATATCTGTGTTTTGGCTGGGGTTTGTACTCTGCCTGCAGGGAGGAGTGAGGCAGGGCAGCAGTCAGCTCACCGCCATGGATGGCATGAGGATTCATCTCAGGACTCTGGCATTTGAGTATGTCCTCACAGAGATTGCAAAAAGTGACCCTCAGAGCTGAAAAGAGCATGGTAAAAGGTATTTGGGACCTCTGTAGGCAGTGATTTTATATGTACAGCATCTAACTAGCCATTAGGAAGAAAACCATGAATGAGCTTGATTGGCAGGGCAACACTGCTGACATGGCAGCGATGAGTTACTGAGCGCATGGCATGACATCCCTGCAGAGTCTTGAGCAATGGGTGACTAAGTATCATCTGATTCTCTGTTATTAAAAAGTAGGTGAATATGTGTGTTTCAGTGAGGAAGGAAATTATGAAATTGGGGGTGACATACTTGGAAAGAACTCTGTTTCAAAATCCCTTTTCCTTTTCAAGGCAATGGAGCTGCTGCTCGGAACCTCAGGTGGGGTTGGCAAAAGCCAAAATGATAAGAAGTCAGTCTTTTGCTTTTAAGCCCTTTGGAGTTACGATAGTGAGATAGCAAGAACTTTTATTTGGTCTGTAAAGCTGTGGAGTGGGCAGAAGATTTCCTGCTGCCTCTAATAAGAATTGTGTACTCTTTGAACTCAGAGGCATGCCTGTCTGTGCTCTGAATTTAGAAATCAAGCATTGCTCCCAGCGATGACTTTTAAACAAATTGATTTTCTTAATGTAAATCATCTTCTAAGGTGACCTCGGGTGAGGCAAATCAATACATTGCTGCTGAAAGCAGCACTGACTCTCAGCAGAAATACTGACACCGGAGTCAGACAGCCCCAGCCCTGTGGCAGCCCTGCGCACATCTGACCCTGGTCCCTTGGAGCTGCTGTGCGCCTTTCATATACAAGTACACAATGTGGAGGGTGGTTTGAACACAGAGAGGTCCTTTGGCTGTACCAAAGCAGCAGCCGCTCAATGAGACGCTGCAGATTTTCAGCTCGCTGGGCTGTTTTGAGACATGGGCTCACTGGGACCCCCTGGGCAGGAATAATGGTCGTTGATTAGTCTGTAGCATCACTGGCATCCAGGGGGCTGCAGGCTGAGCAGTCTGGCTTCGGTGGTGCTTTGAGCACAAGGTATGGCTGTTGCTCATTAAAGGATGTTGGTCTCTGTTATTTTTAAATATGTACAAGGAGAAGAGAAGCTTTAGCTCCTTTAATGCTATCATGACTGTAAATGCAGGCTTAGCTTCTCTATAACTTCAAGTATTCCTGTGAAAAGCACAGGAAATAACAGAAATGCAAAATAGACTCAAGAAACTCAGTAGCCTGTGTGCCGCTGTCATTTCCATTATTTCCTGTGCCTGACTAGCTCAGAAATATTGCAGGAAGTGATTTTTTGTGTGGTATCTTTGCTTCCTCTCCCAGCAGAGTGGAAGCATTACACAACAACATGTGAAAATGAGAGAGGGACCTGTGCTGCGAGTGGGCCAGGTCATGGGAGCACTGAATTTCTGCTTTCCATGGCCATTCCTGACTCTGCAGTAGAGGAATGAGGGCTGGTACGGCAGCACTCGCCAGCTCCCAGCAACTGGGAGTACCTGGAACCCTTTGGGAGAGTGGCAGGGGAGCAGGAGGGTGAGCAGCAGGCAGGCATGGGGCTGGCAGGAGGGCACTGGCCTTACTGCTGCTCTCTCTTCATTACTTGATGTCCCCAGAGAAGCTGATCAACCTCAGGTGTCGCTTTGCAGCTTTAGGACTGTGTCTGAGTGACTCTGCCCAACATCCGCATACAGCTTACTAAACACCTAGGAGGCTCAGCCAAGTGCTTGTTTGTACTTTATCATTTTGAGACATTCTGAGATCTCATTTAGAGATGTGAGAGATGCCTGCAACCTTCTTCTATCTAGGCTGCACAGTGACCAGTCACAATCTTGTCTGGTGAGCTAGAGTTTATGCATTAAATCGTGCATTAAAGCTGTGCTGATAACACGATGCTTATTAAATAATACAAACATTTTTGTTTTCTGTTTGCCAAACAGTGGGGATCCCTAGTGCACACTGGGGAGGCATGAATGATAAAAGCCTCTATTCTTTTTTAATTAGACCATATCTAATTAAAATGATTGCCAGCCATTACTAGCATTTATAAAGTGTTTTCCAACTGGGCATGACTCATGGGGCTGTATGGTGACAGACTGCACTGCAATCTATCTGGGATGTGTTTGCCTGTGCTGTACAATTGTCCTTTATCATCACAGGCAGGCAGTGTTTGAATTATTGTGTAGCATGGACTGCCAGCCATCCAGGACTCTATGGTTCTTTTTATAAATCAGATAGTTAACCTGTTTTGCATACATATGAAACCTGGGATTGAGATTCAGTATGGGGCTCTGAATGGACAAATTAACTTGAAGCAGAAATGTCCCTAGAAGTCCCTGATGGGGAATTTAACAGCTGGAGGTGCCAGGCTAGCTCAGTAGTAAGCTGTTGCAACCAATGTGGAAATACAGTCTTTCTATTAATCTCTGTGGGAACAGGAACCATTGCATGTCCTTCAAGCAGCCCATTCAAATTCAGCCCATAAGGAGTGACTGTTTTGGAGGGAAGCGGAGACCCTGGCCAGTAAATGGTGTGAGATGCCATAGGCAACCCCATTAAAGCTAAGGTTAGCCAGCAAGACCTGCTGCAGTGGGGCCAGGTGTTCACTCTGAGGAGAGTGACCAAAAGTCAGCCTGGAGTGATGGGGACAGGCCATTAATGGGGCTGTGGCAGGCACAGATTTTGTCTGTACTTATGTGAGGAGTAAAAGTGTGCCTGAAGAGAGCACAGGGTGCAGCAGTCTGCCCCAGCAGGGAACTGGGTCTGGGAAGGGAACCATGGGGATGCTCAGCACTCAGGACAGAGCTACCTGTGGAGCTGAGTGTGGCTGCAGTGAGCACAGCAGCAGGGCCTGCAGATACTGTGTTGGTTTGGCAGGGTCTTGGCTTGAAACGTGCAAAGCACCATGCGAGTGTGTGCAAATCCCAGATTTTCAGGCTGACAGCCTAGTTTCCAGGCATGCATGAAGGACAGAAGTAGGCTATGTGGTTTAGAGCACCAGTTCAAAGGCCAGGCATCCTCCTCTTGGGAGGTATGTATGCACTGGGAGGACAGTGTTGAGCAGTGCAGAGTAAGCCCTTGTGAGAGCTCACATTCCTGAGGGGAGGCAGGTAGCAAACTATTGCTTCTGCTGGGGGATGTGCAGGGCTGCTCCCCCTCTGTCCCAGACTTCTACTTCCTTCTCCACAAATAACTCTCTGGCTGTTGGCTCGCTGGGTGGTGTTAGAAAATGTTGGGTATGAGGGGTGGTGGAGATGAGAAGGGTGAGAAGTAGATGAGGACATGACAACTGAATACTGAGTGAGGGCATAAAATGGCAGTGACGGTCACTCGTTTTTCTTCCAAGTGCATGAGGCGTAAGTACGATACTATTGTTCCCTTTCCTTGAAGTCAGTACACTCCAAGAAAGACAAGACAAAACATGGAATCATGTTAAATTTATATGGTAAGATTTTTAATTTTAAGTTTTGAGTATAGGCTTGCTGAGATTATAGCATCTTTAATCTGAATGCCCTATTTAGTACACAGTAAGGTGCAATGCCTGCTCTGTGAGCCGATAATATAAAAGGCAGTGTCTCAGGGAAAAAAAACTATTATTTTCAGCTTTAATTCGTAGGTGAGAAACTGGGACACAGAGAATCAAATTATGCCCATGTCATGCGGAATAGAAATTAACATGTGCCTTGAATTTCCAGTTTTGTCTTAACCACAAAAGCAAATTTTCTTTCTGAGTAGGGATTGTTTGTTGTGGGTGTTAAAACATTTCTTAAATGGAGTGCTAAAAATAATTTAAAACTCTTGCTGTGTTATGGTTTCTCCCTAGGTGCTTGAACAACTTGCTTTATCGCTGCAGCCTTTTCTTCTCCTGCTGTGGATCAAAGTATAAATTTTCTTATGTCATGCAAGAAAGTCTTTGCTAGGAGTGTTTCTTCATTGTACCTTGAACAACATTTACATGCATCATCCAAATATGATGTGCACTATTTCTGGTGGTAAAACAACAATAATAAAACCCTCTGGCTCTTCCTCCTGCAGCCAAACACTGTGGTAATTAATATGAATGCAATTATTTGTCAACTGCCACTCCACTGACTTTTATGGGTTATTCTTCTGCCTTTTTTATATTTCTCTTTAATTACATGGTAGGGAAAGAAGAAGCGGAGGTTGTGCATGGTACAGGACTGACGGTTGGCAGCTAACAGGGATGAGCTTTGGAGTCATCTTTTCCTGTTGTAGAACACAAAATGTGTTGGTGAGCTAAAACCCAGGCTAGGTCCTGCTGCTGTGGCTGCCAGGTTGGTTTTCTCCTCTGAGTTGCTACTAAAGATTTTTTCTGAGATGCTATTGTGCTGAAGCTGCTGCTGAGCCACCCAGATTGCCATGCTCACATCCCACTGGAAACCTGATTTGCCTTCAAATTTAGGAATGCATTAGTTGTACCTTGAGGGCTGTAGGCAGCATCTCAGGCAGATTTTAGTAGGGGCAGCAGAAGGCATTGGGTTAGCTTGCCTGGATGCCAGAGCCTTCTCAGCAACTGTTTTCTCACCTAATGCAACAGTATTCTTCTGGATACCTGAATTTCTCACAGGGAAAGCATTGGAAGGAGGGTGTTAAAATGAAATAAGGGGATAACAAGTTTATACTTGTTTCTTCTGCCGTTTTTCCCTTGTGGCTGTAAGAGGCAGGAAACCGAGCAAGACAGACCTTTGGGCTGGGCTGAAAAGGTCGCTTGCCTCTTTGTATGCTGCTAAACCAAGTTCCCTCCCACCCCAAGCAGGGTAGCACCACTTAACCCTCCAGCGCTCGTCTGCAAGGTGTTTGTGTTTGGTTTTGCTTTCCTTCCTGAGCTGAAGATGTGAATTCAGTGAGAGCCCACACAGCAAAGCACAATGGAGAATGGTAAACCTGCCTGTTTGGTTTAATCTGGTTTCATCTGGTTTCACTGGTTTACAGCCAGGTTGAAGAGTTTGCAGCATAGGAAAGGAGAGGAGCAGCACTTCAGCACAGTTGTACACAAAATGGTTGCAGCTCTTCAAAGAAAGAAACCCGGATCACCCCCTCCCCAGCTCTGGTCCTCCCTGGCAGCACTGAAAAGATGGACCTGCCTTGGATTGCCTGAGCTTTGTCCAAAAGGATCTGCATCTGAAAGGGAAATACTGCCACAGCAATTAAATTTAGCCTTATTAATTATTCCTGGCAGCTCACACAATGTCAGTTAAAGAAGGATTTGCATATGCCAATGATTTTAGTGTAATTTTAGCTTCCAATCTGTTTTAAGGCCTAAATATGCAACCTGTCTCTTGGAAGATGGTCACTTCTCCAAATAATTTAAATTCATGTAATTTCTTGAATGAAAAGAATGTCTTTGCTATAAGAAACCAATAGTATATATCCTTTTGGCTTGTCTTTTTTATTAATTTTATTAGTATTACACATGCTTCCTTTTGCTTGGTTGCTTTTGCTTACCTGCTGTCCAACTCTGGGGACCCTTTAACCCTAGCTCTCTATTTGTCTGAGTCAGAGCTTTGTGTTTATTTTTCTTTTCCAAAGTGAGGAGTGCAGCTGGACGACAGGCAGGTATCTCTGTGTAACCACTTGTTAAAATTGCAACAGGAGCAGGACAGCAGTTCCAATGCCTGTAAGGTAACAGGAGCTTATGCAGAGGTGCAGTGCTGCCTTTGTTTGCTATTAACCCTGCTGGCAGGACTGTCCCATGTGTGTGAGAAACCACATAGCCATGCAAAACCCTTCCTCAGCAGAGATATGTTGTCACCTTGTGCTACAGTGCACTGAAGGCTGTGTGCCAGCCTCATGTCTTGGGCATGGGTAGGAGTTCAAACAGTGGCTTTTTCCCTGGGTATGAAAGTTGCGTGAGTGGCATTTCTATGGTGGACATTTCTGTTTATTTAACACTAGGACTGAAGGAATTTCTGTGCTGGCATGCATAGTGGAACTGAGCACTGGGAATCAAAGAAGGCATTGAGAGGAGAATTGTTGCTATCTTATAGCACCATGTCTTTATATCATTGTTGTGGAAGGTAACGTGATGATCAATGAAAATAATTCAGGTAGCTAATTCTCCTTCCTTTCAAGCACTGTGTTGTATTGAACTTAATAAGCTTCCATCTTGTCAGTGGTAAAAGAAAGCAGATCTCTGTAAAGCAGTTTCAGCCATAAAAAGGGTAAACATCTATGTGCAATAACTGAGCAGATGAGTAAAAGGAGCACTCAGAGCACAAAGAGTGATAATAATGTTTAAGGGATTTTTGCTAGAGTCACTGTACAGAGCAGGATTGCTGCTGCCCTTGAAGTTTAGCACTCACATATTCCCTTTGTGTTTGCCACCACATTAGTACAGGGACAATACCAACTTGTAAAAAGCACCTCATCCTTTTGAGTGTTTTATGTATAATCAGAATTTCCAGGCACAGAAGCACTAACAATTTTTAATAGCAAGTAGAATTTCTTTGAGGTTGAAAGAAAACTGCTACCCGGGGATGTACTGCCTGAGACAGGAAGGCATACAAACACTGGAGACATCAAACATAGGGGCTTATACAGGCACCAAATACATCTGTGGTCAAGAAAACTGCTCCATTCCAGCACTACAGTTTATATCATCATTGCAGTATTATTGTAATAGCTTGGTAGGTGGAATTGTGAAGTAAACATAAATTTGTGTCTCCTGTGAATAAGTAATATGTGTTGAAAAACAGAAGCAGATGTTTCACATTGCTTAAGAAACACTTTCCCAAGTTGTCACTTCATCCTCTGCATCCATCCCAAGAGATTCAAAGTATAATGTCTGTTTGTAAACATGATCAGGTGTGAGTCAGTAGCAGGAAAACAGTGCCATATGAAGTGGTAAATTGCATATTGATATGCTCGTCTGCCATAATATACTGGGGCTGGGAAGCATTTTAGCTAGAAAACCATCACAATATCTTACAAAGACACATTGACTCTCTCCTTTCTTCACTGCAGGCTCCTAGGTTATTTGTCTGTGGGGAATATACAAATATTACATTCATTTCCTTTGTAGCCGTACCTGCCACCCCTTATTCTTATATTTGTTGGCACCAACCAACATAAAGGAAGAGCTGGTATCTCCCAAGGGGCAATTTCTTTATCTTCACCAAGAGATTCATTTAAATAGTTAAAAAGTGCTCACAATGACAGTAAAAATAATCATCTCCATAATTCTAAGCAAGAACCTTTTATTTCTAACATTTCAAGCACTGCTTTGTCCAAGAAACTGATTCTCTGCTGATGTGTGTTTTTGTGTAGCTGCCTGTGCTCGTGAAGGAGGCTGTGTACACCTGTTCTGCTGCAGCAGCCTAGAAGGCGTCCAGTGGTAACCAGAGGGATGAGCTTTTAGCATTAGGAAGGGACAGGAATTACATTGCTTTGAGAATTTGGAGCTATTGCTTTAAAACATTAAGTAACTTTGGTAAATAAAAGAGCACAAAAAACTCCCACTTGTCTTTTTGAACAGCACTTTAAAACTGTGAGTGGTCAGCATGGAGAAAGGGCAGCTTATAGCTGTAGCTCTTTGAGCAATCTCTAGCACTGCGGCTGGAAATTTCATGTGAAGTTTGTTGTTGTCTGTGACACTTGGTTGTGGGATATTACCTGAGTTTGTTTGTTTTCTTACTGAATCAATGGGCTTTTAGAGCTGAAGATAGCACCAAGGAAAGGCAAAGGGATCCCTGTTTCATGACCAGTGCTATATGTGGCAGGGCTGAACAATGCCAGGAACATACAGACAACAGGCAACAGCTGGAAATAAGTTGTCACTCATGCTTTGAGCAGATCAGGTGTCAAAGATGCAGAAAAGACAAAAGCATCCCTGTCTCCCTTGCAAATTCAGCTGGGGTAGGATGCTGTCAGGTACTGGTAAAAACTGCCTGTGTCCCAGCAGATAATGGATAAACCTTTATCTCTGAGCTCATTGACCAGCCTTGCGTTTAAATATCTTCAAATTTAATTTATTTACTTCTGATTATAATTATTTTGGTTTTTAACTATCCAAGTGGCATTTTACTTGAATGGAGTACACTTGCATGGCACTTTAAAGGCTTTCTCCTCCATAGCCATTTCCAGAGTTTTCTGTGCTGGGCAGCTCTTTGCTCTTACATTTGTAGATAAGTGCCTGGACATTGTCATGCATTGCATTTAGCACTCAAGGTCAATATTGCCAAAGTGAGATCACTGATCATTGAACACCAACTGACTTCAAGACAGTGCACACTGCACTCACATGAGTTAGGTAGCACATCATACTAATAATGCTCTTAGTCATAAAAAGTGTTCACTGCAAGGATTCAAATAATCTTTTATTTCTTTTCAAAATAAACTTTGTTTCATAAGTGAAGCTCTTTCCTGTGACAATCCCATTAAGCTGTAGAAGCCTTGCTGTGAGCTCACATGATGAAAACCAGGATTCTTGCAGAGACTGATTCCCAAGGTGCAGCCCATAGGGAGGAGTGGGTTAGTTCAAATAATGTGCCTTGGTTCTGTAAACTTGTGGCAGCATTACATCCAATGCTTTTACTTCTTAGGAAATTGAAGACACTCAACCCATGAGCAATACCCTGGTGTTTCTCTGAGGCTGATACAGCTACGTGCTTTGCGCCAGCATTGTTCAAGAGTCACCTGTATCAGATGTCCTTTTTTTTTTTTGCCTGGCTGTGCCTTGCAAGGGAATGTAGATAGTCAGCTTTGAGATTTCTCTGGAAAGAATTTGCTGTGATTGTAGGGCATTAAGAAGCCTCTTTTTATTTTTTTTTTTTTATTTTTTATCCCCCTGTAGCAAGATGAGGGAATTTGGCAAACACTGAACAGCATGATCAAATCGCTTACAAGTATGACTTTGAGTTTGTTTCCTTTCCCTGAGCTATTTATGCAGCACACATTTGAAGGCGAGCTGTGAGTATTGTGCAAAGAAATCTGCTAGCATGCAGTCTCCAAGAGAAGATTTAAGAATTAATTTCAGGCAGGATCTGGCTTGCAGCAGCTATTAAGAGGAACTGTTATGCTACTGTGACAGCCATACTAAACATGTAGTGCTTTTAATGCTTTCATTTCCATGTTAGATTTCTGACCTGGTGAAAAGCATTTGTATGCATGGACTGAATGAAATGCCCATTGATGTGAAATAATTTTTTTTTTTGCCATGAGTTGCAGAAGCTAAGATGAATGTTGCATGGAATATGGAAGCTTCATCTCACCCACTGGTGTTTATTGCCATAAACCAATGATCTGTGCAGTTCTGCTGGTGAGCTCCAGTAAAGTTGCTGCTGTCCTGTAGCTGTGGTGCCCCAGGGCTTTGGGATCTTGCCCTGGAGTTGAAAAGCAGCAGAGCGAAGAGAGGTAGGTCTGGTTTCCCTCTGCCCACCCTACACAGACATGAGTAAATTTAACTTCTATTTCTCTGGTTACAAACCTTTAATATAGCAAGAGCACGAGCTCAGTTCAGTTTCTAGGGCTACACTGATAAGATCATGGAGTCCAACAAATACATAAGAAGTGAATGGTAATGGCTGACACCTTCTCAATTTTTGCATTGATCTGATACTGTAAATAATGTGTTTCTTGTGGCTATCACAGCCATCCCTCACTGGTGATCAAAAGCAATAGTACCCTGTTTTAAAAAAACACAATACCTTTGATTAAACTCCCCTTAGTTGTGACATCATCCATGATAAAGAAATATGAGCAGTCCTCACCAGTCAGTCCTTACCTGTCAATATTATCTTTTCCCAGAAAACAGCTAGATTCCCTGAGAGCTGTAGCTGACAGGGATGCAGTGCCCTTGCAGTGATGGAGGCCAAGAGGCACAGGTTAAAGGTATTAGAGAGGCTCTGCCAAGCTGGCAGCTGAGGCTCTGTCTGCAGAGTGTGATTCTGCAGAGGTGACTTTTGGATCTTATATTTCTGAGTATACAGAGAATTTGACAACTGCCCTGGGTTTCTGTTAGCACTGGGCTTGGACAGAACTCAGTATTTTGTGAGAAATGCCATAGCTAAGTGCATTCCTTAAAAAAAAGTATGAAGCAGCAGCTTTGCCCTCAGAGGCAGCACAGTGATCCTTCACACTGACCCTCCAGTACCCTTCTGCTCTGCTCACTGCCTGCGCTGCAGCCAGGCATTGACCTGCTGGTTTCAAACAGCCCCCCATGACCTGCCCCATCACTTTATCCACATCAGTGTCCTTCAGTTTGTGCTAAGTTAGGGCACAATCTCTTGTGCCTATCTCTGACCACTTCCTTTACCATCTCACTTTTTGGAAAGCCCGTTTTCATCTCACTTTCTTCTTTGTTTTCCTGGCTTCGTAGGCTCCCAGATCCTCCTCCTGTTATGAAACACATGCAAGAGCATAACAGCAGTAGTTCATGGCAGCTGGTATGATAAGAAAATTCCCATGTTAGAATAATGTCCCTGAAGTTACAGCTGGTTGCACGATTTAATTTTTCAGTTCAGCTATATTTGAAAATTTCCAATTAACATATTCCAATACCTATAAATAAAATCATTTATGAGAAAACTTCCATTTGTCTTGGTGTAAGCCAGCAGAAAGACATGATCCAGTTCAAGGGAGAAATCAGGACATGGCAAGTCTGCATGGCTGAAGTAATTGTCAAGTCTCCAACCCACTTCTGTGGGGTCAGGATTTCTGTAATAAAGGTTGCACTGCTAAATCAAGCTGCCTTGATTGCTTTCACTAGAAGGTCTGCTTGATTAAGCACAACAGAATTTATTCCGTAGAAAGGGATTGGGAGAGGGAGAGAGCACAACAGAAATCAGCCCTAGAAAAAAAAAGTCTGATTGTAAGACATGAGTTCATATACACAAGGTCTCATTAAATGAGACTATTCAAACTGTCACACAGTTGCAATGACTGTAACAGGGAAAGAGTTTTCCATTAATTACTCAACAGCGAAGAGATCTGTATTTTGCCTCAGACTAACACTTTTTGCCATCTGTTTAAAACCTTACTGTCTCATAACAGCTATTATCAATGTTTTTTGTTTCCTCTTTTTAGAGCAGTCATTATGCTGAAGTTCCAGATTGTTTAAGGTATCTGAGGCCCAAATATGAGCAAGCTGTTACAAATAGTTAATACTTCTAATTGATTTTCATATGTTTGATTGGCAGCTAGTCGTGGGCCAGCAGTGGCCTTGATCTTGCTAACTGTTATATCTGAGCTTAACTGCACTGCTGTAACTAATCCCAATAGGCTCATTTTGAAAGGACACAGTGATTCAAATTCATGCCTAGTATAACTCTATTGAAATGAGCACTTTTCACCAGGGAAGAATTTACCTCAGTACCTGGAAGTGCCTTTAACACATAGAGAGGATAGGGACTGTTAGTGGGCCCTGAACATGATGCAATTACATGGCTGAGCAGACAGTCACCTAACTGTCTGGCTTTGAAGGTGTCACTTAAATTATTTTTCTGGATGTTCCCTCCAGGCTTCCTATCCCCCTTCTAGGAAAAAAACAACCCACCCAACCCCCTACAAAAAGCACACATGATGGGTCAGATTGCTGAGGGTGAAAACTGAGATTTATGCTCAATTCCATGAGCATGCTGTTATGAAAATGGGAGCAAAATTCTGACTCTTGCTTTTACAGACACTAGAATTCCAACACAGATGTAAACAGATACCTCTTATAGGCAAAGAAATACTTTGAAAGTCTAGTAAATTGTAAATTAAACATAAATTCTTGGTGACTGTTGCAGCAGAGGACTATCAGCCTCTCCAGTCCTGCATTTTTTGAGTGTTTGCTGTTGAGAAATGTGACATCCAAAAGGCAGATATGGCTCCACAGTCAGCTAATCCTCATTCTGCATACCAGCCTGCAACCTGCAGCCAAAACAAGGATGAGACTGCCTCCAGAATATAATCCTGCACAACTAGGGGCTGACGTCGGCTAGAATCTCTCCCTAAAGGCTTGTGCTGGCTGACTGGTGGCCTGGAGCTGGCAGTGTGGGCAGCAAGGAGCCATGCCTCCATGTGGCTGTCGCTCCAGCCAGCTGCGGAAACAGGAGTAGGTGGCTGTGGCCTGTGCCGCAGCCCTTTGCCTCGGAAGTGACAAATGAGATGTTTTAAAGAAGGGTAGAAAGGCTGTGCCAAACATTCCCAGCATTGTTCCTATGCAGAAAAGGAGCTGGTTCGCTTGCATCTGCACAATTCAACGTTTTCCACGCCCTGATTGTGGAGAAAATTATGGTAGATTGGGCATACTATTGAAAATATTTATTTACATTTGAAATGCAAAGGAATGTGACACTGTAAGCATATTGCTGGGCATGTCGGTTTGTTTTGTATCCTTCCCTCCCGGTTAGTGAATTTTTAAGTTCTCTCACTCTTGCACAGCTGGCTGGGTTTCTGAACTGCAGGCTTGGATCCCACAATCAGAAATTGCCGTAGCAAGGCAGTGTTCAGCCAGTTTAACAGCACCTGAATTGCACCTTATCAGCTGTGCCAAAGCACTGCGCGTTTCACCCCTCGAGGGGCTGAAACGTGCTTCTGTCTTTTCAGATTCACGGCAGACTCTTTGCATATGCACCACCTGCAAACAACAGCTCCTGAGTGATTGCTGTCCTTATTCCTGCTGTCTCCTGCTGCAGGGAATGTCACAGATGGTGGAGCTAAAGGCAACGATTGTCAGTGTAGTGCCCATAGTTCTGAGTAATTCTGGATAGTACAAATCCTTGTAGAATTGCATTTGTAGAAAAAAATCCAACCCCCCTTTTTTTCCATGTGAGGATGATACTGACAAACTAGCAGGGCAGATGAATTCGTAGGCTTGCCAATCCCTTTGATTAATGCAGATAATAATCTCATGAGATATCAGTGAAGTCTACCTCTCTGTATACAGATGTTTTGCTTTTGTTTACAGTATTTTAGGGGTTTATGCAGCCCAAAACTTCCCAAGAACAGCCTCCACACAAGGTTAACCTAACTTGTATTCACTCAGACACCCAACAGGGACCTCTGTAAGCCCACAAGAGTACTGTTTGAGGAGGTTTTCTCTAGGTAACGGGCTGTTAGGGTTTCCTGAGCGGTTAAGATCTGGCTGAGCCACTTGGCCATTGTTAGTCTCCCAATAGACTAAAGACTGTCTTTTCGAGCTGGCTGCTGGCTTTGCACACATCTTGGGATGTGTGCTGCATGCCCTAGGGGGTTTCTTGGTGGTCAGCCCGATGTTTGTCCTGCCTGTTCAGGCTTGGTTCCTGCTCCAGCACAGCTTCTTTGCTGACAGACCTTTGCCTGGCTCCTGCCTATGCTTTGTCTGCCCTTTGGTACCTCCCTGGGAAAAAGGGAAGTAAAAGCCAACAGATCAAATCCTGTAATTCAGCCTGCGTTCATTCATACACCTTACTTGTAAATCCAACGAAGGAGGCATATAACCGCAGCTGTTTGAGAAAGGAAACAGCAGGAACAGCTCTCCCTTGGAGCAAGGGAGAAGATCTCATTTGTGATTGCTGTGTCAGATTCTGCTGCAGTTCATGCTGAGGGATTGGCTTTGCTGGGGGCCAGTTTGTGCTCATCATACTTGTGTCTTTCTGTTACCTACTGGTATGTTTTCACTTCTAAAAAAGCATAATCCATAGGATGGTTTGGATTGGAAGGGACCTTACAGATCATCGTGTTCCAACCCTGCTGCCATGGGCAGGGACACCTTCCACTAGACCAGGTTGCTCAAGGCCTCATTCAGCCTGGCCTTGACCACCCCCAGGAAAGGAACATTCATGACCTCCCTGGGCAACTTGTTCCAGTGTCTCACCACTCTTACTGTAAAGAATTTCTTCCTAATATTCAGTCTAAATCTGCCCTCCTCAAACTTAAAGCCATGCCCTCTCATCCTATCACTACAAGCCCTTGTAAAAAGTCCCTTCCTGGCTTTCTTGTAGGTGCCCTTCAGGTATTGGAAGGCTGCTCACCCACCAATCACTTCGTCATTTTAAATATGCCTTAGAAAGGCCTTCAAGAGGATCTGCTCCATGATCTTGCCAGGCACAGAAGTGAGATTGACAGGCCTACAGTTTCTAGGGTCTTTTTTTTCCTTTTTGAAGATGGGGGTTATGTTTCCCCTTTTCTAGTCAACAGGGACATCACCAGATTGCCATGACTTTTTGAGTATGATGGACAGTTGTTTGGCAACTTCATCTGCCAGTTCCCTCAGGACTGGTGGGTGGATCTCGTTGGGCCCAATGAACTTGTGCAACTTATGTTCTTTAGATGGCCTTGAACTTGCTCTTTGCTAACCATGGGCAGATCTTCCTTTTCCCACTCCCCATCTGTGTTTTCTGGAACTTGGGCAGTACAGCTACAGCCCTTGCCAGTGAACATGGAGGCAAAGTTGTCATTGAGCACTTCAGCCTTCTCTGTATCTGTTGTGACCAGGTCTTCATTCTCCTTTTGGAGAGGGACCACACCTTCCCTAGCTGCCTTTTTGGCGTTAATGTTCTTTTTTGTCCTTTTTGTTCTTCTTATTCCCCTCTGTCCCTAGCCAGTTCTTGGTGAGCTTTTGCTTTCCTAACCTGATCCCTGGCTGCCTGGACAACTTGCATCAGTTTATCTAATTTGGATATGAAATCTTTTGCTATTGTATAAGCACTTATTGCCATTACAATTGTGTCTGGGATATTTGCCTTTTGAGGCTGTTTTGTAAAGTCTCCTACCCAGGATCTGTGAAAGTGCTGTAGCATGGCACACAGGTGTTTCAAGTTCAGCTTTGTTTTCTTGGTTTAACTTTGTGTACAAACTGAAGTGACATAAGAAAATTGGATTGTAGACAACATGGAAGAACAAAAATGGGAGGAAACTAAGAAATACTTGGACTGTGCATTTTTTTCTCAGCTTTGTCTATGAAATCAGCACTTTAGTAGACAGAACAGCTACACTTCTGTTTGGGTGGTCATATATTTGGCTTAAAGTAATCTTACTAGCCTGGAGTTCATGTTATCTTGGCAAGCTCTTTAAGGCAAGTTCTCTTTATGTTATCCCCATGCCTTCAGCATTACCTGCATCCTATCAGAGACTACTGCTTATTTACTGGTATGTGTCAGAAGCTGGTTCTGATTTCTTCAGTGGGCTGTTTTCTGGCAAACTCTCCCTCTCCTGCAGGTGAGGTGATGGCACATAGAGCACAATACAAGGTTATAGATAAGCCACAGGTAGCAGTTGGACTTTATGCAACTGCCAGTGAAGTGTCACTTCTATTTCACTCGTAGTATAGTGTTGTAAGAAAAAAGATGTGAGGAAGAAATAGTTTTACAATCACTCTGACATTAGCTGAACATAAACCTAAACTGTAAATGCACCTTGCTACTAAAGCAACATCTGTTTTGTCCATAAATGTTATCTTAGCAGTTTTATTGTCTTTTAGGGTGTAGCATACCTTTAAATGAACCACTGAGCAAGTTCTTTGTGTGGCTCTTTGTCTTTATCCAGATATTGCAAAGTCAGCCTTACACTGCTGCAAGCAGAAAACAGCTAATGAAGGTCATGAGTGGCACTTCCTCCTTTAATGGGACAGGTAAATCTCAAATGTCTCAAGGTGGCAGATGCCTAACACTACACTCTCACTATACAGTGAGAGCAGCGTCTTTCATTTCTGACATTAATCTATATGGGAGATCTGAATCTAATTATTTTAGTTTTTGAATCATCATTTCACTTGGCTGGTTTTCTCTCACGAGTGGTATTTTTCAGCAGAGTCTAAGGAATTTTTGATATCAACATAGTGGGTATCTTAAGACAGAAGCTAATTTCTGTCTATCATTGCCTTGCCTGTCAATGATCTGTGATATGTCTTAAGACACTCCTAATCATTATTTTAATGGGGCCTCTAATTTGGATACACAACTTCCACCCACGTCACTGGAACACATAGATACCACTGACTTCAACTGAAATGGGGATCCTAGGCTTTCAAATAAAAAGTTTGGGGCACAATCTGGTTTCTTTTGGAATCAAATGAGTGTTCTTGGCAGCCAGGGGCGTGCAATCTCACTGTAAGTCTAAAACTGAACCTGTAGAAATGAAAGTGCACCACATTTGGAGGACAGCTCCAAGATGTTGTGTTCTGTGCTTATGATGGCTTATGTTTTTTTGAACTGAAGAGAAGGGTTCATGTTGCTGTCCCTGGCACTGCAAATCCAATCCAAGGGACTCAGGAAGAGGGCCCTACTTCTTCAGCCTCTGCTGATCTGCAGTCAAGTATGGGCCCAGCCTCATTAGATGAGCAATGCCCAAGTACACTCACTTATGGAAGGTTAAAAAAGAGTAGGTAGCAGAATGTTCTGAAATATTTATATGCTTTGTTCTTGAGGAGAGACAAGTATGGATAACATTAGAGATGAAGCTGCACTGCCTGCTGAAGTGTTTAGAAGTATTTTGCCTGCTGAGTTCTCTAAAAATAAGTTTGAACATTTTGTTGTTAAAAACCATTAATATTTTTGACTTGCAAGGGTAAAAGGAAACTTTTATTTACCAAACTCAGATTAGTATGTAAATACAGATCTAACGCTGTCAGTGAAAAACTGCAACAGTGTCTCAAAGGTTTCGTGTTACTACCCTATTTATTGTAGCAGTTAGCACAGCATGAGACTAGAAACTGACTACATTTTGTCTTTAGGATATCAGAAATTCAATTGCCTAACTATTAATTTTGAAATTAATATTCTTTTAGTAATAGAGTTAGAAACATTTATTCTGATATAATTTCACTGTTTGGATAGATATTTTGTGCATGGCACTTTTCAGTTTTTCTGAATTTTAGGCAGAGTGGAGGTTTTCTACTTAGTGTGAGCTTTTTTTCCCCCTAGATGTGAAGTAGTATGTGGCAATTTTCTTTCTGTTTTTCTGACTTAAAATGTTTTTCTCATCATAAATGCCATGGCTGCCCACTGGCAAGAAGCTGGCTGAGTCTTGCTTTCCCTTTTGTTCAGCATAAAGAGGAGCAACAGAGGAACAATTTTTAGAAAGCTGAAATTTTGGTGTAAAGAAAATATCCCATCTTAAGAATTCACCATGCAATTCTGGGCCCAGTAAAATGAGACACGATTCTGTTGACTTCAATGAAAAGGAGATTTCTGTCAGGGGAGGCAAGCCTTTACTCTTAAGATGATTATTTGGTAGGTGGTTTTTAGAGCTAGGTAGTCCATTTGACAGTTTTAATGTCTTATCTTGACATTGACTGGTCTAGATGGATCTGCCCTTGCAGCACCACTGAACAGGCTTCTGAAACATTCAAGTGCATTATATGTATTCAGGCAATTTTGTACTGAAACAAATATCTTGCTGTTCTTCTGGTGAGCTATCCTTTAAAATTCAGCTTGGTTTATAATGATCTATACATTTATATATTGTATTGTCTGCATTTTTCAGGTCTCTACTGAAAAGTAAATTCAATATGAAGTTTTGTTCCATACATCTTCCCAGCTCACTATTCTACTTTTAATAATTTTTTTTTGTTTTCAATGTTTCATTTACATTTCAGATCACTTGTCTATGACTTTTTCTGACCAAACTTGAAATAGTGTTTTAAAGTACAATATGATGCTTTCCTGAAATTTGGGGAGAATGATTAGTTTAGAATGTTTGTTTCATCAAAGTATCTGATTTGTACTATAAGACTTTTCACAATAACACTATCAAATAACTAATAAACAGTTGATTAAAAAATAGTACTGCTGTCTTCACTTTTGCAGAATCACAAAACATTAGAGGTTGGAAGGGACCTCCAGAGATCATTGAATCCAGCCTCTCTTGAACTGGGAAGCCCAAAATTGGATACAATATTCCAGGTGTGGTCTCACTAGGGCACTAATTTATGCTATTGCTTCCCCAAGTAGTTCTGAAACTGGACCCTACAGCTGTAAGACACAGACAGATGCATCTGGGAGATCTTGATCCACACAGTGGCAGACAGAAATTACTGAAGAATTCTGGTCAGTAATCTTACCCTCATTTACTTCTACTGCGAGATAAGCAGGTCACTTAAGAAATGCTGGATTCCAGCCACCTCCTTGTTATTCCCATCCAGCCAAAAAGAGGGAGCTGGAGAGAGGCTTCTGGCCAGGATCCCACTGTATTTCCAAACTGGGGAAGATAAAAATGGCTGAGACACAAGACTGCATGTTCCTGCTTGTTTGCAGACCACGTGTAAATGAATTTTCTTACTGGCATAATTAAGTGGGTCTAATGTTGAGTATAAGCTCAGGGCTGGCTCAGCCAAGATGTGGGCCTTTAGTGGCCAGGAATGAGGGTAGTACTTCACTTGGCCTTGCGCTGCCTTTTCCCTATACCATTCAGAAATGCATTCAAGTGTAGTCATCAGAAGGAAGGAAAGCTTCAAGTGCCAGAGCTGATGAACCCATTGGTGAATAAGGGAACGAGAAGGAAAAGATAGAGAGGAATGATGCTCTTTGGGAAGAGAGCTATGATTTTGTTGTTCTTGTTTGGCACTTTGCACGAAAAGGTGTCTGTGCCTGGGGCTCATACTGCAAGATTAATTGAAAAAAAGGGAACCTTTACATTCATGGGGTTATTTTTTAAATGTTATTTTCCTCAACCTGGGCAGTGTAAGTAATTTAAACACAACAAACATGGTGACAGTGGGAAACAGTTATTTTGGAAGGCTTGCAAAAGCTTATGAACTGAAATGAGTTTATTTTTTTGAAATAAAGCAACAAGAAAAGAGCTGGAAAGTTGCCATCTTCACAGGATGCAGCACAGAGTAAGAGTAAAGAAAACAAATTTATGATGATGTCTCTAGTAAGGAGACAGTTGTCTCCTGGAAGGAGACAAAAACCAAGCAAAAGCTATTTTTGGGTGTCTTTTGGTGAACAATTCTCCTTCAGACTTGCTATTTTTGTGATAGAGATGTATTTTTTTGTATTTATATTGCTGCTTTGCAGTATTTTAAATGTGGGAATGTATGTCTGAAATTTTACAAGTTTCTTTATAAAAATGTGAAGAAAAAATGCTTCATAAAAAAAAAAAGGTATGTGACACATTGAAAGTTTTGATCAATCTAAACTGAGATCTAGATGCCAGGTTAGTAAAATGCCAGTGTGTGCTAGTGAAACTGGAGTGAGTGGACTGAGATGAATTTTAAACAGGCCCCTCTTTAACTCCGGAGAGTTCTCCATCCATGCAGATCTATGAGCAATTTTTAGGGTATGAGAAGAACAGGAAGCTCAAACTTCCAGTGTGTCTTCAGCAGTCAGTGATGTCCAATGACAGGACAAGGGGCAATGGGTGCAAGCTGGAGCATAGGAGGTTCCATGTAAACATAAGGAAAAACTTCTTCACTGTGAGGGTGACAGACCTCTGGAACAGGCTGCCCAGAGAGGTTGTGGAGGTCTCCTTCACTGCAGACATTCAAAACCCTCCTGGATGTGTTCCTGTGTGACCTGCCCTAGGTGGTCCTGCTCTGACAGGGGGATTGGACTAGATAATTTTCAAGGTCTCTTCCAACCCCTAACATTCTGTGATTCGAGCTATATGGTTTTCTAGCTATTAACAGAAAAATAGCTCTGGAACACAAACAGATTTAGGAATAAGGGAAAAACTGAGCCCCTTGCAATAAGTGACTGTGTGCAGTGTAGGAATCTGAAGAAGGTTATGAAG
Source organism: Indicator indicator (assembly GCF_027791375.1). Taxonomy (NCBI): domain Eukaryota; kingdom Metazoa; phylum Chordata; class Aves; order Piciformes; family Indicatoridae; genus Indicator; species Indicator indicator. The sequence continues at coordinate 4,716,555 of NC_072019.1, forward strand.
AGTACTGCGAGAGAGAGGATGTGCAAGTTACAGATATTCCTGAACCTCAGCAGCACTGAGCCTTCTACTCTAGCAAGGTTGTGCTGACCATGAATTTGGCACACGAATCCATTTACTGCTTCCTTCCTCTCAACCATGTAACTCTTTGTAGTTAATCTTCTGGAATTTATGTGGATATATTGATTCTTCTCCTTTTGCAGGAATGTCACTCACATGGTTACATGAGACACAGCAGAGGACCAAACCCATGTATTTTGAATGAAATTCAGTTCTTATATTGCAGTATAACAGTCTGTGACTTACAAACAATTTAAAACTGCCATGTGGATTTGTCATGCGTTTAGAAGTCCAACCACTTTAAAGCACATCTATTCTTTGGATGTAAAGTTTGGAATAGTGTTGGATTGATCCTATTAAAGAATATGCAAAAGGATTAGATCCATTTGAGCAACCACCATGATGTGACTTTTAAATTTTTTTTCTGTTTGTGACTCAGAACAATGCTTGTTTTTCTATATCTCTGCAAAAGCATCCCAACAGTTTGTGTTGCTTTCAGGGTGCTGTACCACTGATCCAGGCTGGAGGCAGCTGAAGTGGGGATGTAGATAACATAGTGCAGATGTTTTTCTGCTTCTTTTATCTATTTTTTCCTGCCTGCCTTGTGCATTTGCTTCAGTAATATCATTGTTGTCAGCCGCAGAGTGGATAGCTTGTGGGCACAACCAAATTCTTATTCACTTACCACTTTACGTTGAACTTGACACAGAGAAAAAACATATTACTATGAGATAGTGTTTTATTGTATTCTTGATCAAACTGCTCTAATGTTGATATTGATAGATGACCACAGTTAATTTCAGTTCCTTTGATTTAATTTAGGAATGAAATTCTAATTCTGCCTCGTTGTTGGCAGCCTGATACTTTGATACATTGTGAACTTCCCTCTCCTCCACTTGCTCAGGCATAGAACAATCGAAGTGTTGCCTTCAGTAGGAAGAAGTCCCTGTTACTAGTGACCAAGAGCTTGGGATGAGGTGATTAAACAAAAAAAATTCATCTTTCCAGAGAAACGGGAGCTGCATGGGCTGTGGCTGCCTGGTTAAGGCACAGGGCAGAAGGGATCTGCTGAGATCAGGGAAGGAAGGACTGCTGAGGCAACACAACCTGAAGTCATGCGCTCCCATGTAAAGGTTATTTTGAAGAGTTTAAGCTCAGCTGCACTGCCACCAATCCTTTGAAATTAGGATTCCTCTTTTTATTAATGCAAAACCACTTACTGCTAATGGGAGTTTGTGTTCTGTTAAAATGTGTTTCTGCTAGACAGGGCAGGCCTGTACTGAGCAGCTTTGTGAGCTCCCTCTGTGCCCAGGCAAAGCTGGAAGCCGTTTTAGTTTGAGAGCCCAGCTAACACCAGCAAAGGTCTGAAAAACAGGCACGGTGCTTGCGTCTTTAGAAATGGAACCAAACATTGCTCCCTGATGAGCCTGAGCCACATTTATGCTTTCTAATTAGGTAGAAAATCACACCTATCTTATCCCATCATCTGCCAGGTGGTGGCTCAGGTGTTCAGGTGATGGAGCTGCATCCTTCTTGCTTTCTAAAGGCCAAATTTGTCTCTTTTTGGGTGCAGGCAGTGCAAAGTGGTGAGCTGTCCTGTGGCATGTTCTGCAGTCCCATGATCCAAAGTTAACACCACTGTCTGCTCAGAAACATGCCTGGAGTAGCAGACATAGCACCTGTTTGAAACAATAAAAGGGTGAAGCAGCATTTTAAATTTACTGAAACATGCAAATCACTTGCCAGGCTTCAGTTTCTGAAAGAAATTCCCAGAACTGCTGTATTAATTATTTCAGAAGTTATTAAAAGCATTTGTGGGATTATTCTGAGCTCAGAAAGCACTAAGTGTTAGGCTTTTAACAGAGGAGATGTGAAAACTAGGAACAGTTGTAGGCTATCTTGAATAAGCATATTTGTGTGTTGTTGTTAGAAGGCTTTCTCATCCAGGACTGTGGGTTTTTTACCCCATAAACTATGCATTAATAGTACTTTAAAAGTGTTCTCTTGACAGAAAAAAAAATGGTGCAGGTTTTGTATCCTCTTATCTGCCTTTTTTTTATTATTATTTTTTGAGAAAGCACTGCTTTAGAAATCCATAGGAGATAATAGCTTTTGAGATGCAGAGAATATCGTGAACCTTTACTAATTTAAAATCACAGATCTCTTTTTCATTTGAGTTGCCTGAATGCAAGCTGGAAGCTATCTCATTGGGGTTTTTTCCAACACTATTTTTATGTAAAATGCATACAAAATTCAAGTGCAAATACTTTAGGAGAAAATACTTTAGTGCAAAATACTTTAGGGGAGAACAGAAGGGAAGACAGTATTATGCCATGCTATGCTCTCTATTGTTTCTAGAAATAGCTGAAAGGCACCTTCTACAACGCCTGGCAGCACGCTGCTCTGACCTCTTCTGAGCACTTGGCTGTTTTCTCAGTGAATGGATGAATGACTGCACATAAACCATGCCATCTTATATACCTGCCTGTTACAGCCGCGTCCTGCGCGCCGCAGGTGCCCTGTTTATGTCACCTCGGGTGGGCTGCAGAGCAAAGAAGAGCCCCTTCAGGGAGCGGCCTTCCAAGGCTGCCCGAGGCACGGCTGGAGGGCGGTGAGGCAGCACCTTTCTGACTGCCCGAGGAGGCTGTGCACAGATACCCATCGCAGTCCTTCGCCGACGTATCGAGGCGGGGGACAGGGGGGGGTCCCGACGGGCCCGCCTCCCGGGGCGGTGCTGCGCGGACACGGGGGTGGGGCAGGCCGGGCCGGCGGCGGGAGGGTGCAGCAGTGGCCGCGGCATCGCGTCGCGGCAATAGGGATGGAGCCCTGGAAGCAGTGCGGGCAGTGGCTGATCAGCTGCAAGGTGCTGCCGCCCAACCACCGGGTGACCTGGGACACGGCCCAGGTCTTCGACCTGGCGCAGACGCTGCGTGACGGCGTCTTGCTCTGCCAGCTCCTCAACAACCTGCGTAGCCACTCCATCAACCTCAAGGAGATCAACCTGCGCCCGCAGATGTCCCAGGTGCGACCACGGGGCCGCCGCGCCTGGGCCCTCCGCGTGCTTTGTCTGAGGCTTCTTGGCGGCGCGGGGCGGGAGTCGTGGGGCATGGGAAGTTGCATGCAGCCTCCGCGCCCGGCGCAGGTCCCCGCCACCGCTGCCGGGGAGGGCCCGCTCCTCCCGGAGCGACCCTGCAGCGAGGGGCAGCTTCTGCCGGACTCCTTCCCGGCCCGTTCCGGGCAGTGGGAGATGGCGCGACTCTTCAAATCTCTGTGGGGGCTTGTTGCCTGCAGCGGGAGGCGGTTTGGAGGGAGGCTCCGGAACCGCGCGCCGGGAGCCACACGGGCCCGGCACACCGAAGCGGCCGCGTTGAGAAGTTGCCTGCGGTGGTCCGGGAGCATAGCGCTTTTGTGTACTTTAGCGTCTAGTGCGAGCAGCTGGCGATAGAAACTGACCTCTTCTGGGTGTTCGGGATTTACCTGCGTTCGTGAGGGGGACTGAGAGCGGGGGCACCGACCGGCAGCTCGGGAGGTGGGGTGGAAGGGCGCGGAGCCTGCCTGGCCGGCGAGGGCAAGGGCATGGGCAGGGGCTGGAGCGGAATGGGCAGGCCTGTGGAGCAGCGGGCAAGAGAAGAGATGGTGGCACTGGGCAGCTGGCATGCGAGTCTTTGGGCGACCTACCAAGATGAATGGTCAAGGGTGATTGCTAATGAGTTCTTGATGGCTGGTTGCCTATGTTTTAGTATCTTTCTTCAGACCGTTTTATACGCAGCTTTCAAAATTGGTATTTTGGTTAAATAGTAAGTGTAATTCCAAATTCATCCCCCTTTAAATGCATTTTTTTGTTTTAAAGTGGGGACTGATATTTTGTTACTGTGCCTCAAAAAGCTGGTTTCAGGTACCAAGATAAGACAGTATTAATAATTCAGTGAGAAGAGGTTCTCTTATATACATGACTTCCTGTCACTCTCTGCATACACCTATGCCTCCTCAGAGAGGCTGGCAGCCAAGCAGATGTTGTCTGAAAGGAAACTAAACTTCTGAGCCTTTCATGTGTTTTAGAACATTAAGAAACGGGTATGCTGTAACCTTTCACTGGTACGATTCTGTTTATAGGAAAAAAAAATGCCATTCACTAGTAGGACACTAGCAAAAAGGAGTAGTAGTGAATTACACTTATGGGAGGAATGTTCTTTGTCCACGTTTACTTGTGAAGCCAGTTATTTTCTTTGGTTTTAGTTCCTTTTGTTTTTAGTAGCTATGATTTACTGCTGATGGGTTATTTTCTGTAAGCCCATGGTGCGAAAAGGGAAAAAAATGTCAGGTATATTTCAGCTATATAGACAGACTAAAAGCTCCCAGAGCCGTGTACTCAATGTGAAGGACATGAAAGCTATCCCTGTGTACTTGAGAACTCAAGTGCCTGCTTGAGTTGTGTATGCAGAGGCAATTCTTGATCAAAGTGTTGGAGAGATGCATAGGGTGGGCTCCTCCAAATGGAAGAAATCCAGAGAAGTTCTCTCTGCGTTGTTCAAACTCTCCGAGAGTATCAAGACTTGCTGAACTGTACTGGAGCCATGATTTGTATTTTCATTAGCGATGGATTCCAAACTGACCCTTTTTCAGTTTAGCTTGCAGAACTAGAAATACTTTGCATATGAACTGTTGGCAATGGTTCTTGCCCTGCTTAGAATGGATAAAAGGTATGAAAGCAGTTTCTCACTTTTTTTAACAAGCTGGAAAGGTGTCCTCATGATCTTACATGGTATTTTCTGGATCACTGAATCAACTTCAGTTAGAGATTGATATTACTTGTCTGGAGCAATATTACTTCTATTTTTGATGAGTTACAACCATGGTGATGGCTGCTAAAAAGAAGTGTCAAAATGCAGTGCTGTCTTCTTTCTTAGAGCAGGTTTGGGAATCAGGATTAATATTTATTTCTTTAAGTGCATTTGAACTATGGATCATAACTGTAGGTCTTGGTTTATTTATAATGCATGTTTTGAACTTGAGCTTTATACATGTATCATCTAGCTACTGGAATTGTTTCACAGCTATCACAGTTGCCTCCTTGTCTATGTGTCTGCTGCATGCCAAAGGAACCTGCACTTCCTGGTGCTGCAGACCACTCTCGCAAGTGGTGCGTTTCTGCCATACAGTGATTTCACCTTTGAAATAAGGGGGACTGTTGCTGATCAAAACCTGAAATAGATAACTCTATGGAGCATTAAATTTATGGGGAATGCTAGCTTTGCGTTCTGTGAGATCAAGATTTGGCTTAGTGAGGTTCTGTGGGGTTTAATGAAAAGCCTCTTGGAGGGGACAGTTTCTGCTGGAAAGGATTACTCTAAAAATTTCAGAAATTGTTATGGAAAAAGCAGTAGCTCTAAATTCTGCAACTTGCTTGTAGTTCGTTGTTGAGACTGTAAAGAGCACTTAGCAGTAACTTTGCTGAAGTCTCAGAGGCTTGAAGGCTGTTAATGTGGTGAGCCTGAAGTGGTGAGTTCTGTGAGAATAAACTAGTAAGTTTGCTGCACCATAGCATCTCAGGATCTTGTAGAAACACTAGCTGACTCTCCTGTTCCTTGTGGGGTAGTGATTTATAGACATTGGAGGCATGGGATGCCAGAGCAGAGTTGACATCAGGATGGATAGTGTCTTGGCTGCTGACTGCACAGTCTGCCTGAACATGCTGTGTCTGTACCACTTGGCTGAGCTGTTTGAACCTTACATGGCCCTTATCTGTCATCTTCTAGAATCAAGCTGCTGCTCTCCTGCTCCCTGATCTGGGGGTGTTTTCTGAAGCATGGTTTTAGAATGGCTCAGAGGATTCTTACTGTCCAGTTTTTGAGCAAGAAAAATGTAGAATGAGAAGGTTGGATGAAGGCTTCCTGAATGTGTCTTGTGGAAAGCAGGCTGGATGATTTTAGCCTTGGCTCTTACAGCTGTTGGCATTTATCAGGCCTTTCTGTACAAACCAAGTTTTCACATCTTTAGGGGTAGTTACAAGTGCTGCAGCACTAAAGAGCAGGAAATTGAGAGGTGGTGCCTCAGGCAGACCAGGGAGTAGATGTCAGGCCTCTGACATGAGAATCAAGTCTCTACCAATTTGTAACATACTGTTTTTTTCAGAATGCACATGGCAGGTCAGATGTCAGGGGTGCTCATCAGCTTTGCTCAGTATGCCTTGGTAACCCCTTAAAAGTTACAACAGAAGTGCAGGGGGCATGACTGATGCTGCTGCTTCAGATAACGCTTTTTGGTGGAGTCTCATTCACTTCTACAGGACACTGCTTTTGGCTCTCAGGGCAGGGAGAGAGAAGCTGAGGCTGGTGATGCTCAGCATTGCAACAGGAACATGTGCTTGTTCAAATGGCAGTAGGCATATTCTCTTTTGTAGGCTGGCCAGCATGGGGAACCACATGCCTTTGTCCTACCAACCATGCACCTTTTGTCACAGCTCTTCTTGTGGGTGTTTTGTGTATTTGAGATCTGTGGATTTAGCTCCCCAGCCTTTTTGAAGGTAATAACGCCTGTGTAAGAGAAATGTCTCAGCTTTTAGATTACAAAACATTTGGTTTAGGAGTATTTAAATACTGGATGTTTTTGCTTTTCTGTATGTTTGTGGAAATACTTCTGTTAGGTCAGTGGAATTAGAACCCAAGCTGATTCAGTCAGTTCATTCAATCAGCTTTCCACAAAGTAAGTCTCAGATGTGGAGGTATAAACCTCACATACATGAAGGGTGAGTGGTGGTGTTAATTTGCTAATGAATCTCCCACCCCCAGATTTCCAACTGAATTCTACCTAGCTCCTGTCTGAGAAGCTTGCATGTCTCAGTGCTAGGTCCTCTGTGAAAAATGGCCCATGGGCTTTTCATGAGATTGGAAACTTCTGGGTTCAGGGACATTTGTTTCCGTTTTGTTTTCCCTTCACTCTGAACAGGAGGCTGTTAGCTCTGTTAAAATTTTTTAAATATCAAGGCTCCAAAACACTTGATGTTTGAACTCCCACAAGCTAGCAACATTAGTTGTTACTTCCAACAAGTGTGTGTACCAACAGAACAGGAAATTTGCAAGGTAGATCAAGTAACGTCTTTTAGCCTTTAACTGTGGAAGTGTTTGTCTGATTCCGACTTGAGAGTTGGTGTGGTGAAAGTGGTCTTATTGCAGGGTCCATGTGAAGAAGCACTAAATCTTGCAGCTACTGGGAGTGGAACTTGAAGATGGGATGTCCTAAATGAATTGCAGAGGTATGACTGGCATGCTTATGTGTTGTAGGGTTTCCCCTGAAGTGTAGGATCAGTGTCTGGTGACAGGGATGAGGAGGAGAGAGCACTGCAGCTCAGCATCTGCATGTCTTTGGGAGCTGTTCACTGTAGCAATTTGGTTTCCTCAAATACTGCCTGTTGGCTAAAGTAGGCTGGTGAAGATAAAAATAGAAGTGATCCATAACAGAGAGTGCTGAATCTAATGTTAAATCATGCAAGGACTCAATTTATCACCAGAAATATAAAACCTAAACCGACGGATTACGATGGATTTGGGGATGTCATCTCTTCGATGCTTATATTTTATTTTTAATACTTTGCAAACTAGTTTTGAAATGGTTTTTGCAAGGCATTTAGTTAACTTGTGAGAGATTGCTAAACAGGAAAACTGCACTTAATGCAATACTGGCATGGGAGTTTACTACAAGGGATGTTGACACAGATTAAATATTAAAAATAACTATTTCCTATTATTCCAAGAAAAATAAACAAAATATCACTCACTTTGCATTAAAAGCTCAAATGTCTTCTAATTTTAGGGAGTTAATTTTTTTTTGGTGTGACCATGTGGTCCAAAGGAAGTTCATTATCTTTGTCATCCACATTATATTTTGATGTGGTAACCAAACTTTTGAGCAGGAGTTTATTTTTCTTGGTTACAGTAGTATCAGGTAGCCTCAGGATGTGGGTGTGCCAGGAGACATACTGTTTCCTCTGATCCTGCCCTTGGTTTGGAGCTTCCCCATCCCCCCCACTATGATACTCATGATCTCCTACCCCAAACTTGGTAAGCATGCATCCCTCCTCTGCAAGCTTGCTCTAGGTGGGTCCTCTCCCCTGTGCTTTTCCCCATTCTTCTGCTGTCGTTTTTCCTTCCAAATTTTAGCTTAGAAGAGCACACCAAATGTCAGAGTGTGAAACGCTGGGTGTCATGTCCTGCAAAGGAGGAAATGGTAATGTCTCTTGACTTTGCATGTTATTTAACAGAGGAAGAGTGGGATGCAAGTGGATGTTGACCTCTGTGTAGGGTCTGGGATCTTAGAAAGGACCCGATGAGCTAAATGAGAAAATAGGAGAAATTTGGAGTGGTGCTTGTGTCCCTTCCCAGGAGTTGTGGGATATCAGTAATCTATTTCCCTTGGGCAGATAGATCTGTGAGAGGACTGCTGTGCAAAGTAACTCTTATTCTGTGTTTGTTTGTCATGTTATGTGCTAGGTTATTGAATTAAGGAAATATCACAAAGACAGTAATAGAGTTTTTCTGACACTGCAAAGCTTTGTGGGCTTGAACAAGAGTTTGGAAACTGGTTCCATTTTTGTAGGTGTGTAGAAAAAAAGATATGTTCAAAACCCCTCTGTCTTACTGAATTATTTAAAACTGTGTATATTCAATGTAATTATGGTAAAAGTGTTTTTTTAACTTTTCATGTTTTTTCAATCTCTGCTTACTTGCTAGTACTTTCGTCCACCAAATCTTTTTACTGCATGTAACTATTTTCATGATTCATGGAATCACAGAATCCTTCCACTAGGAAGAGACCTCAAAGATCATCCAGTCCAACCCTCGACCTAGCACTGAAAGGTCAACACTAAACCATGTCCCTAAGCTCCAGCTCCACAGGCTGCTTAAACACCTCCAGAGATGGTGACTCCACCACTGCCCTGGGCAGACCATTCCCATGTTTGATAACCTTTTCAGTGAAGAAATATTTCCTGACATCCAGCCTAAACCTCCCCTGGTGCAGCTTGGAACCACATCCTCTAGTCCTGTCTCTTGACAGCAAGGCAAAGAGGCTGGCCTCCTCCTTGCTCAACCTTGCTTTAGGAGGAGGCCAGCCAGTAGTGACTGCACACTAGTCAGATTTATCTCCATTCACCCCCACTCTTTGGGCCCAGTCACCCATCCAGTTCTTAATCCATTGCATTATCCAAGCCTTGTGCTGTGAGTTTCTGAAGGAGAATGCTGTGGGAGACAGTGTCAAAGGCTTTATAAAGTCCAGGTAGACAGTGTCCCTGGCACTTCCATCACCTTATTGTAGGACGTGACATTAGTCAGGTAGCACTTGCCTTTCATAAACCCATGCTGACTGGGCCTGATCCCCTGGCTGTCTTGTAAGTGCCGTGTGATGGCACTGAGGATGACCTGCTCCATGACCTTTCGTGGTACCAAGGTCAGACTGACAGTCCTGCAGTTCCCTAGATCATCTTTCTGGCCCTTCTTGTAGATGGGTGTCGGATTTGATAGCCTCTAGTCAACTGGAACCTCCTTGGTTAGCTGGGACTGTTGATAAATAATAGTCACAGCATCACAGGATGTTAGGGGTTGGAAGTGACCTCCTAAGATCATTGAGTCCAGCTCCCCTGCCAGAGCAGGACCATAGAAGCTAGCACAGGTCGCATAAGAATGCATCCAGATGGGTCTTGAAAGTCTCCAGAGAAGGAGACTCCACAACCCGGTAAATGGCTTGGTGAACACATCTTATTCAGGTAAAGGAAAATTGCATTGGCCATAAGATGTATTCATAGCTTGTCTTATCCAGAAAAGATATATTTATCCATATGTGTGTTATGTGTATGTATGTCCGTATCTTAGCCACATTGGATGTGGTAAAATATTTGGAACAAATATTTGTTCAGAGCAAAACCTTAATATGACCTCTATGGTGTTGGTTTTTTTTTTTTTTTTTTTTTTTTTTTTGCTATGAAAAGCAACTGACAAAAAAAAGTAGTGACCTACTTTTTCTAGGTAGGCCTTTACAGAATCACAGAATGTTAGGGGTTGGAAGGGACCTCGAAAGATCATCCAGTCCAACCTCCCTGCCAAGTCAGGATCACCTATACCAGATTACACAGCAACACATCCATGTGGGTTTTGAATATCTCTAGAGAAGGAGACTCCACACTTCTTACGTTAAGACAGAGAAAATAGTGTTTGAAAACAGATGTAGTGATTTTTTTTTTTTAATTGATTCTCTTGGATTGTTTTTGGCTTGGGGAAAGGGAAATCTGTACTTTAAAGCTTATTTTACATGCCATATTTATCATGCAGTTATTAAATTTAGCCTATACATCTTGCCAAGAATTATTTCAAATGACTTCCCTCCTTTGCAACATTTTAGCGTGCTGGAAGCTGTCTAATTCCTTAACAGGAAAAATATTCATACTGGCTTCTCAAAGAGGCTGTAGAGTGTACTAGCAGTGGACAATTTAAGTTAGTCTCTGTGTATGGCATGCTGCTGTGTGCTGTGGGAGAAGCCAAATTATTTTCTGGGCCTTGTCTGATGAAGGTGGGAGACCTGTGACAGTGGCAAGTTGAAGGACTGCTTTTAAGAAGAAACTCATAAAAGAGCTTAAGAGAAGAGAGAAGGATATGTAAGAATTATGTAAGAAGTAGGAGGGAAACTATCAAAAGGGAAATCGATGAGCTAGAGGGAATGATGAGGAAAAGTTTGGAAGCCTGGATGAAGGGGGGGTTGTTAACAAGCAAGATGCTTAGGTATTTTGAGAGAGGGCAGGAAAAATCACTTAAGATTTATCCCAATCTAAATACAGAAAAGCAGTCTTTGAATATGCTGTATTCTTTGATGGTAATAGCATTATCATTTAATGGTGGTGTGCTGGTCTCTGTTATAATGTACCATCTGAGGACTGTGATGTCCAGGGGCTTGTTTACAGGTTGCAGCATTGCACATGAGGATGGGTTAGTGCAATTTGTGCACTTGTGACATAGAGTATCTTGGATTTGTTGCCTGCTTCTGTTTCCTGCTCTCCTTTAAAGATCAAAAGACTTGATTATATTGTAGGTGCAAAGATGAAATCAAAGGTGTAAACCCTAGAAATACAGAGGGTAAAGGAGGCAAAGGACTGCAGCAAGGTGAGAGGCAAGGCAGCTGCTGGTGAGCAAGTGGTGGTGGTGGGGACCCCCAGCAGGGAGTGTGATGGTGCATCCAACATGGCCGTGCCAGTGGGGACCTGGCAGCTCCTGGCCCTGGCATAGCTGAGCATAAGCTTGACTAGTGTGGGTGCTGGGGAGGAGGGTTAACTGGGAGCAGCAGCTAGCAAGCTGGTGATAGGCATGGGCAGGAAGGACTTCCAGAATACAATTTGGTACTGGTGAAATAGAGACAGGCAGAGAAAGAAATAATTTTCTGCTGAAGTGATGGCTCCCTGACCAGCTGCTGACCTAGATGGGAGTAGGACAAGTGCCTGTGGCTGCAAAGGAAACCTGCTGCAGTGTGGTACCCTCCCCTGCTGTGTGCCAGGGGAGAAGGGAGTGCATCCAGGCTGGAGTGCGTCACTGCCTGGTGCAGGCAGGGAAGTCCTGGCTTGTGCCCTACATTGCCTGGGTTCCTCTGGGTACAGAGGAAGATGTAGTGTTTTACTAGGTCACTGACAGCTTTAGCTACTAAGTTTTACTTGATAATAGAGGTGTCAGTTTTGAAGTTTTGAACACATTCACCCCAACATAAAAATTGTATTGGTAGGTCTTTGAAAACCAAACTCAAGATCTTGTCAAAACCCTTTAATTTTCATTGTGGTTCCTGTTGTGCTGAAGCAGCATTGCAGTACTTCCATATTATTCCATAATACTCCATAGCAGTGATTTGTACCTTACACTGTGTTATTGCAGTATTAAAAAAACTCTGCTCAGAGAAGTATGGAATGTTGTGTCCAGTTTTAGGCTCCCCAGTTCAAGAGGGACAGGGATCTACTTGAGAGAGTCCAACAGAGAGCTACCAGGATGATTGAGGGACTGGAGCACTGCCCTTGGAGAGGCTGAGAGCCCTGGGGCTTTTTAGGCTTGAGAAGACTGAGAGGGGATTTAATAAATGTTTATAAATATCTGAGGGCTGGGTGTCAAGAGGGAGGGGACAGCCCCTGCTCAGTTGCACCCTGTGGTAGGACAAGGAGCAATGGATATAAACTACAGCACAGGAGGTTCCACCTCAGCATGAGGAGGAACTTCTTCACTGTGAGGGTCACAGAGCACTGGAACAGGCTCCCCAGAGAGGTTGTGGACTCTCCTCTGGAGGCTTTCAAGATCCATCTTGACATTCATGTGTGACCTGTGCTAGATTCTGTGGTCCTGCCCTGGCAGAGGGGTTGTACTCAATGATCTCCAGAGGTCCCTTCCAACCCCTAACATCCTGTGATCCTGTGTGATCGTGTGAGTTCATGTGTACTTTGTCGTGTTGGCTATTAATTTTTTTATTTCACTCTTCCAGTTTACTCAGCATCATCTGGAGCTACATTTTCTTTCCTCAAACTTGGCATTGCCAAGCTGAGTTTAAGACCTCAGGCGTTGTGAAGTACCAGCTGTTGCTGAGACTTGTGCTAGGTATGTCAGTCTGAACTGACATCTTTATAGTAGTGCTTTGAATATATACTTAGGATATTTTTGAATATATACTTAGGAACTATTGCTTGTTCCTACACTGGCATTGTTTCTACATGGAAAGAATGATTAGAGCATGGCCCTTGAAAATTTTGGCTGTCAAAGCAGCCTCACTTCACTGTGTAGGAAACATGATGCCAAAAACCCCCAATGCATTATTTTGTCTGCTCACACTCTAAACCAATGGTGTGATAATGACATCATCAACATGGACTGTGTGATTCCTTGTCTTCTGCTTGCATGTTGGCAATCAAGATTTAAATTACACTTGCATGGTCCAGTTATTGGCTACAAATTCTCACCAACTATTATCCTATGTAGTAGTGATGCCTTATATCACCTGATAAAAGGATAAAAGGCCATGAGGGCCATGTTATTTTTCCATCTGAATTCCTCAAGATCTATGAATAAATATGTCTGGTTCTAGTACAGAGATGGTTATAGGTAGATGGAGGATCACAGCTTCACTGCAGTAATGTACCCATTAGATTTGAGGTGTTTCTGGATGGAGTTATGGTGATGATACAGTCCTACCATGAGAACTGTAACTCAGGGTAAAATTAACCTTAACTATCTCTGTGGGATTTAGATCAAGCTTTGATTTTTTTTAATTTTTTTTTTCTAAATGGAGAAATAGAAAGTAAGAAACACCAGGAAGAATGTTCAAACTATTGTCATTTCCTGTAGCTTCTTTTACTTTCAAAAATAGTCTGAAACACTCTGAAGTGCCCTTGCAGGCTGCTACCTTTGGGCTCATGGTCACTTGATGTCAGGTTGGATGGAAAAGGATGTCTGCCAAGTTTAAAAAAAGCTAACTTGTATTGAGGCTGGTATTTTGAAAACCTCTTCATGCTGCCTTGTGGCTCAAGGATTTAATTTCAGAACCAGTACTGGCTTTGCTAAATTGCACCAAGTTGTGTGTAGGAAACATTTGTTTCACTTTGCCTTAGTGGTTTACACTCTGAGCATGTGCACCAAATGACACAGGCTTTCAGCTTGTATCACACGTTTCTCTGAATTGACAATCCCTTGTTTTTAAATATTGTTGAAAATTTCTGCTGATTTTTTTCTGGTGAATCTTGCTTTGATTTCACGGTGCTTGATAAGAAGTAATGGTTTTTGAACCTTAACCAGAGGGCTCATTTGGGATGTGAATGTGTTCTCATAGGACTGTTTGGTTCTAGGGAATTCCTAGACTGTTTTAGAAGGTGGAGAATATGTTAAAACCTTAAGTGTTTAATAGGTATGTAAATGTATTGAGGTTTTGTGAGAGTCCTAAATGAAGTTCGCTTGAGCCATTTTGAACTGGGTTTTGTCTGTCCCTGTTAGGTAGTGATCTTTTTATCCATCTCACAGAGGGCAGTGTGAATTTACCCAGCACTGTGCCTTGATGTGAATCACTACATGTAGTCACGAGAAAGTTATTCAGGGTCTGTGTTCATTCAGTTTGCAGTTGTGGCTGGCAGCACTGAAGGTTGCTCTATCTTCTCTGTGGATTGTGCTGAGACCACTGATTTCACTGTTAAGTATGCTGAACAGATGGCAATCTTTCTAAAAGCTAAGCTTTAACTCCACATTTGTTCTCAGTGGTGCCTGTAAGTGATGTTGGCTAGAAGGACAGTGCCTTATTTGCAGGTTTTATGAGACATAGTGGAAATGACTCCAGTAATCCTATTGGAATGCCTCTCTAGATGTATCAGAGCCCTATAGGTTTCTGTAAATTGATGAGCTGAGAGGAAAGCCTTTGCTGACTGTGACCCTTGTGGTTTGTGTGCAAGTGTAGACATGGTGATGGGAGAGGATGTGAATGTAGGAATGGCTGAGCCGTGCTGGGAATGGGAGAGCTGCACTTCACAAGAAGCTCCTGAGCAGACTGGAATGTATTTCAAACTTGTATGTCTTCCCATCTATAATTGCTGAAATTCGTGGACCCCTGAGGAATCTGCTTAATTTAAACTCTCTGCATTCATTTTTCTGAGAATTTAGGTTTTTGTAGCTTGTAAGCCCCCTAGTGCATCATGTTATTTCAAGAACTCAAAGCTTTAGCAATAATAAGTGTGATGTGATTTATTCTCTAGTGTTAAAAATACCTGCTATGAAATAACAATAATAAAAGAAAATAAAAAGGGAAATGACAAATTGTTTACTATGGACAATAGAAGAAACATAAGAAAACAACTGCTAATTAAAAACCCCTGAAATAAGAGCGACTGTATTTTGTGACACTGTCTCTCAGCTTGCCTCACTAGAAATAGGCCTGAGGAGCAGATCCTTCTTCCATCATTAGTGTAACAGTGGCCTGTGATTAGCAGTGAAGAAAGGCTGAGATGTTCCCCTTTGGGGCAGAACAAGTCTTAAAAACAGTTTTCAAAATGCATGGCTGGACAGGCACAAATTTGTTTTGCTAAACTGTTTGTTTGGAAATCAGACTCTGAAGTGATATATCTTTTTCATTCCAGTGAGGAATGGTGATTTCATCAATGTTTGTAAAATTTGTGGTGGAGCAGTTCCACAGGAAAATTGGTTTTGGAAAGTTTTGTAGGAATGCCATTCATTGGAGATGTTATTTGAGTCATTTGGAAAAGAAATGTAGTAGTATTTAGCTTTTCCTATTTTGTGCTGAATCTCATTAGAGTTTGACCTCAAAATCCAGTGTTTCAGTAAAGTCATGTTAAAGTTTAATGAACTGAAAATGCCCTTTGTCTTGATTTGAAAGAGCAGCAAATAAGAAATATTAGGATTTCTGTGGGATATTTCATTTTCCTGCCAGCTCTGCTAGTGACGACCTCCTTTCATTTTTCTCTGTTTCTCACATTTTCCTCAAGTGGCTTGATCTAATCTATTGAATCTGGGCTGCTTTTTTATTTTGTTTTTTATTTTCTTTCTTTTCTTTTTGACTTCAGTACCCAGTCATCTTGACTCATCTCAGTTATGCAGCTTGTTCTGTGCTTGTGCTCTCTCCCCTTAATCTGCATTATGTTACTTTCACCATCTCCATTTGCCTTTCCCCTCTCCCTGGTATTTTCTCCTCCTTGCAGTGCATCTGTTTCCTCTTTCTCTTCTTTGCTGATGCTCTTTCTTCCTTTCAGCTGTTTTCCATGTTGTCTTCTTTGTTCCTGTTGGCCTCATCCCTCCTCGGATCCTCTGAAATCTGTTTCCTACATGGATGAGAGTATGTCTCCTCCGGAAGCTGCTTCCTGCGTAGGTGAGAGTGCTGGGCAGGAAGGCTCCAGTGGAAGTTACGCTTTTAGGGCTGGCGAACGCAGGGATTTCAGGAGAATTTCTGCCTCCTTCCTGTTGCAGTCAGAGGTTTCCAACATATGTAAGCATGTCCCCCAAAACTGTTTTGCTGCTTGCTACAGGTGATGGGGCAGACCACCCCAGTGGGGAGCAATGATGATGAATGCTAGGGCTGGGCATTGGCAGAGTAGCTCAGCCACTGATACTGGAAACTTCTCTAAGGCAGCATCGCTTGTTTTCTGCCCTTCCCACCAACCTCTGGAAGTCTGTGGTGCTGAGGAGGTGCTTAAGGAGTGCTCTTTTTGGGGTTGTGTCCTGAGGGAACAGGTGAGGTTAGGAGTGGTAGTTATTTTTAACTACTTGGCAAATTGATTAGCTGTGTTGCTTGCAAGACAAAATAGCCCTGCTAGCCATCAGTGTCTTCCATGTGTTGGGCATCGATCTCCAGGGTTTATTTCTCTTTCTTTCCAAAGTGAGCTCTACTCACTCTTTAGGGGCTGATAGACATGATAATTTTATTTCTGCTTCTGAGGTTGGAGGCAAAAGGCCTGCTTAAAATTGAGGTAAGACAACCAGTACCACAAAGTATCTGTATTGTGTCATACAAGCCTTTGCAAGATGATGGTGTCCCAGAGGGATTACATTGATGGCAAATGGCAACTTTAAATCAGGTTAGATGGAAATATAAGAATAAGTTTGTCAGAGATTACTTAAAACCTCTTCTGTTCAGCTTACATGTGGGTTTTTGAGTTTCTTTATAGGCCTGGTATAATTTATGGATGTTGCAGGCAGAGGTGGCAGCAATATCCAGCTGATACTCCACTGAAGTTTGTGGATGTGCTGTAATTGAAAACTCAGAAGTACTCTCCAGTATCAAGGTGTACTAGTGTTAGAGAGGGAATTTCATTTGAAATAGAGCCCCTAAGACTTATTTTCTATAATAGCTCTCTGATGACATTACAAGATTGACCTAAAATCTGTTATTGTCAATCTACTGTTCAGCAGCAATCATGCTAATTGATCTCCCTCCAAAATGTGCTTTGAACCTATCTCAAAGGTTTTAATAGCTTAAAATCTGATGAGTTTGAAACTATTTCCTGCTGGTTAGATCTAGTGATTTATAAAAGTGAAGTGAAATACTCTATTGTTATGTTTATTATGGACTGCTTGCACAAACTGATAAATGATGGTTTTCCTTGTTTTTTACTTGAACTTCATTTAGAAGAGTTGCATCTCAACTGTGAAGTTGCTCTTGTAAGTGGATAAGGTGGCCATAGCAAAAAAATAGTAAAGTGGACAGTTTATTAACTCACATCCTTATAGAGTAATTTTCTATGTAAATTACAGAGAACAGACTTATACAAACTTCATTTTGCATTGCATACTGCTGATGCTATACACATTTAACAGGCTTTAGCAGATGTTTGGACTTGTCTCCACAAGTTAGACTGGTGCCCCTTTCTGCCCTGTTGAGACTTCTGGAGCAAGTGGGAAGGTTTGAGCAGAGTGGCTGTGGGAGAGTTTGCCAAGAATAGGTATGGAGATGCTTGCCTCCTGATGGGGTGGCCTCTGGCTGGTAGAGGATCTTGACACAGGTTTTGGTAGACGTGTGAGTCACATTGAAAGGACTGGTCAGTTGTGTGTGGCACAGTTGCTCTCAGCTGGGGAACAATGAGTCACACACTTGTGAATTTCCAGTCCTTGGTGTAGAAAATATAAGAAAATACTCATCTAGCTGCTCTTGTGGTTTCATTTAGAAATGGAGTAGTGCAACACCAAAATAATTAGGCTGCATAAATCAAATCCCTTTTGTATACTGACTTCCTCTTTTTTTCTTAAAAAAAATCCCGCATACAGAG